>NC_140949.1:35327395-35927395 GCF_014529385.1 Adiantum capillus-veneris | reverse complement strand
GCACATCCTCTGATCTAATGCGGATCTGATGATACCCACTCTTTAGATCTATCCTGCTAAACATAGCTGCTCCTTCTAATTTGTCCATAATATCATCAATTCTAGGTATAGGGAACCTATTCTTGATGGTATTCTTGTTCAGTGCACGGTAGTCGATGCACATACGCCATGAGCCATCTTTTTTCTGCACCAACAATACTGGAGAACAGAATGGAGATGAACTGGGCTGAATCAGCCCTTTTTCTAACAGCTCCTGTACTTGGCCCATTATCTCTTTCTGCTGAGCCGCACTAACCCTGTACGGAGGCTTATTTGGTGGGCTACTGCCTGGCACCAAATCTATCGCATGGTCCTCGGGTCTCTCTGGCGGTAATTGAGACGGTAATGAATCGGAAAAACAGTCACTATACTGTTGTAAAAACATTGACCTTTCTTTATCTAGCACAGATAAATTTGATTCATCACAATCTGACACTTCACGTGCAAAAATCAAGTACGCAGAAAGATGCTTTTTCATTACAGAAGTAATAGCAGAAGCTGATACAGTAGGAATAGACTCCCCTTTAAGCTTTACATCCAGAATGTGAGTCTTTCCCCTGCTCTGTACAGTGATCTTTTTGTTGTAGGCATCCATGATTCCCTGTACACGAAATAACCAAGGAATACCTAACAACACATCACATCCGTCCAGTGGCATGATGTAAAATTCTTCAGCATCTACATAGGACTGGATATGTAGACGCAACTTTCCAATGATGGGTGTCACAGCCTCTGTATGGCCAGGACATGCCAAACCTGCCTCTGCTGTATACCCCATCTCTTCAGGTCTGATTCCCAACTTTGAAGCCAATTCTGGGGAAATAAAGTTGGCTTTGGCACCTGGATCAAAGAAGATAAGCACTGTTTGATCCCTAACCTTTCCCCATGCTCTGCAAAGCTCACTTGCATCTGAATTTGGCTTGTCGCCCACCATATCTGGCACTAGACCAGCCATGGGCTTCTTTCCTTTCTTGTCTTCCTTGTCTTCAGAATCAGCTGGCCTTTTCTTTGTAGGACAGTTGTAAGCAATGTGGCCAGGCTGCTCACATATAAAGCATTTGTTCTCTGTCCTCAGGACCTTCTTTTGCTCTTCTGACTTGCGAGGAAAACGTCTTTTCCATTTCTTTGCTGGTCCTTTTTCTGATTCAGCCGTAGCTTTGTCTTTCCCTGCGTTGGCTGACTCCTGAGTCCCTTTAGGAGCCTCATTGGGAACGTGCTTCTTGGCTGAATTTTTCTTGCCTGATCCTGCCTTGACGCCAGTGTTAAATTCACAATCTTCTCCCTTGAGCAAACCATTGCCAGTGTTTGCTACCTCGATGAGCTGCGTCAAAGTAGTGACTTTGGTCTTTGTGCAGTATTTTCTCAATCCTTTGGGTAGGCCACAACAGTATTTTTCAATCTGTTCTGTCAATGGCACAAACCTATAGGAAGTTACTGGAAGTAGAGCTTTCCAAAACTTCCGATTGTAATCATCCAGATTTCTGCAAGTGGCAGCATTAAGCTGGTGCCATTCTGTCATGACATCTGCTTCGAAATCATCAGATAACCATGCTGCTGCAAAAATCTGCTTGAAGTAAATCCATGTGGACGGAGCTTGCCCTTGAAGCAATAAAGTTGTCCACCATTGTCCCGCATTCCCTGTCAAGAAAGTGGCTGCCTTGCGGACCTTTGAAGCCTCTGTAAAGTTTCCCCCTGCATAGGCCTTGTCAAACTGCTGGAGGAATGAAAGAGCCTTCTTCCTGTCATCAAACCCTGTAAAGGTCGTGAATGACACTCCTTTGCCACCTTCTTTGTACGGAGTTGGCCTCTCCAGCGGCGTTAAATTGTCATATGGAAGTGATTGAAACATGGGAACACTAATAGGGTTCATCTGTGTTCCTTGGCCGCTATTAACTTGACCTGGAAATGCCATATTTGGCTGCTGATTTGTAATTCCAGCCATACCAAAATTTGCTTGTGGCATCCCAAATTGTCCCTGAGTGCTTTGAAACCCTGGTTGCATACCCATGACACTGTACATGGGGTTAGGCATCATCGTTTGAGCACCCGCAAACACTGTTCCTGGCGTATAAAACTGATTTCCAGGTGCATGACCAGCCATGCTCTGAAATACCGATCCACCTCCAAAATAGCCAGGGTGTACTGAAGGTGGTGGGAAGACCTGTTGCATAGCCTGTAAGTTGCTTCCCTGCCCATTAGAACCAGCTATAGGCTGCTGAAAGGTGGCGGGCTGAATTGGTACAGCTTGAAAAACTGGCATCTCAGCCACCTGTTCTTGCACCTTAGGCACAGGTTGTGGAGACTGCATGTTCTCCGTCAAGTGTACAGATGTTTCCATTGACTGTGCGGTATGAATCACCTGTGCTCGAGCCTTAACAGGCTTTTGAATATGATCCAGTGACCCAACTTGCTGAGACGGAACAGGAGGTTGCAGAAAGGCTAAAAACCTTGGGTTCTGCATTACTTGTGTGAACATAGCCACAGCAGTAGCCAACTGGGTCCTGAATATATCGTCATCTGTCTGTGGTGGTCTTGAGGACTCACCCACTTCATGTGTCTGTTGACCCTGTGAAGAGGAAACCTCTTCAGTCACATCATCTGGTCTGTCAGCCATAATTACAATTCCCTGTGTCTCGTCTATGATCCCCTGTGTCTTCAAGCCGAAAATTGACCAAGGCTCACTTCTATGGAAAAAAGTGATTTAATCCCGTCGATGGAACCATGAAACCCGCCTGTTCAATCCAAAAAGGGCGGTAGACTTTACTTTAAACCTTGATTTAGCTTTCACCCATTATTAGTCGTCTATTTTACCTGTACTTTCAAGACACAACAAAGGGGAGAGGGATACAGGCTGCTAGATTGCACCTGTATGAGTAGACAGACACCAGATTGGCCCCTAACTTAGGCGCCCCTTTCGGTATTTCTTTATTGTTCAAAAGAGGGAATAAACGCTGTGGTTCCCTACAAGCTGCCCCGCACAAACTCGGCTGAATTTCCACTGTTCCAGCCTGATTTCGGCAGCATAACTGTACTAGAACCCTTCACAGTCAGTATTCCCACGCATTGGCCGACTTTCCCGACGCATACGGGCACTTTACAAAACCTGGCGAGAATCTGCAGCACGCTGGATTCTCTGTTTTCAGCCCTGAAAATACGCCAGATCGCCTGTACAGCGGTCCCCTTGCGTCCCCGAACCTCCTGGGGGTATTAGGGTCCGTTTAGGGCCAAAACCCTAAACCTGCAAAAATACACAGCAGGCTGTAATTCACTGTTTCGGGCTCCGTTTCGCGTGCCGGTCGCATCCCTAGCAAGTCCTCGAGCTCCCGCACCTGTAGGGCTACTTGCCCTTTGAATCGGACGAGATTTCTGGCGTGAAACCTCTCCGAATTCACCTGTACCTGCGGGGGGATTAGCCGCTAGCTAATCCAGTACCTGTGCAAGAGGCTCTTGCCTCGGCAATCGCGCATGAACCCACACAACTGTACATTGGTCAAATGAAGAGCCCACTAGAGGGGCATAACATACTGCCAAAGGGGAGAGAGAGGGCAGTGCGTAGCGTGCAGGGCATCACTCCTGGCACCGCACTGTGCATAAGAGGGAAAGCAAGCACTCCATAGCTCTTAACCTGTGACAGAGACTTGCAAAATGAGCCTCCCAGCTATAAATCACGTTTTTGCCTTCTCTATAAGTAGTAAACTGGCCTCAGAGTGCCAAGTGTCACTCATTTGTGCATTTTCCCGCTTTAGACCCTCGGGTCTAAAAATATCTCACCTGCAGCCTCTGTTGACTTGGTCACAGAGTAACAAAATGATCCCCATGTCAAACTGCACGTAATGACGCGAAGACATTTTCAGGTCCCAAAATAGCAGTTCCCTAAATTTTAGGAGATGCTGCCATTATATCTTTCTAGGTCATCCGACCCTCTTTGTACACTGTGGCCACATCCAAAACTGAAATGTAGCCTCTGTAGCAAAGGATTCCACTTTGGCTAGTCAATGACCCCACTTGGCTAACCATAGTCCTTGTCCAACCTTAGTGCTCTCTTGCCCTCAGGCCTGGACTCCCTCTGGACAGTTCCACACTAGCTATGCAATGCAGGGCAGTTAGATTTCCCGAGGGGTGTTTCCAAAAAGTGAAAGTAAATAGATAATAAGAAAGAAATCAACAAAAAGGATAGATAGTAGTCACACGCTGGTGACATGTCTCCTTCCGACTGAAACTGCCCGACACTTCGAGGATTCACAATGCATCTCATGTGAGTCTCTTGAAACCTTTTAAAGGTGATATGCCCGAAGATGGGGAGCCTGATGAGCAACCGGAAGTGGAAGAAAACAAGGAGATCCTTGTTCCTGAACAGATTTTGGCACATAAGGACAGAAAGAATAAGGGTAAAGTACGAAGGCCGTTCTTGGTTAATTGTTCTTGGTTAATTCAAGAACTAACCTGCATTGGATGCGAAGTGGATGGAGGAGGAGGACCTAGCAGATAGTCCTCAGACTGTGAACCTTTACCTTGAAGCTTTTGGTTTAGCATAGTCTACTCCAAATGGAACCCCGAATTCAGCTTGGCCGGAGATCTGGTGCAGTGGGTTGCACAAGAGGGGAGTTACTCCGCTCATTTGTCAACAGATGCCTTGATTTTTGAATACTAGAGTCATTGATGTCTCTTTGAGCTTCAAGAATACTAAGAGCTGACAGTATTCTGCTGTATGACTTTATGAAATGGAATTCTTGAATATGAAACTAATTTGTTCTCGACTTGTTTTTAAGTGCAGGAACTGATAGACGAAATGACTGTAGCAATTTGGCCTGAATGATCTCAAGTAGACATGGTTGCAATAGGGGTTAGTCATCGGGCATCTATGAGGCCTTGAGTGGATCTAGATGCGATTGCTAGCTGCATTGCCGATCAATCATGGTCTAAGATCCGAATGAACGTTGAATGTGATTTGTCATGTGATGTCCTGTGATGTCTAGTGATGTCCTGTGATTGGTACATGTGCTAGATGTGTGTTCCTAGTGCGTCCGTACTAACAATCAGTGTCTGCTAAGGCAGTTTATGGCTTTTGTCTGTTTTACAGGCGTAATCGAGGGCGATTACAATGCTTTTAAGAGGGGGGTATGTCACAAACTGTGACATGGCTGCCCAGTACACACACACACTCTCTGCTCTGTGGGAAACCCTAAATACTAACGTGGCTGGCTGTACCTGGAAATGGCGGACGACTTGCCAGGTGGACAGCCGTACGGACGTCCGCAAATCGCGGCGCTTTTGGCGGGCATACCTACCGCAACTTTTGGGCATAGCTTTTTACGTTGCTTTTTCTACGCAATTGCACAGAGAGAGAGAGAGAGAGAGAGAGAGAGAGAGAGAGAGAGAGAGAGAGAGAGAGAGAGAGAGAGAGAACCCTTTTTGCTTTATTTTAGGCAAGGGTTCAGAGAGAGAGGAAAAGCCTCTTTTGCTTTATTTTCAAAGCTTTTAATTTTCAGCTTTTGACAGCTTTTAAACCTTTTGGGGGCTCTGCTTTTAGCATCCCTTTGTACTCTTTAAATATGCAGGCAGGACCTAGAACTCAGAGCATCTGGACGGAGAGTCTGAGTGTGAGCGCCTGCCTACACTCTTGTACTTTGAACACAGATTATACAAAAAGAAATACTGAGAGGGGCACCAGTCTTTGGGGCCAATATCTCTAGGCACAGAACTCCGTCGGGCCTGTGTCGAATCAATTGTGAACTGTGAACTGTTTTGAAGTGATCTTTTGTGGTGTCGCGGTAGATTCTCGACTTGGGAGTGTCCAAGTCTATTTACGGGCATACACAGAGAAACATCATTGGGTTTTGGATCGCACCCAACAAGCATCCCTTGATTTGCCCCGGGTGTGGGTGTCACAAGACGGGCACCACGTGCCAATAGAAAAGAACAGACTTTTAGCACTTCACTAACAACTGAACTGAGAGAGAGAGAGAGAGAGAGAGAGAGAGAGAGAGACGACACGCGACACGGAGTGGCGGAATTCCACCCCAGAGAGTATTGGCCCCAAACCTTGGCGCCCCTTTCGGTATTTCTTTATATTGCATCAACACAGTACAAGGTGGTACTCCAGACTCTGCACCTCTCCAAGAAGCATGCCAGAGAAGAAGCCCTAACCTCATATTTAAAGGCCCTTGGCCTGAAAAGCACTTACAATGAAAAGCCTTCAAAACTCAAAAGCTTCTGGTCCAAAAAGCAAAGCCAAAAGCTGCCAACGTAAATCACAGAAATCCGTACAGCCTGCCACATCATCAGCCAGCGCAAAACGCGGAAATCCGTACAACCTGCTATGTCATCATGCTGCCGCAATTTTCGAAAATCTGCCGTACAACTGCCACATCATCAGCTTTGCGTAGGTGTGTGTGAGTCCTGCTTTATTTTAATCCCTTTATGTCATTGGGGCCCCATCAGACGAGGTCCCCATAAGTTGGTAGGACTTCTTCTTCTGTTACTTGTTCTTCTTAGGGTTTAGACCCCTTGGCCAGCATCTGCAAGTTGCCTCCATTCTTTAGGGCTTTGACACGTCAGCACTTTGTTACATCTCCCCTTCTTGAAAGAGAGTAATCGTCCGCGATTACAGCATATCTGCAAAACAACTCAAGTTAGCTCAAAAAAAAAACTCCAAGGGTCATTCCGAGGGACAATCAGTTTGCTCTTTTTATTGAGGAGTTAGCTTCTCCTTTCTCCTCTTTTGATCAAAGAGTTAGCTTCTCCTTTCGGCTGTTTTGATCAAGGAGTTAGCTTCTCCTTTCTGTTCTTTTGATCAAGGAGTTAGCTTCTCCTCTCGTCCAGATCCGAACTCTTGATATTCCGGCGTAGTAAAATTAGCCATGACACCCAGACCGAACTGATCTTCCACGGGTGTCTTGATGCACTAAAATTTCATACCCAGGCAATCTCATCCAATTAGGAGTATTCAGTAGTTGGTACATCACAATGCAACACAAATGCTTACATATGCATGTTACAAGATAACAAACAGCACCACTGAGTACTCCCCCGAGACAAACGGTCTGCGGTATGAAGCTACTCAACGACTACCTCGTCGCTCCCCCCGCAAATAACCTAAAAAGGTCCGGGCCATGAGCTCAAAGGACTGTACAACCAAACGCTCCCCAGATCGTAGTCTGCGTCGCGTGGAGGTTCAAGCATACAACCAAACGCTCCCCAAGCATCGGCCTACGTCGTTTGGATGTTTTCTAGTATAAAACAAAATGCTCCCCAGGCATCGGTCTCATCGCTCGGAGGTTCAAACAATACCAAAACAATATTTCTCACTTCTCCACCCGGGAGTAAAATCACCAATCAATGAAACCAGTATCAAAACCAGAGTCAAACATTTCAAATCGGCACCAAAACACGTTCAAAATAGATATCATCCATTTCAAACAAATTGCAAACAGGATCACCAAACAAGTTCTCAAACACATTTCAAACTTAAAAAGCAATCTCGACATCAGTCGAGCTCGAAAAGTCGACTGACTTTCCATCCTGAAACCGAATCACGAAAATCCGTACAGCCTGCCACGTCATCAGCCAGCGCAGAACGCGGAAATCCATACAACTTGCCACGTCATCATGCCAACGCAATTTTCGAAAATCTGTTGTACAGCTGCCACGTCATCAGCTTTGCGTGGGTGTGTGTGAGTCCTGCTTTATTTTAATCCCTTTATGTCATTGGGGCCCCATCATACGAGGTCCCCATAAGTTGGTAGGACTTCTTCTCCTGTTACTTGTTCTTCTTAGGGTTTAGGCCCCTTGGCCAGCATCTACAAGTTGGCTCCATTCTTTAGGGCTTTGACACGTCAACAATTTGTTACAGTGGGCACCCCAAGGAGACCCAGAGACACTATCTTTGGGACTGTCACTACCCACAGGCACGGCAGATGAATGGCTGAGGTACTTTGTTTGATGGGTTCCGTTCTTTCAGATAGCCCAAGGTTCACAGAATGAGAAAGAGCAGGACAGACTAAGAATCAGATTTCAGATGGGACATCCTTAGCAACGCCAGATGCCTTAATTTTGGACAACAGAATGCAGAGAGGAAAGACTACAGGTGGAAGTTATTCAATAGCCTTGGCCTGTGGTTTGTAAGGCAGCCTCCCACAGTGACTATGCGTTTTCTTGCTTGAGCTGATTTACATTCCCAGAGCATACATGGCAGCTTCAACAGAGCTGGAAGACAGCACCAGGCATTCATTCAGCTGCAGCAGCCAGGTCCTTTCTTTACAACAGACCGTTGTGTCCACAAGCACCCCCCCCCCCCCCCCCCCCCCCGCCCCCCAAAATTTCATGAATTAGCCATTGTCCTTGTGCCATTGATTATGGGAGGGTCTCCCCCTTTCTTTTGTACAGTGGACCCTCTTAAAACAAAAGTTGTAGCACATTCAACAAATTATAAACTGAAAGAGGGATCTTTTCTGTAACCCACTTGAACACTCCAAGTCAAGATTCTAACGCGACACAGCAAAGATTCACTTCAAAACAGTTCACAATTCACAATTGATTCGGCACGGCCCGGTGGAGTTCCGTGCCTAGAGATGTTGGCCCCAAAGACTGGCACCCCTTTCAGTATTTCTTTTTGTATTAATCTGTGTTCAAAGTACAAAAGAGTGGGAGGGTTCTCACTCTCAGACTCTGCGTCCAGATCCTCTGAGTTGTGAGGGCCCTGCCCACTTATTTATATGTTTACAAGGGATGCCCAAAAGCAGTAATCCAAAGTACAAAAGAGTGGGAGGGTTCTCACTCTCAGACTCTGCGTCCAGATCCTCTGAGTTGTGAGGGCCCTGCCCACTTATTTATATGTTTACAAGGGATGCCCAAAAGCAGTAATCCAAAAGCTCTCAAGCTTTAAAATAAAGCAATTGAGTCCAAAAGCTTCTCAAAGTGTCTTGCGTAGAATTCAGCTGGTGTAAAAGCAGATTTCCGTACAACCACGCCACGTCAGCCTGTTGTCGCGTTTTGCGCCGCAAATCACGGAAGTCCGTGCGGTATGCCACATCAGCATGTCAGCGCTTTTTCCGCGAATGTCTGCCAACCGAGGAGTGTGTGTGTGTGTCTGCTCTTCTGCCCCACTGTATTTGTGTCCATGGCCATGCCATGCCACATCACCAATTTTTGACATACCCCCCTCTTGAATGCATTGTAATCGCCCTCGATTACGCCTGCAAAACAGACAGAGGCCATAAACTGTCTTAGCACACTGATTGTAAGTACCGACGCACTAGGAACAACACACCTAGCACATGTACTGATCAACAGTCGCATCACACGACATCACATGACAAATCACATTCAACAATCATTCCAATCTCAGACCATGATTAATCGACAACGTATTTAGCAATCGCATCTAGATCCAAGCGGGACCTCTCAGATGCACGATTAACTAATCCTTATTGCAATCATGTCTATAGAGATTTATCAGACCGAAATGCTACAGTCATTTCATCTATCAATTCATGCACTCAAACAAGTCAAGTGCAAATCAATCAGTATCATTTTCGGGGATTTTAGTTCATAAAGTCATTCAGCAGAATACTGTCAGCCCAGCAATATCCCTGAAACCTAAAGGGACATCAGTGACTCTATATCAAATCAAAATATAGGGGAAATCTGTCGACAAAGGAGCGGAGTGACTCCCCTCTTGTGCTTACCACCCGCTGCACTAGATTCGCCCATGTTGAAATCGGGGTTCTATCGGAGTAGACTATGCTAAACCGAATGCTTCAAGATAAAGTTTCACAATCTGAGAAGTATCTGCCAGGTCCTCCTCCTCCATCCACTTCGCATCCATGCGGGATAGTTCCTGGGTTTAACCAAGAACCGCCTTATCGCTTTACCTTTTATCTTTCTATCTTTATATGTCAATATCTGTTCTGGAACAAGTATCTCCTCATTTTCCTCCACTACGGGTTGCTCATCTGGCTCCCCATCATCGGGCACATCGCCTTTAAAAGGCTTCAGGAGACTCACATGGAAAGCATTGTGAATCCTCCATGTATCCGGTAGCTTCAGTCTGAAGGAGACATCATTTATCTTTTATCTTTTCTTTTATCTGGAAAGGTCCATAGTATCTCATGCTAAGCTTTGGAAAAAGCCGCTCCTTTCCCTTTTTCTTTCTCAGGCGTGCCTTCTCAAAACGTAAGAGCACCCAATTCTTCTCCTTTAATTTCAAATCGCGACGGTGTCGATCTGCTGCCTTTTTGTGTCTTTCTTGAGATTTCTGTAAAGCCTCCCGGACGTTGGCAAAAATTGTGTCCAAGTCCCTCCTGTATTGGCCGGCTTCAAAAATCTTATCTTTCGTGCTTAAGAAGGGTGGAGCCTTCGAAGCACCTTCAATAATCTCAAATGGTGCCTTCCCCGTCGAAGAGTGAATCGTGTTATTGTAGGCAAATTCCACCAAGGGCAAATCGCATTGAGTCTTCTAATCCAAAATGTAAGACTTCAATAAATCCAGAACAACTGAATTTGCAATCTCCGATTGCCCATCTATCTACGGGTGGAAAGATGACGAGAACTGCAACCGTGTGCCAATGTTCTCCCAAATAGCCTTCCAAAACAAACTCATGAATCGAGGATCTCTGTCAAATACTATTGTCTCAGGCATGCCATGTAATCTGAATATCCAAGCAATGAACAGTCTCGCTAAATGATCTGGCTTGACTGTTTTCTTCACTAGAATAAAATGAGCTTGCTTGCTACATCTGTCAATAACAGTCCAGACACCATCGTGCCCACTCTGTGTCTTCGGGAGATCAAAAATAAAATCCATAGCAATACTTTCCCGGGGACGGGTGGGAATGGGTAAATAACAATCCCTGTCTTTATGTCTGTCAAACTTGACCTTCTGGCATACCAAGCAACTGCGTACAAAATCGTCCACGCCCTGAACTGCTGGGATGTGCCGGGGGACGCAGGAACGGGGGACGGGATGTGTTTTTCAAACGCGGGGGTTTTCTCACAAGGGACGCGAGCGGGAGGCGTCCCGGGACGCGGGTCCCGGGTGACGGAGCAGCATGGGACGCAGGCAGGGGGCGGGACGGACGAGGGCGGCAACTTTTTTCAAAATTCAAAATTCAAACTCAAGTGTCAATGGCCAGTTTTGAGGGGGGGGCTTCCTATTTAAGGGCACACAAGCCTTAGCCTTGGCAAGCCTACCCTTCTAGCTTTCTAAGTTCTCCTGAGTCCCATCATCCATGGGCCATCTCTCTCTCTCTCTCCCTCCCTCCCTCCCTCCCCCCCCGCTCTCTCTCTCTCTCTCTCTCTCTCTCTCTCTCTCTCTCTCTCTCTCTCTCTCTCTCTCTCTCTCTCTCTCTCTCTCTCTCTCTCTCTCTCTCTCTCTCTCTCTCTCTCTCTCTCTCTCTAGCCGAAGTCGAAACTTTGGAGCCTACCCCTCTCTCGTTCTCTCCGAGCTTGAAGGCTTGAGCCTTGAACCTTGGCCCTTAAACTTTAAAGCCTGCCTACTACCTAATGTTTTTTGAAGTGCGTCCCCTATCGCGTCTCCCATCTCCTATTTTGCCACGTCCCCGTCCTCGGGACCCGCCACGTCCCCGTCCCCATGTGACTATGGTCTCGGCCAAAAGAAGTATTTCTCCACACCTTTCAAGGTGATATCAAATGCCACGGTGACCCGTAAATGGTGGACAGTGGCATTCGGTTAAAACCTTTTCCCTCAACGGCTGTGTAACGCATAACATCGTTTTCTTCATCAAGTAGCCATCTCGAATGGAATATCCCCCTACTACCTTCCCATCCTATATTTGACTGAATATATCTGCAAAATCTCTATATGTGGCATATTGATCGACCATATCCTCGAAGCTTCTATGATGTATCGCAGAAATAGCCAGAACCAATGGCGTCCGGACAAAGCATCTGCCACCAAGTTCTTATGTCCCTGCACATGGACAATCTGGAAGTGAAACTGTGACAAGATGTTCGCCCACCGCATCTGCTTTTTCGATAGTTTCTTCTGTGACACGAAGCAGCGTAAACTCTGATGATCTGTGAAGACCGTGAAATCGGCTCGGAGTAGGTAATGTCGCCACTGAGTAAGAGCATGGATAACCGCCAAAAGCTCTTTCTCGTATATATGTGTTGTAAGTTCCGGCCTTCAAAACAATCGGCTCTCGTAGGCAATGACATGGCCTTCTTGCATTAAGGATGCACCCAGACTACGACCACAAGCATCACAATATACTTTGAATGACTTCTGCAAATCCGGCAAAGCCAAAACTGGTCATGTAGTCAATTTCTCTTTCAAAGTCTGAAAGGAAGTCACCTCTGTGGGTCCCCACGAGAAAGGGACTCCTTTCTGTGTCAAAATATGCAAAGGGGAAGAAACCTCTGCAAACTTTCTAATGAACCGCCGGTAGTAAGAACATAAGCCCAAGAAGCTTCTAACTTCATGGAAATTCTTCAAATAGAGCCAATCACGTATAGTCTCAATCTTGGTCGGGTCCACTGCACTCCTGCTGCTGAGACGATGTGTCCCAAAAAGTGTATCTCTAGTAGGAAAAATTCACTCTTCTTTGCATTAATCACCAACTTGTGATCTCGCAATGCCTGAAAGACCTGTAGCAAATGTTCTCTATGTCCTGCCTCATCCTTGGAGAAGACAATAATGTCATCAAAGAAAGTGCCAACAAAAGATACGTACTCTCTCAAAATCGTGTCCATCATTCGGTTAAAGGTCGCTGAAGCATTGGTAAGGCCGAAAGGCATCACCAAAAATTCGAATAAATCAAAGATCGTCCGAAAAGTTGTCTTGTACACATCTCTCGGCACGATTCGGATCTGATGATATCCGCTCTTCAAATCGATCTTGCTCAAACAAGAGGATCCCTGTATTCGGTCTAGAATATTATTGATCCTAGCAATCGGAAATCTGTTCTTGATGGTGATTTTGTTGAAAGCTCTATGATCAATGCACATTCTCCAAGATCCGTCTTTCTTCCAAACCAACAATACCGGAGAGCAGTAAGGTGAAGTACTCAGCTCGATAAGACCCTTTTCCAAGAGGTCTTTCACTTGGTTCATCGTATCTTCATTTTGGGCTTGGCTCACACGATAGGGTGGCCGGTTCGGTAGTGTGCTTCCAGGTATCAGATCAATGGTATGATCCTCAGGACAAGCTGGTGGCAACTCGCCTGACAGACCCTCAGAAAAGCACTCGGCATGAGTGTGGAGAAAATCTTGGCGTTCCTTATCAAGTTTCGACATATTTGTCCTATGTTCATCATTTAACTCTTTCAAAAACATCGAGTAACAAACAGACTGGAATTCATTAATTTCGAAATGACCGAAGCCAATACAATAGGGACAGACTCGCCCTTACGTTTCACATCAAGTACAATGATTCGGTCCTTTTCAGTAGTCAATGTCGCTTTCTTTGCCCGATAATCGACCACCGCGTTGTTCTTATGGTACCAAGGGACTCCCATGAGGACATCACAACCTTCCAAGGGCATTATGTAGAAATCCTAATGCCCCAAACACCCTTGACAATGCAACCGAAGTTTGCCAACGACAGGTGTAATGGCCACGTCCCTGCTGGGTGCCGCTAGAACTGCCTCTGCTTGTGGTCCCATCCGATCGAGTGTAATCTCGAGCCGCGTGACCAATTCAGGTGAAATGAAGTTGGCCTTGGCTCCTCCATCAAAGAAAATCAGGGCTTCTTGATCTTTCAATTTCCCCAAGCTCGGCAAAGTTCTGTACTTTCATCAATCGTGCTTGGATCAGTACCCATGCAATCAGGAACCAGTCCTGCTTTCATCTTGCCTTTTCGTCCAAGGAAGGTCCTGCTTTCATCTTGCCTTTTCGTCCACGTTCCTCGGATGCTCTCGAACTCTCTGGCATGTCTTCATTCTGTTCTTGTTGTGCCTTTTTGGGGCGCTTCGCGGAGACGTGCCCATGTTCCTCGCATCCAAAACACTTCCCCTCTTTGATGTAGTTGGCCCGCTCTCGAAGAGTGAGCTGGGTAGTGCATCCTTGTCTTTCTTTTCTTGTGGGCTCTTTTTCTTTCTACTTTCATTATTAGAAGTCTGTTGGGTTCTCTGAGTCAAGATCTCATCAGTGGGGTAAGTCAGATTACTTGAATGTATGGCAAAACCCCGTTTCGCATGACCCATCAATTCTTGAATAGAATGTGAGTTCTGCAATGATCTTGGATCTCTGTAGGAAGTCCGCGACAAAACCGCTCAATCTATTCTTTAAACGAGATCTTCTTAAATGAAGAAGCGGGTAGAAAAGAGCTCCAAAATCTCTCGCAATATGCGTCCAAAGAATCTCTCTTGGTCATCCGAAGATGATTCCAAGCAGTTCGTATATCTCGTTCGTACTCCCAAGTTAGCCAAGAAGAAATAAAAAGCCTTTAAAATTTCAGCCATTTAACTGGCACTTTCTTGTTCAATAAAAGGGTGGACCACCATGTTCGAGCATTTCCCTTGAAGAAAGAGGTAGCCCTCCGAATCTTGGAGTGCTCTGAGTAATGCCCTCCAGAGAAAGCTATATCAAACTGCTATATGAAGGCCAAAGCCCTTGAAGCATCTCGAAATCCAGAAAAAGTGTCAAACTTAATTGACTGTCCACCTTCTTTAAATTCTTGAGCTTGCTTTTATCTTCGAGGAAGTCATATTGGTTGGCTTAATACAAATGCTTCTTCTTTGCGTAAAATCTGTGATCGTCGGAGTTCGAACTATCTGAAGATGAGTCCTCTGTAGAACTGTCAGAAACGGGACGAAACTTAGGCTTCTTTGCCTTTTCCTTGCCCTTTCCGAAGCTTTGCTTTTTGCTTCGCTTTTTCCCTTTTCTGTCTTCTTTGATCGAGTCCGAAGAGCTAGAAGAACTGTCAGAAGAAGAAGAAGAAGAACTGGATACTCCTTCAAATCGCACATGCTTCTTTTGCTTTCTTGCCGAGGCGAAGGTAGATTCACGACCCAAATAACCCGAGAACTCAGTTCCTTTCTTCTGCTTTTTGTCGTGCTTTTTAGCTTTATTGTTCGAGTCAAAAAGTTGCGTAATCCATGTATCAACCACCTCTTCCAATTCTTGCTCTGTAAACATCCTCGGAGTAGGAGGTTTCTTGAGTGCCGGTTTGAGGCGTGGCTCTATGACTTTTTGCCACTGGGTGTGCACTTCGTCGAAGGACGTCTGAGTCAAAAATTTTGCAAATTTTAAATCCTTCGCAAAATTGATCATCATCTTTGTCGCGTCGTCAACCAATTGTCGACGTTCCATCTCTTCAATCTCTGCCTGAGTAGGCCTAGGTGGGCCGTACTCTTCGTGAGAATCTTCTTCGTGATCTCTTCCCGCATCCCCAGATGCAGAGGAAGTCGACTGTTCTTTGTTGGAATCCATAAGTGCAACGAGAAAAGGATCGGATTTTCCGGTAGAAGAGAAATCGGCCGCGCTCTGATACCACTGTAACCAACTTGGACACTCCAAGTCAAGATTCTACCGCGACACAGCAGAGATTCACTTCAAAACAGTTCACAATTCACAATTGATTTGACACGGCCCGGCGGAATTCCGTGCCTAGAGATGTTGGCCCCAAAGACCGGCACCCCTTTCGGTATTTCTTTTGTATTAATCCGTGTTCAAAGTACAAGAGAGTGGGAGGGTTCTCATTCTCAGACTCTGCGTCCAGATCCTCTGAGTTGTGAGGGCCCTGCCCACTTATTTATATGTTTACAAGGGATGCCCAAAAGCAGAGCCCCAAAAGCAGTAATCCAAAAGCTTTCAAGCTTTTCAAAATAAAGCAATTGAGTCCAAAAGCTTCTCAAATTGTCTTGCGTAGAATTCAGCTGGCGTAAAAGCAGATTTCCGTACAGCCATGCCACGTCAGCCTGCTGCCGTCTTTTGCGCTGCAAATCACGGAAGTTCGTACGATATGCCACATCAGCATGTCAGCGCTTTTTCCAGCAATGTCTGCCGACCGGGGAGTGTGTGTGTGTGTGTGTGTGTGTGTGTGTGTGCTCTGCTGCCCCACTGTAATTGTGTCCAAGGCCATGCCATGCCACGTGTTTGTGACATATTCCCGCACAAAAAGAGACACTCAGCTGTGATAAGAAAAACACTATTAAGGGATCCATTGTTGCATAAGAAGACACTCCACAGGTCACAATGACATCACAAGGTCTATTCAAAAACTTCAAGGGTCAACTCGGAATACAATCTAATGTATTCGATACTGTGCAAACCTTATAAGAAATGGGATACAGAGTTAAGCCTTGGTGACACCCCAAAGGCCAACAATGAGAAGGTCATTGACGGTGATCAAAACGCCATGCATTTTAGGGGGGAGCTTAGCAATGACTTTACAACAACACCTGACACTCAAAAGTAAAGTTTTAATGCAGCTCTACAAAATCATGTATGTATTATATACAGCATAATTTAGATCCTCAAGAAGCAAAAAGAATTCAATAAACACAACAAGCTAATCAATGAAATAGTCAATTTTGTGATTATAAAGTGTATGGAACTCAAATTAAAACTAAATATTTCATTATAACATTAAAGCATTGCCAGAATGGAGATAAAGTTGTCTCCATAGACACAATCTTTGTAAGCATAAGAGCAAATCCTCCAAGGAACATGAATTGTCCAAGAAAGTGGTGCCGAATCACAAAGCATAAAGGGAGAGACTATAGAAAAAATCACAAACATCGATACACAATTTGCAAGAGTTTGGAAACGAGGGAAGAAAAAAAAATCTTGTCAAGTCAATCGTCACAAATCCACCATATAACTAAATCGAGTTGAAAAGTATGATGCATCTGCATCTTTTGCTGCAATAGCTCATTACTTGCAACACATATTGTAACATGGGAATCACTTAGTTCCCACACCCTTGTTGCACCACAACGTATAATTTGATAGGAGACTGAATGGGGAATTTGCCTGGATCATCAGATCCCTAATTACATTAAAATTAGTGATGACAGGCCAAGCACAAAGGGGGGAACATTTGATGCTAAGGCCTATTAGGTAAATTATAGGTATCCAAAATTGGAAAGGTGGCACTGTCGAGTGCAAACCAACAATGTAAAGCACGCATATACTTACGCTATCATTACATCAGAATGAGCGGCTGTTTCAAGCATACATTGGAGTCCTCGTACGTACACACCTTTCTCTCTTTACTCTTTTAGTTTTAGTCTTTCACTTTACTTAATTTTATTTTTGTACCCAGACATTGGATTAGATCCACGAGGATTGGATCAGTTTCGTCTCATAGGTCATTTTGGCCTTTTAAAGACATTTCATATAACATTTCATTTCTCTCTCCATACTTACTTTTATAGTAAGATTATATTTCAAGCATGTTTTATGCCATCATAGCCATGGATTTCCTGCTGATCTTTAACTGAACCTAACCCAATCCATCCTCCATAAACATAGCTCTAATGATGTGCACACTCAGAACGTTTCAACACAAAAGCAACATTTTGTCGAGTTTGCAGTTATATTTTACAATTTAATCCTTCCACACCCTCTTTGCCCAATTTGCTAGCAAAAACCAGCCTGTATAGATTCATAAGTTGTTCTTTGCACGCTAAAACTTTTGATAGCAGCCTAAACCACAAACTTTGATAATGTAAAACTACATAGTGTGAACGTCTCATAACTTCATTTGCTTCAATACAAAAGCAGAATAAATAAGAAAACATCTGCATTGTAGGATCTACATGGTTAGTTCAGACTCCGAACATGACTCTAGATTTTTATCTCTATGTCATTCTTACATAGCTAGTCTTTAGAGATTAACCAAATGTTTAATTAACATACAACCAAAAGTCAAATTCCTTGTACGCTACTTTATGGAGTCTGTATGAAGTCCATAATCCATTGTAACTAGCCCCAAAAACATTTCGCTATCTTTCCAGCGAAAATGGAAAAATTTCTAAACAGAAGTTTAATACCTGAGGTTGTAAGAAACCATCTGCATCCTCATCAAGCTCACTCATATCAATACGCGCTTGGGTTAATGAGACCTATCAGGAAATGGACCAATCATCTGCTAAGCATATGCTTTTTTGGACTTTAAGGCTTCAAGTTGTTTGTAAAAGATTCAGAAAAGACATATTTTTACTTACCGTGCGCATTACATAAAGATAGAATGGCAAAATTGCAATCCTTCCAAATTCATCCTTTTCAAACTTCATGAAGTTGGATGGGCAGAAAAAACGACGGCACTTTGAACCAATTTGCTCTGCACAAACTGTTGCAATATGGCAAAAATCTTCATAGTTCATCTGTCAAAAAAAGACAGTTGAATGATACAAATAAACGTACAGCAGCCAATAAAAAAGTAAATACTGAACCTCACTCAACAATCATTGAATGCAAGAGAGACATTGTCACTACTCAGAACATCTTGTAGCCCTTTGGTAACTTTTACAAACTCTTTTCGGTTTTCTGCATTCCTCATTCAGATTATTAAGTTGCATGAGGATTTCTTTGAGTTATTCAATTATTGCCCTCTAAACCCTAAAATAAAGCACATCACACACACACACTCTCAGAGAAATTGCGTGAGCATGCTGATGTGCCAGCGCAAACACGGATCAGCCTTTTTGGCGCCAGATTTTAGACCAGATGCTTTTGGATTCAATGCTTTCATGTGAAATGGTTTTGGTAGGCCAAGCAAGTGTGTTGGGCTCTCTCTCTCTCTCTCTCTCTCTCTCTCTCTCTCTCTCTCTCTCTCTCTCTCTCTCTCTCTCTCTCTCTCTCTCTCTCTCTCTCTCTCTCTCTCTGGCATTCTAACCACAAGAGAAGCAAAGAAGAGCCATAGAGTTGTACCTTGCTCAAGCAATATAAAGAAATACCACAAGGGGTGCCAGGGTTTGGGGCCAGTGGTGTCTCAGAGTGGAAGTCCACCACTCCGTGTCTCGTGTGGATTCTCTCTCTCTCTCTCTCTCTCTCTCTCTCTCTCTCTCTCTCTCTCTCTCTCTGTGACATGTGTGTGTGTGTGTGTGTGTGTTTAGTGCTCAGTTCTTTTTGCCACTGATGAATTGGCCTCGTCGTTGTCTTGATTCTCTTATGTCGAACATTATGTCCCATTTGTGGGGGACCCATGCTCAGAAAAAAGGCTTGCGCTTGATGTCTATGGAGAAGCTTTGCACTCCTAAACACCTGGGTGGCCTTAACATCTTGGATTTGCGCAGGCATGTTCTTGCTCGAAAAGCTATGTTGTTGCCTACACTTGCGCAACAAATTCAGCCTTGGACTCTTATGTTTGCACACCTTGGTCAGCATGTCGTTACTTCCTCTTTTGGCCATTGGCAACCATCTATCTGGGAGGTGGTTTTCGGCAAGATGGAAGGGTACATTCGTGGATGTCCTCTTGCTTCCACTTTAGTGTCTGCCTGGAAGAGGTTACGACTCATCTTTCATGGAATCTTCGGCAAGAAGGTGATTCGATTCGTTTGGAGAGTCTCCATTGGAGCCGAGCATTCTCTCTTACGTTGGTCGACCGCTCCCCTCGCCAGGCTTACTTTCTCTCTGGCCGTGGTAATTGTGTGGTTGAGGATGTAGTCAATGAGGCTAGATATACTTTTGAGTTTCCCTTCGCCGCTTGCCGTTTTGGATGGGGCATGCATTACCGTCAGTTTTGGAGAGAACTTCAAAGTATGTTGCTTGACTTTTTGTCAGTTTCACCTTTACCTGATGGTGATCGCATGTCTGATTGGGATCTTCGAGAAACGCCTTTTCGAGATATTTTTGCAGGTCGAATTTATGCTCTTCTTCTACCACAATCGTGGCTTGCTGATCATTGCAATGCCCTTTGGCACATGCACAAATCTGATCACTGGTGGAAGAAGCTTCTCTCTGCCTTGTGGAAAAGCCATTTGCCTTTCAAGGAGCGACTGTTTCTTTGGCGTTGTTTGCTTGGAGTGCTTCCTGTTGGCCTTTTCTTAGGACGCGTCATATTCGCCACTCCTCTTGCGTCAGTTGTTGTCACGTGACACATCCAACCCTATGTGTCCGTGGACAACCTACAACACGACAAGGGTTCAATCAGTCCAGTCAGTCTAGACTTAGAGGTGATCTAGCACTTTTGTGAGTCTGTTCGCAGACCGTGCATGTCCAGACACTTAGTGTAGATGCATATCCTCTGGTTGCACACAGCATGATCATAAGCATTCCCATCAGAATCCTTCAGGGGAATTTTCCAGTGCATTTAGCCTATTTTGCCTATTTTTGACATTTTTCACTTATTATTTTTAAGTGCCTTTTGTTGGAAAGGAGGTAGGGCAAATTGAGTAAGTTTGTATATAAGCAAACCTAGACTAGCACTAATTGGCAGAAGAGGCAACAGGAGCACCATTGCTCAACGGGCACTTCTCAGCAAGAACCTTGGTGGATGTTCCTCCTCCAAGCAAAGACCCCTAGCGTTTTCATCATCCTCAGCCCCTAGGCGTTTCCATCAGCAAGCTCCACCGCAAGAAGACCTCAGCCTAGCATTTTTGCTCCAGTCACATCATCGCCAAGCATCAGCAGCCTTAGCGTTTTCAGCATGTCAGAATCGCCCTCAACCATAGCGATTTTCAGCAAGTAAAGATTATCAGTTTTCAGCCCTAAGAACCATCAGATTTCAGCAGATAAGCACCGACAATTTTCAGCCATACCAGCAAGGGTTACGTTTTCAGCCGCAGCAGATTTCAGCCCATTAGCGTTTTTGGACAGCAGATAAAGAGTAGCAGATTTCAGCCCTTAGATCGGCTTAGCCATCCCCGTCGTCGTCGTCGATCTAGCCTAGACTTGCATCAGTCACATGCATCCACTTTGTACCAGTTTGTGCAATCAAAAGTAGACCACTCTTGCTGACGAGAGTGGGGCCTTTAGAGGAGGGTTTTACGTTTCTGGTGTCGTATTTCTCTTCTCTCTCTATCTCTCAGTCTCATACACTTGCACGCACAGTGTCCATTCACTTTGTTATGATCATTGCACTCTCTCATTAAGAACGGAAGGCTCTACCTTCCATAAGAACAAAAAGGAACCTTGAGCACAGTTCGGAGCACTCATCTTGAGCAAAGTTCAAACATTCATTCCACTGCACCTAACATTGGGATCAGAGCTTTGGCAGTGTTCTATATCACTCAAGGAAAGAACCACAAGAATCACAAGAATTTTTTTGCTTGTTGCAATCGCACGAACCCAAGTTCGCTTGGGCGTGTCGATATCGTGTTTTTGTTTAGTGACAGGAATCCCAGGAAAAAAGGGCTTGTCCAGCCTCCCCTTGTGCCTCTTTTCACTCATTAAGAGCGGACCGTGCACTTAGAGGCCGGCCAATCGACGTGAGGTGGGAAAAAGCAACCTTGGTGTGAGGGCAAGGCCACCAAGGTGTGCACCAGCGGAAAAGAGCAGAACTCGGGTGAAGAGAAGATCCTTCTCTAACACAGATTGCAAGCGAAAGACGAACCTCAAGACCCGCACGAACCTCAAGACCCTCAAGAACCCCAGACTCTCAACAACCTAAGTTCCTCGTGAACTTAAGAACCAAAGATCATAGTGCATGGTCATCACCCGAAGCGGAATGGATACTTCACATACAGGTGATGAGCATGGGAGTGGCGAAGAAGAGTTTTCCCCACCAGGAGGCTTTCCCGACCCTCCCCCTTCCCCATCTACGCCACGAGTTGTACCAAATTCTATGGAGGTGATGGTCAAGTCAATGATGGAGATGATGGCACAACTAGAAAGAAAAGTAGAACGACAACCAAAGGACCGCGGGCGCGAAGAATGAAACGAAAGAAATGCTATACAACAAGAAGCGACTCGCATTGCCTTGGAACGCGAGCACGAATAACGCAACGAAAGAATTGCCATACAACAAGAAGCGACTCGCATTGCCTTGGAACGCGAGCCCGTTAAACGAAAAGAAAGGAAAGCACAAAGACAAGAGGAATCTGAAGCAAGACGAGCGGCCTTGGAGGCCGAGCGTAAGGCTCAAAGAGAACTCCGCACTCAAGAATTTGTTCGACAAGTACTTGCCTTGAAGTCCGAACCAACCAAAGATCGTGGGAGTTCCTCAAGTGGCGCAAGCCACGATGCGGATTCCAACAACCCAGTCCTCACAAAAAAATTGACTTTCAGTAAGTATGATGGTAAGATGGATGCTACGGTTATTCATTCTTGGTTGCATCAATTTAATGCTTATTTTGCGACAACTAAGAAGAGAGGAAATAGCAAAGTTTTGACGGCAACCATGTACCTTGTCGATGATGCCATCAATTGGTACCACGCATGGCAAGAGACACAGTTAGCCGCGCACCTAGAGGAAGCCGACGAATTCACGCCCCTTTCTTTTAATTGGGCTGATTTCCAGGACAAGCTCAAGGCGCGGTTTATGCCACCTGAGTACCTCGCACGATTGAAGGACGATCGGCGCGCTCTCAAGCAAAATGGGATGCCGGTTATGTCTTTCTCTAATCGTGTTTTGCAACTAGGTACCCAATTACGCAAGTCGGATGATGAACGCAAAGAGGCATTCCTTTTTGGGTTAGACGACTACATCAAGTTTGATGTAGAAGTCTTCGACCCAATCGATCTCAACAAGGCGGTAGCGATTGCTCTCGCACAGGAGATGAAGCACAACAAGGGAGAGCCTAAGGAGAACAAGACTTCCACAAGTACCTCTCAAACCCTCAGAACCCTCAAAATAAGAATGGTAAGAATGGTAACTCTTCTAACCAATCTTCCAACAGTCTCTCAGAAAAGAATTCTTCCAATGAACCTAAGGGTAAGGTTAACACAATTGCTAAACCTAAGCTCACTCCAAATGAAAAGGTAGCACAAGGAATTTTAGGAGGATACATCACGTCGGAAGAGCAAAGCACTTATTCTAAGGAAGGTCGTTGTTTTCATTGTCACATTAAGGGTCACATAAAAAGAACATGTCCTAAGCTTGAATCGAATGAATCTAAAGAATCCACAAAACCCACTTCCTCTGTCAATGCAATTATTGATAACACGAGTGTGCCCCAAGTTTCTCCTGACCCTCCCATTGATGATTCTCTCATTAAATGTTATGGTCATATGACGAGGCAACGTTTTGTCATATTGTTTGACCCAGGTAGTATGCATGATGTGATCAGTCTCTCTCTTGTTGAGAGAGCCCGCCTAGAGGTTAGTCAGAAATCTCCTCTCGAGGTCTCTGGCTTTGTTCCCGGTATGGACTCTCTCATCACGCAAGAGTGTCTTGGTGTGTTGTTTACAGTTCAACAAGCTGCTTACCGTAGAAATTTTTTTGTCTCTCCTCTCACAGGATGTGATATGATTTTGGGCATTAAATGGTTTCGTGAGCTTAACCCTCTCATTGATTGGGAGGCTAACACTTTCACTCTCAATGCCAAAAGTGACTCTCCCATTGTCATTCGTGGAGAGGAAGTTGTTCACTCTCCCTCTCTCATTGATAATGTGCAGGCGAAGATTGAACGGATTCAGGAGAAGGAGACTCTCTCAGTCTCTCCTTCTCCAAAGCATGACACACAGGATTTGCATGATTATGAGAAGCATGATGATTTGAATGCCAATGATTTGCATGATGATTTGCTTGGCAATGACAAGCATGATGATTTGGTTGGCAATGACAAGCATGATGATTTCCATGATGATCAAGATGTGATTTCTCACAAGCATGAGGATTTTCATGAAGATGATGTGACTGTTCACAAGGATGATGTGTTAGTGGATGCTTTTTCTAACGAAGCTAACCTCGTTGCAGATTCGATCAATCACGAAGGATCGATCATGGCTCTCGAGCCTAGGTCCAAAGTACCCTCACGGGAAGTATTATGTGTTCGCATGATTGATACGCACGCATTGTTCAAGTGTTTCTTTCGTGATCGTTTCCTGTATTTTAGTCAGCGTCTTTATGTGATCCCTTTTACTAGGCATGACATATTGTACGTTGAGCTCGTCTCACTCATGAATGAGCACGAATGTATGCGGATTGTTCATGAAAAGCTGAAAAGTATGTATGTAAGGAAGTCACATTCTATGTCTCTTCCTTGACATGCCACATTCATAGAACGAACACATGAAAGTATGAGCACCAAGCAAGGGCATTTCCGTTGTGAATTGCCACAGTTGATTGCTTTAGATCAGAAGAGAAAGATTCGATCTCATTGTTTGCGTGTGTGGTGAACGGTTTGGCACTCCGTCTATTTGTTCATCTACATTGCATGCACAATCTTTGAGGAAGACAAGATTTTTTCCAGTCACTTTCCATGGAATAGGTATGTTCATGGTTTTGTGTTGGAAATGGTTTCAGGAATTTTCCGCCATGGAGATTCTTGAAGAAAACACAAGCATGACTTTTCACGAAGTTGAAGCATCGAAAGAGCCACAGAAGACTTAGTGTCGCTTTCGGCGCGGCCCAAAGAAGCAAGCGTTGCAGACCTTTATGAAGTTCAAGTACCGCACGACCCACACATCCGAGTGGGCCGGCGACGAGTCCCTTCCAAGATTCCGGATGCTATTGGCGATCTCCCTCGACGCCATAAAGTTCGGTACCAATACCTGACTTTGAAAAGGAGGGGATGTCACGTGACACATCCAACCCTATGTGTCCGTGGACAACCTACAACACGACAAGGGTTCAATCAGTCCAGTCAGTCTAGACTTAGAGGTGATCTAGCACTTTTGTGAGTCTGTTCGCAGACCGTGCATGTCCAGACACTTAGTGTAGATGCATATCCTCTGGTTGCACACAGCATGATCATAAGCATTCCCATCAGAATCCTTCAGGAGAATTTTCCAGTGCATTTAGCCTATTTTGCCTATTTTTGACATTTTTCACTTATTATTTTTAAGTGACTTTTGTTGGAAAGTAGGTAGGGCAAATTGAGTAAGTTTGTATATAAGCAAACCTAGACTAGCACTAATTGGCAGAAGAGGCAGCAGGAGCACCGTTGCCCAACAAGCACTTCTCAGCAAGAACCTTGGTGGATGTTCCTCCTCCAAGCAAAGACCCCTAGCGTTTTCATCAACCTCAGTCCCTAGGCGTTTCCATCAACAAGCTCCACCGCAAGAAGACCTCAGCCAAGCGTTTTTGCTTCAGTCACATCATACCAAGCATCGGCAGCCTTAGCGTTTTCAGCATGTCAGAATCGCCCTCAACCATGGCGATTTTTAGTAGGTAAAGATCATCAATTTTCAGCCCTAAGAACCATCAGATTTCAGCAGATAAGCACCGACAATTTTCAGCCATAAAGACCAGCAAGGGTAGCGTTTTCTCCTGCGTTTTCAGCCGCAGCAGATTTCAGCCCATTAGCGTTTTTGGACAGCAGATAAAAAGTAGCAGATTTCAGCCCTTAGATCGGCTTAGCCATCCCCGTCGTCGTCGTCGATCTAGCCTAGACTTGCATCAGTCACATGCATCCACTTTGTAACAGTTTGCGCAATCAATAGGAGACCACTCTCGCCGACGAGAGTGGGGCCTTCGGAGGAGGGTTTTACAACGTCTCTGGTGTCGTATTTCTCGTCTCTCTCTATCTCTTAGTCTCATACACTTGCACGCACAGTGTCCATTCACTTTGTTATGATCATTGCACTCTCTCATTAAGAACGGAAGGCTCTACCTTCCATAAGAACAAAAAGGAACCTTGAGCACATTTCGGAGCACTCATCTTGAGCAAAGTTCAAACATTCATTCCGCTGCACCTTACAGTTGCTCCACTGCAGAAGAGAATAATTGCCACTTGCTGTGGGATTGCTGCATTACTAGAGACTTCCTTCGCCGTGCATTGGCCTGTATGCGGCTCTGCTTTCTTGGGGTTGTTTTTCACAAAAGGTTCTGGGTATTTGGCATTTTCTCACCGACACTACAACGTTTTGCGGTCTTCTTTATGTGGGTTAGATACTAGGCTTATTGGACCCTGTGGAGTCAGCGTAATGCTTACATGTTTCATTGTACTCATGCAGACCAGTTCCCACTCTTCAAGCTTTCCCTTAGGCAATCGTTACGGTTTGCTTTGGAAGTTGGTGATATCACCGCAGTGATACATCGGCTTTCCTATGAATGCTTCTGGCTACTCTGTACAACTGAGTAGTTCTGTGTTCTTCCCCTTGTACATTACGGTGGGTTTTCCTCACTTTGAGGTTTCCCACTAGTAAATCAATCAAATAGATTACAAAAAAAGTTTGTGTGTGTTTAGTTGTCTTGAAGTGCTAAAAGTATGTTCCAGTCTGTTCTTTCTAGTTCGCATGTAGTGCCCTCCCATTACAACACAAAGTACAAAAATACCTAGGCAACAAGCCTATTTTTCCCATAAACATCAATGAGTTCTTCACCAAAGTCAATGGTTGTTGTAGGCACAAAAAGTTTCTTATGCACATAGAATTAAGTACAAAAAAAGTGCATTTTTCACATTTGTTAGCCTATCATCAATGTTTCTATATGTACACCTATCATTACCATTATAAATGCTTCCACTTTACACACTTTGGTTCTTTACTTTCATCTTCAAGTATAGAAAGCATCAAAACATGCCTCCCTAAGACAATTTGGAGCACACCTATTAAGTACAAAAACTGCACTCAGGAAAAAACAACTTCCATAATGGGGCCTTCAGTATGGCATATAAACCTGTCAAGTTGGTGCCAAATTGGAATTATACGCTTATATATGGACCTAAGCTTGAAATGTACCATGTTTGTTGAGTGAATTTTAGCAATTTGAAGACCACATAGTATTCACTTAAAATGAGTCCAGTTCTAGTAAAACAGAAACCCACTCCCATCTGTGTGTTGTTTGCTATTTAGGGTGTTAGGTGCCCTAAAACTCAAGGAAGAAGGTTACATACTGAGCACTCCATAAGCACACTCAAAATTGCCTTTTGATTACAAAAAAACTTCCAAAATATTCATCAAAATGTAAATTTTACTAGCAAATCAGCGCAGAGAATTTTTCATAAAATGGGCCATAGCTTCCAATACATAGGCTTTCCATTTTTTAGAAGTATAACAATACCTTTAGAACTACCTATGCTAGCTATGTAGAATTTTAGAGGTCATTAAGATGTACTTTAGGGTGATCTAATGCCAATTTTATGAGAAATAACCAAAAACAACACACGTTTTTTTGGCTCAAGTTAGGTTTAAAAATGTAATTCAAACCAAACTATGAAGGCAGAACCAATAGCCCAAATAAACTCCAAGATTTTTACAGTTCATAAGTTAGCTTTGTGGATATAGAACATATATACCTAGATGAATCCAGGATAGGCACACATTCACCCTTAAAGGAAATCGCACTTTAGAACCTTCGTGGCATCTCAAGCAATAATTCTAGGAAGTTGATGACTAAATATGTACTTTGGGGGTTCACTCTTGTATTCTAGGGTTTGTGGAAGCAGAACTTGAGCCCTAGCAATTGTACCTTTGTGAAGCAATACAAAAGAAATACGGAAAGGGGCGCCAAGATTTTGGGGTCAATTCTCTTGAAGTGGAACTCGCCACTCCGTGTCTACCTTGTGGATCCTCTCTCTCTCTCTCTCTCTCTCTCTCTCTCTCTCTCTCTCTCTCTCTCTCTCTCTCTCTCTCTCTCTCTCTCTCTCTCTCTCTCTATTCATATCCTACACAGTTCCAACTAGCTGCTTAGTTCACATATGGCAGTTTAGGATTGTATAGTACCCCGTTTTCAATACCTTTTTATTTTTGATACTCAGACATTGTATCAGGTTCACCGGCTTGTAACATTTTGGTCTCACTTGTCATTTTGGCCTTTTGAAGACGTTAATATAACATTCCATTTCATTTCATTTCTCTCTCTCTCTCTCTCTCTCTCTCTCTCTCTCTCTCTCTCTCTCTAAGGACGGTGGACTTTGGCATTCACCCAAAATTCTTTACTTTAGACTTTAGGACACAAAGGAACTTCATGAATAAGCATGTGACTGGAATTCAACACTTCAAGACAAACCACTGCCTGGCAACTAGAGCGCTACCAAGCAGACAGCTTATACTTGAGAAAAACCTATAAACTTCTACAAGCTGTCCCACTTTTATCGGGCCGAAATTCCTCTACTCTAACCCGATTTCGGCAACTTAACCACATTAGAAGTCTCCACGGACAAAATCCCAAGTAAACATTGACTTTCCACGCACTTTAGAGCACTTTGCAAAACCTGGCAAGAAATTACAGCTCGCTGAATTCTGTGTTTGACGCTCTAATCCGCATGTTGATCACTTCCGTGGACAACACTCGAGCTCTTGCACCTGTAGGGTCACTTGCCCCTTGAATTAGACGAGATTCCTCGCAAGAAATCTCTCTAAGCTGTCCTGTACAAGCACCCAATGCTTTCCCAAGGCTCCCCTGGCAAATAAACGATCCGAACGCTTGCACCTAACCCTCACCAAGCTGTTCAAACCTGTCCATGGCTGTAATTGCAAGTTTTTTGACCCAATTTCGCCAACATAACGGCACAAAAATCCCTGTAGGCCAAAAGTACACATCAAGGTCACTTTACCTTGCGGTATGGAAGCTTTCTAGTGAGCTGCAAGTCAATTTCAGCATGCTCTAATTTTATGTTTTGCCACTGTTAGGTGCCTACTGCCCTATACACGCATCCCAAGGCCTTTCTGAAGCTCCCCTGGCGATTCCCTGCAGTTTAAGTGCGAAACCCTAAACCTGCTGAAAAACACAGCAAGCTGTAATTCTCTGTTTTGGACTGTTTTGAGCTGAACGAGCACGCCTACGCGTGTCTCAAGTGCTCCCGCACGAAGTGGGACAGTTCGATTTCAAATCAGACGAGTTTTCACGCGAGAAAACTCTCCGTTTTCGCACTCGTTCGCGATGGAACTGTGCGTACCTAAAGGGGATTAGCAATTAGCTAATCCGGTTCCTGTACAGAAGACTCTTGACTTGGCAAACACGCATAAACCCCCAGAACTGTACATGGTCATTTGAGAAGCCCAACTAGTGGGGCATTACCATATGTGCAAAGGGGGGGGAGAGATGCGCGAGAGCAAATCGTCACGCTACGTGGAGCAAGGGAGAAGGCAAGCTTTCTATTAAAGCTGTGATCACCTGCACCCACTAGTCACACACACAATAGCACTTTTTAACAAAATCAGCCTCCTCTCCCAATTTTGCCCCCTCTTCATGCAGATCTGGCAGAATCATTTGGAGCCACCATGTGTCCCTTATGCCTTTTGAGTTAATTTCCGTACCCGCTGACTTATAAGTGTAGAGAGGGGCCTAAATGACTTTGAACTGAGCCTAGACACCCTTTTATTGCTCGGATTCTAGTGCCAATTGGCCCAACCAACTTGTGGTGACTTGCCCTTCTCGACTGCAGGTGAAACTCTCGGCCGTCGGCCGTTCCACACTGGCGATACAATGTTCGACCAATTGCAACTTCAAAAAGAGGGTCCCAAAAACTAAACAAAAATCATCGGAAAGAAACCAACAACTCAAGTTAGCAATTGCCACGTCCTCGTGACATACCGCCCTCTTAAAATCGCAAACGTCCTCGATTGCGTACCATATATACATGCCATAGATGATTTATTGTGGTAAGCACCCTTTTATCATCGCATGTATCCGCAAGAAAGACTGTCAAAACATGTGTACAAATGACTTAATGAGACCTTCATACTTTTGTCAAACAGCTATTGCACTGAATCCATGAGTACATTTGATGTGCTAGCTCTATCATTACCCCCACGTTGGGTTGGGACATACGTAGGTTGTAACCCAAAGGCCTCAAGGTAAGGTTGCAATACATTAGGTGACTCTGACAGTTCATGCTCTTCCATCCACTTTGCATCCATAGATGGATAGTTCTTGAACTTTACCAGATAGCATCTTGCAACCTATCCCTTAACTTTTACGTGTGCAAAAGGCTCTTGCCTCTGCAAACGAGCATAATTCCACAACACTGTGATGTACCACCCACAACCAAGTAAACTCAAATTCAAGATGATTTACCTATGCATTATAGAATCCAAGCAATCACCTCAGAGAATCGGCAAGCATGTGTCACCTAGCAAACCCACATCACTCCCGCAGGAGATCTAGTGGCCAATCTACCACCGTGAGACCTCTTCCTATCTCAACTTGGTTCATACTTGCAACCCCTAAAAACGCAGCAAAAAATCAGCCCTAATTTGACCACTTTTTGGCAGGGCGAACATAAGGAATTTCCTCTCTGTCTTGCGAAGAGGAACCCTCTTCCCTCGTCCAGGAAAGACACAAGCAGGCAGCAGATCGACACCGTCGCGATTTGAAATTAAAGGAAGACGATTGGGTGCTCTTACATTTTGAGAAGGCACGCCTAAGAAAGAAAAAGGCAAAGAAACGGCTTTTTCCAAAGTTTGGCATGAGATACTATGGACCTTTCTAGATAAAAGAAAAGATAAATGATGTCTCCTTTAGACTGAAGTTCCCGATACTTGGAATTCACAATGCTTTTCATGTGAGTCTCTTGAAGCCTTTTAAAGGCGATGTGCCCAATGATGGAGAGCCAGATGAGCAACCCGAAGTGGAGGAAAGCGAGGAGATACTCGTTCCAGAACAGATACTAGCACATAAAGATAAAAAGATAAAAGGTAAAGTGATGAGGCGGTTCTTGGTTAAATTCAAGAACTATCCCGCATTGGATGCGAAGTGGATGGAGGAGGAGGACCTAGCAGATACTCCTCACATTGTGGAACTTTACCTTGAAGCATTCGGTTTAGCCCCGATATTTTGATATAGTCACTAATGTCCCTTTCGGTTTCAGGGATACTGCTAGACTGACAATATTCTGCTCTATGACTTTATAAATTGGAAGTCCCGATAATGAAAATGATACTAATTGATTTGTACTTGACTTGTGTAAGTGCAGGAACGGATAGACGAAATGACTGTAGCATTTCGGTCTATAGACATGATTGCAATATGGATTAGTTAATTGGGCATTTGTCAGCTCCCGACTGGATCTAGATGCGATTGCTAAATACGTTGCCGATTAATCATGGTATGAGATTTGGAATGAATTTTGACTGTGATTTGTCATGTGATGTCCTGTGATGTCAAGTGATGTCCTGTGATGACCTATGATGTGACTGTCAATTGGTACATGTGCTAGATGTGTTGTTCCTAGTGCGTCGGTACTAACAATCATTGTCTGCTAAGACAGTTTATGGCCTCTGTCTGTTTTGCATGCGTAATCGAGGGCGATTATAATGCTTTCAAGAGGGGGGTATGTCACACTTCATATCTGAGAGAGACGACACGGCGCGGCGGAGTTATGAGCCAAGACGCGTTGGCCCCAAAGACTGGCGCCTCTTTCGTATTTCTTTATTATTAATTCAAGTGGGTACAACTCCCGATGGAACCAGCTCTTCAAGCTCTACGTCCAGATGCCTTGAAGACTAGCCCATAGGGCACTTATTAAGAGTACAAGGGATGGCCAGAATCAGAGCCCCAAAAGCATCATATCCAAAAGCACTAAGAACACTTGCACCAAAAAGCTGACACTAAAACTGCCCAAATTAGTGGCGCAAAAAGCAAAAATCCGTACAACAGTGCCAGGTCAGCAACAGCAACGCAAATCGCGAAAATTTCGTAGGGTGGTGCCAACGTAAACTGCGGGGATCCGTATGGTCTCCACGTCATCAACTTGTCACATACCCCTCTCTTAAAGAAAAGTAATCGTCCTTGATCACACCTACGAAACAGCTTACCTTTTCTGACCGAAATCTGCAACACACAATCAAGTTAGTCCCTCGACCCGTATGTCAATTAGATGTCTTCGTGCCACGTAGATGATCATGGATGCAAATACCACATAGAGAGAACTAGTCACAACATAGAAGACTCGCTTTGACCAAAGGATTACACCTGCGAAATAGCTTATACTTTCTCTAGGGTTTAGGCCCCTGGACCAAAGTCTGCAAAACACACTCAAGTTAGTCCCTCGACCCGAAGGTCAAGTAGATGTCTTACTGCCACACAGATGATCATGGATGCAAATACCACATAGAGAGAACTATTCACGACACGGAAGACTTTGGCTTTGACCAAGAGATTAGCATGTACCACGTTCCTTGGGAGAGTGAATTTGTGACTGGCAAAACGAACGCATGGATCAGATGCGTCTATGACCTTGATGCAGAAACACTAGCCCTAGAACCCGTCACATACCGCCTTCTAAAATAGAAGCAATCGTCCTTGATTACAGAATACAAAAATGTTCAGACTTCTAACATTCGTGCAACTTAAAATCTCACAAATAATCATGATGGCCGTGCACACATAAAAGCTAGCTACAGACACCTCGAGTGCGTCTGAAAAACTGTCTTAGACCGGTATCTTAGCCAACGCCTATAAAAGGATTGGATCCTGCTTGGATGTCGATCACACCCCCAAGATCTTAGCCAATGTCTATAGAAGAACACTCTATCTTGCTTGAATGTTATTCACTTCCAAGATCATAATCTTAATCTTTATTAATCATAAATTCATACAACCAAATTCCAAGTTCATTCTAATTTAAATTCATAGTTCTTTCTTTTAATTTGTTGTCGCTCCTTAAGTAGCTTGATTTCAGAAGTTTCACACCAATTCCTTGTTCTTGTACCTCAATTGGATAGTTCGTTCTCTGGCGTCAAATCGGCCATGGTATTTGTAAAACCATGGCATGCCCAATAAAACATCACATCCTCCCAAATCCATAAGTAAGAAGTTAACTATATTTGTAAATGTTTGCACTTGTAATCGAAGTGATCCAATCAGCAATGTCTATGATGTATAGGTTCCATTAGCCATTTGTGCTTCAATTTATGCCCCCTTGGCATATTCTTCATACCTAATCTTGCAGCTAACTCCGGGGAGATAAAATTTTGCAAATCTTGAGTCAAAGAGGATAAGGGCATCTTCATCTTTAACTTTCCCCATCGCTCTGCATGGTTCATTGGATGCATAAACGGGAAGAACACCTATCAAGTCAGAAATCAATCCACTTGAAGGTCGAGACTTCCTATTTCTTGTGCTTTCATACGTAGAGGGTCTTTTGTTATTGGGGTTTTCTGGGCAATCCCAAGTAATGTGACCGTGAAGGCCACATTTGTAACACCTTCCGTATGATCAGTACTGTGCCATCTCTTCAGAAGTGAGCCTTCCAATAGGAGTGTTGGAAATTGTACCTACTCTAGGTTGTGGGGTATCTTGGGTAGAGGAGCCAGGATTTGGATTTCTCTCTTCATAATGAGATAGCTCACTCTTGCATGTGACATAAGTTGTCGCATATTTGAGACCGCTTTTCCTATACATTCGTCTCCTAGTGAAAAAGGTAGGCCTACAGTGTACTTCTCAATCTATTCTGCAAAAGTAATGTCTCAAAAGGTGAAAATTGGCAGATAGTGTAACAGACTTGGACACTCCAAGTCAAGAATCAATCACGACAGCACCAAATAACCACTTCAAACAATTCACAGATCACAATAGATTTTGCACTGGCCCGGCGGAGTTCCGTGCCTAGAGATATTGGCCCCAAAGACTGGGCCCCTTTCGGTATTTCTTTTTGTATTAATCAACCATCAAAGTACAAGAGAGCGGTTAGGGTTTCACTCTCAGACTTTGCGTCCAGATGCTCTGAGAAGTAAGGCCCTCACCACTAATTTAAAGATTACAAGGGATGCCCAAAAGCAGAGCCCCAAAAGCTTGAAAGCAAAAGCAGATTCTCTCTCTCTCTCAATGAAAGTCAGTAAAAAGCAAGTTCTCTTTTTCTCTCTTTCTCCCAAATCATAGCAAAAAGCTGAGATTTGCGTCGCTCAAAAAAAATTTATAAAAAAAAATTATAGCTCTGCGATTTTCGAAAATTAGGGTTTTTGGCATAAATTAGGGTTTGCAAGAATTTTAGGGTTTCTAGCAAAAATTAGGGTTTCTGTTGTCCGCCACATCATCACTTTGTGACATACCCCCCTCTTGGAAGCATTGTAATCGACCGCAATTACACCTGCAAAACTGACAAAAGCCATAAACCGTTGTTGGGAAACAAGCAAACTGGAACACCTCTATAGCGATGTCACCCAAGAGCGTTGAAAGAGAACTACAAGACACCAAAATCTTCGCAAAATCCTTTTGAAACACCACAAGACCCTAAACCCTAGACCCTTGGGAATTTACTAGCCGTCGCCCACCCAAGAGACTATGTCACATAGAAGCAAAACCCTGTCAAAGCACGGATTTACAGCACACGCCGACCAATGCATATGAAGACAAGAGCCTCTCCTTTCACAAGCAAACATCACAAACCCACAACTTCAACATCAATTCCACAATTCATAGATACATGCCCTCCGAATCTATCTACACACAATTTGCCACTAGGCTGCCATAGCCATAACCCTACAGAGAACTAGTCGTAACCTGATGAGCACAACTCCAATTGGGGCACTTTAAAGCTTGAGAGAAAGCTTGAAACATGACTGGCGAGAAAGCTGAAGATGACTAAAATTGATTCCATACGCCCCCATGAGCAAAATTGACGCGAACAGAGAGCTGTCCCAGCACGACTACATGTACAGAAGGCTAGTCGGGGCAAAAAACTGCATCCAAGAGCACCAAGGAGACAGAACGAGCTAAAACCTGTAAATTTCTGATCTTTGGCTGAACCTTTTTTAGTTTGTACATGAGTTTAAGTTATATACAAGGCTCACTTCAAAAAACTCACTCACGGGCACTTACAGTAGCCCGACAGCTATCACTAGAATAGCGACTTGCAGTGCATGTACATGTGCTTGCTAAAGCAAGCTAAAAAACCCACAAAAAGAAAGCCCACACGCCCTTTTGACATCGGGCGTCATGTCCGTATGTACAAATTTACAAAAAACGGGGTGTCAGAAATGCGCCCAACATAGTTTGCCACACCCCAGGCTGCTAGATCATTCATGATCAGCAGCACAAAAGAGATCCTTTAAACCACATGAGGGAGTCTTCAACTCATCTTCATCATTAACCACATGATCAGCAAATTCTTCAAAAGAAGGCTCATCCTCAATCACAGTCATCAACCTTGCAATATACTTCTTCAACCTGTAGCCATTCACACGTGCTTTATGCGGGGTACCATCCAAGTCAGCAAGTTGATATGTGCCATTCGGAAACCTGTTTAAGACCAAGAAAGGACCTTGCCACTTGATTTGAAATTTCTTTTGAAAAGTGCTATCAAGCTTACTATTGTAACGAAGCACCATGTCACCCTTCTTGATGTCCTTGTTCTTTACCTTCTCATTTGCCTTTGCTTGACTCTTCTTCAAGACCTGCTCATAATGCTCAAAAGCTAACACCCTATCCAATTGTACACATTGCAAATATAAAAGTCTTTCCTTGAATGCATCCTTGGGCTCTTCTTCAAGCTTTAGCATCATCTTCAAGGATGGTATCTCCACCTCAATAAAAAGTAAAGCCTCTTTGCCAAAAACTAGATGGAAGGGAGAAAAACCAGTACCTGATTTGATGGCAGTCCTATAAGCCCATAGAGCACAAGGTAGCTCTAAATCCCAAGTCTTCACATTGTTTCTTGTCATCTTTGTAAGCATCCTTATGAGCTCTCCATTAAACCTTTCATTCATGCCATTGCATTGGGGATAATATAGAGTAGTAAACCTGCGATGCACATGAAGCTTTTCACATAGATAATCCACCAACTCTCCCCTGAAACCTGGACCCTTATCAGAAAGTAACTCCAATGGCATGCCAAATTTGCAGCAAATATCTTCATATATAAATAAGGAAACATCTTTACTCGTGATGTGCTTAACAGCTTTGGCTTCGGTCCACCTGGATAGATAGTCAACAGCAGTAAGTATGTAACATTTGCCTCTAGCTGTCATAGGTAGAGGACCTATTGCATCAATACCCCACTTCTCAAACACATCATAAGCCACAATGGTGCCTCTAATTTCTGATTTGAGAACCCTATTTGCCATGCTTTGACACTCTTTACAAGACTTGCACCAATGATGAACATCACGTTGAACACTTGGCGACACATAACCCTCCTGCAAGACTTTATGCAAAGTGATCTTTGCAGCAAAGTGACCACCACAAGAACCCTCATGATTCTCCTCTAAAATTTTGTAAATTTCCTCTTTCCAAGGCACTTTTCTCATCACAAGATCAGCCCCCTTCATATACAAGGCATCACCAAGTAGCACATACCTTTTGGCACGACGTAAGAAGGCGTACTTTTTTGGCTTTTCCAACTCTGATGGAACCATACCTGTTTGTAGAAACTCTTCCTCCCTCTCTAAAGCTTCCCTTCGCAAATAAAGAGGAGAATCAGCCCTTATCACATACAATTGCCCAATTGAAGCTTGCGTTGCACCATGTGCTTCTTCATTTTGAGACCTGTCCACATGCCTTAAACTCCAAGCTTCAAAATGCTTAAGCAGATTCTTCACTTGAAAACACATATTTTTCAGCCTTGGATTCTTACTTTGCCACACCCCAAGTACTTGCTTCACCACCAAGAGAGCATCACCTCTTACCCTCACACGACGGATGCCAAGCTCAAGGCAAAGGTTGAGACCTTTCTCCAAATTAGCATACTCAGCTTCATTGTTGCTTTGTGTTGTAAGCTTCAAAATCCTTTTAGTTACAAAAGCACCTTGAGGATCATAAACTACCACACCTCCTGAAGCTTCACCATGCGCTTTCCTGTAAGAGCCATCAAAAAACAATAGATAGGCATTGTCTATGTCAGGAGCTTCCATGTGTTGCTTCTTCACTCCATCCTCCTTAAGAAGAAGAGGGCTTTCCTTATAGGTAAGCAAATCAGCCAATGTAGCCCTTGTACTCTCCTCAACAAGAAAAGAGAATTGGAATTCCTGTAGCTCCACAATCCACTTCATGAGCCTCTTTGACAAAGTAGGGCTATTCACCAATTGAGGTAGAAGAGTGTAGCTAGTGAGGAATGTGAATGGTTTAGGGAGAAGGTAGTGCCTAAACCTTCTACATGCATAAATCACACTCACCATAATGAGCTCCACCTCAGTATAGCCTCTCTCCACCTCTAGCTTCACCCTGCTAGCACAATAGATAGGCTTCATGTAGTAGGAATTGTTACCTCGTTGAAGAAGCATAGCTCCAATAGCATCCTCACCTACTGATGGATTCACATAAAACTCCTTATCCCAATTAGGAGCTTGCATAGCACGAAGAGAGCCAAGAGCCTCTTTGATACCTTGAAAAGCCTCTTCACATTCATTTGTCCATTGTAGAGGATCCAACCTTGCTACTTGTTGTAGAGGATAAAGAAGTTGAGAGGACAAAGGAATGAACCTTGCCATATACTTCACCTTTTGAATAAAAGTAGAAAGTTGCTTTGTATCTTTAGGTGATGGGAGGAGCACCAAAGCCTTCACTTTGTCAGGATCCGCTTCAATCCCATTCTCTGAGATCATATGCCCCAAAAACTTCACTCTTACTTGAGCAAGATGACATTTCTTTGGGTTGAGTTGACCTCCACTTTCATCATATTGCTTCAATGCCATCCCAAGCTTTGCACAATGATCCTTTCTAGAGCTATAAACACAAAAGTCATCAATAAGATCCTTCACAAACTTGCCAAGAAAGGAAGAGAACACCTTGTTGACGCACTTTTGATACCACGCACAGCCATTCATAAGACCAAAAGGAAGCACACAATAACAAAAGCATCCCCATGGCATGATAAATGTGGTCTTCTTTCGATCTTCCAAAGCCAAGGTGAGCTGAAAATATCCAGAGAATCCGTCACATACGCTATACCTCTCATGCCCTGCAATAGAATCAAGTATGTCATCTATGAAAGGAAGAGGGTATGGATCCCTCTTCATGGCTGCGTTTAGAGGCTTAAAATCAACACATATCCTCCACTTTCCATCCTTCTTGGGTGTAACAACAACAGGACTCACCCATTCTGCAGTGCTCACAGGACATATGAAACCTGCTTCAAGAAGCTTGTCTACCTCTTCCTTTAAAGCATTAAGTTGTACCTGTCCCATTCTCCTTAGCTTTTGGCGTACGGGCTGAGCTCCTTCCTTGATTGGAATGTGGATTTCCTCTCCCTTAAAGCCTCTAATTTCCTCATAAGAAGTGATGAATAAATGGGGAAATGTTGTATCATATGTAGGTACTCACCCTTCTCATGACTAGTCAAGTCGGAAGACAACATACCTTGTATCAGCTCCTATTTGACATTAGGTTGAACTTTGGGTTGCATCAACTCTTCAATTTGCTCATCAGGACCAGAGATATCCTCATTCTCCATAAGGCCAGGAAATCTTTGTTTCTCATCATGATCTTCTTCAAGAAACAAGGAGGAAACATCTAGATCACTATCGCTGCTATCTTCCACTTCACTACCCTCATCCCCATTGTCTTCTTCACTTGAGTACTCTTCTTCATCACTTTTCTCATCAAAATCAGCATCCAAAGATTGCTTGCTAGCCATGTCAAACCTCTTCTTATCACCCCTTCTATTGTAGAGAGTGATAGTACCATTTCCCCAATCCTGTATAGCTTTGGTTGCCTGTAACCATGGTCTTCCAAGGATGAGAGGGAAAGCACCAATACCCGCGGGCATAACATGGCAATTGACCAGCACTTTAACATCAAATACATCCACCTCCAAGTCCTTTACAACTCCCAAGCACCTCACCCTTGATTGGTTGGCAAGCTTTATGCGAAAACCTGAATTCTTCACCATGTTGAGTCCCAACTTTGATACACAAGCTTGAGTAATAACACATACCTGTGCACCTCCATCAATATAAGCCTCTCCAATGCACTTCCTCTTATGCCATGCATCCATAGTAGGACATATATCAGGTAGCTCATTCAAAGACAAGACTCTCACTGACCCCCTTGCAGGCTCCTTCTTCATGGGGTTGACTACGTGCTTCCATTGCCTCTTTAACTTGGGACACATCTCCATGAGTTGCCCAAAGGTAACATCAGCCTTTCTACCCACCAAATCAGCCCTTAAACTATAATTTGGTTGCCCTTCTCCCAAAGGAAAGTCGGATGCATTGTAATGTTTCCTGGGCTTTCTCTTCTTCTTCTCTTTACCTGTACCTGTTTCAACCTGTTTCCCTCTTTTATGGTTGGGACTTGCATCACTCATGTCATGATCTCTTGTAACCCTCTTACCTACAGGCATGACCATAGCTCCCAAATCATCCTCTTTCTTCTCCAAACGGATTATGCTTACCACTTTTGTTTTGCCCTTCTCTTCTGCTGTCAATCCACTTGGTCCTGCTTCCCCTTTAATCTCAATACCATAATCTTGAGTTCGAGAAGGAATTTGTGGAGGAAGAGGAAACATGTCGCCACCCATTCTCTTTGGCTTGTCACATTGAGGGCTTTTATGACCCCATTCACCACAATTGTAGCATTGAAACATATCCCCTCTTCCAGCCATGCCTCTTCCTCTACCACCTGTATAACCCTCATTGCTTCCATAACCACGTCCATATCCATAACTTTGACCTCTTCCACCTCCCATCATATGCACACTAAGATTCTTCATAAGACCTACAACCTCTTGCATCTCCTTGCGAAAGGCATTCACATCATGAGAAGCTTGTTGATCATAACCTGGCTCCCTGATGAGACCCTTAGTTGCTCTACCGCTTTCACTTCAAGCTTTGGCTCCACGTTGATTCCAAGTTGATGAAGACGCTCTGCTTTCCACTCTTTATTCTTTGCAATTTCAACTGCCTCCTCAAAGGTCCTTGGCTGCTTAAGCTCTACCTTCAAGCGTAGGTTACTCCTCAAGCTTGCAAGAAACCTGTCCTTCTTCAACATGGCTGGAGGAATTTCAGCCCCCAAAGATGTACACCACTTTGCCCATAACGCATTGAATGCCTTGACAAAGTCTTCTATGGTTTGGCCTTCATCTTGTACTAAGTCTTGAATAGACTGCCATACCTTTTGTGGGTCTTCCACCAATTGAAAGTGTGTAAGAAAAGCATGCCTTACCATTTCATAAGTCATGACTTGAGGAGGTTGGGCTGATTGTAGCTCCTTTTCGTAGCCTTCCAACCATTCCCTAGCATCTCCCTTCAAACAGAAGTAGAAGATTCGTAGCACCAACGCTGGGTCTTGCTTGTCAGCAAGAAGGCAAGCAAACTCAATTCTCTCAATGAAACCTTTAGAACTTTCATTTGATTTCCCACTAAACTCCGGAAAATTAAACACCATGTCTTCAAAACCTGTAAATTGAAGGTAACTTGAAGCGATTCCTCGGTGGCGGGCACCAAAACACTGTTGGGAAACAAGTAAACTGGAACACCTCTATAGCGATGTCACCCAAGAGCGTTGAAAGAGAACTATAAGACACCAAAATCTTCGAAAAATCCTTTTGAAACACCACAAGTCCAATAGGAGTAGACCCTTGGGAATTTACTAATCGTCGCCCACCCAAGAGACTATGTCACATAGGAACAAAACCCTGTCAAAGCACGGATTTACAGCACACGCCGACCAATGCATATGAAGACAAGAGCCTCTCCTTTCACAATCAAACATCACAAACCCACAACTTCAATATCAATTCCACAATTCATAGATACATGCCCTCCGAATCTGTCTACACACAATTTGCCACTAGGCTGCCATAGCCATAACCCTGCAGAGAACTAGCCGTAACCTGATGAGCACAACTCCAATTGGGGCACTTTAAAGCTTGAGAGAAAGCTTGAAAAATGACTGGCGAGAAAGTTGAAGATGACTAAAATTGATTCCATACACCCCCATGAGCAAAATTGACGCGAACAGAGAGCTGTCCCAGCACGACTACATGTACAGAAGGCTAGTCGGGGCAAAAAACTGCATCCAAGAGCACCAAGGAGACAGAACGAGCTAAAACCTGCAAATTTCTGATCTTTGGCTGAACTTTTTTTAGTTTGTACATGAGTTTAAGTTATATACAAGGCTCACTTCAAAAAACTCACTCACGGGCACTTACAGTAGCCCGACAGCTATCACTAGACTAGCGACTTGCAGTGCATGTACATGTGCTTGCTAAAGCAAGCTAAAAAACCCACAATAAGAAAGCCCACACGCCCTTTTAACATCGGGCGTCATGTCCGTATATACAAATTTACAAAAAACGGGGTGTCAGAAATGCGCCCAACACCGTCTTAGCAAACACTGACTGTTAGTACCTACGTACTAGGGACACACATCTAGCACATGTACCAAATCGACAGTCACATCACATGACATCACAGGACATCACATGACATTCAACATTCATACGGATCTTAGACCATGATTTATCAGCAATGTAGCTAGCAATCACATCTAGGCCCAATCGGGACCTCATCAATGTCCGATTGACTAACCCCTATTGCAACCATGTCTATTCGAGATCAAGTAGACCAAAATGCTGCAGTCATTTCGTCTATCAGTTCCTGCACTCAAAAGAAGTCAAGAACAAATCAGTGTATCATAATCAGGAATTCCATTTCATAAAGTCATCCAGCAGAATACTGTCAGCTCTCAGTATCCCTGAAGCTCAAAGAAACATCAGTGACTTTAGTATCAAAATCAAGGCATCTGTTGACAAAGGAGCGGAGTAACTCCCCTCTTGTGCATCCACTGCACCAAATCTTCGGCCAAGCTGAATTTCTAGGTTCCGTTTGGAGTAGACTATGCTAAACCAAAACATCGAGATAAAGTTTCACAATCCGAGGAAGTATCTGCTAGGTCCTCCTCCTCCATCCACTTCGCATCAAATGCACGAAAGTTCTTGAACTTAACCAAGAACCGCCTTCGGACTTTACCTTTCTTTATATCGTTATGTGCCAAAATCTGTTCAGGAACAAGGATCTCCTCGTTTTCTTCCACTTCGGGTTGCTCATCAGGCACATCACCCTTAACAGGTTTCAAGACACTCACACACAATGCATTGTGAATCCTCCAAGATCTGGCAGTTTCAATCGGAAGGAGACATCATTTATCTTCTCAGTGATCTGGAAAGGTCCGTAGTATCTATCGCATACTAAGCTTTGGAAAAAAACCCTCTCCTTTCCCTTTTTCTTTCATAGGCGTGCCTTCTCAAAACGTAAGAGCACCCAATCATCCTCCTTCAATTTCAAGTCGCTTCAAATATCTAATCTTTCGTGCTCAGGAAGGATGGAACCTTCGCAGCACTTTCAACAATCTCACATGGCGTCTTCCCCGTCGAAGAGTGTATCATGTTATTGTAGGCAAATTCCACCAAAGGTAAGTTCTTTTCCCAATGAGTCTTCTGATCCGAGATACAAGACTTCAATAAATCTAAAATCACTGAATTGGCAATCTCAAATTGCCCGTCAGTCTGCAAGTGGAACGATGACGAGAACTGCAACTGCGTGCCAATGTTCTCCCAAATTGCCTTCCAAAACAAACTCATAAATCTGGGGTCTCTGTCGAAGACAATCGTCTCAGACGTGCCATGTAATCGAAAAATCATCGTGATCATTCTGTGTTCTCGGGATATTAAAAATGAAATCCATTTCAAGACTTTTCCAAGGGCAGGTGGGTATGGGTAAAGGCTTTAACAATCCCTGTGCCTTATGCCTGTCAAAATTGACCTTCTGGCATACTAAGGAACTGCGCACAAACTCTTCCCCATCCTTTTTGAGTCTCGGCCAAAAAAAGTATCTCTCTACCTCCTTCATGGTGGTAGCAATGCCGCGGTGACTCGTAAAAGGTGGATAGTGGCATTCAGTCATAACCTTTTCCCTCAACAGTTGTGTAACGCACAACATAGTCTTTTTTCATCAAGTAGCCTTCCCGAAGGGAGTATCAAGCTATTGTCTCCCCATCCCGTATCCGTGTGAAAATATCTGCAAAATCTGTATCTGTGGCATACTGATCGACCATTTCCTCGAAGCTCCTATGATGCATCGCGGAAATAGCCAGATCCAACGGCTTTCGAGACAAAGCATCTGCCACCACATTCTTTTGTCCCTGCTCATGGACAATCTGGAGTGAAACTGTGATAAGATGTTTGCCCACCGCATCTGCTTTTCCGAAAACTGCTTCTGTGACAAGAAGTAGCGCAAACTCTGATGGGCTGTAAAGACAGTAAAATCCGCTCCGAGTAGGTAGTGCCGCCACTAAGTAAGAGCGTGGATCACTGCCAAAAGCTCTTTCTCATATATCTGTGCTGTCATCTCCGGCCTAGAGAACAATCGGCTCCCGTAAGCAATGACATGGCCTTCTTGCATCAAAACCGCACCCAGACTACAACCACAAGCATCACAATATACTTCAAATGACTTTTGCAAGTCCGGCAAAGTCAAAACTGGTCCCGTAGTCAATTTCTCTTTCAATGTCTGAAAGGCAGTCACTTCTGTGGATCCCCACGAGAAAGGGACTCCTTTCTGTGTCAAGATATGCAAAGGGGAAGCAACCTCTGCAAACTTTCGTATGAACCGCCTGTAGTACGAACACAGTCCCAAGAAGCTTCCAACTTCATGGACATTCTTCCAATCGGGCCAATCACGTATAGTCTCTATCTTGGCCGAATCCACTGAATCCACTTGCACTCCTGCTGCTGCTGAGACAAAGTGTCCCAAAAAGTGTATCTCTGAAGCAGATGATCTCTATGTTCTGCCTCATTCTTGGAGAAAACAATGATATCATCAAAGAAAGTGCCAACAAATAGCATGTACTCTCGAAAAATCATGTCCATCATCCGGTTAAATGTCGCAGGAGCATTGGTTAAACCAAAAGGCATCACCAAACAAAAAACTCAAATAACCCAAAAGTCGTCCGAAAAGCTGTCTTGTAGATGTCTTCCGACGCGATTCGGATCTGATGATATCCACTCTTCAAGTCAATCCTACTAAAGCACGAGGATCCCTGTAACCTGTTGAGTATATCATTGATCCTAAGAATCGGAAATCTGTTCTTGATGGTGGTTTTATTGAGAGCTCTATAATCAATGCACATTCTCCAAGATCCGTCTTTCTTCAAATCCAACAACAGTGAAGAGCAGTACGGTGAAGTACCAAGCTGGACAAGACCCTTTTCCAAGAGGTCTTTCACTTGGTTCATAATCTTTTCAATCTGTACTCGGCTCACACGTTAAGGTGGCCGGTTCGGTGACGTGCTTCCAGGTATCAGGTCAATGGTATGATCTTCAGGCCCTCTTAAAAGCAATCGGCATGAGTGTGGAGAAAAATCTTGGCGTTCTTTTGATCAGGTCAAAACATATTCAACCTTTATCCATCGTTCAGTTCTCTCCCAAGAGAATGAGTAAAGAATCTGAAGTTCATCAAGTACAATCTCTGAGCCCTTCATTTGTCAAAGTCGCTTTCTAGGCGTAGTTCTGGTGGTACCAAGGGATTCCGAGTAGAACGTCACTCGCGTGCCCTGAACACCCCTGTCATTGCAAATGAAGTTTGCTAATGCTCGGTGTAATGGTACCATCCCATCCGGGTGCCAGTCGAACTACCTCCGCCTGTGGCGTCAGTCTGTCAGGCGTAATTCCAAATCGAGCCGCCAATTCCAAGTGAAAAGAAGTTGGCCTTGGATCCTTCAAAAGAGCTTCCTGATCCTTCACATTGCCCCAAAAAGCGGCAAAGTTTGTACTTTCAATCATTTGATTCGGTGCAAGTCCCACGCCATGTGGTACCAGTTCTGCTTTTCTATCTGCCTTTTCTGCCACGTTCCTCAGCTGCTCTCGAACTCTCAGGCCTGTTGTCACAAACGGGAGCGCATAGCAATATAAAATATACTCGGATAAATAAAATTTATCACTTAATATTGAAGCCAGAGGATATAGAGAGAAATAGATAGAGAGAGAGAGAGAGAGAGGGAGAGAGAGATAAAGTAAGAAGATCGACACAGTACTGGGGACCAAAAGATGGGTTGGTCCCCCCCCGTAATAGTATCTTTATAACTGAGGAGAAGTCTATACAAGCACTTGAACCGAACGTATTACCACATTCGTTCTAGAATAAGACTTGATGGTTCCCGGAAGCCTCAACTTCCGATTCCTAGGGCAAAACCCTATTCCAAGAAACTTCCGTTCCTTATTCCAATTCCTCGAGAATCAAGGTTCTCGCCTCTAGATCTCACCTTCCAGACTCAAGGCATGACATCCCTCCAACTCTCTTTTAGAACTCTATTTCCAGAGTCCTCTTCCCACAAAACAACTCTGCTTTCCCGGACACGAAGTCCTTACTTGGGAATCCCAACTTCCGGATCGCAACTTGAGAGACTACCTCTCTCCGATCCGTGGATCTACTTCCCAACTCGGGTACGAAACCCTTGGGCTGATCTGGCTCTAGTTCCTAAGAGCGCTTTCTCCTGCAGAGGCTCGTGCCTTCCTCTGCTCCTACTCCCTCACAAAGAGGAAGTACACCTGCAATCAAATACTCAAAGATCATAACATGAAAATCGTTACCTTCAAAGTCTCGACGCTCGAAACGCAACTCGGTTCTCGAAAAAAGAAATTCCCCAGAAGAGATCTCTACATAGAAAATCCTCTCTTCCAATCCTACACACAAAAGAGGTGTGTTCTCGGGTTCCTTCTCGTAAATCAGCCCCGTCTACGACGTTTATGGGCTGAAAACAGAGAAAAACAGCAACTTGTCGCGATGGAAACACGCTTCGTAGGCACTTCTTCGCGAGGGAACTCGCGCACTGGGTCTTGGCGACATCTGGTACACTTGGGGCAGCCATGGGCATCACCGGCAACGTCTTCTTTACGGCTGAAATCTGCTGCAGCATCTCCTCCTTGCAAAGATTGGTCCTCCCCTCTGAGTGAGGGCATGTGATGCTTTTATAGCTCCTAGCCACGGGCACGAATAGCTGCTCGGTAGAGATCGCGGCCGTTTTTTTTTTTTTTCCTTTTTGCTTTTTTCTTTTTTCTTTTTTTTTTCCCTGTTCTGTCAGAAAAAGAGAGAGAGAAAACGCTGGCTGATCTGTTGCCTTATTTACAGATGGCTACCCACTGATTAAGTGGGCGGCCGGCGTATTTTAAAAATAGTCTGAACCTGCCCAAAAACTCAATAAAACCTTATAAGTTAAAAACAATGCTTTCACAGCACTTCCCAGGCGTCCCTGGATGCAATCACATGCACAGTTGCAATGCAAACATAGTCTTCCTCGCGGGAAAGCAGTGGCCTTCCCGAAAAGCAATCCCGCTTTCTTAGAAAGCATCTGTTTTTCCTCAAAGTTTCCTCTGAACCCATCTTCATTCAAGTGCTTGCTTTTTCCTTGTGCACAATTCCAACACAGTTCGGAATTTCCTCTTGACTATGGATATCCCCTTTCCGATGCACCGTCACCCACCTTGTGACGCATCAGGAATACCCATTACCTAGTCCTTTCCTTCGAACTTACGGTACAATCTCCTTCACGATGCTCTATGTCACCCATCCTATGATGCATCAAAGATGTCCGTTCCCGGATGGTCGGATACTTCTTTCCGATGCTCCCTGTCACCCATCCAATGTGACGCATCAGAAGTACCCATTCCTGGTGGCCTTACAGATATTCCCGTTCTCAGTGCTCCCATCATTACTTTGAATGACGCACTAGGAATACTCTGTACTCGGATGTCTCCGGTGCGAAAAACCCTCTCACTTAAAATTCCAATAATTCATTTAGAATTATTTTTCCTGGTGTTCCAAGCGAGAAAACCCTCTCACTTATAAATCCAATAATTCATTTTGAATTATTTTTATGTCAGATAAAGCCAATTTAGCAACATCCCTCTCACTTATAAACAGTTGTCCTCAACTGTAGAGGTCTAACTGAACTGGCGGGGAGAAACTGGAACAAATTCCAAATCTTGCTCGATGGTGAGTTGAGCTGGTCCTTTCTCAGTAGAGAACGTAAAAAGTAAATTAAACAAAAAAATTCATAATTCAATACTTACCTTACCAGTTCATATGCTTCCTCTAGTACCTCGAGGATATCCTTCACCATTCATCAAACTTACGAGCCATGTAAGAACTCATCATTCGCGTCTTTCCGAGAATCTGTGAACTCAATTCCACCTTCTCAATCCCGAGAAGAATAATCCTCCTAAAAATCAATTTAGGTCTATGTCCTTGCTCATAACCTTGCGCTATTAGTCTTGAGGATATTAAACCTCTTCTGTCCTCCCGCATAGGGCATGTCCAGAGCATTAAGCTCATGTGAATCTTCCTATGGCAGAACAAGTGTGTCATCTTACCAAAGTAAGTTCTTATTCCGGGCCTTGGCTTTGGGTAGGCCAATTGTTCTGATCCAAAGTTTCCTTATCTAAGACTCTGTTAACTTGATTCTATCTTCTCAAACAAATTCGAGAAGAATAATCTTCCTAGAAATCAATCTAGGTATTTGTCCTTGCACATAATCCTACGTTGTTAGTCCAGAGGGTATTAAACCTCTTGTGTCCTCCCACATAGGGAATGGCCAAGTCATAGAGTATTAAGTTCGATGTCTTTCTTCCACAATTTGCGATCACCTTAAAGAAGGTTCTTGTTCTAGGCCGTCGCTCAGTCCGAAGATTCCTTGTGCACGACAGCACTTCCTTCCAATCGTTTCCTCCTGCGAGTTATTACCACCAACAGTGATTTCCCGACGCCCATTAGCGTCTCTTCCTTACAAAATCATAATAAATGATTCACCTTACGAGCATCAATGACGATTTGCAAAACCTCAGGTAGATAGGATTCTAGCCATAGCATTTTCTGAACGTACGTTCAAACCCGGTTCACAATAGAGCGAACCCTCTTTGATTCTCAGGGATATTCTCCCATTTGTAATCCTTACCATTTTGAAACGGTTGGCGAATTATATTCTTACGAACAAAATAGTTCAAATTTATTCCAGTAGCGTGTAAATGCTACTTGACCTGCTCATGGAGAAACATATACCGCAACCAAAAGTTGCTACTGGAATGGTAAAAGCACATAGCGTACTCAATGATTAACAACCATCAAAAAACCTCTTCTCCGTAGAGAAACTCAAATTCCTTCTATCGAACACATCTCAAATAGAGACTCTCGTGTCGGAATATCCTTGCGCGCAAAAAGGCGCTCAAGAGAGTATAACAAACTCTCATCCAGTTCCTTGGCATAGGTCTGCATCTTCGTGTGTTATTCCATGTACTCAAAAGTGTACATAATTCTTAAGCTGTGTTAGAGTTTCGGTGAACATGGGAAATTACCTTCCCTTCGTAAGATCCTTAGAGAGAAGACGCTCAACTTGACGATCCCTTGGCTCGATCTTAGAGCAAAACCTGCTCATCAAATAATCTAGGATTTCAATCTTTGGATTCCTCGAGCACAGGCCGTAGTCGTCACTCGTTCCTTCCCTCGTAAAGAGAGTGTTCATTCACTTGTGCGAAAAGCACTACCATATCTTCCCTTACCGGGTAGGGGGTGTGGGCTTAAAGACTATTCAAGCTTAATGAAAGCTTTTCTTTGCTAGAAAGCTCATAATAGTTCCTTCATAATTTCCTACCCGCAGTAGCAGGTAATCTGTTCAAGAATTACCGGATACCAGATCAATAGTTGACCTTCCGGCTAGTCAAGCAAACCAATTCATCTCCAAAAACAATGTTTCAATTTGATCTTGCTCTCATAAACACTCAAGAGTAAGTAGTCCCGATTAGACATAACCATACCTCGTGCAAAAGAGCAAACAAGCACAATGCACTTTATGATTTCCGCAAGGATGTAACTTTGATTGAAAACCTACCCTCTCAATTAAAGTTCGAGGGTCTTCTATTCAAGAACCCACGAGTTAGATTGAATTCCCTTACTCCAAACTTTCTGTGTTCAATGGTTCCCGTCCCACTACGGGGATTGGATTCTATGTACACTAAGGTATACACTTTCCGCTTTTATTGCTGACTCTACCGTCTGCTGCAAAGTATTTTGCAGATGGGTTTACAAAATTTGGGCAAAAGTCTCGTTAAATTTGTTCATCTTTCCTTCCTTAGAGAGGATCAAGAATGGAGCTACCTTCGCAAGAGTGAACCACTGCTTGCTTTGACTCGCTCGTGTTCCTATTGGGCAAACCGATCCCAATCTTCTTAGATGCCTTCCTCAAAGTGTAGAGGAAAAAAAAAATTGTCCGCAAATTGAGCCTTGAATTGAATCCAAGTCTTGTTGTAAGTTCCTTGCAGAGCTTTGGTATACCACCAAGTACTTGCAATCCCCTTGAGGTGTTTGGTCACATGCCTCACCTTCGACGCTTATCAGAAATTGCCGTTTGCAAAGGCAACTTCAAACTGTCGAATGAGAGAAGTAGCTTTCAGGACATCTTCCCTTCCGTCAAAAGTATCAAACTTGACTGGTCACTGGAGTGTTCCTAGGTCTAGACTCTAGAGACCTTCTTCATATAGTTCCCGAAATGACGGGATTTCATGGCTATAGTTCTTGATTGACGTTCATGGCTATTTTCTGGATTCTGAAGGATCTCAAGCGTTCCGCTCCTTGGATTCTCTAGGTTCTTGAGCATCATGCTCTTGTCGCCTTCTCAGAGAATCCCAAGTCTTGTGTCGACTTCTTATAGAGAGAAAAATTTTTTCCAACTCTGCGAGCTTTTCCTAACAGGACTTAGGGTTCCGCCTGCTTACTTCTCTCTTGGCTTGTCATGGCTTCTTCCCGTATCTTCCCAGAGTCGTCCTCCTTTACAAAGAAAGAGAGGAGACCATGCTCTGATACCAATGTCACAAACGGGAGCGCATAGCAATATAAAATATACTCGAATAAATAAAATTTATCACTTAATATTGAAGCCAGAGGACATAGAGAGAAATAGATAGAGAGAGAGAGAAAGAGATAAAGTGAGAAGATCGACACAGTACTGGGGACGAGAAGATGGACTGGTCCCCCCCCGTAATAGTATCTTTATTATTGAGGAGAAGTCTATACAAGCACTTGAACCGAACGTATTACCACGTTCATTCTAGAATAAGACTTGATGGTTCCCGGAAGCCTCAACTTCCGATTCCTAGGGCAAAACCCTATTCCAAGAAACTTCCGTTCCTTATTCCAATTCCTCGAGAATCAAGGTTCTCGTCTCTGGATCTCACCTTCCAAACTCAAGGCATGACATCCCTGCAACTCTCTTTTAGAACTCTATTTCCAGAGTCCTCTTCCCACAGAACAACTCTGCTTTCCCGGACACGAAGTCCTTACTTGGGAATCCCAACTTCCGGATCGCAACTTGAGAGACTACCTCTCTCCGATCCGTGGATCTACTTCCCAACTCGGGTACGAAACCCTTGGGCTGATCTGGCTCTAGTTCCTAAGAGCGCTTTCTCCTGCAGAGGCTCGTGCCTTCCTCTGCTCCTACTCCCTCACAAAGAGGAAGTACACCTGCAATCAAATACTCAAAGATCATAACATGAAAATCGTTACCTTCAAAGTCTCGACGCTCGAAACGCAACTCGGTTCTCGAAAAAAGAAATTCCCCAGAAGAGATCTCTACATAGAAAATCCTCTCTTCCAATCCTACACACAAAAGAGGTGTGTTCTCGGGTTCCTTCTCGTAAATCAGCCCCGTCTACGACGTTTATGGGCTGAAAACAGAGAAAAACAGCAACTTGTCGCGATGGAAACACGCTTCGTAGGCACTTCTTCGCGAGGGAACTCGCGCACTGGGTCTTGGCGACATCTGGTACACTTGGGGCAGCCATGGGCATCACCGGCAACGTCTTCTTTACGGCTGAAATCTGCTGCAGCATCTCCTCCTTGCAAAGATTGGTCCTCCCCTCTGAGTGAGGGCATGTGATGCTTTTATAGCTCCTAGCCACGGGCACGAATAGCTGCTCGGTAGAGATCGCGGCCGTTTTTTTTTTTTTTCCTTTTTGCTTTTTTCTTTTTTCTTTTTTTTTTCCCTGTTCTGTCAGAAAAAGAGAGAGAGAAAACGCTGGCTGATCTGTTGCCTTATTTACAGATGGCTACCCACTGATTAAGTGGGCGGCCGGCGTATTTTAAAAATAGTCTGAACCTGCCCAAAAACTCAATAAAACCTTATAAGTTAAAAACAATGCTTTCACAGCACTTCCCAGGCGTCCCTGGATGCAATCACATGCACAGTTGCAATGCAGACATAGACTTCCTCGCGGGAAAGCAGTGGCTTTCCCGAAAAGCAATCCCGCTTTCTCAGAAAGCATCTGTTTTTCCTCAAAGTTTCCTCTGAACCCATCTTCATTCAAGTGCTTGCTTTTTCCTTGTGCACAATTCCAACACAGTTCGGAATTTCCTCTTGACTATGGATATCCCCTTTCCGATGCACCGTCACCCACCTTGTGACGCATCAGGAATACCCATTACCTAGTCCTTTCCTTCGAACTTACGGTACAATCTCCTTCACGATGCTCTATGTCACCCATCCTATGACGCATCAGAGATGTCCGTTCCCGGATGGTCGGATACTTCTTTCCGATGCTCCCTGTCACCCATCCAATGTGACGCATCAGAAGTACCCATTCCTGGTGGCCTTACAGATATTCCCGTTCTCAGTGCTCCCATCATTACTTTGAATGACGCACTAGGAATACTCTGTACTCGGATGTCTCCGGTGCGAAAAACCCTCTCACTTAAAATTCCAATAATTCATTTAGAATTATTTTTCCTGGTGTTCCAAGCGAGAAAACCCTCTCACTTATAAATCCAATAATTCATTTTGAATTATTTTTATGTCAGATAAAGCCAATTTAGCAACACCTGTTGTCGTTCTTATCATTATGTTCTTTCTGTGCCTTTTTAGGGCACTTCGCGGAGATATGTCCATGTTCCCCGCATCCAAAGCACTTCCCCTCTCTAATGAAGCGAGCTCTCTCCTCAGAATAAGCTTGGGTGGTGCATCCTTTTTCTCTGGGTTCTTTTTCTTTCTACTTTCATTACCAGAAGTCTGTTCGGCTCGTTGTGTCACGGCCTCATCTGTGGGGTAGGTCAGACTGCTAGAGTGAATGGCAAAGCCCCGCTTCGCATGACTCATCAAATCCTGAATAGAAGCTTACTTCTGTTCCAAGCAGTGATCTCGGATCTCTGTAGGTAGACCCAAGGTAAACCGCTCAATCTGTTCTCTGAACAAGATGAAGAGGCGGGTAGAAAAGAGCTCCAGAATCTTTCACAATAAGCATTGATTGTATCTTTCTTGGTCATCCGAAGATGGTTCCAAGCAGCTCGTACATCTCGTTCATATACCAAGAAGAAATAAAAAGCTTCTTAAATTTCAACCATTTAACTGGCACAGTCTTGTTTAAAAGAAGAGTGGACCACCAAGTACGAGCATTCCCATTAAAGTAAGAGGTAGCTCTCCGAATCTTGGAGTGCTCTACATAGCGTCCTCCCGTGAAAGCGATGTCAAACTGTTGTATAAAAGACAAAGACTTCAAAGCATCTGAGTATTCTGAGAAAGTATCAAACTTGATCGAGTGGCCACCTTCCTTAAACTCTCAGACTTTCTTGCTTTTATCTTCGAGAAAGTCATACTGGTTGGCTTTGTAAAAATTCTTCTTGTTCGCATAAAAGTTTCCGTCATCAGAATCTGAGCTGTCTGTAGACGAGTCCTCAGTAGAACTGTCAGGCTCTGGGCGAGATTTAGCCTTCTTTGCCTTTTTCTTGCCCTTTCCGAAGCTTTGTTTCTTGCTTCGCTTTTTACCTTTTCTGTCTTCTTCGCTTAATCTGAAGAGCTAGAAGAACTGTAAGAAGAAGAAAAAGAAGAACTGGGTACTCCTTCAAATCGAACACGCTTCTTTTGTTTCTTTGCCTTATCAAAAGTTGGCTGACGACCCAAATATCCCGGGAAGTCAGTCCTTTTTTCTGCTTTTTGCCGTGCTTTTTGGCTTTCTTTTGCACGTTAAAAAGTTGGGCAATCCGTGCATCAACCACCTCTTCTAATTCCTTCTCTGAATATTTCTTCGGAGCAGAAGGTTTCTTGAGAGTGGGTTTCGGGGGTGGTGTAGTGGTTTTCTGCCACTGTGCATGCACTTCCTAAAAAGAAGTCTCGCTCATATATTTTGTCAATTTCGGATCCTTCGCAAAATTGAGCATCATCTTTGTTGCATTGCCGATCAATTGACGACGCTTCATCTCTCTTTGCTCCGCCTGAGTAGGCCGAGGCATGCCATACTCTCTGTCTGAATCTTCGTTGTGATCCCTACCCGCATCTCCAGATGCAGAGGGAGTCGACTAATCCTTGCGTGAAGCCATAGGTGCCACTGAAAAAAAATTGGGGATCGGATTTCCCGTAGTAGAGAAATCGGCCGTGCTCTGATACCACTGTAACAGACTTGGACACTCCAAGTCAAGAATCAATCACGACAGCACCAAATAACCACTTCAAACAATTCACAAATCACAATAGATTTTTCATTGGCCCGACGGAGTTCCGTGCCTAGAGATATTGGCCCCAAAGACTGGCGCCCCTTTCGATATTTCTTTTTGTATTAATCAATCATCAAAGTACAAGAGATCGGTTAGGGTTTCACTCTCAAACTTTGCGTCCAGATGCTCTGAGAAGTGAGGCCCTCACCACTAATTTAAAGATTACGAGGGATGCCCAAAAGCAAAGCCCCAAAAGCTTGAAAGCAAAAGCAGATTCTCTCTCTCTCTCTCTCAATGAGAGTCCGTAAAAAGCAAGTTCTCTTTTTCTCTCTTTCTCCCAAATCATAGCAAAAAAGCTGAGATTTGCGTCGCTCAAAATTTCCAAAATATATTTATTTTTTTACAGCTCCACGATTTCCAAAAATTAGGGTTTTTGGCATAAATTACGATTTGCAAGAATTTTAGGGTTTCTAGCAGAAATTAGGGTCTCTGCTATCCGCCACATCATCACTTTGTGACAGATAGGCATCCAAAACTCTTTGGTTCTAAATTGGAAGCATGTCCGAGGGGTACATCCTGAGACCAGTACCATGCTGCAATTATATCTACTTAGAATGTCTCATCAAGAAAGCTTGGATAGAATGCTAACTTGAAATCGATCTAGGTTTTGGGCCGGTCTTGTTTCTTTGCCAAAGTAGCCAACCTTGACAATGCATGTCACGTGACTGTCCGTGGACAAGCTACACCACAGCAGGATTCAGTCAGTTCCGTCAAGTTAGATTAGCAGTGATCTGGCACTTTTGTGAGTCTATTCATAGACCGTGCATGCCAAGTCACTTAGCATAGATGCATATCCTCCGGTTGCACACAGCATGATCATCGGAATTCCCATCAGAATCCATTAGCATCAGTTAGGGGAATTTTCCAGTGCATTTAGCCTATTTTCCTATTTATTGGGATTTTCACTTATTATTTTTAAGTGACTTTCCTACAAAAGTAGGTAGGGCAATTTTGCTAAGTTAATATATAAGCAAACCCAAGTTAGCACTTTCTGGCAGAAGAGGCAGCAGGAGCTTCCCGCTCAACAGGCAACTTCTCAGCAGTACCCCCCTCAGCATCAGACCCATCGCCATAAGGTCCCCTTCTCTTGGCGTTTTTGTCCACAATCGGCCATCGCCAGATCAGCCCATTTCATGGCGTTTGTGTCCCCTTCAGGCAACCCCCAAAGCCCAGCGTTTTTGGGATTGCAAAGCATCAGCAGAATCAGCGTTTTGACATCAGCAATTTCAGCCAAGCTAGCGTTTTTGCTGGCGTTTTTGCCTTGCTGCAGCGTTTTGACTTTTAGCCCCAACCTGCAGATACACAGCATTTTCAGCCTTTAGCAAGGTAGCGAATACATCCCAGATCGGTTGCAGAAGTTCCCCCATCTTTAGCCCAAGGAAACGCAACCAAAACAGTCATTTTCAGCCACCGAAACAGTCCAAAATTCAGCGATTTGAAGATCTCAGATTTCAGCCACCAAGTCGTCGTCGTCATCCGCATAGTCCATGCATACGCATTGTACACCTTTGTGCAATCAAGTAGACCACTCTCACCGACGAGAGTGGGCCTTCGGAGGAGGGTTTTACAACCTCTCGGGTGTCGTATCTCTTCTCTCTCCTTCTCTCAGTCTCATTCACTTGCACGCACAATATCCACTCACTTTGTTCGTGATCATAGCACTCTCCATAAAGACGGAAGGCTCTCTCCTTCCCTAAGAACTAAAAGGAACCTTGAGCAAATAAAGATCACTAATCTTGAGAAAAATACAACGTTCATTCCGCTGCACCTTACAATGCACTATCCTTGAGAAAAGATGTAACTCTGAGAAACTTTGATTCTTCAGTAAAGTTCCCATTACTGAACAAGATGTCAAATTGCTATAGAAATTTGAGAGTGTTGAGAGCATCCTGGACGCCTGAGAATGCGAAAAACTTTATTGGAGCACCCCCATCTTTAAATGGTTTTGGCCCAGCATCCATAGTTTGAGGTGCCGAATAGTAGTAATAGTGGTGATGCTATCCATCTGTGTTACAGGCTTGGACAATCCAAGCGAGAAATCAATAGCAACACACGAATAGAAACTTCAAAACCACTGTACTTTAATATAGAGAGAGGGAGAGAGAGAGAGAGAGAGAGAGAGAGAGAGTCGATACAGCACAGGGAGTTCCATGCCCACAAGCATTGGCCCCAAAGATTGGCGCCCCTTTCGATGTTTCTTTATTATTGATTGATCCCAACAAGGTACAACTCCCGAGGGTCCTCCGCTCTCAGACTCAACGTCCAAATGCTCCGCAGAGTGAGGCTCCAAGGGCTCTTATAAGCAGTACATGGGATGCCCAAGAGCAGAGCCCCAAAAGCAATCACTTCAAAAGCATTAAACCCCAAAAGCTCTAGTCCCCAAAAGCTAGCGTTGAAGTTGCAAAAAAACTACCAAGGTAAGTTGCGAAAGTCCGTACAATCTGCCACGTTAGCAAAGCCCGTACAATTTGCCAAGTCAGCATGTCAATGCATTTTACAAAAATCTCTTTCAGGGTTCAAGCTTCTATCTTTTAGGGATTCAGGCCCCACGGCCGGTGCTTCATAAGTTTTTCAAGTTAGGGTGCATTCAAACTACCGCAGCGCGCGCATAGACACTGCCTTTTCCAGCACAGTTTGATTCACACAGGACAGCCCCCATTAACGAAAGCAAAATCTACAGCTGAAGAAGCAACAATGTGCCAAAGCCTGCAGTGAATCCCATTGGTTGCCGAATGGTGGGGACAAAGCTTCGAAGCCTGCCCACAATCGACGCAAAAGTGCACGGACATCCCTCTCGTCCAAGGGGGAAAGGCCGCCCATAGCTGTGGTAGGTCTGAAAACTGAAGTAGTATGAACCATACCTTAGTCCGTTCAATTTCTCTCATTCACTTGGCCATTTCTCTTCTAGTTGGTCATGCCACATCATCACTTCGTGGCAATTTGTCGCATATGTAGGTGGGACATGGGCCACGGGTGGTGGAGGGGGAGTAGTAGTGTAAGGTGGACGTCCAAGGGACAAAAGGTAATATCATAGTTACCCGCAACGCAGACGAAAACGGTGACGGGCCTCCCTGCGAAACGGGGAGGGGTTCGGAACGGGAATGGCGCACAACGGGAGGCATTAAAAACACCCAAATAATGCAATTTTTAGCTTTGTGTGATTGAAAATTAGTAGTATTAGAGTCCTTGACTCCTTTGACTCTAATACTGACAAAAACCTTGATTTGAAGACAATTCAACATTACTATGGCAAACGTGGCACGACGTGTGCCGTGTAGACTTGAGAGCTTAAGAGGGAGAGAGAGACAAAGGGAGAGCTCGAGAGAGATAGGGAAAGAGCTTGTACTATGTAGACTTGAGAACTTGAAAGAGGCTAGAGCTTGAGAGTCGAGACTCGAGAGGATAGAGCTTGAGGCTTGGCCCTTGAAAGCTTGAGCCTTGTGTGCATTGTGAAGGCAAGGGGTGGAGGGAGGGGCATTTTATAAGACAGAGGCTCACAAGATAGAAAACCAAAACCCGAAAATTTGGCTCACAAGAACAAAACCTGAAAATTCGCCCATTCCGAACCGTTCCGGGCCGTCCGTTCCAGTATCAACTGCTTATCCGAAACGGCAAGCCGTTCCGAAACGTTCTTGGCTTGACTTGATCCCAAAACGCCGTCCCCGTGCCCCCCCCCCCCAAAATGGGCGTTCCCCGATAACTATGGATAAAATCTCCGTAGCAGCACGAGAACATTCTGCTTGGCCCTTGAAAGCTTGAGCCTTGTGTGCATTGTGAAGGCAAGGGGTGGAGGGAGGGGCATTTTATAAGACAGAGGCTCACAAGATAGAAAACCAAAACCCGAAAATTTGGCTCACAAGAACAAAACCTGAAAATTCGCCCATTCCGAACCGTTCCGGGCAGTCCGTTCCGGTATCAACTGCTTATCCGAAACGGCAAGCCGTTCCGAAACGTTCTTGGCTTGACTTGATCCCAAAACGCCGTCCCCGTGCCCCCCCCCCCCCCCAAAAAATGGGCGTTCCCCGATAACTATGGATAAAATCTCCGTAGCAGCACGAGAACGTTCTCCTAAAGCCATATGCTTAAAAATGCCTCCTAAAAATTGAGAGGCATCCCCAAAATTCTGTTGAGACGAAGCCCCAGAGGATTTTGTGGTATAGAAGAATACATTTGGGGAACCTGTTGAGAGACAACTATGGCCACTGGAGGATTTAAAGAGCCCCAGTAATTGTGCAGGGCTTCTAAATCAATTCGACCATCTGTCGGGTTCTTCTTTTGTTGTTCTGCCAAGTACACCAATTGTCGGACCACATACTGCGCATGGGTCTCATCTCGTTGCCTTTGCGTAGAAAGGCTAGAAGGATTCTCTTGTTGAGCACTGTGGTCAACCTATTCTCCGTCCATGTCGATAAGATCTTGGATTCTTTATGGCTTATGCCCTTTAAGACAAAGCGATGAAGACAAGAGCGCACCCGATGCACAATGGACTAAGAGTGGGAGAGGCTAGTAAGTCCGGGGCAGGGACACTAAGATTCTTTGATAGAGAAAATTTATGTAGAATCTTGCTCCGCCTGCTCTTTGGTAGGACCGGTATGCTTTCAGAAAAGCACAATTCTGACGCTCTGATACCACTGTAATTACTTTCGGTGAGTGATCGGACGGAAAGACAAACAAAGCGGCAATCTACACACTTTAACACTTTAAAAAAATTCATATCTCAGAGAGACGACACGACGCGACAGAGTTCCGAGCCAAGACGCGTTGGCCCCAAAGACTAACGCCCCTTTCGGTATTTCTTTCTTATTGATTCAAGTGGGTACAACTCCCGATGGAGCAACTCTTCAAGCTCTGCGTCCAAATGCCCTGAAGACTAGCCCATAGGACACTTATAAAGAGTACAAGGGATGCCCAAAAGCATTATATCCAAAAGCACTTAATTCTAAGAGCACTTGCACCCAAAAAGCTAGCATTGAAACTGCCCAAGTCAGCAGCGCAAAAAGCGGAAACTCGTACAGCACTGCCACATCAGCAACAGAAACACAAATCGCGGAAATTCCGTACAGTGATGCCACGTTAGCAGTAAATGTAAACTGCGGGGATCCGTACGGTCACCACATCATCAGCTTGCCACAGTGTGAAACTTAGGGGTCTTTATGAACATTACAAGGGATGCCCAAAAGCAGACCCCAAAAGCCAAAAGCACTAAACCCCAAAGGCAACTCCTGTCAATAGCTCACGTAAACTCCCAAAATTTGCCAACAACAAAATCGCGGAAATCTGTACAGCCTGCCACATCATCACAGCAGCGCAAAACGCAAAATTTCATACAGCTTCCTTGTCAATGCAATTATAGAAATCTCCTCCAAAGATCAAGCTTTTGATTTTTGGCACCTCGGCCGGTGCTACACAAGATCTTTAAGTTGTTGAGTTAGAAGTTTTAAATCCCAATCCCTTTTTAGACCCTATGCCCAAACCTTCTGCAAGTTCTTCTAGGATCAGTTTCTTCTTGTCCTCACAGCCATTTTCCTTCCAGTTGGGCACGCCACGTCATCACTTTATGACCGGATGGCAATTGGCTATAGACATCTAGGCCATATTAGCACTATAAAAACAGCTCCTGACCTCTCATTTTTCACATAAGTTCCAAGACGCCTAGCATCTACCCATTTAGGGCGTTTTCTTGCTTTGTCGCCAGCCCATCTGCTTGTGTTTTAAAGGTTGATCGAACCACCTCTAGCCCAGTGTTTTTTAGCCCTCTATCAACCATCTCTGACGACATTGGTAGCCAATCTCATCCCTCCATCTAACCCATTAGCCTCTCGGAGCCATGCCTCTCCTACCCCATCTTTGCCACATCAGTTGCATCATTTTCAGCCTGCTGTAAGTGTAAGAGCTAATGTGTTTAAAAGATTGATCGCACCCTCTCTGGCCCAGTGTTTTTTAGCCCTATGTCAGCCATAGTTGGCAGCATTGGCAGCCCATCGCATCCCTCCATATGGCACCCCCATTAGCCATTCTGAGTCCTCTCCTGCCCATCTTTGCCACATTGGTTGCATCATTTTCAGCCTGCTATAAGTGTAAAATCTGCTGCGTTTTTGTGTCTCATATCTCAGTTTTTGCAACCCACATTCGGCTCACTTCAGATGTGCAAATCAGCCCCAAATCTACCCCATGGTGCCCATCCGCAACCCACATAAAATCAGCCTTGGACTCCGGATGCCTTTCTTTCTGCTACCTCACTTCCGCTCTTTACTCTTTGAGGAACATTCCGATGGATATAGCCCTGCTTACTCGTTTTGAAACAGATCTCTTGGCTGAAACAGGCTACAGCCTCTACAGCAGATGAAGAGTGCTACACACAAATGAAATTCTTCCAATTTCCCACATTCAAAACAGTCAGGTCGATCGCCAAAACCTTCCTCTCATAGCAACATTTTGAGGGGGAGGGGGAGGGGGGATTTGTCATCAATCTCAAGGTATGTATGTTTTAGAACATGGCCCTGATACATAGTTCCAACAGCATGTCTAAGCTGGAGCATAGACTACATTTTGTGACCCTGCAACTTTTCATGCCCACACTCTAAAGGACAAAACCATGCTAGGCATGTACATAAAGAGAGAGCATTTCAAATTTGAGAAATTGACCTTTTCAGCACCAGTTGAATCATCAACCACACAGTTTTCCCTTAAACAGACCCACATAGTATCCAAATCATCCGCATTTAGAAGTTGTTCTGTTTGTTTCTGCACAATAAAAGCTTATTGGCTTAAGATTTTCAGATATCTTAGAGCACAGCAAGTATGAAACTTACCTTTAAAAATGAAAATCTGGCCAACCTTTGAACTTTACCGCCTATGGATCCCTCAGCTGGTTTCTGCTAGGAGAAAAACAGTCAAAAAAAGGCACACATTTGGGTGATGCTTGACTAAGCAAAATTAGCAATGGGCACCTTCTTATAAAAAGTAGGAAGAGCCCCTGATTGTGCATTCTTTTGTTGCCTTTCTTTAAAAACCTCCAGCAGTATCCTTTTTGTCTCTAGCTCTGCAAAAGAACAGAGCTTGGGTATGCTAGGGATACTTTGAAACTACATGGCTGATAATAAGTAACTGGAAAAGATTTCATAAGTTCGAAGAAGTATCAAAGTTCTCTGAATGGCTTTCACCTTCACGGGAAGTCACAAAACAATAACCAATTATAACAATGGAACACAACTTAAGATGCATACATGAGTATCATAGATCGGTAACCACACACCAAGAAGAAGTGCCCTGCCTAATAATGTAAATGATTCACAGAATTTCATCCTTTAAATTTCAATACTCCAGCTTTACTCAGCCCAACTGTGTAAGAAAATTGGAACAATATATGAAATTATGCTGGACTAAATAAGAGAAGGAAGGCCCAAGGAATGCACACAAACACGCATCTGTGTGTCCCATTGTATTCTTCAAAGACACTTAAATTTGTCCAATAACAACTTAAATGTTGGGGAGATGTTTCTAAAGGTTAATTTCCAAACTGTTATACTCACCATGACAACAAAAAACGTGATTTGATAATTGAAGAGCGAGAATGAGCATACCCATCAGCGCTTCCGAACCCAATCCTGTTCCAGACCCAACATACTTCTTGAGGTTTCTAACCCACAGCATCGATGAAGTGGGTATGTTTTGTGTCTCCTGCGTCTCTGCATTGCTCGTATTGCTCTGCATTCTGGCAAGCTAACCCGAAGAGCACAACCTACTCTTTACAAAAAAACTCACAAAGAAGCTTCGCAGTAACCCTCTTTGCCTGGATCCGCATTGAAAGACTATCCTGCCTTCTGAATAAACTATGGCTGAGCTGTGCATGGAAGTAATGGAGCAAAAACGAGCGCTCGCGTTCAACCTACGGACGAGTTGGATTCCGATGGCGACGAGTACCAGCAACTTGTTTGAAATTCAGAATACAGGTTAAACCACTCACTCGATGTGGATTTTGATGGAACACTAACTTGAGACCCAATGAAGTGAGTTTAAAGTCCTACAAGGTTTTGTGCGTGTGTGTGTTTGTGAACTAAATGCACTCTTATACAGACCTGGGGATGAGGGGCAAGAGACACTATAGAAGCCAAACAGCATATCATTTGTTAAGAAACAAGGGTGTACAAAGCCATGGCCAAAAAGCCTATCATGTCTTTTGAGACATATTTCCCACTATTATCAGTATTCAAGCCCTTACGCTTTTTACCTAGTTGATTCTTAACAAGTGCAAGGAGCTTCTTAAATGTAGAGAATACCTCATCCAAAGGGTAAGCCCACACCTTCCAAGTAGCTTCTCAAATGTGAAGAATACCTCATCCTTATGTTTTAGAGGGTAAACCCACACCTTCCAAGTAGAGTCGTTTACAAATGTTAAAAATTAAGTAGCTTTTCCTAAAGACTTGGTCGGCAGTGTCAAAGGTGGCAGCAAAAGATGCAATGAAGACAAGAACTAGCTCATGATCTGGTGGACACCTCGATTCCAATGTCGAATACCTACAATCCCACACACATGAACAAGGCACCTGTGGAGAATAGAGATCACCAAGGTAGAAAGAGACATGACTTTGGGGATTGAGAGAGAGAGAGACTCGTGCACGAAGCAAGGGTGGGGCCTATTACATACCACCATCACAAACTAGACACAAAAAAGTCGGGTTATGTTTGTGGAAGGCTTGTGTCAAGGGCCCTTCCCATATGTTCCAGCAAGCACCAATTACATGCATAGAAAAACAAAGACTTCATGGAAAACCTGAATGGAGATCTTCATCGGAGAAGGTATATGGGCCAATCAACTTTTCATAAATTATGCAAGTAGATGCATCCTTACCACTATCACAAACTAGACACAAAAAGTCTGGTTATGTTTGTGAAAGGCAAGTGTCAAGAGCCCTACCCATATGTTCTAGCAAGTGTACACCAATTACATGCATAGAAAAACGAAGACTTCATGGAAAACATGATTGGAAATCTTCATCGGAGAAGGCATAGGGGCCAAGCAACTTTTCATAAATTATGCAAGTAGACGCATCCCTAGTGACAACCCTTAAGTAATAGCGCTCCTCTTTCGCCAATTCTTTGAATACGAGTTCTTGGGGTGCCATGGCTCCACCATTTCTTGAAAAAGGTTTCTTCTTGCCCATATACACTCCTGTGAGTGGGGTAGTATGATTATAAAGAGTGGGACATTTCTTTCTTGCATGGTACACTATAGATGTGTAAGCCATTAAGGGGGATGTCTTAGTAGTTTTTTATTCTAGAGTCCCAAAGGTATAAACATGTTAGTGTCACCCAAAAGAGGTTGGGCTTTATAAGGGTCTGTTCCCTGGGTGTTTTATTCCACGGATTTGATTGTGTGTCCCTTCATCTAGCCCACAATTAGGATAATCCAAAAAACTAGAAGGGGATGTGTATGTGTGCGTGAGAGGGGTGGGGATCTAAGGCATAGGATGATGAAGCCTTGTCTCTCCACCCAACCCTATATCTTTCTATAGGCAACCCCCAAGCCCGACTTCACACTAGCTCATGGCCTAACATTATTCCCCCTTAGAGAAGTGTTTTCATCCTCAAAAACAAAGGAAGGAAATTTCTTCTCAAGAAAACTAATGTTTTTTACCTTCTTCAGACTGGTCTTTCCACTTATTTAATGCTTTACGGCATGCATTATGACGAGTACATAAATCGTGACACACATTGTGACGAGTACATAAATCATGATAGTTTTAAATGCACTCGGGTTCATGCGACTGAGTTGGAGGTTCAATGAATTCAACCCAAAATTTGTTGGTCAATGACATTGTCGTCCCTATACAAGCGTTTACATAAACGACTTACATGAAAAACCGGATGACTACCAGAGTGCAAAGGTAAAAGATTGCTTTTTGTCTATGTCTATTGGTACACAAACTCTCCCCCTGTGGAGTAGGTACCCATCATCTATGAAAAATTCTTCCATCTTTGCATATCCTCCTCAAAAGAATTAGATGTGGTGGAAAGAGAAACACTACCAGTGAGGACAAGGAATCTTGATTTTGGCATGGCTTGGCACATTGAAATATGCTTCATCACATTCATACTTGCCCTTTAAAGATTCTTTGAAGCTCTATAAAGAGAAGAGAGGTGATTTCAAACATACGACTATGAGTATCACCTATCATGTTGAGTCATCCCTTTCGATACTGGAGCTTTACATCATACTCTACCAGTGACAAGGATTTCTCGTTTTGACATGGCTAGGCACGTTGAAATATGCTTCATAATGTTTATACTTGCCCTTTAAAGATTCTTTGAAGCTCTCTAAAGAGAAGCGAGTTGATTTCAAACATACGACTAAGAGTATCACCTATCACGTTGTATTGTCCCTTGCGATATCGGAGCTTTGCATCATACTCTCAAAGAATCTCAGCCCATCTGGCTTTTTGACCCTTCAAATCAAGTTGTTGTGTAAACCATTTTATACTCTCATGGTCAAACACAATTTTGAATTGAGCCCCATACGAAAAATGTTGCCACGTTTTCAAAGCGGACACTATTGCATAGAGTTTCTTTCATAAGCAAAATAATTATCTTGTGCAAAAATTAATCTCTTGCTTCCAAATGCAATTAGCCTTCCCGTTGTAGCTAGTGCAACCTTGAGAGCATCAAAACTCAACTTCTCCCCACTGAAAGTTTTTTTCCCTTGACTTTCACTAAGAAACAACAGTGCGAGCATAGTTAACAACCCGGCGGTAAAAACTTCCAAATCTCAAGAAAATATAAAGTTCTTCCAGATGTTTGGAAGAAGGCCATTAACAAATGACATCCACTTTGACTTATCCATATGAGGGCCGGCAAAACTGAAATTATATGCCCCAAATAGTGATTCTCATTGTATAGAAAGTCACACTTGGATTCCTTTGCATATCATTTGTTTTGCTGTAGTAATTCAAACACATGCTTCAGATGTTGTAAGTGCTCTTCCTAGAGGCATTATACATTAGGATGTCATCGAGAAAGACAATAACAAAATTGCTCAAATACGGTTTCAAGACACTATCCATAAGTGTCATGAAAGTAGCTGGCACATTGGTCAACTTGAAGGGCATAGCCAAAAAATTCTAGTAACCAAACCTTGCTTTAAAAATAGTTTTAGGTATATCAGCAAGCTTAATGCGTGCTTGATGATACCCTGATCGCAAATCTATTTGTGTAAAGATACGAGCATGGGTAAGTTTATCAAAAAACTCATTCACTCGTGGTAGCAGGTACTTAATTTTAATTGTAACCACGATTGTGCCACGATAGTCTACGCACATGCACATACTATTTTCCTTTTTCTTCAACAACAACAAAATGGGAGAGGCCCATGGTGAAGAGTTAGGTTGAATGAACCCTCTATTGAGGTGGTCAAAAAGCTAACATTCCACCTCAATAGCCTCGCAATAACTCATTATATAGGGTTGTTTACTAACAGGCTTACTATCTGCAACCATGTCTATGCCATGTTTCACAGAACGTGTCGGCGGTAATCCTAGTGGTAGATCTTCTGGAAACACATCTTTGTATTCCATTACTAGTAATTTTAATTAACTAGCAGCATTTGCCTATTCTCGTGATAGAAAAGTAGCAAGAGATAAAAGAGAAGAGAGAGAACAATGCAACATTGAGGAAGCATTATTTATTAAACCATTATCAATATTCAACAAAAAAGACACAGTGAGTAGCACAAAAAGAGTTCTTTCTATTTCATCTTAAGAAGAGAGCTTCATAAGCTTGACCGTACAAATAAATGGTGAGGAATCTACATCTTTTCCCCCCAACAATAGCACATGCACACCATTGGATTCAAACATCAAACTATTATGCTCACAGCTAAGCTTTCATGAGGACCTAACCCGTATGACCACTCTCGACTCAGTACCACATCTGTTCGATACATATTCATGAATTGAAAATCTAAGGACATGCCCTTGAATCTTCAACAGTACGCCCATTACTTGTGCATCCCACACCTCAACATCATGCCCGTTAATCATGCCTATCTTATAGCAGTGGGAACCAGGGGTCTAGCGCAAATTGAGCCGTTTCACTAACTTATAAATGAAATTATGCGACACACTGTCGTCTACCAAGGTTCTCAACATTTGACCTTGGACAAACCCATACATATGCACCAGCAAGTGTGGATCAAAGGTCGGGTGCCACATGGAGCCCGTAAGACACCACAAGTGCACCACTTTGGTATGTGTTACTTCCACATTGGAAAAGCAAGAAGAGGACTCTAGGGGAAGCAATTGCACCATGTGTATTTCTTTTTACTTACCTTGGGCACTAAATTTCCACTTGCGCCAATCCTTTTTGTTGTGTCCACTTCCTAAGCAGTTAAAACATAGCTTATCTTTCTTTGTTTTCTCAAACTCTTCACTGGACAGATGCTTGGGGTTTTTGGATGCATAAAATCCAAGTACCACAAATTTTCTCTTATTATGACCATGAGATGCTCGTGCATTTGCATGTGAAGTGTCAAGCATGTGTGTGCTAAGCAATGGATATGAGCCTACACTATAACTTCCTCAAGAGTCTTGAGATCTTATGTTTTAACGTACTTCTTAAGTTCTAGTGTTAACCCACAGATGAACGCATGCACTTTTCGGAAGGTGTCTAAACCCTCTACCTTGAGGATCACATCGCGGTAGTGTGAAATGTACTGAAGCAGTGTCTTATGCTAACGCATAGAGCACTTGTCCAATGTAGTCCAATTTATGTCCGTTTTCATTGGTGGGCAAAAATTCTTTTCTAAACACGTCCTCAAAGGTTGCCCATGTCCATGGTATCATGCCCTTCTCCTTGAATGACATCCACCATTCATAGTCTTTATCCTCTAGTGTGAATTGTTTGTAGTGTCTTGATTGCATCCAATGTTCGTCTAAGATCATAATAGCATCCCATTTGCTCATGAATATGCTCACCGTATCTTTGTTGCGCTCCTTTTCCTCCCCTCAAAAAGTTAGTGGCTTGGTGTTTTTTAACAAATCATCCATCTCTTTCTAAGAGAGAAGGGGCAACACATCCAAATTGGAACCTTGTTCCTGTAGACTCGGGCCAAAGAAAACCTAGTTTTCTCATTAACAGGGCCCTTGGCCAACAATTGTATGAATTGCACAAGCAAATCAAACATTTTGCTTATGTTAGCATTCAACTATGCAGAATTTGACTCTGAAACAGACATGCATATTTGTTATGCTCTTGCATATCACATGGTTCTATGCTATCTTCTTGGCCAATTGTCGTGTGTGCACCCTCCATGAGAGTAGCCAATTGAAGGGCAACAGGAGGCGAACTGGTGCAGGGTTTTCAAAATTGAAAGTATGATGCATGTCTATGTCTGAATCCATGTGTTGTGCGAGCAATGGAAAAAGTAATACCTTGTATCAAGACCCTCCTCGCAAACTGCACTAGTAAAAGTAGTAGAAGATCAACCGCAACACTAGGTGGCAATTTATCGCGCCAACTAGTCAAAATAATTCACCGAAATTGCTTATTACGATTGCAAAATTCCTCCAAACGATGATCCTTGCGGCACTTGATTATTGCTCAAAGTCATGTGTGGCACAAGTAATAGCGTATAGTAATTTTCATATAAATTCTAAAAATTTTGAAAATTTTCCAATGTTACTTCTTTGATTCCGAGCTCAAATCCAATACAAGTACAAGATTAATGGATTTTGACCGACCCCCTTTGATCGACCCCTATTGCGACACCTTTGATCAGTGGGAACCATACCTTAGCCCAAATTTTGGCCCAAAGTTGGGTTTATGTGTGAACCCAATGGAGATATGGCTATGGACTCTGGTGCAGGCAACAAGGGAAAGAAGAAAAGAGAGCCAATACACTGCAAGAGGGTCAGATGGCTATGCTGTAGAAGTGTTTTTTTTTCTTCCTTTGGCTAGCACGAAACCAGCATGCCCATCCATGCGAGCTATGGCAGAGGTCGAACAAACCGTGTGTGTGTGTGTGTGTGTGTGTGTGTGTGTGTGTGTGTGTGTGTGTGTGTGTGTGTGTGAGGGTCCTTACCAAGCTTTTCTTCAATATCCTCCTCTCCATGGTTGCATGTGCATGCCCAAGGCCACACCATCCTTTTTCTAAAAATAGCTTTGATACCACTCTAAGGCATAGGGTACTGAAGCCTTGGCTCTCCACCCAACCATATGCATATATATAAGCAACCCCCAAGCCCTACTTCACACTAGCCCATGACCTTGGGGGGGGGGGGGGGGGGGGGGGGGGGGGGGGGGGGTAGGAAATTGTAATAGATCCATGATTCTTGCTTTTATTGGTTTGGGAGACACTTTTTAAAACTCTTGGATTAAGATTAGTCTAACCATGTGGTCTATCGATGGTATCTACAAATGCACAAAACAAAAAGAAAAGAGTGGAAATAAGTTCAAGATGGTCTTTTGTTGCTCATTTTGTGTCTCCATCTATGTTGAAGATACTTTGGGTGCCATTCATATTTTAAGTTATTTAAGCCATTGTTTTGCTCCTTTCACTTCCCTGAAATAAAGATGCAGAGACAAACTTACAAAGCAAATCTGCATGAGGCTCTCTTTATTCATATTTCTCAAAACCTTGTTCTTGCGTGTGTGTGTGTGTGTGTTTGTGTGTGTGTGTGTTACTTTTACAAAAAATAACAAAAAGAACGTTTACATGTTCAAAAAGTCACCATGATTGTTGAAATGACAGATGTAGTACAAATCCACAATATCTTATAATTTTTAGAAAAAATTATTAGAGCATTCTACTTTGTAACAGTATTTTCTCATGTCAACTTTTTGAACGATGTCACTACATTCAAGAGGCAAGCATAGGTGATTGCATCTATAGAGATACCCTCACTCTGCATTCATTGAAAATGCCCTCATGCTACTCATACTTCCTATCCTACAATCAATGCACTCCAAGAGACAACAACTTCAATGAAGCTTGCCAAGCACTTTTGTGCTTTCATGAATAATTCACATATTCATCAATGTAGCAGCCACAACGTTCTTTTCCAAAAAGCTCTTTACTAACAATCTCATCGTGACTATGATTGACCGTGTAAACCTTTTGCAACACACCAAATGCCTAAAAAAATGTAGGCATAAGCAATTACATGTCGAGATAATATGCAATCCAAGAAGCATGCAATGCAAGCAACCATGCAACATCTTAAGCTTTGTCCTTCGGTGCCAAAAGAAGGTTTTGTAGCCATAGTAGTATAGCATTGCAACTGACAAAATTGTCAATCCGACGAACTTGGAAGTTGACCCTAGCCTAGAGAGAAAACACTATCTACACACGCCACTACATGGTGGTCTTGAGAGATGCATATTGGCAACATTGTAAGGTCAACCGCACCTACTACTCCTATACCTACCGCCTTGGAAAACTATACCTACTCTTTCCTACTTGTGAAACTCTCAAACCGTCAAATGCTCAATGGTCCTTGTTCAATGCAAGATGAAAATGATGTGGCTACTCCATGTATGCACTAAGAAAGCAATGTGTGTGCACAAATGACTAAACAAGCCCGTCACCCACTTCTTCATAGTATTATGCACAACCTATGGCACTACATATTAATCAAGAAGCACGACACAATGATCAAGCACTCAAAATGACAAAAAAAACTTGATTAGATACTTCCTCTATATTTTCACAAAGAAAAAGAGAGAGGAGAAGCATTGGTTCTATTCATAAGGAAGCATGTGCGAGCAAAAGAATACAAGTAAACAGCTCCTTCGAGTGGATGAGGCAGTTATGAAATCTCCTTGGTGTTAACAAAGCAAGCTTGATGTGATTAGCTCTCTAACTTTGTAACCCCCAAAATGAGCTAAAAGTTAATATTTATCATAATGGGGCTCAAAACCTAGGGTTCACTTTTGGCAGGTCAAAATCAATTAATTATGGTTTTGGTGCCTAGTTTTGGGCTTTGTGAGTACCAAATAATTACAATAAAATTTTCCTAGCTCCCCAATTAACTCTTAAGGGTTTGTATACCAAAAAGTGGGATTTTATATATCATAATTACATTGGCTTGATAAGTTGTAACCACATAGTGGCGTGCGGGCAAAATGATGCAAAAATGGTGGCCATCTTTGGACCTTCTTGTCGCTTTAGTCCATTTCTTACAGCTTCAGTCCTCTTAGCAGTTGATCCACAACTTTTCCATGCATTTCTTCTTGTGCTTGGATGCTTTTATTCCTTGGATGTTGTTAAACCTTTGGAGGAGGCTACAACTTTGCACTCCTTGCTCATGTTTGTGATGTGTGTAAGCTTGTCGTAGGTTCCGATGTTGGTTGTAGGAGAGAAAAAGGATCTTCAACGAGTATTTGTGGCCTTTTTTATGGAGGTGGAGGTGGTAGAGACAATGTCTTTTGTTGTTGGGTGGTAGATTCATGTGGTTCCACTATTGTCTTCATTGGTGGATTTACCAGTTTGGCCAATTTAGATATGTAGTCTTCTCTCTTTAGTGCAGCACGTGGATCCAGTTGCTCTGCTCTGATCCTTGCCTTCTCTACTTCTCCTTGCTCAATCCTTTGCATTTGGGATTGAGCCTTGTTGCGAATTTTGGCAGCGGCTTGAGTAGGTATTGCCACTGCACACTCAAGCTAGAGCCTGATTGATCTCATCATGTATTTTAGTGTGTTCTTCATCTTTCTTTCTAGTATGCACCACATATTTTGCTATCTTCTTTATTCTTTTTCCATTCTAGATAGAGAGGTCATTCTTCTAAAGCCTCTTCAAAGCGTTTAGATGGTGCATGGGCTTGGTATCTTTACAAAATGAAGCATGACTTCCAAAATAGTGTGGGAGCATGTTTGTACCATTTCTTCCACGGCCAAGAGATAGTGACTTGGAAAAAATTGGACCCATGGTAATATTCCTTGCACTATCCTTTCCTCTACAATCAAGTCATTGAGATTGAAGGCCATGCCTTGCTCTCCAATTGCTAGTCTATACAACATGGGTGCATCAGCATGAGCTCTCGGCCTCCTTCAACAATTCATGTTAGTACCAAAAGAATACATTCACATCATGTCCCTATCAACTTCTGGAAACCGTTCTTCAATGAGAACTTTCCTAGGTAGTACAGATGGAAATGCAAAAAAGTATTGTGCCAAGGGGAATTTCTGTACGAGCACCCTCAAATCTTCCCATGTATGGTGATGGGGATTTGGGAAATATGTGGGATCCATCCACTGTTTTTGAGTAGAGTAGAAGAGATTTGCTAATATTTAGGAAAGCAATAGAACCACTCCATTCTCCACTCAAGCAGGCCATCATAGAGATATTTAGAATAACATTTGGCTGGATCAGCTAGCCTCTCATACTTGCTTCGAGTGGGAATGGCATGGTCTATTTCCAAATCTTTCCATTCCTACTAATCTTCAATGCAAAGGATGTCCATGGGCCAAAAAAGTATGTCATCCTCAAGCCGATAGAGGGGTAGATCTTTCATGGTGTCCTCAAGATTTTGTGCCACTACCACTTGTCCCTTATAGGGTCCTGAAAGGGAATCAAATGCCTTTTTTACATATTTCCATGGATGTTTGTTTTCCTATGGGTCCACTACCTCTTGGTCCAATGTGAGAGGGTCTTCATGTGTTAGTGAAAATCCTTGAGTGGATATTAGGTGGTTTGAGCTCACCTAAAGTTGATTAGACTGTATCTTATTTCTAAGTTCCTTGACCTCTTTGATTTGATGGTTACACTCATCTGCCAGTATTTTTAGCTCTACCTCAGCCTCAATGACTCTGGTAGTAATTTTCACCTTGCAAAGTTTTTCATCTTGGTTTATTGGGTCCAACAGCCTCTTCCATTGCCATGAGCTTGTCCTTTAGATCCTTGTTTTCTTGTCTAAGCCTTGCAAATTCTTGTTGGACATTGGTGAGGTCTTGAGTGTTGGTAACCACCTACTATCGCAAAGCCAACATCTCACTCAGAGGGACCGTTGGTAGAGTAGGTTGTGTCCCTCCATCTTCTCATAGCCAAGACCTTTAGCAACACTTGTTGTGAGGAAGCTAATTGTGTTTGCAGTAATGTGTTATCCTCTTTAGAAATTTCTTCAACCTCCAAAGCTGCCGCCAATTGCTCTTTCAGATTGTCCAACATGATCTGCTTTTGACATTCATCAAACTGCATATGCTTGTTGCTAACATTGTACATCTTCTCAATGATATATTTTACCTTTTATTCTTTCCCTTTGTCTTTCAGCTTCCAATTTTTTGTTCTCTACGGTGACGGCCACTTCCTTTTCAACTCAAAGGAGTGCAATAGCATCATTGTACTTTTGGACCACCGAGGGAAATAGCCTGCTTTGTGTGGTCATTGAAACACTCATTGGTAAGCTTGGCCGCTCTAGCTCACCCGCATCCTTAGGGAAAGTCAAAGTAAGGGATATTGTCTTATCCTCTTTAGCATGCTGTATCTATTCAAGCAAAACAAGGCCTAGTGTTTCCACTCTTGGTTGAGCATACGATAATAGATCTCTAAGAATAGGGCCTCTGCCAATGGTGACTGGCTTGATCTTTCCTACCACCAGATTGATGGCCCTTGAATGGGGAGTCAATAGAAATTGCCCTTTTCCCTCGGAAGCTATCCTTAATACATTGGAAATCTTTCTTGTTAGCTCTTGGACTCTGAAGTCCATATGCACTAGAAACTCTAGGACTTCTTCCACAGTTGGCATTTGTGTGTGCTTGTCTATTAATGTCTCCATTTCAAATTGTTTTGTCTCTTCAATTTTCACTTTAGGTTTTTAATGATCCTTTTTGTAGTTCCTTCAGCACTAGGGAGCTAGCATTGATCCCTCCTTTTGGGTAGTATCCAAGGTAATTCATGGTTGCTCTTGAGAGGGTGGTGCCTTAGAGATAAACATTTTTGTACGCCATTTCCCTCAGCTCTCTAGCTATCCTTCCCCCAAAGGTATTTAGCTTCTCCCACTTTGCATCTTTCAACAAGTCTTGAATTCATGCTTGTAGGAGAGCTTCTTCAACAAGGAGGAGTGGATATCAGCTTTCCCATGGCATCTTACACCTTCTTATCCTGTATTCAGCTCAGAGTTTTCACCTTCTTTATCTAGCAGCTTCTTGATCTCTTTGTTCTTGCCAAGCCTTCAAGGTCATGTGTTAAGATGGATTTTCCCTTATCTTTTTCTATAGTAAGAGGTGGTACTATCTAGAATTTTCACCATGGATAGTTTTGGACAACTCCTTGGCTGACTCTTCGACAATGTATTTTTGGGCTTCATTTTCCACCTCTTTTGGTCCCTTGTGCTCATCTTTAGGTTGAGGGCTTGGTGGTGGTGTTAAAACTTTTCCTTTTGCTTGGTCTTTGGGCTCTTCATCAAAAGAGTCATCCTCCCCTCATTTCTGGAGTCTAACATTAGGGTGTAAAGGCTTGTAGGCACTACAGTGTTGAAGGGTGAATTCTCCCTATCTAGCACTAAATCACACTTGTTTTTAGAGCTTGAAAGACCATCCTCCTTGTCTTCATGCAATGGACATAAGACTTTAGCACTACCAACTAATTGTGCCCCTTTGCTCGACAATTTTCATGGACTTTCCACAAGTAATTTGGTCATTGTGGCCAATGGTTTTGCTTCCTCATTTGTTTGAGGCTCTTTGTTGGTTTTTACTTGTTCACCAAAGTGCTCAAAGTGGTGGGAGTTTTCAAATTGGGAGAGAGTAAAAGACTTCTAGGCCCCCCCCCCCCGCCCCGCCCCCCCCGCGTCTTCCCAAATTTCTCTTCGTAATTTTTCCTCATCTATCAAGAGACAACCTTCCTTTTGGATTGTGAAGAAACCTCTTCTTGTTGGCTATCAACTCTTTCCGACCCGGCTTCTTTGGAGATATGGGATCTTTAAGAGGATGGCCCTAATCTTTCTAGCTCCTCTTTTAAGCTTCCTTTTGGAATATTGCATTGGGAATACAATGGGTAGTGGGAGATTCTTTACTTGCTCAAGTGTAGCATAATCCAATCTTGTCAAATCCAAGAATCCATCAAGGAAGCTTTTATTCTTGCTTTTAGCTTCTCTCTAGAGTGTGATGACAATGTTGTAGGCTATCCACAGGAGGTCATAGTATAGGGTCATACCCATGTCAAAAGTATGTGCTTTTTGGTCCAAGTTTCGGGTTGTATACTGATTGGTGATCTGCACTTCAAGGTTGGTGAACTTATCAGGGTATGCCAAGTGAAGATGTTGATTGTGTAGCTGAATATTGGAATTCTAACCTCCCCTTATTCTCTCATGCAAGGAACGCGTAGAGCTTTCCAATGCAGAGTAAGGACCCCTGTACCATGAGCAGTAGGCATCAAAATGGTGAGAAAACCCTTTGTTCTCCTTCTCCAAGTACTCATCTACCAAGTACTGGGTCCTTAAACCCTTCACTGGTTTTTGCACTCATGTTACATCATTCTCTGTGGCTCAAATTGTTTTGGCATGCTCTTATTGCTTTTGTACACTTAGATCGGTTTGGCACATTGACCAAATTTTTGCAGTTTGGCACTTGCCCAAGGGTAAAATGGGCCTATTGAAGTTGATGGTGTGGCCATATTTTTCAAATTTGGCCTCTAATTCCCCAATGGGCTCAAATAAATCTAGACACACATTGAATTTTGTGTCTTTTTTTTGCCTTCCCAATTCTATAAGTCCTTTGGACATTTTGGTTCTCATCTTTGAGCAAAATTTGACCCCCAAATCCCACTCTATTGCTCAATTTTTTTTGTGCACATTTGGCCTTTTTGTGCCCAAATGGGTAGTACAAGTGTCTGGGAGTCCAATCATGTGCTTGTGGCATGAGTTTTTTCCACTTAAAATGGTCAAGAAGTTCTTAGATTGTTTTGTGCACTAGTAGCCCTTCAACCAAATTATTGTCCCAAAGGGCTTGCTTTGGTCTTTAATATCTTGTTGGTCTTTTTAGATGTTGATTTGAACTTGTACAACTCAAGATATGCCCTGATTTGCATTGGCGAGCGAAAAAACCACCTCTTTGCAGATTTTGGGGTCCAATTTTTCTTATTTACACTCTAGTGGTTTGTTTCTCTATTGTCATGGTTTGTCGGTCTTTAATTCCTCCCTTTGCTGATCTTTCCCTTTATTTATATTTACAGGTAGCTCCATTTACTTGCTTCCCCCCTTGGGGGGATTGTATATTTGCGAGCTTTCGTTTTCGAGCTTTTGGAATTAAAACATTTTTAAAAATCTTTTTAATGCTCATATTATACTAATGATATCTTCAAATATTAGTGTCGAATGAAAAAAGTCTTCAATAGATTGTAAAATTATTCAATCACTCACCAAACAATCAAATGTAAAATGCATGCATTGCCTTGCTTGTGGCACATCTCTTATTAGCATGAAATGTAACTTTAAAAAAAGAACCATTTCTGCTAAGTTTTGATTGAGCTTTTTATTCTAAAGAATAGCAAACAACATACTTTAGAGATCATTTTGATATTGTGTGCATTTCGAGTGAATATCATGCTTTTTTTTTTTTCAAAAAGAGGGGATATTAGTCAATTGAGAGTTTGAAGCATAGGGGAAGGGAGGTCAGGAATGAAGAGAGAGGAGAGACCTGGCACAGAGTGGAGGTATTAGGGTCAAGAGGAATGTGTCCAATGTGCAAATAAAGACTTGACTTAGCCTTATTCTTTTATGTATGATTAAAGATCAATAATGAATGTTTTTGTGAACTACAAGGTGTAAAATGCGCATCAGATGTTCCAAAGGGATATTATGAATGCACAAAAATGTGTCAAGTAGAAGCTACTAGCTACAACATTTGGGAGTTTGACATGAAGCATTGCTCTTGTTGTACTTTTTTGAAAGATGAATTTCATGAGCAACTTGTTTTAGAGATGGTCATATGGTATGGCGAGGGACTGAAAAGAAATTGTTGCCTCCAAAGGCTCCTAGTCTTATATGCTCTAGCAATCAAAGGAGAGCAAAAGCAAAAACATTATTCAGATATTTAGAAGCAACATGCCCCATATTTGGTGTACAAATTAGGGAGGAAGCAGTGTGATGTAAGGTTTGAATTTATACTATTATATGTTGTCTGGTTTAAAAATTTATTACACCAATCATGATGAGGTGTCTTAGAGGCATAGGCAACTATAGTCTTGTATGCTCGAGCAGTCAAGGGAGAGAAAAACAAAAAGCAATATTCAAATATCTAAAACAGCATGTCAATAATTGGTGTACAAATTAGGGAGGAGGCCGTGTGATCTAAGGTTTTAATTTTATACTATTATGTGTTGTCTACCATAAAAACATTTTATAGCAATCATGATGAGGTGTTTCAGAGGCATAGGTAGCTATACATAAGAGCTACTTGGAAGTGATGTAGTGTTGGGAACTTTTGTAGGTTGACATGCATGCCAATTGCCATGCCCTTGGCAAAACACCTAAATCTTTTGGTGAAAAAATGTAATCTTTTGGAATGCAGTTCTAACAGGATGTGCCCAAATTGGCCAGAATCAATGCTTTAATGTGTTTAGAATGAATGCATCGAAAAGGCTTCTCCTTGAATAGGGTGACCTTTTCCAGCTACTTAAAAGCATGTGGCAGTGTAGAACATATTGACTTGGGGGAACAAGTTCATCAATAGATTTCTAGACAAGGATTCCTAGGAAAAAATTACTACACTTGGCAACATGATATGTATACAAGATGTTGTGCTCTAATAAAAGCTCAACAATTGTTTGAGGCGCTGTCCAATTTGCGATGTGGTCCCTTGGTCTGCATTGATTGGGGGGTATGCCCAACATGGCGAAGATCAAGATGCTTTGAATTGCTATGTGTGGATGCATTGAAGTTCAAAGCAGCTTGATGTAGTCACCTATGTGTTGCTTCTAAAATCTTGTTCTAGCATTCAACCACTTGAAAAAAGAGAGAAAAATATATGATGATATCATAAAACAAGATTTTTTGGGGGAGGGAACTCTGTTTGGAAATGCTTTAGTGGATATGTATGCCAAATGTGGTGGTCTAGTAAAGACAACACAAGTCCTTGATGATGATATGCCTGCACGAGAGAGAGAGAGAGAGAGAGAGAGAGAGAGAGAGAGAGAGAGAGAGAGAGAGAGAGAGAGAGAGAGAGAGAGAGAGAGAGAGAGAAATGAAATGTTATATTAAACGTCTTCAAAAGTCCAAATGACCTATGAGAACAAACTAATACAATCTTAGTGGATCTAGTCCAATGTCTAGGTATAAATATAAAAATGAAGTGAAAGACTTAAATTATCATCATCATCATCAATGCTTGAGAATGCCTTGCATCGGGCATCATGATATTGAAAGTAAGAACATCTCCGCGGTCCATTTTTGTGAACTCTATTTGGGTAGAATTCATGCATCCACACTTGTTGTACATGTTTATCAACGCTTTTTCAAAAATAATATCCGGCTTTGTAACATTGTAAAGAATCTGGGAGTGAATTACCTTGCCTTCTATTAATGTTGTCTCATTGGCACATGCCGTAAGGACATTCACATACATTCCACTATCTGCAAGCACACCTTTGATCTGCATTTGATGAAACAGCTGAAGAACAACCTCACTTTGTTTCTGTTCAGCGCTAGCTAAGATGATGGTTGTCCATGATATTGCATCATGTTGTACTATGCTACTAACAACAAAGAGTGCCTCCTCCAGATTATTGTAGGTTGAAAAGAGAGGTTGCAACACTTATATCCGATCTATAATCGCTTTTAATGATGCGTGCATGCGCGAACTTGCCAACTGCAAGAGTGCCTTCCGCTGCACACGCATCAAGTATCCCTATGCACGTAATTTCATATGAAATTATTGCTTCTTGCAGCATCTGGACCCAAATTTGAAGCACCTCCTTGGTACCTCCATGATCTACACAAGTCGTCATAAATCCATTGAAGACAGTGACATCTTGAGTGAGAGTCCCATGAAATACACAGTGAAACTCATGACCTACTTGGAGGTCTATTGCAAAAATATAGTTATGGAGCAGCAAGGGCCCATCGTCTCGGCATTCAATTGTAATAAAACCTTGCAAGAGCAAGGGAATTGGTGTATTACCAATCCATACAAAAATTTGTTGACATATGACAAAATCACGATGGCCTTTTGTTGCACCATAGCCACGTTTTGCCCATAGATTCACTTAGTGATCTATGGAAAAAATATGGCTATGGCGCGGCATGCGAATATCATGTTAGATTTTGATCACGAAAAAAAATAAAGGGTGGGGAATACAACAATCCCACCACCCTAATTTTATTTTTTTAAATTGTGGTGGAATTGTGTCACGATGGTCCCATACCGCTCCATAGACATACTCCTCCCATATATGTTCAAAATACGTGTATTGTAGAAATGTGGCTATGGTGCAATCCCAGGGGTGTGACATGGGACCATTTTTTCAAGTCTAATCACAAAGTACTTTGTAATGGCAAAGTGATTGGTACATTTTTTTGTTCATGCAAAGCCTTCTTGCAATCTAACACCATGACAATGGACGTGTGTTGCACTATAGCCATCTTTCTCCCATAGATCCACTTGATTTCTACGGAGTAGAAATGGATATAGTGTAGCACAATACCACTGTGTCAATGTCTAATTGTAAAAAAGCTTTGCAAGGATAGGGGATTAATGCATTCCCCATCCCTGCAAGGTTTCAAATGTTGCATGCAACAACATTTACTATACATACTCAATAATACAGAGACAACTGGCCCATCTGAATGTAATTAGAAATAAAATATCAATGCGTGCACATAGTAGCCTTCCATTGATGCCGCAATACTGGCATATAGTGAAAGCAGTGTTAAATACGTCACCTTGTATGGCGTAATTCCTTCCTCTAGCATTTGTACAAACAAATGGCATGCATGCACCCTGTAACCTTGTTGCTCACATGCTCCTAGCATGGCATTATTACCATGTTATCCATACCCATCTTCCACTTCGAATCTGCATTTGATTTTACCTATGTAAGCAATGAAATAAAGTTCTTTATTGATATCCATGATGTATTTCCATGTGTTGGAGCCCCCGTACATATATATAATGGTCTTGATTGTGCTCAGATATCATGAGAAGTTTTGGTCCATTATGAATGGAGCTTGTGTCTATTTACTCTTAACCTAACATATCATACATAGAGGAGGTGGAACTGATTCTCCTCCATCATGTAAGCCTGCACGGGACGCTAAAATAGACTGTGTATTCCATCGATATTATGCTTAAACCAAAAGATAATGTGGCAATGTCATGTAGTGCCATCTACAAAACACATATTATATATATTTTAGTTTATATAAGACCAATAATTTATATTTAAGTACTTATTACATAAAGTAGACTACTTACTAACTCAAAAACATACTTTAGAATGTAGATTATAGTATATAACACTATATGTGGTATACTATAATATGTATTAAGTAGTATATAATACTATATGTAGTATGCTACATATATACTATTTGTAGCATGTAGCTTATATACTATATGTAGTATACAACATATATACTATATGTAGTGTGCCCATTTTTTACCTTTTTTATGTAGCATACTATATAGTCCATTTTTTATTATATATTATACATATTAAATTATATATTATAAAATCTATATTATATATATAATATCTACTCTATCATAGTACTATATTATATTTACTATATACACTATATACTATATAATTTATATACTATTCTAATTGGATTGGAGCTGACTGGTACTAGTACTACACCTGGACTAGACTAGTCCTGGACCTCGACCTAGACTGGACTGGTATTGGACCTGACTGGTATAATGGATTGGACTGGACTCATACTGGACTAGACCTCACTGGTACTGGATCTGGCTGGACTAGACCTAATTGATATTGGACCTGACTGGTACTGGACCTGGCTGGTATTGGTACTCGACCTACCTGGATTGGACTGGACCTTACTGGTACTAGGTACTGGACTGGTACTGGACCTGATTGGTACTTGTACTGGTTCTCTATGGGTACTAGTAGTGTAATGGTATTGGTATTGTAATGGTACTGGTACTGGTATTGGTAATGGTATTGGTATTGTAATGGTACTGGTATTGGTATTGGTAATGGTATTTGTACTGGACCTACTTGGACTGGACTGGACCTTACTGGTACTAGGTACTTGACTGGTACTGGACCTGATTGGTACTTGTACTGGTTCTCTATGGGTACTAGTAGTGTAATGGTACTGGTACTGGTATTGGTATAATATAATTATATTATATTAGTATAATTCTATATATTATATACTTAAATAGCATATATTCTATATATACTATGTCCATTTTAATTTTAAAGAGCTTAATTGGGAATATATAAAACTATACTCTATACTATATATATATATTATAAATAATTTTTAAAACATCATATATTTTATATATATTATGTTCAAATTTTTTTAAATGCATGTATTTGGGGAGATCTTTTAAGCTCGATAGGTTAACATATGGATTTGACGAAATGTTGATTCAAATGTATCTTAATCGATAGGTGAATATTCCAAATCTACTTAGAACAATTTTCAATGAACGCATTAACTTTTTGCAGCTACATGCTTTTACACTTTCTTTGTACCTTATACACATTCTCTTCCTTCTCTTTTCAACATTTTATTTCCCTCAAGTATTATTCCTCCCTGTTTCTCTCAAACATGACAGCTACAACTACAAGTATGCTTTCATGGACGATTAATGGTGCTTAAATGGACTATAGAGTCTCATTACGAAATGGAGAGCTTCTACTTCGTGAAAATTTTCTTCAAAGCCTATTGCCTCCTTCTATTAAGTTTGAAGGCTTGTAAGCAGTCGTTCAGACAGGGAGCTCTGAGTCTAAGGTCAATGTGTTGCCAAGATGGGATCATGAAGATCAAAATCATTACCTTCTTGACCATTCTCTGTCCTCAGCTTACCACATTCTTCATTTGGATGACTATGTTTATGTGGTCGACAGTTTAGAAACAAGTGAAGAAGTCAATGATTCTTCTATGTTTGCTACACCATGTAACAAAAGTTCGACTCAATATCTTTTAAATGTTAATATTGATGAAGGTATAAACGCAGTTGTTTTGGAGACTGTGGAACTAACCAAGTCACCAGGACCCTTTCAAGACAATCAAGATGGGGTGGAGCATACAAGGCAAGAGTATTCAAAGAATACATCCATCATTTCATGGATGAAAGACAAAGGTAAATCGTGCAGGTTGTCTAAACTTTTAGAGATTTGTGGACCTCCCAAAAAGGTTGACGAGCTCCCAAATTTTTATAATGGCAATGTTTGTTTTGAGCTTCCTCCAATTCACAACAATAAAAGGATGCTCGGTATGGAGGAGAAGTACGACGGTTATCTTTGGTCTCGCCCAACATCAACCAACATGGCCATAGATTGCACTGTGCGTTTGAGTTATTGTCTTGGAAATCTTCAATGTTGCAGAGTGACGTGCCCTTTTTACCTTGGTGAAAGGAGACACAATTATGCGTTCTTTCATGGACATCTGGACAGACAAATCAACATGGGCTATCCTAGGCGAATGTAAATCTAAAATAACCTGCCACTATTGTGACAAAACGGTCACTTGTTCAAATGTTTGCAAGTGTATGATTTTTTATGTGATGCCAAAGGAAACAATAATGACACGTTTGGTGATCCATCTGGGAGTGCATGACCACAATGTACAACCAGGTACTAGAAGGGCAGCTCTTGAAAAGGTGCGCAATCTTGTTAAGACAATTTTAAATATAGAGAAGGGGGGTCCTAGAAAAGTACATATGTTAGTTGCTTGTCAAATGCTATTCCAATCTTTGACTAAAGAAGATGATTTAGAAGCCACTGATGTAGAGCTTAACCATTTTCTTGAGGAAATGACGCACAAAACAACAGGTCGCTACATATAGACAAATGCATCACATTGAAATGTGTGAAGCATGGCGCTTAGCAAATACTACAAATGAGGCCTCCCGTATAGCTTCCACAATACGAGAATGGTGGGTGAAATATGTGACAGGGGATAATAAAAAGGCTTTAGAGAGATGGTTTAATTGGTGGGAGCAACGGATTGCCCATTGGGGAAGTGCTGAGACACTGGTATATCAATCATTTTTTTTGTTCTTATTAAATACATGAAAACAGAGATTTACATATATACGGTTTTCATTGTTTTGTATTTATAGGTCAGTAAGAGTCCATGGGAGAAAGCTCAAATTCCAATTATAAACTTGTAAGAGAGCATCCATGCTACTTGGCTGGCAGGTGAAGGTGGTAAACGTAAAATCTCACTTTATGATGCATGTGTTAGTGATGTTTTGAATGCATATATTCAATGTGCAAAAATATTGGGATACACCATAGGCAGACACATCGGAACAGGTCCTTCCATAGAAGCAATGATGGTCACTTCCAAACGTAGAGAATCTCCAAATCCAACTCATTCTGCAAGTACATTAAAAGGCTTGGTTGCTGGTAGTCCTTTGTATGAGGAGCCTGTGATGGAAGGTGACAAAGAGACAGTACAACGGAAGAAGAAAACAAGTGCAGCCGATACAAGCTCACATAAACCCGGATATGTAATAGAAGCAAGACAACACAAAACTAGAGGGAGACCACGGAGTATACATTTTGATAGAGAGGATAATGAAGAAGTATATGTTGTACAATGAAGCAGGAGAGAGCATTCGAGTGTAGCTTGGGGAGAATTCAACAAGGTGTATTCAAGAGGTCAAAGTTGCCACGAAGATTGGGCTTTACGAAGGGTGCCAACTAATTGCACGAGGAAACGTTTCGGAATGGTAGGGAAGAAAAGTTGTGGTAACAAATTACAGGGCCATCAAGTGGGAATGGTTGCTCCTTGTTTTTGGTATGAGAGAACTTTTAAAGACAAGACAAGGTGTATTCAAGAGGTCAAAGTTGGTATGAGAGAACTTTTAAAGACAAGACAATTGCACAATGGATATGGTTCTACAATTATGAACTAGGCCACACACAGAAAGTACAGAGGCAAGTTAAATACTCACCTATCGTCCCTACTTTTTGGCAAGTGGATATTGGAACCAACTTATCAAAGGAAGAGAGTGATAGCTTGGTACAAAGTGGATTTCAATTTGTAGATTTTGCAACACCACTGCGAGTCATGAACAATACAAATGCTGCTCTTACACAAGGAGGCTCCAGTAGGCAGGAAGCATAAGTGGAAACATGGTATTTCCAAAGAAGCGCAAAAGAGATTGGAGTCAGCTGCAAGTATGGTTGCAACGTTCTTGGACAAGAAACTAGAAAGTGAACAATACACAGTTTTTCGGGTATTGACAGAGAGTTGTTATGATGTACGCATTAAGGTAGAACCTAGTTGCACCTGTCCCGATTTTCAAAAGAGAGAATCTACACATAAAGTGTTTTTGGCATGTAGACACATTAACTATGTGCGTGCATATTCTAGGGCTTCAACCAAAAGAGCACATGGTCATTCATCAGCACTAACTCCCACAGACCTTGCACTTGTATTAGGGCAAATCCGCAAGATAAAGCCTATGGTGTAGTGAGCCTAAATCTTAGAGAATGTCATGTAGAGGTATGCATTGAAGGAGATTTCTCTTATGTATTAGATGTGGAGTAGCTTTTCTAGACAAAGCTTCGCTAACAAGCCAATCACCACCTTGGGCATGATCACTCTTGAGCTAATCACACACCAATCTACAAGATCTACACTTTTTCATGCAAAACCACTTTCTAAGTGCTCCAACATTGCTATCTTCGGCCAGGCTTGGATACACGCTACTAAATGCAATATCGATTGGGATGCCAACCAAGCCACTTTTCAAACATCAAAGGGACTCAAAGTTTTGTTGCAAACCATAGACATTGAAGCTTCAATCCCCATTACACTGAACTCAATTCCTCACTCTCACTATTCCTTCGTGGCAGGTATGATAATGAAGCTCCCACTTCTCAATACCGTTGATCAAGAAGAGCAACTCATCCAAACACTTCTGAACTTTCAAAAGCTACCAAACCTAGCAACCAACACTTTTGGACAAAACCATGGACCTAAAAGCTACCAAGACCAACAAGGACCGCTCAAAGGTGGGTGCCAAAGAGATTGTTGGATGCCCAATACTACCATGGCAGCTGCAATTTGCTATGCATATTCAAGAAAGACCTCCATCGAACTCCCCATCACCGCTTGCACAACTAACCCCATTAACCAAAATGCCAATATCCTCAAGATCGTGCAATAATATTCAACATCAATTGGTGCCTAAGAACAAAGAAGTAGAAGCACAAATACTAACCAACCAAGATGTACTTAGCATCCAAGTGGGGCCAACAATGAAAGAACAAGCTACGGCTTTACAAGACTTGATATCTAAGATCCCTACTACACAACATGATTGTCAAGTCACTCTATAACATATGGAGCAACATTAGCATCAAAAGTCAGGTTACTTGACCCAAAACATTGGCAAAGCTTAAAAATCTCAATGGTACTTAGCTAGCTACCACTCGTCTAATGATAGGCATGTGCACTAATTGCATTATTTTTATTCCTTTGGTGCATGATATAATATCTAATTGGATGAGCAGATGTTACTATGGTTGCATCTACAGTATGGTGAGCATAAGAGTCTAACCAATGGAGAATATAAGAGTAGAGTAGTTTCCTCACAATCAAAAGTGCAATGACCCTTTTCTTAACTCTCTTTTCCATAACATCCCTTAACCATTAAGAATCTAATGTCTCAATGTCCACAAGACTTGCATTAGGCAAGCTTTCCTCTTCCAAACCATGCATTAGAACTTGCATACATGTATGAATGGTGTCGAGACTACACCTACCCATAGCCAAGGGGGGAGTGTGATTTATTTGCGAGCTTTCGATTTCGAGCTTTGCAATCAAAACCAGTTTTGCGAGCCTTTTTTATTTTGAGTTTAGAGCCTTTTCTAACGATACACAAAAAAATTAATCCAAAACAAAGACATCAAAAAATTCTGCACAACAAAAAACTATCATCTCGCAACAATTTGGCTTAAGATTTTGAGTCTCTTTTAATGATACACACCAAAAACATGTACAAGTTTTCAAAAGCCCTAGTTTTGAGCTTGTACAATGGTCTAGATAGATACCACAAAGCATGCTTCTATTACTAAAAGGAATTAAAATAAAGTCTCACTCGTGGCGATTCCCATATTGCACAATCTACGAGTAGATATAGTAGTTGATAGGCTTCATAAGAGAGGATGTTTCTGTTACCTCCAGAGTCAAGTGGTGTCATAATGTGACATGCATTTACTTGTGGCTTGATGAGAAGAGGTGGATCGAATTCCTCATCAGACGGTGTGCTTAGGTAGTTTACCTCATATTTTTGGAGTTTCACATTACGAGCTCTCTCAAATGCCACCTCTTGCGCTTGTTGCTTTAGTGAGGCTTCTTGCTCCTCCTTATTTTTTTCTACATGCAATTGCTCAAGGATTCCATTGGTTAACAGATCATTGTACCTTCTAACTCCACTAATAAAATCCTTCATGGGTGTATCATCAAGTGATGCTAAACAAATAGCATCCCTAGTGGTGATGTCCGTTAACATGAATGGTCCTAGTCCCCTAGCGGTAACTTTGCGTCAATGAAGCTTCTTGCCCCTTCTTGTTTTTTTAAGACATGCAATTGAAATTTCAATTGCTGAAGCATTTCCTCAGTTAACATCTCACTATACCTTTTAATCCTAGATCCACTGATAAAATCCTTCATGGGTGTTGGGTTAAAGGCCCGTGTGCCCGGCTGCCCGTTGTTCTACCGCCCATGTACAGCCATTCATTTACTCATTCATAATAACTATACTCATAACTACACATTGTAGTGTGAGTACCGCCCCGCCACACACTGCGTCTATCTCCTTCTTTGTGCTGGCTCTCTGTGTGTGTGCTCTCCGATCCCAACAAGTGGTATCAGAGCCATGGTTCAAAGTCCAACCTCTGAGTCCGTGGAACAGGATATGTTGATGTTGACTTCAACCTCTGAGCTAGCTCCCGGCCACGTTGAAGCTCTCAACCTCTGAGCCTAGAAAAAGGCGGAACACGTTGGTACTCAAGGGGACGGGAAAGTCCCAAGTTTGGCTTAAGGGGGCGATTGTTGGGGTAAGCCCAACTTGTGGTGACAAAGTGGTTTCTATCTATGAGGCTTGCATAAATTGGTTAGACCGGAGGTCCCTAACACCTTAAGGTTTTGGGGTCTGGATGGCTAGACCAATTTGTGGAACGTCACAGTTAAGCGCATATGCGTAGGAACAGTACTGGGATGGGTGACCTCCAGGGAAGTTGTTGCCCTCATGACCTACAATGGGTGTACCATCGAGTGATACTAAATAAATAGCATCCCTAGTGGTATGCCGATTAACACGAATGGTCCTAGTCCCTTAGCGATAACTTTGCGTTTATTATTTTGAAGCATGTAAAGGAGAATAGTGGCCTTGTTTGAATTCCTTAGAATGGATGCTTCTATCAAACCAAGCCTTCCTTCTGAATGTTTCTACATACATAACATGTACATCATTGAGTCTAGCCTCATCCAAGCTCTTAAGCTTAATGAACCTATTAGAGAAAGAATGAACGGTCCATTCCAAGGGAATCTTTCTTTCCAAGTAGGGAGAACAAATTCTATTGGGAGAGTATCATTAAGTCTATAGAGTGGCTCAAATGGCGTAGTTCCTACCAATGTTTTATATGTAGTATGATAGGCCCATAAGATGCTTGGCAACTTCACAACCAAGGTTTTTTGGTCTCCATCTACAATCTTTGTGAGGACTGCACATGACACCTTGTTCATCATCTCGCCTTGCCCATTGTACTATGGTAAGGTATTGATTGATTATTGGTCACTAGGAATACTTTCAAAAGAACCCTCATGACCTTGTTGAGGAAATTAAGCCTTGATTGCTAGCTATTTCAATGGGAATTTCAAAGCACACAAAGATGTTTTGATACAAACTTAGTCATGTTATGAGCATCATCCTTTGTGCTTGGCATTGCTTTTGTCAAGTGAAACATCATTTGTCAAAATGAAGATAAGTTGTCAAGGGACAAGGCTAGACTTTCAGCTAGACAAGAACCTCCTTTTTGTTGCACTTGGAAAAATGTGGCCAATCACAACTAGATGATGCTCCAGAATTCATTAGCATTAAATGCTGAGGAATCATTTCCACCACCATTCAAATAGATTTCCATATGCTCAAAGCCCAATTTCATGTGATGATAGTAAAAGATTTACCAATGACATTGTTTTGGGAATGCCACTAGCCCAAATTCTTTTGGAAATATAGAGAGCTTAAGTCTTTAAAGACAACCGAGGATGAAGAGAACCAAAAATTGTCACCGATGGAAGATATCACAAATCCCTCAGATAGAGTACAAGTGGAGACCGATAGCAAGGTAGAGCTTATTGAAGATGTTTCAACTCCACCCAACAAAACCTTGGATGAGCTTGAAGTAGATCAGGAAATAGTAAGTGTAGTTAAAACACAATAGGTAGCAACTACAAAATCCACTAAGAAGGAATTATCATCAAGACAAGAAGTAAAGAAGATCGAGGTTACAAAAAACCAGGAAGGAACAAAAAGCTTGAAGGTCTATCACTGCCTTTTGTAGAGACCCAACTAGATTAAGATGAGACCACAATCAAACCATGACATGTATCTTCAATAAAACCACCAATGAGGATAGCTACAGTCCTCAATGGTGCAAAGGCAGCAGTGTCAGATGCAACACTCTACTAGATAAAGAAGCAAAATGCAATACGGTTTGAGACAACATCTAGAGAATATTCAAGATTACTCCATGCAGGCACTATAGCAAAGTAATCCTAGGTATGACTACAAGTCAAGTGGAAATGACTACTACTCTTGGCAAGCAAAATTTTAGGTGATGCTTTCAAAAGAAATTCCTCCAAATGCCATCCTTGGTTGTTAGTGGTTCGACCAACATAAGAACTACAAAGAAGACACAATGCTATTACCCTCCTTTCCGAGTGGTAGTAAGCAATTGTTACAGGTATGTCTAATGATGGATTCAAAGTTTCAAGTATCACCAAAATCACCTACATATTTTATATACAAAGGTAAAGCTAAATTGGACCTTCCAACAACTATAATTAAAGATAAGATAGACCCTGATGGATTAGTTCCCTAAAGTAATTCAAGCTTTAGAAGGACTCAATCATTCACTGACCCAAACAAAAACTCAATAGAGCCACTCTAGAAAGCAAAGCTATATCAGCCCAAGTACTCATAAAGGCAAGAGAAGGTCAAGAAAGTGTTTCTCCCGAACCCTCTAGTTAGAGTTAGTGACACCGTATGGATTGAAGATGGAAGATCAACACCAAGAAACAAACACATGGGATGGATAGATTCACAATATAGTTTGCATGAACATGAGTATTGCAAGGGTAATGGACAAGTCTCCATACCCCAAGTGCAAATCACAATATATGAAGTGCAATGAGATCCTCTTAGAGAAGAAGGCCAAATAGATATCAACCTTGACAATAGTCTAGGACACCTAGGAAGAGCAATACAAAAGAACAACACCTAGTCCTGCTAAACTCTACCACAACCCTCAAGAAGATACAAACAAAAGGTGGGTTCTAAACAATCTTCTTCTTGCACAAGGATTCTACAAAGGGTATACAAGAATTTGGCTACTAGTCAACCACAAGCCAATGGCTCTTACAAACAAGCTCCATGAAAAGAGCTCAACAAGACCTTACACCATACAAAGTTAGCAAAGAAGCTACAAAGGTAATAGGAGGATTTGGATTCCTAAGTCTTCAAAAGATCTTGGTCAAAAGTCAAAGATCGACAGTCAACAAAGGCCTACAACAACTTCAAAGACTCCTTTCAACAGGCCTACTTGGAAAATCAAACGGATAATGGAGTCTTCACAGTCAAAGAAGGGCAGCCCATGAGACATAGCTATAGAGTCAAAGATGATTAATCAGGTATGGCAAAAGAAACCTTTAATGCCAACTTGGTCCTTCAATAATCCACTCTTTGAGGGTTCAAAATTTCTTATATCCTAAGAAATATTTGTGGTAAGTACAAGAATGTAAAGAGTCAACTCGCCACAATGCAAAAAACACTCTTTAGTATAGTCAGAGCCAGGCTATTGTGCCATGAAATGAGCAAAGTGTTAGTCCCAAAGCTTCATGTCTTAATAGACTCTTGTCTAAGAGTCGTAGTTATTAGGCTTTCGCTCAGAAGATTTGAGCCTATCTAAGTCATACTAGAAGAGATGAGCATAAGAAACCTCCAATGCCAACTTGGTCCTTCAATAATCCACTCCTTCAGGGTTCAAACTTACTTATATATGAAGGATTGTTAGTGGTAAGTACAAGAATGTAAAGAGTCAAGATGCCACGGTGCAAAAAACACTGTTTGCTATAGTCGGAGCCACGCTGTTGTGCTGTGAAATGAGCAAATTGATAGTCCCAAAGCTTTGTGTCTTAATAGATGTTGTGCTAAGAGTTGTAGTTATTAGGCTTCCACTCAAAAGAGTTGAGCCTATCTAAGTCATGTTGCTCATATTGAAAGAGATGAGCATAAGAGTTGAAGTCTATTAACTTAATAAAGGTGGAGTGGCATAGAGTCCTACACTCACACATAGTTCATAGCAAGACGGGAGCACATATCCTCAACAATGAAAACTCTTCCTAAAGGGGTGCCGGTTTGTAAAGCCATGTCATATGCTTTTATAGCCTTTTGGAGACGCCCTCAAAAATATTTCTTGAATAGCATAAATGTTTTCAATGCATTTTTGTGCATTATATATGATGTCCTATCATTGGACATGTATATTAGACACTCTTTTTTGCTTCCACCTATGCACCTTGAGTAGACTACAACATGCAAACAAACTTTCTATATTGCTACTCTATTATAAGCTACCATCTTATTCTTATATCCATCAACAAATAATCCCTTCAATACTTTATCAATAGTTCCCATGCTAATAGGTACTCCAATAATGCACGTGTCTCAAAGGCACTTTTTTTTCAACGGGTTTTTTCCCTTCAGTGATTCAGGTATTAGACCCTAATTTAGATCCTCACTTCTCTATTTCTCTTGTACATACTCTTAATAAATAATGAGCAATCTCCCCATTATGCTGATTCAACAGACAGTTCAACATCATCAACTCACACCAGAGATATCCATAGTTTGGATATTCAAGATGCTACAATAAAATAAACCTCCCCAATAGATTGACCAATCAATGAATACAAAACAACCCATCAACATTGGACAACCGATCAACAACCTTCCAGCTTTCACTGACACTTTTTAATGGTGCCCAAGGACGGGCACTAAAATTGGAAGGGTGAATGTTAATTAAGCCCAAATAAGCTAACAGGATCTGTTGAAGGCCCAAGCTTAGTAACTACACATCAAGGACATATATAAATAAGCAATGAACATTGGAGTTACACATTTTTCCAATATGGTCATGTAATGTAATCTCCCGATTTATTTCAAGCCGTTGTAATAATTGTGATGTGTTGTAGGCTCAATGAGATTTCCAAGCCATAAAGAACATGTCAATTAGTGTGCGTAGGTAGTAGATATAGTAAGTGTGGAGCCCTAAAGGCCTTGGATGCCTAGACATTGCACATTTTAACCCTAGGTATATAAGGGACTGTGTAAATGGAATTAGGGTTGTCGACCTCATTTGTTGAGAGCACCTCTATTGAGAGCTCATGTGGTGTTTGGATACGGAGTCCTTGAGCTTATTCATGCTTGATTAATATTAATCAATGCTCTTAATTCTCATTCATTATGCCTCTTTCACTCTCTATTGATTATCTTTAATACCTTGACTAATTAGATCTTAACTAATTAGTGGTTTATTGCTCTCTAGTCTTGTGTGATTACACTCTATTCTTTCCGTGTGCATGTAGATTTGAGTGGAGCATGGATGCTTGATAGATCTATGTGTGTGCACTCATAATTAGTGTGTAGGATGATGCAATTAGTGATGTTGTGCATCATTAGAATCATTATTGTGTGAGTGAGGAGAAGTGGAATCAAAGACTTCCAATCTTGTGGCTTAGCTCCTCCATAGGCCAAGCCCACCTCATAGAGTTAACCATTCCTGTTGTCTTGATTAACTCATTAATCATGTGAGAGTGTTTCCATGCCCTAGCCGGGTAGCTCATCACTCCAGAATGATATTTATGTGCTGGTCATTATGTGTTCGTCATTGGAGCTATGCTATGATATACTCACAAAATTTTGATACGATTGCATGCTTCCACATGAAGCAGATAATCTGTTTTGTTCTTGAATTCTTTTGGTTGTTTAATGCTCCTCAAAAGTGCTTTTTTCTTTCGCATTTTTGGCGCTCGTTAAGGCATTTATCCTTGTTGTCAATCACTAAAGAGTTGTTTCATTTGAGTGACCTCATTGTCCATGCTTAACTCTTTAGTTGTGCTATCAAGACTTTATGAAATTTCAGATCCACTATAGGATACCACTTTTTTCCCAATTTGGGTAATCAATTTTGTAAAATTTTCCAGACCTTCAATAAAGGACAAGGCCATTCTCATGGGGACTACAATAGCCATCCTCATCGTTTGTGGCTCTAGGGCACAAATATCTATAGTGGCTAAAATGTGCACCTTTGTTGGTTGACTAACTCGGAATCAAGAAAGCATTGATAGACATAGTCATCATTCATGGGAAATCAATGGTTATAGCATCAATTTTTGCCACTTGGACAACCAAAGGGTCATTGTCCTCCTCTTGGAAGAGGAGTAAATTGTCCTCTCCCTCATAGCCATCACTCTTCTCACTTTGTGGCCAAAGTTATAGCCAACACAAAGTCCGCCATTGGTATGCATACATGTCCCAATAATTATGGGTGGTGAGGTTTATCCTATTTGTAACCCCTTGTATCTCAAGTAGACGTAATTGTATCCCCAATTGTGTACCATCCCGAGTTGTTGCATGAAAGGATGCCTTAATATGACATGGTGATCGGGGTCTCTCCCAAAATCCATTATTGCAAAGGTGCACATGTATTGCACCTAGAAGTTGGTGACTTGGACATTCTCAACAATAGTCCCGTAGGACTTTCTAGTCTTCGTCTGCTAGCTAGAGTACCATTCGAGTATATTGCTTCCATTTTTCCCATGTTGTTTTTATTGCTATGCTCACTCCTACTCCATCATCCAAGATAGCCAAAAATTTATGGTTTTTGTACTCAATATGCAAGGTGGCATTATGCTTCATGGAATCATTATCTTGATGAAAAATCTTGTGGACCAACACTGGGCTTAAGGAATCCTTGATCCAAGCCATGCTTCATGTTGTATTCCTTTACTAGGCTTGCTTTCAATATGTCCTACCACAAGGTGGGTTGCAGTTTTAACAAATCCTTCAAGGGATGGACACATGTGACAGGAGCTTCCAATAGAGCTAGGGAGTTATCATGCCCTTTTACTTGGTTGGAGAGGTTGGGCTAGACCTAATTTCATGTCCTTTTTCTTGGTTGGAGACGTTGGCCTAGACCTAATTTCATATTTGGCCTCAAACTCTTTGATGTATCTTGGCAAGGTTTATAGCTTTATTTGGCCACTGGTCTTGTTGTTGCATTTCTCTAAACATTTTCTCATAGAAGCCCCCATTTCAAATTGATCATTCCATTTATCAAGCAGCGGGATGGTTGAGAGGAGAGGGATTCCTTTGGGGTTAAGCTCTTGCATGTGCCTTTGTGACTACCCTTAAAGGGACAATCTCCTTTTCTTATGAGGAATATGGTGAGCCTAATACTTGCACTAGCTTTAGGGTAGCCTTGGAAGGGTTATCTTCCTTAGGATTGTTGTGACAATTTTGGCTTAAGTGAGTAACATGGCACTCCTTGCAATAACTCTTGACAACTTGCCATGCATTCTCCTTGTCCTTATTGGGGGTCTTATGGTCCGATTGTGGGGGTTGGATCCTTGAATGTAAAGTAATTATCCCTTTCTCCCCTCACTTCCGTTGGGGAAGATTGGCACTCTCCCCAAGTATGGTCTTTAAGGTTGTGAGGGTTGAACTTGAAGTACTCCGCTACCCATCTATCATAAAACTATTGTGTTGAGGGTCGTGGAATGTACAAAGAGCTTACATTTAGGCAGGTAGTCATCTTTACGAGTGTGTGCCTTGTAAACACAACCCGGTTTGTCTTTAGTTAAAATACAATAAGGGTAGTCAAAATATACACTGCTCATTGACATTTCTCCAATCAAAGTGGGTCGAAGAGGTGAAGGTGGAGGGGGCATCATAGGTGTGACTTCGTGTCCTCCTTTTTGCTCTTCATGGGTTGGACCCCAATCAATAGGGGTGCTAAACATACCCAATTCACACATAGGGACCAATGGCATTGGCATATTTCATAGGCCTCATTGGGTTGATAAAAGGATTGGTGCTCCTCAGTAGAGGTTCACTCTGAGCCGGGGCATTGTTGTGGCAAAGTTTTCCCATGGGTTAATGGCTTTTGGAAAGTAAGTCTTGAGAAAGATGGTGCCTTTTCCCCACTCTATCAAATGGTCTCCTTTATATTCCACTACCACCAAGGATGGAGGGAGTGATATCCTTACCACCTTGGCCTTATCATCCATTGTAACAATATCCACACCAAAGGTATTCGTATGAGAATACAAAATGAGTTCATAAATAATGTATCTATTCTCATTTAGAGTTTCAACCATGGATGCCATTGACATTGTGCCACATGAGGTGGTTTCCTCAGAATGGGACACAAAATCTTCTTCAAGGATGATCCATGGAGGGTTGTCGGAAGGTGCTACTCGACTACTATGAGTAGAACCTCGAGATAGTACAATAAAGATAAAACTAAAGTGGTGCTAGACTTTAAGTGCATGAAGCGCTTTACCTACTTTCCCACATTTATACCCTTGGGTCCAAAATATGTGAGCCTTTTTAGGACTTTGAGCGTTTTTAAAATTTCAGAGTTTTTTTCCCCATTTTTTATGAATGCAACAGGATGGATATTCATTGTGCTAGCTATGCATTTTGGGCAAAGTTGCAAGGTTGGGCACCTTAAAGGTCTCCATGTATCAATTCAATGGCAAACTAGAGTCTAGACCCTAGATTTTGCTTCGTTCATGTTGCACAACTATAGTCCAAATGAGGCTTTAAGCATACCTACGTGTCCCCTGGGTCCAAAGACCACATTGACCCACTTTAGGTCCAAAAATTCCCATGCTGCCGAAAATGATATGAGAGCTCCAAAACAAGTTGAGTGACCCCAGATGATATGAGCGACCCCAAACGATCTAAGCAATAAAGTTCATTTTGGTGGTGTTGTCCTACTTTTGGTATAAAAAATTCTCTATAGGATGAATCCTAGTGTTGATGAACACAAGTAACCATCTATTTTTGGATTTGGAGGTGCAATGATCCTTTTGCAATGCAAGATGAAATAATGTAGCTACTCCATGCATGCACTAAGAACACAATGTGTGTGCACTAATGACTAAACAAGTGTGTTGTCTACTCCTTTGTACTATCATGCACAACCTAGGGCAATCAAGAAGAACCACGATGATCAAGCACTCAAAATGACAAAACAAAATTGATTACCTACTTCCTCTATATTGGCACAAAGTAAAAGAGAGAGAGGAAGCATTGGTTCTTGTCATATTTTCAACCATCATGCATAAGGGAGCAAAACAATACAAGTAAATAGCTCTTTGGAGTGGATGAGAAAGCTATAAAGACTCTTTAGTGTTCACAAAGCAAGCTTGATGTAATTAGATTTCTAACTCTGAAAACCACAAAAAGAACTAAAAGTGAATAGTTATCATAGAATGAGGCTAGAAACCTAGTGTTCACTTTTGATCGGCCAATATCAATTAATTATAGCCTCAGTGCCTAGTTTTGGGCTTTGTGAGTACTAGATAATTACAAGAAAATTCACCCAGCTTCTCAATCAAGTCATAAGTCTTTCTATGCTAAAAACTATGATTTTACATATTCAAAATTACATAGGCTTGACAAGTTATAACCACATAGTGGCGTGTAGGCAAAATAGTGCAAAAGCAATGGCTGTCTTTGGACCTTCTTGTCCCCTTTCTTAATTCATTTCTATGGTTGGTTGGTGCAAACTCTCTCTCTCTCTCTCTCTCTCTCTCTCTCTCTCTCCTGCATTCTAATCTTTGCTTTATGTTTCCGCTTTGCCCACTTTTACATGTTGAAGTTTATGCATCTCAAGTGAATGCCCAATGTGATTCTAGTTATTTATTTGTCTTTCAGGTATTCCATTGGGGAAGATTCTGGGGAAAAAATTTTACTTGGGGTTGTATATAAGCACACCAAGTCCCTCATTGTAAATCAATTAATTCATTGAGCAATATGGTTGGTTGGTTAAAAATCTCTCTCTCTCTCTCTCTCTCTCTCTCTCTCTCTCTCTCTCTCTCTAGGTATTCCATTGGAGAAAATTTTGGGGAAAATTTTATTAGGGGTTGTATATAAGCACACCAAGTCCCTCATTGTAAATCAATTAATTCATTGAGCACTATGGTTGGTTGGTTCAAAAACTCTCTCTCTCTCTCTCTCTCTCTCTCTCTCTCTCTCTCTCTCTCTCTCTCTCTCTCTCTCTCTCTCTCTCGTTGGTGTGCTTATATACTACCCAATCGAGTTTGCCTTACCTAGAATCTTGTCTAGTAAATAAAATAGATACTTAAAAGACAAGTAAAATATTAGGATCACATTGGGCATTCACTTGAGATGCATAAACTTTAACACCCTCTATGCAGCCTATAGGGGACATATGTGGGAAGATCAAGTCAATGAAGAAGCTACCATGGACACCCCAACAGAGGATCCTTTCCCCTCGATACACCTCAATTATGAACCACACCCTGTTCCTGAATAGAATTGAAGAACACACTACAACCAAGAATGCCCATTAATAAAATTTGAACACATCATGTCCAAACTTTACAAGACAAAGAACTTTGGAACACATTTTGTCAGTAATCCGGTGAACGGCAGTGGATTGTGTGCACATCCATAGTGTTTTGTATACATCACATGTGTTCCTTGCTACACTCATGTGCCTTGAACTCCAACACATGGGTTCAAACGTTGATAACTTGAACTCCAACTAACAAGTCCAAATCAAGTATAGGGAGCTCTAATTGCCCTCTCTGCCACTCACAAGCATCTCTCTCATCAAAACATGTTGCGACAATGACCACCTGATTAGAAGGCTAGAGTTATTGCTAGTGTAGTCTGTACCACTTTGGTAGACTCTCTTGAGTCCTTCATAGAATCAATGCACTATTGTCCTCATCATGCTTGCCTTTGCTTTGGATTTTGCAATCTTGAGACAAACAACAATGCTTTCCACACTTATACAACGTCTTTGAACTTCTTTGTAGTTTTTGAAGCAGCAAGTGCTTGTCCACCTTTTCAAAAACTCGAGGCTTGCCTTATGGGATAAAAAAGGATTCCTCTGTAATGAAAAAAGAGCTGAGATGATTGAATTTCAGCTTTTTCTTTGTGATTTTCAAATGTAATATCCTTGCCACCATTTCATACTCCTCACCTTTGCCTTCATTAGAAAGGACTACATGGAACTTTTGATTTCAAACTTCATGGAAAATAACTATCCAAGAAGGGTGATTACTTGCATCGTAGAGTCTCTATCAAACATTCCAATCAGCTTAAACCACCTTGCACTGTCAATTTTTAAAGCTTGTATAGCTGGAGAGGTTTCCTTTTTGAGTGAATCTGCAATGCCCGACATTGCCTTCACATTACTCACATCCCCAGTCAATGCATGATTTGAGATACTCCTCATCCTCAAGTTGGGTGTACCTATTGTTGTTCTCCCTCATGGTCTCGCGTCTGCATGTCGTAGACGATGCCCCATAAGTGTTTCCAAATAAACAAAAGTCTTGTAATCAAATTGAGCCTAGTTGCCTTTGTTTAGTTTATCATTGGAGTTCAAGCATGGAATCCCCATTGTGCAGGTTGCTTCAAATGCCCTTTAGACAAACCAAAGTAGAGAACACAAAGCTCCTTTTGTACCAAGGTTGCACCAAAAGACTATCCAAGGAGCCTCCCAATGCCTTTGAAAAAAAAACCTTTCAATTGCTCAAGTCCTTCTTTGAGGCCCCTCTCAAAATGATCCCGTCAAGAGCATTTTAGAGTGCTACTAGGCAAGCTGGGTAAGGGGGTCACAGTGGATGGGGTCATCTAGAGATGCTATCTCCAAGGGAAGAATTGAACAAGCAATGCATCCCTTGTGAAGTAGGCATTGCAAGAGGCAAAGTCCATAGTGCATTTCAAGATGTTGGGTAGGTCCCTGCAAAGCCGCAAAGGAAGCGTTTTGGAACGCACGTGCATGACACGCTATTGAAGGCTCCTTTTTACAAGGTTTTTGAAATGCTCATAATAGAGTCTCCCAATTGGTCATCATAGAAGTCCTTGAAAATGCTATCATTTTAGAATGCTCCAACAAAAGTTATTATGCCAGGTAAAGAAAATGTTGCAGGCTACCATTGTCTTCCTTGTTCTCGATGTACTCTCCTTCACAAGAAACAAGCATTGGGCTCTAATAGCATGTCAAAATCAATGATCCAAAAGCACAAAGCAATGAAGAGAATGCACGAGAGAGAGAGAGAGAGAGAGAGAGAGAGAGAGAGAGAGAGAGAGAGAGAGAGAGAGAGAGAGAGCCAATCAATGAATTGGCTGATTTACAATGGGGCCTTGGGTGTGCTTATATACTACTTAATGGAATTTCTCCTACCTAGAATCTTGTCAAATAAGTAAAATAAATACCTAAAAGACAACTAAATAACTAGGATCACATTTGGCATTCCCTTTAGATGCATAAACTTCAACACTTTACAAGTTCAATCCTCTTTGCAGCTAATGCATTTCTTCTTATGTGCACTTGAGGGCACACACTAGCTCTCCATTTGCACTTTGCATCCATACCATATGTTAAGTGCAACCCATAAAATGATACCTTTGATAGGAAGCTTGCCAACGACTTCTTGCGCCCCACACTTGCCATGTATATTGATCAACATGGTCCCTAAGTATTCATCCCAATTTCACACATATATCCTTTTCCCTTGGAACAATTCTTGTGATATAGATATTGGTTCTTTCAAACTCTTTTGGCAGGATTTAGAGCCTCTATGACCATAAAGCTCCTAACAAACTATTCATGAAAATTTTCACCCAAGTAAATTTCATACACAATTTGGACATTGAGCTCACCATAAAAATATATGCTTTCAAGAATGCAACATAGCTAGCATATATTTTCACCGAAAGAAATGCAAAGATTTGTCTTTTCTTCTTGAAAGAGGCCCTTGCATTATCCCACACAATGCATATGTTCAAAAGGTTAACATTTGGCACAAATCACTTGCCCTCACGCTGCAACCATAGGAACTTCGAATGGTGAAAATAGCCATGGGTTCCAAGCAACTTTTTCTTCTTTTTTCCACACACACACACACACACACACACACACACACACACACACGATGTGAGTGGAGACTTTATATTAACTCTCCACAAAATGTACAATGATCCGCAATCACAACTTGTGCCTTGAGGGGACAACCTTCCCAAAAAGGGGCTGCTAGTAACAAAAAACAGGAGAGTTCATAGATAGTTACGTTGGAGAGTTAGAGGGTACCAAACTCGAGCTAGTTTAGATAGCTTGGATCCAGACTTTAGAGCTCATGTGTTTTTCAATGGAGAAGAACACTTATCTCCTTTTTTGCACAATCTTTGGAAGCTATATATCAAGGGATCTTTTCCCAACAAGTTGTGATGGTTCCTAGTTGTCCAAAGTTGCCTAAAGTAGTAGCAATGGGAAGTTTGGGTGCAAACGTAGGAATGGTTGGGGATGCAGCTTAGCATTGCAATACCTTTCGTGGTGTTATCTAGAATTGAGAGTGATGGCTTGTACTGCTTGTTTCCACTCACCAGAGATCCTCCTTTTGTTAATTGATGTTATCACTTCTTTCCTTCCTTGGATAACCTCATTAAAGCTAGTAGATGAGAGGTCATTTTTTAATATGCATTGGTTCCTTGTCCTCTAGGCCTATTTAAAAGCTGCTTTGCAACTTGACCCAATTCTTCTAACAAGAATCTTGGTGCTGGTTGAAATAGTCCCCCCACAACACCTTACATAGGAACATCTTCATGGCAAGGGGTCACCAGGGGTCCAAATGTTATTGACTATCATTCCCCGAGTTTTACCAAACGCCGAGCAAAGTTTTCCGAGCAACCTATAGTCCGAGCGAGTCTCTTAATTGGTGAGCCTTCTATATAATACCATTATGCTTTTATGCTTTCCATCAACCTATGTAAACATTTTGTTGGTAATGTCACACAAGGCCTCCCTCTACGTCCCAGCCATTGCAACATTTGTAGTTCATGATGGCTTACCTTTGGAAGATTGTGAGCTACAATTAGTCCTACACATCGTTAACAAAAATTTGAGATGTAGTGTATTTCTAACGAGCTAAACTTAAGAAATCAAAAGGCTAGATTTGGGCTTTCGATTAAGAGAACATTCAAATTTTACAAGTGTTAGTGTAAAAGTCAGGTAATGCTTCAAATTTAACCTTAAATTGGGAGGATTTCAAACATCCACTAACATATTATGGTGGAAGGGGGAGCCCTTTCCACGTGTCGCAATCTACGACTTGAAGGCTAAAGTCCAAAACAAAAACAAACCCCTTTGCACGCGATAAAGAGAGAGAGAGGGGGAGAGAGGGGAAGAGAGAGAGGCCGCCGAAGGCGGCTGGCTGTACTAGTTATTTATAAAAGTTGGTGGTGTACTTTATTTTCAATGGCCTAAATTGACAAATCCCAGTTGGACTTGAGCTTGCCCTTGAGAAAAGTGCTTAAAATTTACGATTTTTAGTGTAAAAACGGGAAAATGATTCAAATTTTAACTTAAAACTTGGAGCTTTTCAAGTGTGCGTTTTCTATATCAATGGGGAAGATGCTTTCTTTTGACCCTACAATTTTGAAGTATGCCCTTTTTCACTTTGGTTGATTTTTTCTTTTTGGAAAAATTATAGAACTTCCACAATAGTTTTAATGAAAACTATCTTCAGGAGCATGCACCGGCTTCAACATGACTCGAGAAAAGCTAGATTTAGTATATCCAAAGCCTCCTCAAGCGTGCTTTGAGAGGGGGGGGGGGGGGGGGGGGGGGGGGGGGGGGTTCTAAAAAATAAGGGAGAAGGTTAGTGAAACCTTCGCAAATTTTTGCCCAAAAGGCTTTAAGCGTGTTCACTTCAGTTGCAAAAAGAAAAGAATAAGTTGTATTTACCTTGAGCACGCTGTGTGTGTGTGTGTGTGTGTTTTCTCATGTGTGTGTGTGTGTGTGTGTTTTTTTTTTTTTCTCATGTGCCTCGAGAGGCATTCACAAGATGCGGCTGCAACAAATATGCACACTAGCAAGTTACGGTAGAACGTGAGGCAATGTCCCCCTCACAAAAAAAAACAACTCTTATAAGTTCCATCCTCAAATTTAAATAAACCTGCTTCTGTCAAGTTGTGTGTCTTTACTTCTATTGGTTTTCGTCCTCGAATCTTAAATCAGACAGGTTCTTTTATTCTTTTATGCTAGGCATATTGAGTTACTATCGTCCTTATGTGAACAGGAGCTCAAACCTTTAATCAAACAGATTCTTTTATTCTTTTATGCTAGGCGTATTGAGTTATTATCGTCCTTATGTCAACAGGAGCTCAAACCTTTATTCAAACAGGTTCTTTTATTCTTTTATGCTAGGCGTATTGAGTTACTACCGCCCTTATGTGAACAGAAGGGTGGAATGAAGTGCTCGAAGAAAGTATGCCTCAGCTTAACCTTATAATAGAGAAGGAGAAAATCCACTTGAAAAGTTTAGTTAAGTTGCAAAAAATGTAGGTTGAATTTCCTCAATGGATTTACTCGAACACTGGTGGAATGCAAGGATAGGGAACCTCGTCTGAAATGGACTCTCCTTGCACTAAAAGTTGGTGGCCTCCACATGCATTGCCAACTTCCCAGCACACTCGTGTTGCAACTCATCTTCCCCAACGATTTGTATTTGGTAGTGTTTCTGTCGCAACACATGGCTGCCATCTAAACTGCCTTCAAGGGTGCACGCCGGGGCATGGAGAGAGAGAGAGAGAGAGAGAGAGAGAGAGAGAGAGAGAGAGAGGCTCTCATGGCGGTTTGTATTTGGCAACGTTTTTGCCGCAACACTTGACTGCCATTTTAACTGCACCATCAAAGTATCTTCAAGGGTGCATGCCGGCGTGCAGTGGTAGAGAGAGAGAAAGAACGGAGGAGGCGGCATTGGGCAAGCAGTAGAAGAAAAAATAGAGCAAGGGAAAGTAGAAGGAGAAGGTCCACAATATTATGGTCTTGTTTGATGAGGTTACTTATGATAAGGTTCTTTATGAGGTTCTAAAGTACAAACTTATCACCCATGCATCTTGTCAGATCGACTAAGGATGAATGGTGGGTCACTTTCTCGCAAAGCTATTAGTGACTTGATGGCCATAGGCACCATATTTAGGCTTATAGCTGCTCATCAGTGTTCAAGAAAAATCATTTTTCCAAACATACTTTCCTTCAATTTGCCAAGAGGAATTTTTAGCAAATAAGGTTATCTTTTTGGGCTTTTGCACTATTTCTCTCTATTTCAGGGCAGAATTTCTCCTTTTACTCTTGCTCCCAACCGGCATTTTTGAAATTGAAAACGGCACGATATTAAGTCGAGACACATTTTTCCAAAACATTGCTGCTCATACAAATCAACAAATTATTTACTAGTTCCTCTATGGAGATTCTAACTTTGTCAGTTTTATGAGGCAAAGGTTACTGGCAGAATTTTTCTTCGAATTTTGAATGGAGATGGTTTTGCCTAAAAAGAGAGAGAAGAAGAAGAAGAAGAAGAGAATTTTAACGTCGTAGGAAACTATCCCAAGAGACCTTAAAATTCTATTCGACGAGGAGAGTTGAACTCAAGACTTGTTATTCAAGTGGGAAATGGCATAACCAATCTACCACCCCTGAGTGATTGAAAAGCTATACCATTTTTCTCTTTTTATTAGCGCACACACACACACCCCCTTAGAAGAAGAGAATTTTAACATCGTAGGAAACTATTCCAAAAGACCTTAAAAATCTATCCGACGAAGAGAGTTGAACGTGTCCTTGAACTGTTGTAAAGTGCAAAAGAAAGAGAGAGAGAGAGAGAGAGAGAGAGAGAGAGAGAGAGAGAGAGAGAGAGAGAGAGAGAACCTGCCTTGAACCAGTGCTAAAAAAAACCTAGGTTTAATGTAATCCCACCTACAAATTTTGAAATATACCTCTACATTTTATATTTGAAGATAAGAAAACCTACAAAATTTCAACAAAAAAAAGTGTAATTCGGTGTAAAAACTTCAAATTTTATCAATTTAAATTTTACTTTTGTTGTTTCACATGATCACCGGACCAAATGAGAGACATATTGCTGAATTTAAGGCTGCTATGAATGCTACTTTCAAATCATGAAGAATTTAGGGATGTTGCATCATTACTTGGGTGTACAGTTTAAGCAATGTGATGGTGGTATTGCCTTGTGTACGAAAAGCTACATAGAGACATTGCTATGTAAGTTTGGACTTGAGGATTGCAAACCTATTGCCACTCCCATGGAAACGGTTTGAAATTGAGTCTTCATGATGCTGGTGATCCTGCAGATGTCACTCTTTATCAAACTGCTATTGGATGCCTCATTTATGTATGCAACACGAGGCCGGATATTCAGTTTGCAGTCTCACAGGTCAGCAGATTTATGCATAGCCTAGGGTCTAAGCATTGGCAGGCTTTCAAGAGGATTTTCCGCTACCTTAGTGGCACTTTACATCTTGGCTTGATTTATTCCAAGGGGGGATCATTGCCGCCAGACTTACATGATCTTTTGGACTCAAATTGGGCTGGTTGTTTTGACACGCGAGTGTCCATAACTGGTTTTCGTTTCATGCTTGGCAGTTAATCATCAACATAAAGAACCACAATGAGAAGTACATCACCCTCAGCTTTACATACAATGTGCTTCTCGTTGGACTATTCCGAAAGTCTTTATTGACCAAATGAGTGTCAGCTTTCTCATACTAAGCACGAGGAGATTGCTTCAACCCATACAAAGCCTTCTTACAACTGCACACTTTGTCCTCTTGTCCTTTCTTGACAAACCCGCGAGGCTGCGTTACATAAACTTCCTAAAATATGTCACCATCCAAGAAAGCAGTAACATTGTCTCATTGATGTACATCCCAACTAAAATAAGCTGCCAATGCACATAGAAAACGCACAGTAGTCATACGACAAAGTGGGAGCAAAAGTCTCTTGATAATCTATGTCTTTTTGCTCTGCATAACCCTTTGCAACAAGTCGAGCCTTATGGCGATTGATTTCACCATCTGGCTTGCGTTTCAACTTATGAACCCACTTTGTACCAATGGCCTTTTTGCTAGGAGGCAAATTACATAAAGTCCATGTGTCACTTTCTATAAGTGCATCATATTTTGATTGCATGGTAGCCATCCAATTTTTTGAATTTTGTGCTTCATCAAAAGACAGAGGTTCCTCAACATCATGTAAGCTAGACACAGCCAAAGCATAAAAATCTGATGCATAAGATGCATGGCGAGAGCCTGAACAAGTACAACTAGACAAAGGTGCATCCAATTTATTGTCACACAATGTATGCACCAGCCATTTTGGCATAGCTCTTGACAGCCTGCCAATGCTTAGACCCTAGGCTATGCATAAATCTGCTGACCTGTGAGACTGCAAACTGAATATTTGGCCTCGTGTTGCATACAGAAATGAGGCATCCAACAGCAGTTTGGTAAAGAGTGACATCACCAGGATCGCCAGCATCATGTAGACTCAATTTCAAACCTGTTTCCATGGGAGTGGCAATAGGTTTGCAATCCTCAAGTCCAAACTTACATAGCAATGGCTCTATGTAACTTTTCTGACACAAGGCAATACCACCATCACACTGCTTAAACTGTATACCCAAGTAATGATGCGACAGCCCCAAATCTTTCATCTTGAAAGTAGCATTCAAATCCGCCTTAAATTCAGCAATATGTCTCTCATTTGGTCCAGTGATCAACAAATCATCAACATAAAGAACCACAATGAGAAGTACATCACCCTCATGCTTTACATACAATGTGCTTTCTGTTGGACTGTTACGAAAGACTTGTTTGACCAAATGAGTGTCAGCTTTCTCATACCAAGCACGAGGAGATTGCTTCAACCCATACAAAGCCTTGTTACATTTGCACACTTTGTCCTCTTGTCCTTTTATGACAAAATCGTGAGCCTGCGTTACATAAACTTCCTCAAATATGTCACCATTCAAGAAAGCAGTAACAATGTCTGATTGATGTACATCCCAACCAAAATGAGCTGCCAATGCACATAGAAAATGCACAGTAGTCATACGACAAGTGGGAGCAAAAGTCTCTTCATAATCTATGCCTTTTTGTTGTGCATAACCCTTTGCAACAAGTCGAGCCTTATGGCGATCGATCTCACCATCCGGCTTGCGTTTCAACTTGTAAACCCACTTCATACCAATGGCCTTTTTGCCAGGAGGCAAATCACATAAAGTCCATGTGTCATTTTCTATAAGTGCATCATATTCTGATTGCATGGCAGCCATCCAATTTTTTAAATTTTGTGCTTCAGCAAAAGTCAGAGGCTCCTCAACATCATGTAAGCTAGACACAACCAAAGCATAACAATCTGATCCATAAGATGCATGGCAAGAGCTTGAACGAGTACGACTAGACAAAGGTGCATCCAATTTACTGTCACGCAAAGTGTGCACCAGCCATTTTGGCATACCTCTAGCCTGCTCATTTTCAACCCTTTCCTCATCAAGTACATCATGTACATCTGCATCAGTAATAGGCTGATCTAAAACATTTTCAGAAACCCCCATAGGTTGTACATTTGCCTCATTCAAACTTACATTCGTATTTCCACCACTGAAAAGAGGCAACAAAGTGTCATAAATGTCCTGTGAGCTTACATTACTGTCTCTAGTACATGATAGCAAGGGCTGAACAGAATCTTCCACAAACACTACATCCCGTGAAACCAGAATACGTTTTGTTTGCGGATGATACAACATGTATCCTTTGCTTTCAGCACTATAACCAACAAAAATACATTTGACAGCCTTATCATCCAATTTTCTACGCTGCACTTGTGGCACCAAAGCATATGCCAAACAACCAAAAACACGCATGTGCTCAATAGAAGGCTTTCTATCATGCCATGCTTAATATGGAGTAATAGACTGCAAAGCTTTCGTAGGACACCTGTTACGTACATAAGTGGCACACATGATGGCCTCAAGCCAAAAAGAATGCAGCAAAGCTTGACTTTTGACCATACATCGTGCCATTTCCGTCAGTGACATGTTTTTCCTCTCAACAACACCATTTTGCTGAGGTGTATAAGGCACTGTACATTGGTGTTTTATCCCACGACTAGCGAGAAATGCATTCGATTCATGAGACATATACTCCCCCCCTCGATCGGAACGGAGGGTGCCCATAGTACATTTCGAGACATTTTCAGCCATAGCCAGAAATTGTTTGAAGCACATAAAAACTTCAGACTTCTCTTTAAGCGGAAATACCCATGCATGCCTGGAGTAATCATCAATGAAAGTCGCGAAGTACAGGTAATTGCCCAAGCACGGAGTTTGCATGGGTCCACAAACATCACTATGCACAAGCTGCAACCTGCATGTGGCCCGAACTGAACCATCCTTTGGAAATTTAAAACGCTGCATCTTACCCAAAATACAGCCTTCACAAACATGTTTGACAGGTGCTTCAAGAGGCGGCAAAGAAGCAACCATATCAGATTTCTGCAAATGCAGCAAACTCGCAAAATTCAGATGACCAAAACGTGCATGCCAAAGTTTTGCATTTGAAATAGCCCTTGAATCTGCAACAGCATTTGCAAAATTTTGTCCACACTTGTCATACAAAGTGAGCTTATACAACCCACGGCACAAAAGCCCAGATGCAACAATTTCATCACCAAAACTGAGATCATGAACTATACATCTGTCATCCACAAATTTGACTACAAGTCCAAGTCTAGCAAGTGCGGATACAGACAAGAGATTCTTCTTGATCCCAGGTACATAAACTGCATCAACAAGTGTGAAAGAACTTCCATTTGCAGTAGTAAGCACAATCTTTCCAACCCCCTGAACTGGATACGAGGCATTGTTGGCACAAGTGACTGAATTCCCACGAGGGACAAACTCAAGAGAGGTGAACAATTCACGATGTGAGGTAATGTGCTTTGTAGCACCACTGTGAAAATACCACACATGTGAATCTACAGCAATTGACATGCATGCATCATGGACAACAGGATTGTAAGTGCTTTCTACACTAAAAGCCCATTATGCATCAACATTAGCATCACAGTCTCCTTTCAAAGAAGACTCAACAATGGCTGCTTTGTAGTGGAACCAACATTTGCAGTGGAACCATCCTCTTTCTTCTTAGCCTCTTTGGCCTTCAACTTAGGGCACTGCTTGATCAAGTGATCATTAGCTTTACAATAATGGCAACGCATCTTCTTTTTGCCCTTATCACCAGAATTTCCAGATGAATGCTGCTAGCAGAAGCATTAGGAACAGAATTTTTGCCACTCGCAGCAAAACGATAAGAAGTGGCTGCATTGCTGTTACCACCCTTTCTTTGAGAAGCAAAAAGCTTGTTCAATTGCACGCTGCCTAGTCCTGTTTTTTCTGGAAAGTAACTCTTGCAACAGCAATGTGCATAATGCATCAAACTTGACAACTTCAGGATTTCCTTGGGTCATAATTCTCCAAGTACTAGCAAAAGTCTGGTAAGAATTTTGTAAGGCATCAAGAACAGTCTGCACAAGGGAACTGTCTAAAATGACTTCACCTGCAGAAATAATTTGCTCATTGATATCCTTGACACCAGCAAGGAAAGTGTCCATATCATCTTTCTCATGCATAATCTTCGACTCCATGTCTTTACGCAGCAAAGCAATTTTAGCCTCATTGCGACTTGCATAAAGACCAACCAAAATATTCCAAGCTTGTTTTGCAGCTTCAACAACACATGCTATATATCACAAACCGTAGAAGACTATAAGGCACCTGTTATACAGAAAACGGCTCTGACTAAAATTTTGCACAAAATGACGAATTAGCATGTGCAGTACTGCCTACAATGGAAACGGAGGCTGAAATGAGCCCTAATTAAAAAATCTGAGCAGACTAGGCTCTATGAGCCCTCTCGAAATTTTTGTCAACCTGCGAATGCTTGCCAAACCTCGCAGAAATCGGAGAAAGTGAGCAGGCGTGTGCTGGAGCTGCTAGCGAGTGAGCCCAAGAGGACACAACCTGCTCTAATACCAATTGTTGGAATTAAGATTGCAAGGAAACGCACACAACTTGGAGAAGACGAAGGAAGCTCAAGGCGCACAATAGAGAGTGTGTTATTAGTGTGCAATGGAAAGATAGATAGCCCTAGAGTGATGGGTGTATATACAATGCACGGGGGGGGAAACCCTCATAAAGAGGGAAAAAATGCCCTGACGGTCCTAGTGTGTTCACACACATCACTACCACACGTATATGGTTATATGAGGCTTGTTAAAACAAGCCATATGAGAGAAGGATGAAAGGTAATTCATCTCCTTTTGATGGACATGTGTCCCTCAAGTAGCATTAAAAGTATTGAAAACTAAAAGAAATCACTTCCTTCATAGGGTAAAAACATGAAAAATAGTTTATGGGACAGAAAGAATCTATATCTATACTAAATATAATGCAGCTTAAAATTTTCAAGGCCAAAGAAGCCCTCCACGTGTCTCATTTTTGTGAAGGTTGGAACCTATAAATCTTTTCAACCTTTGAAGTTAAACAAGTGAAAGGGTCATGACGGCTTTCAAAAACAATAAGAGAGTGATAAGATTGTTAGGTTGAATTAAACTGGTATCGGTGTTTGGGAAAGGATTGCCTCAGCTTAGTCTTGAGCCGATTGAAAATCGAGATTAGCTAGCTACAAAACATGGTAGACGGAAGAAAAAACGATGAAATATGTGAAAAAGTCGTCCAAAAACTTTGCAAATCTAAAAATTTTTGATGGTATTTTTGGTTTTCTTCTTTATGAGAAAAAAACTCGATCAACAGCCACTTAATAAAAGAGACTTTCTTGAACGTTAACACTGATTGAAATCAAGTTATATAATGCAATAAATATAAAGCCATGTGAAGTTGTGAAATAAAACGTGAACTAAAAAGAATTAATTAATATATGTGTGTGTATAGAATTTATTAGAATTATGCAAAGTGAAACTTCACTTTAGCATTTTAAAACAATAGAATGCAAAAAAAAAAACATATATGTGTATGTGTGTAAAATTTTACGAACAATATGCAAACTCAAGCTTCACTTTAGCATTCTAAAACAATAGAATTCAAGAAAAGTAAAGACATGTCTGGATGTCAAATGAAAGCTAAGTCTCTATCAATGCTCTGAAAACAATGAAAGTCTCTCTAACCCAACACAACACTAAAGTTTTTTTTTAGAAAGCCAAAAAATAGGTTGCCTCTACTTTTCCTTGTGAAGGGAGACTTCACTTTCCCTTTTGAAAACCAATTAAAGGGTGCCTTAACTTTGCTTTTTGAAGGATGCACATACTACCTTTTAGCTTCAACACTACTTTATATCGAACTTAAGAAATTCTCGAGCAACGAGCACTAACAATTTGTAAGGAAAATCAATTTTGCAAACATAGAAAATTTCCTTTAGCGTAGATTCAAAGAAAAATTTTTCAAAAATAAACAAAAAAATTTGACTCTATTTTTTGAAAATTTTCAAGCGGATTTTTCCCTTCCTCCTCTTCAACCAGTTGAAGGCTAAGTTGAGGCGGCACACTTTTCGCGAACACTAGTCACCAAATTCGGAGCTAACTCTCCAACATGAGTGCAACTTGGAGGCCTTTCCTCATGCATGCATTTGCTCAACATTTTTCCAAAGAGTCCCAAGTGTCCATAGTCGCATCCACGTATGTGTGTATGTGTATCTAGGCTATGGCACGAGAGAGAGAGAGAGAGAGAGAGAGAGAGAGAGAGAGAGAAGCCTCTTGCCACTATCGTTTTATGTGTGTGTGTGTGTGTGTGTGAGAGAGAGAGAGAGAGAGAGAGCGCTATTGTTGCTACTGCACATGTGTGTGTGTGTGTGAGAGAGAGGGAGAGAGAGAGAGGCCCTCGCCCTGTGCTTGAAAAAAATAGGTTTAGTGTAATCTACAAATTTGCAGATTTACCTCCAACTTTTCAATTCGAAGGTGAGAAATCCTACCAAATTCAGAGAAAGTTTTGTGGAAACCTTCAAATTTAGTCAATTTACCTCTAAAATTTATCATATGTAGGTTTATCAAGTTTTTGGGAAAAAAATCAAGCATTGCTCTCGCCACTGGAGAGAGAGAGAGAGAGAGAGAGAGAGAGAGAGAGAGAGAAAGAGACTCTCAAGCCCTCATAAAAGGTAAGTTTATTAAAGAGACTAAAAGTTTCAAGGCCAACAGATCCCTCCATGCATCATCTATTAGAGGAGGCTACAAAAAATGGATGTTGCACGTGATCACAAAGCGCACCTGAGAAAAATTTGGTGCATTTTCTCGATGTTGAGCTATATAACATGACGTGCATCCTGACACAATGACGTATGTATTTTTTTGCATTCTATTGTTTTAGAATGTTAAAGTGAAGCTTCACTTTGCATAATTCTAATAAATTCTATACACACACATATATATTAATTAGTTCTTTTTATTTCCCTTTCATTTCACAACTTCACATGGCTTTACATTTCTTGCATTTTATAGCTTGATTCCACTCAGGGTTGACGTTCAAGAAAGTCTCTTTTATTAAGCGGTTGTAGATCGAGTTTCCTCCCCACAAAGAAGAAAACCGGAAATACTAGTAGAAATTTTGAGATTTGCAAAATTTTAGAACGACTTTCTCACATATTTCATCGATTTGCCTTTCGTTTACCATGGTTTGCGGCTAGCTATTCTCGATTTTTAGTCGACTCAAGACTAAGCTGAGGCAATCCTTTCCCGAACACTAATATTAACAGTTTAATTTAGCTTAACAATTTTATCACTTTCTTATTGTTTTTGAAAGCCATCGTGACCCTTTCACTTGTTTTGGTATGCTTTGGTTGAAACTACATCAGCTTTGTAGCACCTCATTATATATATATATATATATATATATATATATATATATATATATATATATATATATATATATATATATATATATATATATATATATATATATAGAGAGAGAGAGAGAGAGAGAGAGAGAGAGAGAGAGGGAGAAGAACTCTCCCTTATGAGACTGCTTAGTGAAGAATCCCCATAGCCCTTATAAAGGGCATTTTATTTGGAGGGCCTGTGTGTGTGTGTGTGTGAGAGAGAGAGAGAGAGAGAGATTCCTTTGGAAATCCCTAGTAGAACTTATGTATTATCTGATAAGTGTTCAAATTAAGAGCTCTTACAAGTGACCTTAAAGATCTAGCCAACAAGTCTTCTTTAACTCGCGATGTGTGTGTGTGGAGAGAGAGAGAGAGAGAGAGAGAGAGAGAGAGAGAAGTAGATTTATATGAACACTTCCAATAGACCTCAAGACTTATGTGAGGAGTCTTCAACTCAAGGACATGTGGAGAGAGAGAGAGAGAGAGAGAGAGAGAGAGAGAGTCTTCTACAATATTCATCAAAGGTGACCTTATAGCGTACTTGAGTGCATGCAATGGTGCATAAGTCCACCTTAATTCCTTTGTCGTGTTGGTGTTATTGTCATTAGTAGATAAAAATTGTATTATCATATATGATAAAATAATTATACATTGACGCACCACCCAATGTATAATTGATATTGCATGACAAGAACATAAATCCAACATTGATATTTTTGTGCTTTGAAAAAGAAGTTAATTTCATAAGAAAAAAGGCCACTTTTTTAATGCCACAGCAATGCGCGGGTCAGATACTAGTTGAAGATTAAACGAAATAATGTCCTTTTTTGGAAGGGTGCTTGATTTTAAAAGCTATTTACAAAAATGTATTTACTTTTTTTAAATTTTCTTTTGTTTTGCTTTAGTCAAAAGACATATACTTAAATAAGCACACTTTCCTTTAAAACTTTACAATATAGAAAATTTATTTTGTTTTGTCTTAGTAAAAGACATACATGTAAACAACCACACATTTTTTTAGCTTCTAAGTATAGGAAATTCAATTTAAAAAATATTTCTAATTTTTTTAAAATCCCAAAGATCATTTTATTTATTCTACTTTTGCTTAGATGTGTAGTTCCAAATCTTTAAATGATAAAAATGCAAGTTGAGAGATACTTTAAGAAGCACTCAAATTGTCAGGTACTTCTTCTTGCATAATATATGGAAGACAAGGAACCATCGTGTGTGTGTGAAGGAGATCCTCAGGTGGCAAGCTTTGAAAAATATATATACAAAAAACAAAGTACTAATATGGACGCTCGAACGCAAGCAAAACTCGGATTGATTGGCTTAGGATTCCGAATGCCTTGTACCAAAGATAAGGGGACGGACCGTTAGGGGTGGCTCCCCAATTAACCGATGTAATTATGGTCTCTTGATGATGTCATGGCTCGGCACGAGCATAACAAGATCTTGTAATTTTTGGGATGATCAATATAATCACTCACAATTGTGAGTTTAATTTATTTTTAAATAATATTTTTTTTTTGAAAATAAAAATATTTCGACATGCTTATATGATCTTCACCTTGTTGAGAGGGTGGGTTTTGACTTTAAAGCTCTTTTCTAAGGGTATATTCACCTTTTGGATTTTCTTATGTTTTGCTTTTGTAAAAGACATGCATATAATCAAAGACACTTCTCTTTACAAAATTTTCAGCATAAAACTTTTAAATTTTAAAACATTGTTTTGTAACGTTATATTTTTATCAAAATTTACAAGGAGCGTTTCATTTCTCTCTTTTTTTTTAGATGTAGAGTTTCCAAAATTCTAAACATTAGAATGGTAAGTTAAGAGACACTTGTTGAGTTATTTGAGTTAAGAAAGGGTTTGAGGGAGCCTGCTGTGGCCCCTCTACGGTATGTGAGGTGCATACACGTAGGGAGGCTGTTCGATGACTTGCAGCAAGGCGGAGGTTTGTTGCTTTTGGGTTGGTGGGGCGGGTGGATCCGGCAGCTCTGCTCATCACGGGGCTAGGTGTCCTTGTGGGGTGAGCGCCTTGCAGTCCTAGCTGGATGCCATCTTCTCATCCTGAGCCCCTTCCCTTATTTTTGGGCTTGGTGGAGCTCACCCCTCCATGCCTTGCTTGGGCAGAAACGGCAATTGGTATTTTTTCGTCAATTGTGGCAGTGGTGGCGTCGACTCAGGTTGGGTGTGTGGTCAACGGTAGGGGCTACTCGCCCGGTGGCATCTTGAGGCCTCGTCATCGACGGTTGCTAGGGTACTTGGCTCTACCCTAAGAGCTTGGGTCTTGTTCGACGGCTTGTTATTGCTGGTTTGGCTTTGCTCATCTGGGTAGGTTTCGTCATCCCTGATTCTTACTGATTGTGATGGCTTGGTGTGATTATTGCTCGTACGGTTTGGAAAATGGTGGTGTCCTTTGGTGACGGAGCCTGGCTCTGGCTTGAAGTAGGTTTTTGGGTATCTACTGGTTCCAAAATGCTATCTCAGCTCTACTGTGTACTTGCTTGGCGATAGTCATGGTTCTCCTTGGACATGATGTTTGCCTGTGGAAGGGGTGGCAGCATGGTGGCGCCCTTCGAGAACAGTGCTCATGATGGGGACAAGGGCCTTGCCCTTTCGGATGTATTGATTTTTGGTTTGATTGTAATGCTCAATGGTTAACAGGTTGTGGCTCCTTGTAAAAGCTAGAACATTGGACGATGAATGTTTTGTTATTGGGATGCCATGGCTCTTTTGGAGCATGGCTACTGTTGTAATTCTTTTTGTTGGCTTTCTAAAAGAAATCCTTAGTGTTGTGTTGGGTTTGGGAGACTCCTTTCATTTCACATCCTACATGTATTTACTTTTCTTGAATTCTATTGTTTTAGAATGCTAAAGTGAAGCTTCACCGTCGATAAATTTTACAAACACACAGATGTTTTTTTGCATTCTATGGTTTTAGAATGTTAAAGTGAAACTTCACTTTGCATAATTCCAATAAAATCTATACATACACATATAAATTAATTAGTTCTTTTTATTTCGCTTTTTATTTCACAACTTCACATGGCTTTACATTTCTTGCATTTTATAGCTTGATTCGAATCAGTGTTAACGTTCAAGAAAGTCTCTTTTATTAAGCGGCTGTTGATCGAGTTTCTTCCTCACAAAGAAGAAAAAAAAAATACTAGCAAAAATTTTGAGATTTGTAAAATTTTTGGATGACTTTCTCACATATTTCATCGATTTTTCTTCCGTTACCATGGTTTGTAGTTAGCTAGTCTCGATTTTCAATCGGCTCAAAATAAGCTGAGACAATCCTTTCCCAAACACTGATATCAATTTAATTCAACCTAATAATTTTATCGCTTTCTTATTGTTTTTGAAAGCCGTCGTGACCCTTTCACTTGTTTAATATATATTACACTCACAATTGTGAGTACTCGAAAAAAAAAGAGACACTTTTTGAGAGGCTAATATGTTTCAAAATAACTTCATGATCTTCACCTTGTTTTTTTAACAATTCAAGATATCTATTCAATGTTTCACACGAGACTTGTATGATCTGCCAAAGAGAAAAAAGATATCTATTCAATGTTATTAATACTAGTGTGATCAGCGGCCTTCGGCCACCTCTCCTACCCTCTCTCTCACACGAGCGTTCAGTCCAAACTCCATTGTATCACCGGAAGAGCAACGCACACACGCCGGATGAAGAAACACACTCCATGTGGGAGGGCCTTTTATAATAGTTAGATTAGGATTGAGAAGTGAGAGTTAGGACTTGAAATAGCTTTAATCTATTGCACTAGGAAACCTGGTCACCTTTTTTCAGGACACATTTGACTTGAACTAAATATGTTTGAATTGCTTTCACGTGGCCACAATAAAGTCACAACTTTATTAAAGGTTTGAGCGGTTGGTTGTTTTTATTCTCCACTTTTATGTATTCAATAGGCCAACCAATCGTTGGTTTCGTTTCATTCCATGTTTGGGAAAGTTGCTCGTATAAAGAAAGGCCTTAACTATGTAGTATGCAATGAGAAACACAAGGTTCAAGTAGCCACTAAATCATTGAAACTTGTATTAAGGCGAATCTCTCTAGATTCGCCCTCGCCCTTTGCCCTTTTGCAAAGGAAACCCTCTTTCCCTCACCTTTGTGAGGCCTTTGTGTCCTGCACCTGGTCTTGTTTGAGATCGAGCAGAGCCAAAAGGCAGCTTGGGGCTGTAGGAGATTGGTCCATGCTTTTAGTGTTGGACGTTTAGGAGCACACCATCAAGCTTGCGCTATAGTTTCTCATCAACAACTTCATATTATCACATTATTGCAAAAGGTCAACAAGCCTTATTCATTGATCAAAGCCAAGCTATCGCAACTTTTGCTCAGGAATGCCTACCCTACAGAAGCTCATACACAGTACACACCCCAACGAAGAAGGAAAAGCTCAAAACTTTTGCATATACAAGCCTCTGACTCTAGCTCATCACCCTCACACATTCCCTCTCTCAGACAGACTCAATAGCGCAAATGTTGATTTCTCACTCGATTTTCCCAATTTCCATTTAGAAGTTGTAGAGAGCTACTACTGTTGTTGCTCCGCCCTGGCCTCCATCCATGTCTGTACTTGTGCAGCATTGCTCACACCATGCATCCACCATTGCCATCCTACGGCCTCTTTACAGCGAGAATGGGTCATAGATGAACCCCGCGTCTGCACACAAATCGCATATCACAAAGCTCGTGCCTCAGAGAGAGAGAGAGAGAGAGAGAGAGAGAGAGAGAGAGAGAGAGAGAGAGAGAGAGAGAGAGAGAGAGAGAGAGAGAGAAACTCCTTCATAGCCCAGCCTACGCCCTACATGCTCAACTCACCGCCCATGCGCTTGCAAGCTTAGATAGTGGCCTTGCTCAGCTCCGGACTGCAATGTATCACATAAAATTTTAGAAAAATTACTAACCACCCTTGGATCTGCCCTTCAAAATTTTCAAATTTCCCTAAATACCCCCGGTTGTGAGAGTAATTTTCTCAAGAAAATAAAAAGGCTTGGAGTTTTGATTGTCTATCGTACAAGCCTTGTGCTAAAACTAAAATTTGAGTTGGTTGTTGTCTGCTACGGAGATGAATTGTTTTATTATTTTTAGACATAATTATCTTTTTTTTTTGCAAAGTAATTTTTGACAAATTAAATGCTAAGCACTCAAAATCGGATCTCAATAGTAAAAAAGGAATAAAGATTAGGAAATTTGAGGGGTATTTTGGGAATTTCCACAAATCAGAGGGTTATTTTGCCCCCTGTCAACGCCAAATTTACTCCCTCTTTTGCCTTCTGTTTTTCCAAGTGAGGTATCTTGGTTGATTCCCCTTAATGAGGCATCCGTGTCTATCTTTATATTTGTTCTTTCCTTCCAATGAGACTTGATGCTTTTTTTTTTCTCAAAACTTACAATTGTGAGTGAATTATATTGAACATCCCAAAGGTCTTGTCGTGCTCTTGTTGAGCCATGACATCATCCAGGGAGTATAATTACATCGGCTATCAAGGCAGACACCCCCACCAACCCCCCCCTTCCTCCTCGATACACAAGGTACATAAACTTGTCCTTATGAGATCTTTTATTTACCGAAGACTTTTCACCGTCCTAGGCTTGATGCTTAAATTCTTTTTGAATTCCTTTTAACTATTGAAATGCATGTTGTTTAGATCCCTTTAAGTAGAAATTAAGTACTTCAAATAATTTGTTAGCAAAAAGAGATCATACACTGGGGATGCACAAGGCTAAGCTTTTTGGTGATATTTCAAGCTCGGGTGTGAGAAGAATATGTCCATGTGTTGCATTGAGAGATGGAGAGCCACTTCTCACCTTGTTAGCCCAGTTCCCCGCGAACAACTAATTTGGATCTATGAGGTATTTATCATCTTGTTCTACTGGTTTTCTTTGCCATGTTTGGTTGCTAGCATGAAACATTTCTTTGCTTGGCATGTGGGACTTGCTGGTGGCAATGGCAGCTTTGTGGTGGCATCGCAGGTGGTCATTGAGGTGATGGGGACTAGGGCCACACCTTGTTGGGACGTTATGTTTGTTAATTTTGAGTTGTTTTGAGCTGTTGTAATGGGTCAGTGCTCCTTGTAAAAGCCATGAACTATGAGTTGTTTGTGATAATTTGTAATTCCTTTTGGATATGGCTTCCATGGCTTGTGTCGAGCATGGAATCTTCGTATGTTTTGTTGTTATTAATATTATGTAGTTCTCTCGCACTAAAAAAAACAAAGAGGGTGAGATGATAAAAGAGGGAGACCATGGTCTCTCTCTCTCTCTCTCTCTCTCTCTCTCTCTCTCTCACACACACACACACACACACACGCACACACACACACATATCACTATCAATGTGTTACAGACTATTAACTTATCTTGCACCCTAAAATATCGGTCTCAAACTGTTTACCTATTTTATTAATCTAGACTTGAGCCTATGCATTGAAGGACCTCCCATGAAAGCTTGAAATACTATAATTTCCCTTTGGGGCCACTACCTTTTGTGCACCACGATGAGGATGGTTTGCTTTGGATGTGACTAAACCATTAAACACACACACACATATGTCACTTATATAGTTTACCTATTGCTTATTTTACACCTTACAACTTGTGACTTAAACTAGAATTTGAACCTGACCCGGTTCAGTTTAATAACCCTCCATGTGTGGCTTCAAACATATAGCCCCTTTAGGACCTAATCTTGCATTAGGAAAATATGAACCCCAAAAGGGCCTTGTAAGGATCCCTAACTTTAAGGGATTAAGACTGAAAATGTGTGTGATTAAAGAGAACAAGACCATTAAATGAGGGTATTCTCATAGGCTTTTTCTAAGGATGTCATAGGCTTTTTGTAGGTTGAAATAGAGGCTAGGGAGGGAGGATAGGCACATTCTCTCTCTACCCAAAAGAGTGGTGGTCCTTATGACAATAACTGCCCTCCCCCCTTTCTTTTGCCACATCATCAAGGGTGTCCATGGCCTCAACCCAAAAAAACACTTTAAAAAAAAAACTCACTTTTACTCAAAAACTTCTACCCAACCTATATGTATACCTAAAATCAAATTTTCTCTCAAAATCTCACTGCTAGACTTGCAAAATATCAAACTTTCCACATTTTTTAATTCCCCTCCAAAATCACTCCCCTCTCTCTTACTTCTCTCTCTCTTCTCTCTCCTACTTTTTAGCACACACTCTTCCTCCTTCCCTCTCTCGCTCCTCTCCCTCTCTCTTCTCTCTCCTACTTTTCAGCACACACTCTTCCTCCTTCCCTCTCCTTGTTGCAGGTACACTCCATAGCTTTGTTGCAGCTCTCCCCCCCATAACCCTCCTCTCCACTTTGTAGCTCTCTTGCAACTCTCCATCCCATAGCTGTCCACTCCGCAGCTCTCCATCCCATATCTCTTCACTCCATAGCTCACCTCTCCACTATGTGGCTCTGCTACATCTCTCCACTCTTGCTTGAGGCCAACTTTATTCCCCTTGCCATGAAGCTAGGCGACATTACAAAATCGTCAAGTTTGGAAACGGTTTCTCTACATGTTCGGTTGCCAAAGGACTTCACACCCTCAAAGCGTCATTACTTACAAACTTCACAACAACTCCGTGGTGTATGTCACAGCAATGTGATCCTTTGGGTGCAAGGTTGCCTCTACCCTAATTATATAGCCATCAATGTGTATCCAAAATTCAATAGCCTTCTTCATTCTTACAATATGTAAGTAGAGGGGAGCAAGGTCTTCTTGGATATCGCAAGCGATTTTTGACTCTTGGAGCTGATAGCGCACAATGGTCTTTGCAACGATGTCAACTTCTTTCCCATACCACTAGTGGATTGCGCAGAAGGATCATTCATGCAGAGGAGGAAGTGGAAACTCTTAAGCTACAAGTGGAAGAGAAGGATGCTAATACTGTGAAGCTTGAAGACAAGATCTTGCATCTTAAAAGGACGCCCTTAGGAGCAAGGGAACGTAAGAGGAGCTACAATGGTATAGAGACTTAAGCCCTCAAAGGCGGTGGTGGAAAAAGAAGGGTTACAGCTACAAGGTACATTTTGCTACACTCCAATCTGTGCTTATGTGGTAATGTTTTTGTCCATTTTTGTAGGAAAATTGTGGTTATGTTTTTGTTCATTCTTGTAGGAATTTTATCCAAGAGCTGTGGTGGCCTTAGCCAGGAGGATTGCATCCATTTGTTAAGTTTGTGCCTCAATAAATCTCATGGCGTAGCCCTTTTACGAGCACCGATGCAAAACATTGAAACAATGTTGTCACAAAGGAGGTGATGCGAAAGTTTTCAAATCTTGTGAGTGATGTTGATGTACAAAAGGCTTGTGATGAAGTTGGAATTACTACTAAGGGATACATTGCCTTATATGGTCTCCTTACGGATGCTTTAAGGGAAAGAGGAATTACTGAGAATGTTTTTCCTATACCACTTAAGGTCAATCTTTCTAAGAAGGCCTCAAACGAGGATGTGTACTTTCAAATAGGAAGTTATTTGCACATAGAGGAGATAATGCCTTCATCCATCTTTACTAAGCGGTCAAAAGGAGTTAAGAAACATGCCAATGCAAGCGTAGGTGCAGACACGATGGACAAGGGATTTCCTTACTCAATGTCAAATAATATTTTTGTTGATTTGAGAAGGCTTCAAATGGCAATGATACATTTTTATGGTGTATCACCTAATGATGAGGCTACAGTAATGCAATCTTTTTTTATTCAAATTCTAAGTTTCCTTATGTTATTTTGGACATTTTGTAGTGTTAGGAGTCAAAGTTGAGTTTGTGCTCAAGCTAGATGAGTGTCAGATTGTGGAAAAATGAAGACTAGAAAGGATGAATATTACTCTCATGAACGAGGCATTATTTCATGCAAAACGTACAACTATGAACAAAGATTGTGCACCATCTTTTAGTATGTAGTCAAGGAAAGAAATTTGGTGGCTTGGTGCCATTGAGGTTCCCAAGGAGACCCATGGAGTGCTTGCTTGGATTTTTGAATGCATTTCGTGGATAACAAATGCCATTAAGGCATAGCTAGCTGTGGAAAAATTCCAAGTAGATGGCATAGGGGAGTTTGAAGTTGACTGGCACTTAGATGGCGATTTGAAAACAATCAAGTGCATTCTAGGGTGCAAACAAGGGGTTGGAGCTCTGTATCCTTGTCCATTCTGCATTAGGGGCTATAAGGGGAATGCACACAAAATTGCAATAGTCGACAAAATTGAGGAAGAGGACAATTTACAAATTACACGTGTGTGGGAGCATTCGATGCTATGATATCCTATGCTGGAGGAGCCCAATCGTGCAACAAAAGACATTGAATGGAACCATATAATTAACTTCCCTCTTCAAAATGTGCATTTTTGCACACTTCATGCTTTTATGCGCATCTTTGATTGTTTATTAAAGCTTCATATTGATTATGCCTTTCCAATGAAGCTTGCAGTGAGGTCGCTTGACGCTATCTCAAAAGTGGAAAGGCTCTTAAATTCAATAGGTTGTCATGCAACCAACACCTCCATTGTTGTGCAGAAGAACAATGCAAGCGCTCAGGAAGTGGCCAACTAGTGTCCATGAGTGGAATAAAGGCAAGGCACTTCTTGAAGAGGGTTTTGTCCAAGGAAAGTAGTGCTACTATCGGAACATCAACATTTGAAGGTGGATGGGAGTTGTGGAAGGATCTTTGCAAGTATACAACGGAAAATGATAGCAATGCAAGTGTTGTGCTTAGCCGACAACATGTTTGAGCGGTATTTGACAAGATGATGAAGATACTACAACTTGCAAGCACAACCAGTGAGCAACGACGAGAATTCCAAAATTTGGTGGTGGAGTTCACAAAGGCGGTCGTCACTGCATGGGGTGAAGCAAACATTACACACTATAGGGTGAGTGGTTGCTATTCCGACTTGGTCTATACTATGCTTTAGTTTTGATCATCAATGTGTTGTGGATTTATGGGCAGCACATCCTCTATGCCCATGATGCATACTTTATGAACATGTATGGTTCATTGGATCTTTGGAGCACGCAAGGTATGGAGAAGTCACACTATCCTGCTAGGGTGTCTACTTCAAGAATACAAGGCATGGAGGGGGTTTAGTGCACTCATGCTATCTTCAGGAAATGTTCAACTGGATTTACCGTACCACCTTTGGATGCAAAGTGTCAATTGAACATGCAAGGTCATCGCACTTGGCAAAAGAAGCCCGTCGTTGGCCCATGTTCGTTCCTCAGAGCGCTGGAGATCCTCACAATGTCTAACACGGCATGCAGTGTGGCGAGCATCAAGGACTAGGGTGGAAAAGTTTGGGCTAGGAGGTAGTAGATGTATTTAGGATCTCATGATAATGGAAAATCCATTGCACTTGGATGCACATGTTATCCCCGTAATATGAGCATTAGAACATATTTTCTTGTGCCACAACCCTCTTCTTTTTGGATCAAGTGTTTTCAATGTTTGATTGTTTACGCAATTTTACAACAAGACATTTCGCTCTGTGTGTTTGAATAGTTCTCTAATGTCATGTGGTTTTGTAATTCAAAAGATTATTTTCTCGTGCTTTTGGCGGCTCTTTTCCACCATGTGAATCCACCCTTATATAACCACCCTATATAAAAAGGGGAAAACCCCCCTTCACAAACGCATAATACTCCCTCCCTCACCGAACACCGCAAGCTCTAAGAAGCCCCCCAAACGCACTTTCTAGATGGCAAGGACAAAGCAGACTACGAAGAAGAATCCAAAGACCAATGAGGTGCTTAGAAGGCAGAAGATGCGTGCAAATCGGCAACCAGAAGAGCTAGCTAACCCGGAACGCACAAAGATAGACACGCCCATTGAGCGTCTGCCATGGGAAGGAGAGGACATCCTAGTGAATCTGGCCCAGGTCGCCAAACTGTGGCCGGCAAGTCACTACCCAGGGGAATGGGTGCCATGCCTTCTGATCAACCCAACAATGATCAACAAAGCAGTGATGATGAAGATTATGATCCAGATGAAGATGCCCACGAGCCACCTCCCAAGCATCGCTGCAAGTCAAAACTCTACAGGAAGCCACAAAGAGCATGGCCACAAGGAGCTCAGAGGCCCCCACAACACCGACCTCAAAGAGCACAACGGTTCTGTCGAACGTTTGTCGAAATCCGGCATTACCAAAAGGAGAGCGGACCTGCTTATCAAGAAAGCACCATTCGCACGGACATATAAGGAAGTGCTACAAAGCTACAACATAGAGCTTCGGATGTCTGCAGTTGCCCTCGAATCAATTGAGGAGGCCGCAGAGGCTTATTTGGCCAGTCTCTTTGAGGACGCGTTCTTATGTGTTGTCCATGCCAAGCGTGTAATAATCATGGCCAAGGACATGCAACTTGCACGCCGCCTAAGGCATTAGTGATACCCTATGACGTCAAAACCTCTTTTTATAACTAACTGCTATATTGGAATCAAGTTTGCTTTGGAACCCTTATACTAGATTCAAGTTTTCTTCGGAACTCAATGTATTTGCACTTTGTGAAAAATACAATTGCGTCTCTTTTTGTCTCTCTATGTAAACTTAATGTCCACATTTAATGTCTATATTTGTCTACATTTATTTTGTTAACTGGTTGAAGGTGAGACGATAATGAATTGTACAAAAGGTTCTCCAGATGGCAGGCATAGCTTAGATGATGGCAACCAAGGCTAAAAAAATTGCCGACTGGCTTGAAATTGTCCGTTAGGTAAAATAATTGCTCTGCATTTTCCAGAATATGGCAATATTGGCCAAAATGATTGTGTCCACAAGGCACGAGATTAAATTGGCACATGTAGACAACATAAAAAATGAAATGACCTTTTGCCGATCGAGACGAAAGTAAGCATCTTTGATATCTTCGTACCCCAAGATAATCGAGTGTTCTCGTATGTTGGTGAGAGTCCAGTGTTCACTAACTTGCACAATCTCAGGAACACCATTTGACAAAGTAATGGGCATGACAAAATCAACAACACTGGATTATAAGGGTATCCACTTTCCACTCTTACACATCCAACGTTCATAGTGGAAACGTGGGTACAAAATAGTGCGTACTTTCAAATATTGTATCCCGATACCTAAAGCCTCCACATTACACTTGTATTTATCTCCTTGGTGCACTCTCTCAACCATTCCCCAATTATCTCCAAATGCCAATTTTAGTGCTTCATACATAACATTCTTGCTACAAAACATAGTGGGTGTGACATTGAATGGCAATGTCTTGAACAAGTGTACAGAAACATGCACGAGGCAGCACCAACTGAGCCCTACTGATATGGAAGCCTTCCCAAATTTTAATGAGGAGAAAATATCAAAAAGCATCTTCTCCTATGGGGAGCAAGGGGAGAAGAAGTAGTTCTAAGAGATTGTGTGGATGAAAGGGGGAGACAAGTGGTGCAGCTATGGAAAGCTTCCTTATGTGCAGCAACTATGGAAAGCTTGGAGGGAGGGGAAGAAGGGGAGAGAGAAGAGGTAGAATAGAGGGTACTGTTGAGAAATACAGATTTTGGTCAAAGAAAATAGTTTTTTGACCATGTATTTGGTTAGGAGAGCGTTTGGAGAGTGAAAAGTGAGATTTAGAGTTTTTTTTTGAAATTTTAGTGTTACTTTATGGACGCCCATGAGAATGGAGGGAAAGCCCCCCCCCCCCCCCCCCCAATTCCCCCTTCTCTCTCTTTCTAGGGGACAAAGCTATAACGAGGGGAACAAATAGGCCCCCTACTACCCTACCTTTTGAGAGGGTATAGCTGTGGCCACCACCCTCTTCCTATTGGTCCATGCTTAATCACCCCTTAAGCTAAAGGGCCCTTTTGGGGTTCATGTTTTTCCTAGTGGCCTTAAATAGATTGGTGAGGGTAGCTCACTTCCGAGTGAACTAGCCTACAAACACTTTTGTATAATCTAGCTACTATTAGTATTGATCTCACTCCTAAACACTCTTACTTGTTGCTTAAAAATCTATCATATAAAAAAAAATAGAACCTTTATGGCTTTGACATAACCCTCTAGGCTAGTCTCTGGTGGAAGTCTACCCTAAAAATACCAAGGAAATTTTCTCATTTTATTACTTGGTGAACCATCCCTATTATTTTGTTCCAAAGGGTTAATTACCCTTGTCCATTCCAGTACATGCCCTTTTAATGGAGGTTCTCCTCTCGAGCGTAATATTGATCATCTCTTTCGTGCTCGATGCTTAACTGCAACCCCTGTCTCCTCCTCCTCTCTCTCGCTTGCGCTCTCTCACCCTTACTCTTGCGCCATTGTCATAAACTTATGGTGGAATAATAGGAGTATGGTGCTGCCAATCCACTTGGTCTCTGTGCCGATCTTGTAAGCAGGATCTCCGAGGGTCTCTGTCCACTATAGGGTCCTCTATTCAAGGTGAGGGAAGCTCTTCCTCTCACTTAGCCTTGGCATGTGCTCTAAGTGTGTTTTGGAAAGTTAGTTAAGAGAGTGTTGTGCGTTCTTCACTACTGTTGTGTTGTTGTTTTTGCATGGTTTTCCTTCCTAAAGCTCCACAAAATGGAGATGGTTGAAAAAAGCCATCCATCTCAGGGTGGTGCCATACCTCTGTTAAATACAATCGACTAGTTTTTTATTTATGAACAAACTGCTGCAAATATTTTTTTTTGATAATAGGAACACACCCTTAAACTATGTTGGGTTTCTAGTTTTCTGTCGGTATTGAGGTACTGCCATTGAAGTTATTTAACACTTAAGTGATTATGCCAAATACAATCCCACATTAATGATGTTTTGATAGCATTTTTTATTTGCCGATCACTAGATTTGTAGCATTTAATGGCCTAGTGAATTGTGTGTAGTGGAAATTAACATGAACATAGTGAGCATGTCCTTAGAATAATTCCTAATGAGCCTAGCAAGAGTTCTTGGATGGAGAGAGCAAAAAAAAGCATAACACCTAGTTAGATAGGCATGAACAATACTTCAAAAGAGAGAGAAATTAAGCTATTGACAACAGTTGAGGACCGGATTTACATGGAGCCGGTCCCCCCTCCAAAAGGCGTTGTATTATAGGTTTCCCCCATCAAAGGAGACATTTTACAATACAATACTTTGTGTTCCTTCAATAACTTGCTGGTGCAATGAAGATAGAAGCTTCAAGCACCATGAACACCCTTATAAAACACAACATCAATTCCCTCACGGTCTCAGACGCGGGACCTCACACACCTTTTAAGATGGTGAGAGCTAGCGGGGTATGAGAGTAGATTGAGAGGAAGAAGGAGTATTCTTACGATAAAGAAGTATATCTATTCACATAATCACTCATAAAAGCTCAGCATAGCTTAGTAATTAGCATGGTAGAGGAGATGAGCATGCATTGAAGCTTGGCTCTTGGTTGGATTTGCATCACAAAGCCAAGAGTTGTTGGTGGTAGGCCTCCCTTCTCACAAGCTTGGAGTAGATGATGAGCTTTCCATTAAAGCTTGAGAAGGAGAGAGAGAGTCTTCTTGCTTCACACATGAGATTGTGTGAGTGTGTGTGTGATAATTCCTTGCCAAAATCAGCCCCCTCTCTCTCTCTTTCAACCCCTCTTGGCTTTTACTCATGCTGGCACCCCATTGGACCCTGCAAATCTTAGCCAATGATAATTGAGAAGCATGAGTGATAGCCTTTTGACATGTGTCCCCCTTTCCCCTTTTGTGAGAGCTTTAAATATTTAATTAATGCAATTAAACTCTCATTGGACCCCTTTGTCTTCTGGCCAATAGGAATCAGGCAAGCCATTGGGTTGTTGAATGCTCATTGGACCCCTTGAAAGACTGTCCGATAGTCTTCTAGAGAGCTTAATTCCCATTGGTTCTTTTATCAAGTGTTTTAAAATGAATTAAACTAAATGTACTCTAGCCTAATTCTCATTGGTCCACCTCTATTGCCATCCAATAGGATTTGAATGCATCTTGGGGGCAACTGGGTTAGGGAGCTGACATGTGTCCCCTATTCCCTTTGTGTAAAGGGCTTGCAAGAGTGCGTGCGTGTGTGTGTGTGTGTGTTTCTCTCTCATCCTCTACTAAAAGGGCTCGCCCCCTCCCATCTAGGGATTTGCAAAGACTTTTTTGGTCTTCTCAAAGGCATCCAATTTCCTTAAGCTTTGACCATTGGACTTTACATTGAATGTTGGAACCTTAGCATTTTGGAAGTCTTAATGGGCTGAACCTTAGGGTCTTTGAAGCCCATTGTTTGCACATTGCTCTTTTGCAGATGCCCCCCCTTTGGATCCCTATTTTCCCTCCTTTGGATTCCTACTGTGGTCGGTCTGCTAGCTTAACCAATATTCTAGCTTTTTCTCCCCTGGTACTTTCCCATATTAAATGATCAGTTTAACATGAAAAAATCATTTAGGAGAATTAGATATTAGTTATTATGCCATTACCTCTCTCTTGAAATCATAGTCGTCCTCGACTATGGGGTAGAGAAGATAAAGCCTATTCATTAGTCTTCTTTCGAGCGAGTAGAGGATCGCTATCTTACCCTACGACATCATTCCATAATGGATGACTAATCCGTTTTGCGCTTGAGAGCCTAAGCTGTCATAAGCATGTCTGCGCATTAGTCCTATCAATCTTCCATAGTAGAGTGACAAGCTCTACTTGGTGTTTGGAAGACGTCGTCTTCACAAACTTGATTCTAAGCATGCATACTACTTAACATTTGTGCACAATTTATTAAAAAAAAAGTCTAATAAGACAAAAACTTTTTTCATTTTAAACATATATACATTTGCTTACTCTAGGGAAGCATTGTAAGCATTGACAAGGTTTAGATTATCCTTTAATTGTATGCCTTGCATCCATCTAGCATCTTCAAAAGGATAGTTCTTAAACTTAATAAGATACCGTCGGATAATCTTATCGCCTCTCAATACCTTGTCTTCATGTCGGAGAATGGACTCGGGCTGCAGTACCTCTTCTTGGTCCTCGATCTCCGGTGGGTCTTCAATAGTTGGTTCTTGAGGTGGCTCTTCTTTATAAAGCTTTAGTAGGCTCACATGAAAATCATTGTGTATGAGCCAATGACTGGGCAACTTGAGTTGATAGGCCATGTCATTGATTGGTCTAAGAATGTGGAAGGGACCATAGTACCTTTTTGCTAACTTAGCATAGTACTTTTGGTGTCCCGTAGGATTCTTGCCAGTTGTGTGCCTTACTCGAGCCTTGGGAAATTTAAGCAAGACCCAATCATTTTCTTTAAAGGCTTGGGCTCTTCTGTGCTTATCAACAACAACCTTTTGCCTTTGTTGTGAAATAGAGATAGAGGTCTCGGCTATACTCATCTCCAGCGAAGATCTTCTCGTGTACCTTAAATAGAAGGGGACTTTTTTATCTTCCTTCAATTACCTTAAAAGGTGCCTTTCTCGTGGAGGTATGTACAGTACTATTGTAGGCATACTCCACTAAGGGTAAGTACTTCTCCCATTGGGACCTTTGATCTACTTCCGTTACGTAGGCTTTTAGTAGATCGAGAATTGTTAGGTTAGCTATTTCACTTTGGCCATCCGTTTGAGAGTGATAGGCCGAAGAGAAGTTTAGCGTTGTCCCTAAATTCTCAAAGAGACCCTTCCAAAAATTACTGGTCATTCTAGGGTATGGACATTGGCAAGCCATGGTACTTGAAGATTTGTGATATGAAGAGGGTTGCCATTTGATGGGCCTGATAGTCTTTTTGACATGTATAAAATGAGCTTGTTTGTTGAACCTGTCTACTATCGTCCATATTCCCGTATTCCCATGGATAGACTTAGGCAATCCAAAGATATGCTCTCCCATGGTGAACTAGGGATTGACAAAGGTTGAAGCAATCCAGGTTGCTTCCCTCTATTAAACTTCATCTTTTGGCATACCACACATTTAGAAACATACTCTTGTATGTTTGCTTTCATGGCAGGCCAATAGAAATATGTTTTAATCCCTTTTAGGGTAGACTGAATCCCTCTATGCCCCGCATAAGGAGGAGCATGAGATTCATACATTACTTTCTCACGTAGTGAGTTGGTAACGCATAGTCTATTGCCATAGACAAGATAGCCATCTTGTAAAGTAGATAGTTCCTCTTTCTTCCCTAGTGCAAGGGCTGAAATCACATCTCTAAAATTGGGATCAACGTACTCGTCTATCATAGAAGATAGATCATTGTGAGTTGCTATGGAAACCGCATTGACTCTCGATCGTCTTGAGAGTGCATAGGCTACTTGATTATGCTTGCCAACAATGTGAGCAATGTGAAAATGAAATTGCGAAAGGAAATTTGCCCACCTCATTTGTTTGTCGGAGAGATTGGTCAGCGTCATGAAGTACTTAAGGCTTTGGTGATCCGTCCGCAGAATGAAAGGAGTCCCCAATAAATAGTGCTTCCACGAGTCTAAGGCTTGTAGAACTGCGAGGAGTTCCTTTTCATATATGCCTAGATCTTGCTCAACAGAGTCGAGCCTTCGACTTTCATAGGCTATGGAATGCCCTTCTTGGAACAAAACAACTCCAAGGCAATCACCACAAGCGTCACATTGGACCTCAAATGGCTTTGAGAGATCCGGCAATGTAAGCACATGTTGAGAGATAAGATTTTCTTTAAGATTTTCGAATCATTGTTCTCCTTGGTAGACCATGTATACCTAATGTTTTTCTTTGTTAGGTCATGTAATGGTCCCGCGATTTGTGAGAACTTTTCTATGAAGCGTCTATAGTATGCACACATACCTATAAAGCTTCTTAGTTCATGAAGATTCCTTGGATTAGGCCATCCTTTTATTACCTCTAGCTTTGATGGATCCATTTCGATGCCATCTTGAGAGAAATATGACCTAAATACTGAATCTCTTGTAAGAAAATGTCATAAAATCTAATATCTAATATCTAACCAACCCAAATGATTTTCTCATATTAAATTGATCACTTAATGTGGGAGAATAAACGGGAACAAGTGTTAAGATATAGACATGTGCTTATAGATCTATCTCAACACGGGGCCAATGGTAAAGGGGCCCAAATGAGAGATGGTCTATCAAAGAGCAAGGCTAACAAATGGAGCATAAGACCTTAGGGTTAGCTTCATTGAAGACCTCCAATAATGTGTGTAAAAGGCCTTTGACCTTAGGTAAGCTAGGGCTGAGCTTGAGGCGCAGGAACTCGACCCAGCTCGAGGTGCTTGTCCTGCTTGTCATGCTCGATGACTAAGGTGCTTGATGATTGAGGTGCTTGAGATGCTTAATTATTGACATGCTTGAGGTGCTTGACATGCTTGAGATGCTAAGGTTTCACTTGAGGTGAGAACCTACAGCCCAAGCTTAAAGTGCTTATGAGCCAAGCTTGTGGTGGGAACTGGGCCTATGCATGAGGGGCTTGAGGTGTCAAAAAGTCAAAGATTCAATCCCTACAAGGAGGGGGGCGAGCCCTACATGAGGGGGGGATGAGAGAGAACACCCACACACTCACACAAGGCATGCATGGTACAAATAAAGCAAAAGGGACACTTGTCAAGTTCCTCCTCATGTTGCCCTCATGGTGTGCCTGAAGCCTATTGGTTGGCCACCCAAGGGGTCCAATAATAATTTAGGAGATTTAATTAAATGATTTAGCATTTATCTAGCCCTCTCTCTCAAAGGGGAAAGGGGGACACTTGTCTCAAGGCTACCCTTGCTGCTTGTAATGCCTCCTGCTTGTGATTGGCTAGGCCTAGAGGGGTCCAATGAGCTTCAAGCATGATCCACAAGGGGGGGTCGACCCAAGCAAGCTAGGGAGTTGCTTAGGGGGTATACTCACCCACACACACACACAAACACTCTCATTGTGTGCTATGCAAAGTGTAAGAGCTCCCTTCCTTCTCCAAGCAAGTAGAGGTTGAGAGCCTACACCAACACTCTTGGATATGGAGTGCAAATCCAACCAAGAGCCATGCTTCAATGCTTAAGCTTGCCATCTCCTTCTTCTTCATTACTATGCTATTATGTATGCTAGCAACAAGAGTTATGATAAGTGAGGAACTAATTCTTTCTCCTACGAAATGTTTCTTTTTCCTCTTCCCTACCCTCATTCCCTGCTAGCTCTCTCCACCTTTGAAGGTGTTTGAGGTCTTGGGACTGAGGCTTGGGATAGTTAAAGCTTTCTTCAAGTTTATGTTATGTTTGTGATGCATGAAGCTTTCCATCTTCATTGCATCACCTAGGTCACGAGGAACACAAAGATTGCATTGTAACAAGTCTCTCTTAATGGGAGAAATCATAATACAAATGCCTATTGGAGGGGGGACCGGCTCCACATAAATCCGGTCCTCAACTGTTGTCATGTTCTCTAAATTCTCTCTCTTGCAAAAGTATTGTTCATGCCAAGTTAACTAATTGCTATGATTATGTTTTGCTATCTTCAATTATGTTCACCCGCTATGCTCACAAAGTCATTTCTCAAAAGTACTCTCATTAATTTCTGCTACTCTCAAATTAAATAGGCCAATTCCATTACAGAAAAACTCACTTTTCTTTCGATTAATATAAAGTTTATTCTCTCGTAAGACTTGAAATATTACCTGGAGGTGTTGCTTGTGTTCGTCTAATGAATTAGAGTAGATGATAATGTCATCAAAGAACACTCCAGTAAAGGTTCGGTGAGGCCTGAATAGCTTCTCTATCAAGCGGTCGAATGTGGCTGGTGCATTGGTCAAGCCAAAAGGCATGACAATGTATTCGTAAAGACCAAACGTAGTGCAAAATGCGGTCTTTACAATGTCTTGAACTATCCTTATTTGATGGTAGCCACTTTTTAGGTCAATCCTACTGAAGTAGGTCGACCCTTGTAGCTGATCAAACATGTCTTCTACCCGTGGAACGGGAAACCTATTTTTGATAGTGATCTTATTTAGTGCTCTATAGTCGACACACATACGATATGTGCCATCTTTATTTTGCATTAATAATATGGGTGAGCAAAATGGAGATGAGCTAGTAGACCTAACCATGCCCTTCTCAACTACTCATGCACTTGCCGCATAATCTCCTCTTGTTGAGCTAGAGAAACTCTATAAGGAGGTTTATCAGGCGGTGAACTTCCTGGAAGAAGTTCAATTGCATAGTCATCATTGCCTCGTTTAGGAGGTAGTTCACAAGGGATGTTTGTCTATAAAAACATCTTGAAATCCCTTGAGAGAATTGGATAACTCTAATTCCTTATGATTATTTATATTTTCTTTTGCTAAAGCATTAGGTTCATTTTGAGAATCTTTAACAAAAAATCATGTACACAGAAATAGAGCTCTTTATTGACTTATTGAAAGCTTGCGTATGTACAATGGGTATGGTGTTACCCAACTCTTTGGCATCTATGTACATATCTTTTTCCCTGAACCTAAAGTAGATTTTCCTTTTAGGGAATTTAACATTGGCAGCCATGCGATCAAACCATGGTGCCCCTAGGATTACATCCTCATGCTTGAGAGGAAAGACGAAGAAGTCCTCTTTGTCCACATAGCTTTGGACATGGAGCCTCAATTTCCCAATTAAGGGAGTGACTAAAGCTTCTTGCCCCTCCCTTGCAAGCACCATCAACGGGTAGGACATCTCCCATCTCATAGGCTTGGATGCCTAGCTTGGTGGCCAACTCTATGGATATAAGTAATTGTGAGTAGAACCAGGGTCAAAGAGAATAAAAGAATCATGTTTTCTTACCTTTTCCCAAGCATGGCATAGAGGAGATCCTTTGTGGTGAGCTTCCTCTTCTTGGATTTCGACCACGGTAGCTCTAGGAGGTTCAGGGCGGGTGTTCTTTTGGGGACAAGCACGTACGCATACCCTTGCTCGCCACATTTGAAACAACGGTTATCTTTACAATACGCTCAAGCTCTTCAGGAGAGAGTTTATTTTTGCCTTTATAAACTCCCTTCTCCTTAGCTTTGTTGTTGTTGCATTGCCTTTAGGAGACTTTTGGACATTGTCCTTCCCCTAAGGCTCATTGTTCCGGTCCTTGTTCTCCGTGGGCATAAAATTTCTCTTAGCCCCTCTTTGAAAATTGATTCATGAAGCCACCATGGTATGGTGTATGACCGCAGATATGGTGCGTGGCCTTTTTGAAGACAGTGGCTTTGAGATGTAAGTTCCAAAACTTGTCTACATATTTGTGAATAGATTTGTAAGGAGAGAGCTTCAAGCTTTGCCATTTGGTGAGTACTTTGTCTTTCGCATCGATAGCAAAAAATTGCTTCATGATAGAAGCTCTTAAAGCTTTCCATGTTCGTGGAGCTTCACCGTTTGCCTGTAGGCTACACCACCATTGCTTGGTGGACTTTTGAAAATGCATAGCTACATGGCGTAGCTTAGAGGACTCTGTGAAGCCCTCATCTCCAAACGCAGCATCGAATTGTTGGATGAAAGCCAAGACTTTGTCCGTAGCACCAAAGGTGCCATCGTAGGTAAGAAAAGAGATGTTCTTTCCTCCCTCTTTGAACGTCTTGAGCTTGGATGATCTCTTCCACGCGGCATAGGATTTCCTATGGCCTTTTCTTTTTGGTGGTTCAAAAGTTGCATTGTCGCTTTCTTCAGAAGAGATGAAGAATTTGAGGAAGATGGAGAAGAGGGTGACCTCTTTCTCGCCTTTTTTCTTGCCTTGTTCCTCCTTGTCTGCACCATCACTTTCTTCATAAGAGGAAGAGGATGAAGAAGATGGAGAAGAGGGTGACCTCTTTCTCGCCTTTTTCTTCTCTTGTTTTTTGTCGTCCCTCTTTGAATTACGGTGTGGAGAAGTGTGCGATAGTCTTCTCCGTTTCAGAGGTGATGGAGAGCGTTTTGCCCGCCGTCTTCGTGGAGCCATCTCCGTCGAGGTGGCAGGAGACTCACTTCTTTCTCGTTCTTATGGTGGGGGCTCTTGAGTTCTCCTTTGGGAAGAAGATGCATCGTCAAGTAGTAGATTTTTGAGCCCTTCGTACGGATCCTCTTCTTCTTCCCGAATCGGAGAGAGGCCTCTTTTGGAAGTCTCACAAGGAGGCTTCCTAGGTACTCTCTCTTCATGGTGGGGAGTTTGGAGAATCCCATGAGCACGAAGCTTCCGTTGCACTCCACTTTAGAGGGATAGATTGCCCATGGCTTGTTGAAGCCTAGAAACAAGGTAGTTAACAAGCATAGGGGCATCATTAGTAGCCTGCTCATTAGCAAAATCAAAGCTATCAACATTAATTTCACTCTCTTTATTATTGTCAGCTATTCTAACGACTTTTAGGTGTAAACTTTTTTAGGTGTACTTTGGCACTTCAAGCCCTAGTTGTTGCTCCTCTTTACCCCTTTAGAAAAGCACTCAAGCTACTGTACCCATGGTTCAAATATCATTGATTGCAAGGAATAGAAGAGAGGGTCTTTCAACACCAAAACAGTACTGACTCCTGTCAAGCTTCTAATAGCTCAATAGTGGTAAGCCATAGGCAAGGTCCATAGGACTCCAATATTAAGACCATAGCTCTCGACGGTGAGGCCCCGTTATCTGCACGAAGCATGCGCACTGCAAGGCTGAAAAATCCCTATTCTACTTACTCAATTGCAATTAATAATACCAACCATTTATAGCTAGCTTGAGGACCTCGCTTCTCCAGCAAGAAAAGAGAAACCTTGTGCTCTGATACCAATGTAATGGCCTAGTAACTTGTGTGTAGCGGAAAATAACATGAACATAGTGAGCATTGATTCCTAATGAGCATAGCAAAAGTGCTTGGATGGAGAGAGCAACAAAAAGCATAACACCTAGTTAGATAGGCATGAACAATACTTCAAAAGAGAGAGAAATTAAGCTACTGGCAACAGTTGACGACCGGATTTACATGGAGCCGGTCCCCCCTCCAAAAGGCTTTGTATTATAGGTTTCCCCCATCAAAGGAGACATTTTACAATACACTACTTTGTGTTCCTTCAATAACTTGTTGGTGCAATGAAGATGGAAGCTTCAAGCACCATGCACACACTTATAAAACACAACATCAATTCCCTCACGGTCTCAAACCCAAGACCTCACACACCTCTTGAAGATGGTGAGAGCTAGTGGGGTATGAGAGTAGATTGAGAGGAAGAAGGAGTATTCTTACGAGAAAGAAGTATATCTCCTCACATAATCACTCATAAAAGCTTAGCATAGCTTAGTAATTAGCATGGTAGAGGAGATGAGCATGCATTGAAGCTTGGCTCTTGGTTGGATTTGCATCACAAAGCCAAGAGTTGTTGGTGTAGGCCTCCTTTCTCACAAGCTTGGAGTAGATGAGCTTTCCATTAAAGCTTGAGAAGGAGAGAGAGAGAGTCTTCTTGCTTCACACGTGAGATTGTGTGAGTGTGTGTGTGATAATGCCTTGCCAAAATCAGCCCCCTCTCTCTCTTTCAACCCCTCTTGGCTTTTACTCATGCTGGCACCCCATTGGACCCTGCAAATCTTAGCCAATGATAATTGAGAAGCATGAGTGATAGCCTTTTGACATGTGTCCCCCTTTCCCCTTTTGTGAGAGCTTTAAATATTTAATTAATGCAATTAAACTCTCATGGGACCCCTTTGTCTTATGGCCAATAGGAATCAGGCAAGCCATTGGGCTGCTGAATGCTCATTGGACCCCTTGGGAGACCGTCCAATAGTCTTCTAGAGAGCTTAATTCCTATTGGTTCTTTTATCAAGTGTTTTAAAATGAATTAAACTAAATGTACTCTAGCCATATTCTCATTGGTCCACCTCTATGGCCATCCAATAGGATTTGAATGGATCTTGGGGGCAACTGGGTTAGGGAGCTGACATGTGTCCCCTATTCCCTCTAAAATGTGTGTGTGTGTGTGTGTGTGTGTGTTTTTCTCTCTCATCCCCTACTAAAAGGGCTCTCCCCCTTCCATCTAGGGATTTGCAAAGACTTTTTTGGTCTTCTCAAAGGCATCCAATTTCCCTAAGCTTTGACCATTGGACTTTACATCGAATTTTGGAACCTTAGCATTTTGGAAGTCTTAACGGGTTGAACCTTAGGGTCTTTGAAGCCCATTGTTTGCACATTGCTCTTTTGCAGATGCCCCCCCCCTTTGGATCCCTATTTTCCCTCCTTTGGATCCCTACTGTGGCCGGTCTGCCAGCTTATCCAATATTCTAGCTTTTTCTCCCCTGGTACTTTCCCATATTAAACGGTCATATTAACATGAGAAAATCATTTAGGAGAATTAGATATTAGTTATTATGACAAGATTATTGTGATAAACCAAGTTTTTCTAAAAAAGAAGAAGAAGCTTCTGTGATTGGTGAGTTTATTGGGACTGATTGAGCAATATGTGCTTCTTCCCATCGATCTCTTGACAACGAGAAATCCATTTTTTTTAATGTGCCTAGGTTTACTTGTCCAAATTCCTAGTATAGATGGACTGTTTGTTGTAAATTTATGAGACAGTGCTCATTCTCACTTCAATGTACAAAATAAATCAAAGATTGCGTCATTTTTGTGCTATTGTTTGTCTCTTGTCTAAAGCTAGCTTTGTTTTAAAATGATGTTCTTTTGTGTATAAGTATAAGTTTCAAAACAACAACACACACAAATGCACACTTGTATCATACTAACAATGTTACTGGCAATGTTGTTACATTTTCTAACACTTCTCAATGTCCGAAATTAATAAGTGCCACTTTGTGAACAATTCATGGAGATGATGGGTGGTGCTCATCGTTTGCATTCTTTAACTCTAATCATTTGAATTTAATAAATGCCATCGTGTGATTAACACATAACACATCGAGGCACGAGAAATACTTCTAGTATGAAATTATTACTCTTAATATAGTATGAAATGAAATTAATAATATGGGGTTATTCTTATTAAATATATGGCTCTCCTAAGCTATATGTGTCTTAACAACAAAATACAAAACAAAACAAGGGCCGTCACTACGGCATTGCCTGTTGTTAGAGAGAGAGAGAGAGAAAAAAAAAGAGAGAGTCCTCGTGCCGCTATTTTCACTATAGCCTAAATAAACCTCAAAAGAAGCCTGAAACATATTTGATGGGCACCATGCCTATATCAGTAGACAGTGCCAACAAAGCATCTCTCTGATTGGGAGGGAGATGGTGCTGTTGGCAGCGAGCGCGTGCGTCTTCTGCGCGATCTACGTGGTGGGTTTCTTCTGGTGGGCGGGCGGTTGGAAGGCCCGCAAGAAGGCGCGCCATGAAGCCGCAAGCTGCTTCATGTCTCTGCTGCACGGCTCACTTGTCACTCTCCTTACTGCCTGGGATGTCGCTCTCCACTTCCACCAGCAATCCTTGCAATCCAAGCCATGGCAGCAGCTGCTGCAAGCGCCCAACACTCCCTTCCAAGACGCTGTTGTCGAGTTCAGCGTAGCCTACTTCCTTGTCGACCTCCTGCACTATGCGCTCTTCATCCCAGAGGACGCCCTCTTCATTCTCCACCATGTCGCCAGTGCCAGCTACATGCTCTCCTGCCGCTACTATACAAAGCACGGTGCCCTCTCCATCATGCTCCTCTTGGGTCTAGCCGAGTGCACCAGTTTCATGCAGAATTTCTGGACCCTTGCTTTCCTTGCAGGCGCCACACAAACTTTCAACTACCTCAATGTGGTTTTCCTTCCCTTCTTTACTTTTGTTAGAGGCTTCCTTGGGCCTCTACTAACATGGCACCTCTCTGTGTACTACTTCTCCGGGCAAGCAGATTCGGTTATCCCAAGGTGGCTTTCCTTCTATTGGATGTTTGTTGTAAGTCTAGCTATTGTTGGGAGCATCTTTTGGGTGGCCAGATTGTGGGCAAGGCTTTTTGCTGCTCGTAGAGTGATAACTCGTGCAAATGCTAAATCAAAGAGGTTAGATTGATTCGACAATCTGCATTACATTGATCATGTACACTTTGAGCTCTTCTGGATCAGTAGAACAGTGTAGCATTGCAACGGTGACAATCATCAATTAAGGTGCCCAAAGGTTAGTCCAGCTTACAAATTTCTCAAATTTTCTGGCAAAAAGATGTCACTCCTTCCATACTTGATCATAAAACCTGTTGAGGGTGTACAACAGCTAATTTCTGTGGCTAATTAACAGATTTCAATGAGCAGGTTTTGTTGTGTGGCTCTTGTTCTTGAGAATACTAAGCATTTTCTCCTTACGGCCCGATTGCAAACGTTTTTATTTTGAATGACATCACATGGCTACAGTTTTCAATGCTTAGGAGTGTAAGATTATGGAGCAATTGCATGTGAGAGCCAGAAAGGGCCTCCACACCATCAGCAAGCACTCGTGAATCTGTTGGCAGATATGTGCAACTTTTCCTTTTCTTTCAATATTATTACTTGTTGAGATTCACATTGTTCGTTTGCGTGCGCATCTGCACATGCTTACACGTTTCACCATGGACACACAAAATGAATGAAAATGGATGTCGTTAACCTTAATATTGGCAAACACTTGAGGTTAGGCAGGTCCTCCTATTAAAGGCTGCTCCCTCCCATGTAAAAATGAATGACAATGGATGTCGTGAATTTTAATGTTGGCGAAGACTTGAGATTAGGCAGGTCCATAGAATTAATGCTTTTGTTTGGTCTATTGTTCCTTTAGCGACTGCTTTATCAGTTTTCTTCTTGCAGTTGGTAGCTCTTTTTAGCCATAGATTGTTAGAAGAGGGAGAATTTAAAATAACGTTAAAGACGAATAATTTAAAAATCAAAATAAGGATCGACCAAGCCGGTCGAGTAGGTCCACGACCAGACATAAGTGGTGAGGGGCTAATTTCCCAAGGCCAAGCTGGGGGCTTATTCCGATAGTAGAGCGGGCAAGGTATGTTTAAAGGCCAATCAACTCGCAAGATCTGAACAAGGGAAGTAGCTCTCAAAAGGGGGATAAATTGGATGGGTGGCGAGTTTAACTTATGCCATTGAGTTCTTTTTAGAATTGGACGAGTGTAGGCCTCTCAAGAAAAATCGTACGTTTCCTGTTGGATTGAGCGGGCATTGATCGATACAGAGAGCAAGAGCCAGCAAGAGGAAGGAGGTGAGCAAGTGAAGAGCGGCCAGACTATCTCACGTTTGGTGGTTCACAGGGGAGAGCCATGTTGAAGGCTGTGGGCAACGTAGAATGCACTTGTTTTGTTTCTTCCACGATGTGGAGTTTGTTTTCTCTCATGCTATGTCTCTTTTTCGTAATTTTTCTACGAAGCCAGTAAGTTAGAAAACTAAAATCCAACAGTAAGTCAAAGTTGGAGTTATTAAAAAATGTAGTAGTGAGGGAATTGGTAGAAGGCAAGAAAAAGAAAAAGAAAAAGAAAAAGAAAAAGTAGAAGCGTGGGAATTTGCAGTAGATAGGCGGTGTAGTAGCGCATGGAAATTTGTGAAAGACATTGTGTGGGCAGCCCGGAAAACGAGATTTTCTTGTGAAGTTCTTCTTGTCTGTGCTCGAAGCGAATTGGGCGTATGAATTTACAAGCGCGCAATCTGTATCAGTTGCCAGATACGCAAATACTTCTCTCTTTTCTTTCCTCTTGCTCATAGGTGCAGTGTGTGAATCATGTGTATATTTCACGATGAAACAAATACTTTTCAGTTCGTTGTTATGTTCTTAATGTACATAAAGTTTGCAGTTTAAGAAGTTTGTACATATCTTGTGGTACAGTTTGATTTTTATGCTTGTATATAGAAAGATGAAAAAAATTACTTTTGAAATGGAACATGCAGAGATGACAGAGTTGCCTCCAGAGACACATCATGATGATTCACGAGAAACAGCTCTCAAAGAGTTGCTGGCTTTCCTTGAAGGAACATTGAGAACTTTGCTAGATCAAATGCAAAAGATGGGGGAAAACAAATTAAATGAAGAAAGCAAACACAAGGGCCAAGATGGAAAATCAAAGACCTAAAACCCCCAGAGTATAATGGATCCTTTAATAACCGCTCAACAGATGTGGTTGAACAGTGGCTCTCAATATGGGATCAGTGTTTTTGTTTATGTGAAATAGATTAGATGATGATGAGGCAAAAATTCAGGCTTCAACACACCACATACAATTTGCTAGATGTAGCACATAAGTGGTGGCGTAAAATTGAACAAGACAAGCTTGTGCCAACTACTTTGAAAGATTTTAAAACTCTTTGTTCCTATTGATGAGTGTAGTAGAGCTCTTGGATGCATGTTTTTATATCTCGTAGAAAAGTTTAACTGTGCAAGAATACGCAGATAAATACAGAGAAGTCGTGCTTAAAGTTCCTGAGCACATACCTCATTTGTTCCAAGTGCAAAAGGTGGCTTTGGGGCTAAACGAAACTTTACGTCCTCTGGTGCGAAAAGAATAATGGAACACATTGAAAGAGGCCAATTGAACTTGCTTTAGCTCTAGAGGATGGCAGACTCCAGAGTGCGCTTGACCAGAGATCCTCCTGAACAAATTTTCTCGTTTTATAAGGCCTAGTCAAACAAATGCACAATCCAATCAGACACGGGGCAAAGAGGGAAAAGAAACACAAGTGTTCAGGCTCTCTCTGGGATTGAAGCAAAGTCTTCCTGAGAGAGCTTTCAATCGATTTGTGTTGACCCCACAACAAAGGAAGAAGGCTCATGCATGAAAGAAGGCTTATGCTATGGATGGGTGGGACAACATAATTTCAAAGATTGCCCAAAGAAATCCAAGAAGCATGCAGCCAATTTGGTTCTTAATCCCGCGAACGAGGAAGAACAGGATTCTCAATTTGATCCAGATTCTCCCTAGTGTATCTAGGCAGTTACCATTGCCAAGAAGGTATATTTACCGAATGTAGTGCTATCACCTGGTCCACTACTTTCAGTTGCTAGTAAGTGTTAGATAAGCCTGGTAAGGAGGGATTCCATAATGCTCAATGGATAGTGTGGTGATACTCTACTCCCTGGTAAATAGACCAACATGATAGTGAATGGAAGTCATGTTTCTATGTTGTTTAGCATAATGACGAGGTACTGAGGCTGACAGTACTTTGCTCAAGGACTTCTATGGGATGAATGGCTGCAACATTCTCTCTTTTCACTTGTGTGGTGATCATGGCTCTAGTGCATCAGAGAAATCTGTAAAGAGATTAGTGCGGACTTGGATACGATGAACTAGATAGATCTAGTGTAATGTGCAGCGGAAGTGAATGATGGTGTATGCTCAAGATGTGTGCTCAGTTCGTGCCCAAGGTTCCTGATAACGAAGGGGAGAGAGAGTCCCCCTTTACAATATGAGATTGTGCAATGACCAAAACAAAGGAGAGTGGAAACTATGAGTGAAAGTATTGAGAGAGAGAGAGAGAGAGAGAGAGAGAGAGAGAGAGAGAGAGAGAGAGAGAGAGAAGAAGATCGACACCAGATGGGGTCCCAAACCCCCCTCCAAGGGTCCCGCTCTCTATTGCTAGAGAGGTATTTGCTGTAGATTACACAAAGTCCGGTACAATGCTTGATCATTGATGACGAGGATGACGACGACGATGTCGTCGATGACAACGACGATGCTTGGAAGTCTGAGCTACTGCGAGGCTGAAGGGCTGAAATTTGAAAACTCTAAGGGTACTGGCTGAGAATTGCAAATGCGACTAGGCTATGGGCTGATTTGCTATTGCCGATGCCAACGATGGCTGATCTGAGGGCTGAAAACTGAAAACGCTGAGGTGTCTTAGGGCTGAAATTTGACCGCCGACAATTTGCTGTGGTAACGGGGTGTTGACGTCGATGATGAGGCTAGAAATGCTGATCAAAGCTGGTGTTGCTGATGCAAAAACGCCAAGGGCTGATGGTGCTGATGACGATTGCTAGTGGGCTGCCAAGAAACACTGGGTACTTCTCCTACAGGTACTGTGAGAGGCTCTCTATTGCTCCTCTGCCTGATACTGCTTATATAGGTGTCTGAGGTTGGGCCGCAACATGCGAATCTGGAAGTTGAAAGGTTATTTTTTAATAAAATGCACTGCTAAGAGTTGGCTGACACGTAGTTTAGGAAATGGTTCACATGCAGGGAAAATGCTTACGCTTGGTGCTAGCTACTGATGCTAGATGCTGATTGTTACGTCCCAGACATCAGGATGGATGCCTGTAGTTATGTCCGGCGAGTGTGAACATCGCCCTTTGGTTATGAAGTTCTATAAATAGGACTTGAGTCTCATTTGAGAGACATCTGGTGTGATCACCACACTTGGACTCTTGGCCCTTGGCAGCTCTGTGAGCACACTTATATTGGTGTGGGTACGATAGTATGGGACATCGGCCCGTGTGGTAGAGGCTAGCCCGCTTGGCTGCAGGCTCCCAGGCTTGAGGATGAGCCCGTATTGGCTCTATGGCTGGGAGGTGAGCCTGATGTCCGCTCACTACGTGTGTTTAGATGTGAGTTTGGCTTGTGTCATGTCATGTGTGTAGGTTGGATCCGGCAAGGGACCAACATTGGTATCAAAGCCTCCTTCCTGCTCTTATGCACGACATGGTGATGTCCACAAAACCACTAGAGCTCATGGAGCCGTGATAGCCCATTCTGACAGGCTCTCCCAACTCTCGTATAGGGAGGTATGGGATGCTACTAGCGAGAGAGGAGAGAAAGGGGGACACATGCTAGCCGGTGGTGGGAATTTTGCGTGTTCTTTTTGTTTCTCGTGTGTGGAATGTTGATTTGCCTATGGCAGTCACATGGTTGCTTAGTGTGTCTTGAGAGGCCTCCTCAACTGGCTGACACTAGCGTACGCATGCCGTGGTCCCACAGTCTCAAAGAACGCCCTCGTAACTCTGTCACCCACCTAGGTCCACGTCCACTGAGATGCCTGTTGATGGAAACAAACTCATGACGCCTCTCCTTTGTGCTGACAAGCTCCTGGCAAGCCTGCTGCAGCTACTCCTCCAACTAGGGATTGTCTGGGTGCTGCTCCTGCATCCTCTGCAGAGAAGCAACGCCTCGTCGAAGATGCTGTTGCTCCTCTCTCGCTGTAGCCAGGCGGGTCGTAGACTCTTGAAGAAAGAAACGGCTAAGCTGAGCAAGTCCAGAGGCCACTTTGTCAGCAGGAGAGTCCTGCGTGCCCAAGCCCTCTGTCCAAAGGGCCACCGCTCGCTCTCTGAGCTCAGAGTCCAGCAAGATCCTCTCTGGGATGTGTAGCATCATGTCGGCCCTTCTTTGTCTATCTGTCACTGTGAGGATCACTCTATCACTGTGAGGATCACTGGTGCATGGTCCGAAAAGGATGTCCCAGCCAAGATGCAAACTGACCCACCCCAGTCACAAATGCGGTCACTAGCATAGAAGCGATCTATCCTAGATAGATTCAATGATTCACTCCTCCAATTCTGCGATCAGTACAGGAGAAAACGAGGCTGTGAGGGGGTCGTACAACACGTGAGTGCTGCCAAACATCAGAAAACCTCAGTCATACAAAACCGCTCCCAAGCTACCAGCTCAGCCCAGTGTACTGTGACATGGCCACCACCAATCCGATCAGAGGGATCCTCCAACATGGTGAAGTCCCCCCCAACACACCACTGCTTTGCATGCGGCAAAGACTCCACAACTCGAGGCCAAAACTCTGCCCGTGCACTTGCCACATTGGGCGCATAAATGTTCAGGAAACCCATAAGGCAACCCTGAACTTGCATAGTAATCCATTTAGCTCTGCCTGGTACAATAATACCTCTCCCCACAATGGCCTGTTGCAAAGAATCCGCAATAGTCATACATACCCCTCCCTGGATGCCTCTAGGTTCAAATGCAGCTGACCAAAACGTCTCATAGCGACCACGCAAAATCTGACCACATCGGCTAATGCGGCTCTCACAAAGATGATGCTCCTGTAGCATAAGAATGTCAATCTCACCTCCCACAAGGCATCTCTAAAGCTTCTGACGCAGCTGACCTCTCTGACACTGAAATTGGGGCCCTCCTAATCCCTGCACATTCCATGAGATGATACTCATGGAGTCAGTGAGAGAAAACAGATGTTGCAACAACAACGAATCTCGCTATCTTTGAGGCCGGTTTGGATGGGGAGTAATCCGCATCCGAACGACCCCTAGACAAGCTGTCACGTGCACATCTATCTAACCCTACGTGCATGTGGACAAGCTACTTCATGACAAGGGTTCAGTTTAGCTTAGGAAGTGTTCTGGCACCTTTGTGAATCTGTTCGCAGACTGTGCATGTCCAAACACTTAGAGTAGTTGTATTTCCTTTGGTTGCACACAACATGATCATCAGATTACAGTCAGTACCCATCAGGAGCTTTTTACAGTGCATAGAACCCATTTCCCTATTTTAGCCATTTTTCACGTATTATTATTAAGTGACTTTGTTGGGAAACTGGGTAGGGCAATTTTGACAAGCTAATATATAAGGAAACCTAGCGCTAGCACTTTCTGGCAGAAGAGGCAGCAGATAGCATCTTGTAGTGCACCTTCTCAGCAAGACTGGCAAGGGAACCTAGCGTTTTCAGCCACAAGGATCAGCCAACGTTTTTCAGTTGTAGATCAGCCTTGGCGTTCATCTACAGCAGATCAGCCCTGGCGTTTTTGACATCAGATCACCTAGCGTTTGCAGACTCCCAGATCAGCCTGACATTTTTGCAAACAACAGATCAGCTAGCGTTTTTGCAACATGCTGATCATCCTAGCGTTTTGCAGATTCCCGGCGACAAGCACATCCATTGTATCAGCATTTTCAGTTTTCAGCAGTTAGACTCCGCTCCGCAGCCCCCAAACCTCGCAGATCTCACCTTCCCGCAGCAGATCCTCGCCGCACGGTAAGATCAGCCTGCATTTGCAGATTCAGCCCGCTAATCGCAGATTTCAGCATCTGTGTTTTCAGCGCATCGTTGTCGCGTCGTCGTCATCACCGTCGTCACCGACATAGAGTCAGAATTCAGTAGATACAAGATTTGCAGATTTCAGCCCCTAGCATTTTCAGTTTTCAGCCCGTCTCGTCGTCGTCATCATCGTCGTCGACATCGTCGGCAAGTCCATTGTCACAAACTGGTGATGTGGCTTCCCGGTACACACATACATTCCCTTCAGGCTTGGGATAGTCTCGCTGGACAGCACAAAGTTGACTTGGCATGGCTGTATGACAGCCCCCGCCAAATGCGGCGCAGAACCCGGAAATGGCGAAAAGGATGCACGTGGCTGTTTGTACGGACGCCCGCTTTTTGCGGGACTGAGGGTTGCTTTTTGGTCCACGCGATGCTGGTTGGAAAGTCCTACGCTGAAGCTTTTGGGGCTTGCTTTATTTGTCCACTAAGCAAGGGAGAGAGATAGAGCTTTATATTTTAAAGTGCTTTTGAAAGCTTTTAGTTTTCAGCTTTTGGGGCTCTGCTTTAAGCATCCCATTGTACTCTTTAAATAAGTGGGTAGGCCACTCACAACTCAGAGCATCTGGACGCAGAGTCTGAGTGTGAGCACCTGTCTGCACTCTTGTACTTTGAACACAGATTAATACAAAAAGAAATACCGAAAGGGGCACGAGTCTTTGGGGCCAATATCTCTAGGCACGGAACTCCGCCGGGCCAGTGTCGAATCAATTGTGAACTGTGAACTGTTTTGAAGTGGTTATTTGTGCTGTCGTGGTAGATTTTCGACTTGGAGTGTACAAGTCTGTTACAGTGGTATCAAAGCACGGCTCATTTCGCTTCTACGGGAAATCCGATTCCAATTTTTTTTTCTGCGGCACGTATGGCTTCAGGCAAAGATCAGTCGACTCCCTCTGCATCCGGAGATGCGGGAAGGGATCACAACGAAGATTCACGCGAGGAGTATGGCCCGCCTAGGCCTACTCAGGCGGAGCGTCAAGAGATGGAGCGTTGACAATTGATCGCTATGCAACAAAGATGATGCTTAATTTTGCCAAGGACCCGAAATTGGCAAAATATATGAGCAAGACTTCTTTCGAGGAGGTGCACATGCAGTGGCAGAAGACCACAAAACCACCCCCAAAACCCACTCTCAAGAAACCTCCTACTCCCAAGAAGTATACAGAGAAAGAATTAGTAGAGGTGGTTGATGCGCGAATTGCTCAGCTTTTTGACGCGCGAAACAAAGCAAAAAAGCACGACAAAAAGCAGAAGAAAGGCACTGACTTCCCGGTTTATTTGGATCGTCAGTCTACATTTGAAAAGGCAAGAAAGCAAAAGAAGCGTGTTCGATTTGAAGGAGTACCCAGTTCTTCTTCTTCTTCTGACAGTTCTTCTAGCTCATTTGACTCGAGCGAAGAAGATATAAAAGGCAAAAAGCGAAGCAAAAAACAACGCTTCGAAAATGTTATGTCCCGCTCATAGGAGAGGGGATCTAGCCTAGATGCCGTCGAGACGGGCGTCCAATGTCTGGGCGGACGTAGTGTGAACACGGCCAGTGTGGCCGGCCATTATTATAAAAAGGGAGGCCAAGGCCTCATTTACAGTTATCGCTCCCACTGGCAGAGTGCCAGTGGTTAGCCTGCGAGGCTAGGAGTGCGCGAGGTCACCTCGAGGAGGTGAGGCCGGGTGGTATGGGTGTGAACACGGCCAGTGTGGCCGGCCATTATTATAAAAGGGAGGCCAAGGCCTCAATTGCAGTTATCGACCCCCATTCATTGGCCTTTTATTTAAATGGCCAAGGTCACTTGAGTTATTTTTTTTAAAAGGGGGGCCAGGACACTTTAATTTTTTAAAGTTGAGTGTGAAACCTGCACCCTATTAAAAGAAACTCACTTACAGAGTTGTAGAGTTTACAGAACCTCACTTTTTGAGCTCCCTGCTCCTCTCTTGCCACTCCTCTCTCACTTGCTCGCGCTCCTGCCACCACTAGCTCGCCTTCAGACGCTCACGCCAATGCTGATGCCAACGCGTAGAGCTCCTCCAACTTCAACTTTTCGCGATCGAAAAGGCCCCGTTTCGCGTGAAAATTCCAGTTTTTCACGTACTTCGCCATGGATTCCTCCAGCTCAGATGTGCAGCGTGACAACACGCCAGGTAATATCCAGATTCCATTCACGCATGCTCTCTATACATGGATTACAAGTACTTTCCAGAGTTTCGACTAGCGTGTTACTGCTCTGGAAAACACGAACGTTCTGACGAACATTCGCTTGGCTTCTCTCGAAGGGGTCGTGCAGGGACTCAGTTCCCGACTCTCTACTCTCGAAAATATGGCTCAGTCGACGACCACACATATTTTTGAGGGCGAAACCCATCTCCAGTAATTGCGGACGCAGATTGCTGCTTTTGGGTGTTCACAGGGTGGTCCTCGACTGCCACGATTCAGTACAAAACTACAAATTTCTTAGGTGAAGAGGAGTGTACGGAAGTGGCCGTAAATAACTGGCTTCACCAATGGACCACATACTTTGATCACCATGGGGAGCATGATGAACGGAGGATTCAAACGATTCCTCTCTATCTGCGCAGTAAGGCGCTTACCTAGTGGCGCGACATGACAGAGAAGCCTACGACGTGGGCTGATTTTTGTGTGAAATTCAAGAGGGATTTCTCCAACATGGATCCTTTGAAAGCTTATGCCAAACTGCAGAGTCTTTCGATGAAAACTCTGTCTTTTGATAAATATACGACAGCTTTCAAAGAGGCGCTCACCTTCTGCAAGGTGGATTCTACGCATGCTGTGCATATGTATCTGCTGGGATTGCATGAGGATTATCGTTGGGCCTTAATTAAGGATAAAGCCCCGACTGATGTCGAGGATGCAGTGGCAAAGGCCAGGACGTTCCATTTAATAAATGGAGCGAATTATGAGAAGAAAAGAACTGCAGACCACCAATCCGGTGAGGGTGCTTCGAGGAAGAGACCCCGATCCCAACATAAGTCCAAATCACCGCCGAGATCTTCTCAGGAGAAGAAGAAAGCCAAAAATGCTTCAGTTGCTGATGCAGTGAAGAAGGGGCTTGCTTCAGATGCGGCCAGACAGGTCACCAAATCAAGGATTGCCCTACTAAGAAGACAAAGAAACCGCAAGGCCGTCCTTCTGTTCAAATTCACGAGATCTCAGGTAACTCTGATGTTGTTCAAGTTGAAATCCATCATTTAGCGCATAGTTAATGCACTAATTGTACTTTTAGCACCAAAGTGTTTGATAAGCACGATCTTCTCCGTTTCGTCGGGAAGATCAATGGTCACGACGTGACCGTACTCCTTGATAATGGAAGCTCACACAATTTTGTGGATGCAAAATTGGTGCAGAAACTGAGCCTGCGGACGCGGGACAGTGACCATGAGTATCATGTGAAGATGGCTCGTGGCGTGGATACGGATGTATGGAATCGGATGGTTCCAGACTTGTCGCTCGAGCTAGCTGATTACAAAGAGAACCTGGATTTCCACATCATGCGCCTGGACAGAGCAGATGTTATTTTAGGGATTCCATGGTTTTATGATAAACAAGACTCATTGTATATAAACTATGTACATCACTCTCTTGTTTTTATTAAGCAGAACATGCCTCATGTATTTGTGTCGCTTTGTAATCAAAAGTCTGTAAATAATGGTTTTGCAATACCAGTTGTTAATGCTTTGGAAATGTATAAAGAGATAAAGTCTTTTCATGTTGACTTTTATCAATGTGTACCATCTGCTTGGTTTGATTCATTAGTGCTTGGTACTTCTGTCATTGAATTTCGTAAAAATGTTTTATGTTCCTTTGTTCAACTTGGGGATTCCGACGAATCCAACCTTATCCGAGAAATCATGATTGATTTCAAGGATGTTTTTCCTGATGATCTACCTCCTGGCTTGCCGCCTTCGAGAGGAGTAGATCATGGCATTGAGTTGGTGGTTGGTAGTTAGCCCTTCTCAAAGCAACCCTATCGGTTTAGTAAAACCGAGGAGGACGAGATTCAGTGACAGCTGAAGGATTATCTCGACAGGGGTTTTGTTCGGCCTAGCAAATCCCCGTGGGGAGCGCTAGTGCTACTTTCTCGAAAGAAGGATAACACTATGCGCTTCTGTGTGGATTACAAGGGATTGAATAAGCTCACCGTCAAGAACAAGTATCCGCTACCGCGCATGGACGATCTGATAGATCGGCTTCATGGAGCGTTGTATTTTACGAAGATAGACCTGCGATCAGGCTATCATCAGATATGGATCAAACTGGAAGATATTCCTAAGACAGGCTTCCATACGCGTTACGGTCACTACGAGTTTTTGGTCTTGCCTTTTGGTTCGACCAATGCTCCAGCTACGTTTCAGCAGATGATGAATGATCTGTTGAGACCATTTTTAGGCAACTTCGTTGTTGTATTTCTCGATGATATCTTGATCTACAACCGAAGTTTGTCTGAGCACCTAGTGCATATACGCACTGTTCTTGAAGTACTGAGAACTGAGAAGCTCTATGCTAAGGCTTCTAAGTGTGAATTCTTTAAGAAAGAGCTTCTGTACTTGGGTCACATCATTACTCGCGATGGGATTCGCGTCGACCCTGAAAAATTGGATAAAGTGCGAAATTGGCCCATTCTGAAGAATGTGCGCCAAGTAAAGTCCTTTTTATCGCAAGTTTATCAAGGATTACTCTAAAGTTGCTACTCCGCTTACGCAACTTTTAAAAGGAGGGGTGAAAGGGTCGAAGACTTCGGGTCCTCATCGTAAGGGTAATCCCCGTGTTGTCTGGAATGAGCGTCTCGACGAGAGCTTTCGGACACTAAAGCACTTGGTGACTATTGCGCCAATATTACACACTGTGGATCCTAGCAAACCGTTTGTGGTTGAAACGGATGCTAGTTGATTATGCTATTGGTGCAGCATTATACCAGGATGAATGTCCTGTTGCTTTTGAAAGTAAGAAGCTTTCTGACGTTGAAATGCGTTATCCAACGTACGAGAAGGAGCTTTATGCCGTAGTCCACGCCACGGATTTCTATCTGTCTCTCCGAGGGCTATGTCGTTCTGATGGCCATTTTGGCAAGATATGGAACGAGGTCGAAGCGGGGAATGACTCGTATACAGGCTTGGGTGGTTCGGAGACCCAAGTGAGTCGTGTTGGAGAGACGAGACAGCGACAATATTCCATTAGAGGTGGACTATTGTTCAGAAATAGTAAAGTCTGCGTGCTGGAAATCGATGAGATTCGACAAAGGATTTTGTGCGAATGCCACGATGTTCCTAGCGCTGGGCACCCAGGCATCCAGAGAACTTTGGCTTTGGTCAAACGATATTTTTATTGGCCAAGAATGCGCTCTTACATAGAGAGCTATGTGAAGAGATGCGCTCAGTGTCAGGTCAATAAGGGAGAGTGCCTTAGGAAAGCTTGCCTGCTACATCCATTGGAAATCCCAGATGCCAAGTGGCAGAGTATTTCCATGGAGTTCATCGTTGGTTTGCCAAATACTAGTCGGGGCAATGACGCTATTTGGGTTGTGGTCGATAGACTCACAAAAATGGTGAAGTTTATACCAACGAAGTCGATAGTAAAAAGCCATGAGTTGGCGGTTTTATTTGTCGATCAGCTTTATAAGTTGTATGGTCTGCCAAAAGATATCTCAGTGATCGAGATACTAAGTTCACTGGCCGATTTTGGCGAGATGTGTTTGCTCATCTTCAGACGAAGTTGAGTATGTCGTCTTCTGACCATCTTGAGTCCGACGGACAAACTGAGAGGATGAATCAGACATTAGAGGACATGTTGAGAGCTTATGTCTCTCACAGGCAGTCTGATTGGGAAAGGTATCTTCCACAGTTAGAGTTTGCCTATAATGTAGCAAGTATTCTGCTACTGGATTTAGCCCGTTCATGCTGATGTATGGATTTGAGCCTAAATCCCCGATTGCTATTGGCTTAGAGAAAGTCAAGGAACGCAAAGCTCGTGATTTCCTGTATGACATGCAAGAAATGCTCGAATTGGCTAAGGATAGTATAAGAACGGCTCGTGACCGAGTTCCTACTTATGCTAATCAAAAGAGGTCTCCAAGGACTCTAGATGTGGGACAATGAGTCTATCTGAAGATACCCAAGGATTCCAAGACTATGCGAACAGGAAAGCATTATAAGCTTTCAGCTAGATATTGTGGTCCGTTCTTGATCACAAAGAAAGTTGGCCAAGTTGCCTACAAACTGGCTCTTCCTTCGGATGTTAGTGTACATCCAATGTTTTATGTCAGCCGTCTTGAAGTGAAATTGGGCGAAGCCGACGTTGTTGTGCCTATCGAGGAAAATATATGGCAAGATATGCAAACTGAGTATATTCCTCAAGAATCAGAAGCAGTTCTAGACCATCTTACCCGTCATTCGCGTCAAAAGGCTTATGACGAGTACTTAATTAAATGGAAGGGAAGGTTTGCTACTTGGGAACCCGTTAGAGCTCTGAAGGCTCAATATCCTCACTTCATTGATGAGGACATCAATGGTTCTTAAGGGGGGAAGTATGTTATGTTCCGCTCACAGGAGAGGAGATCTAGCCCAGATGCCGTTGGGATGGGCGTCCAGTGTCCAGGCGGACGTAGTGTGAACACGACAAGTGTGGCTGGCTATTATTAGAAAAGGGAGACCAAGGCCTCATTTGTAGTTATCGACCCCCATTGGCAGAGTGCCAGGGTTAGCCCGCGAGGCTAGGAGTGGACGAGGTCACCTTGAGGAGGTGAGGCCGGGTGGTATGGGACGCCCGGTCTTACAGGTGCACGCTTATGTCCTCGGACGCTGGCCCCAGCACGGGGGAGCTGCCGGATGGTGGCTATGGTCGGGTGGTTCGTCCAACGCGTATCTGTAGGTGGTCTGTGTAGCTTGGAGATCCTTCCTCCTCGTTCGTTTCAGAAAAGGGCAAGAAAATGGCAAAGAAGTCTAAATCTCGCCCCATGATTGACAGTTCTACTGAGGACTTGTCCAGACAGTTCGGACTTTGATGACAACAACTTCTATGCAAAGAAGAAGAAGTTTTACAAAGCCAACCAATATGACTCTCTGGAAGACAAAAGCAAGAAAGTCCGAGAGTTTAAGGAAGGTGGACAGTCAATTAAATTTGACACGTTTTCTGGTTATAGAGATGCTTCGAAGGCTTTGTCTTTAGTACAACAGTTTGACATCGCTTTCGCGGGAGGGCGTTACTCAGAGCACTCTTAAGATTCAAAGAGCTGCCTCTTACTTTAAGGGGAATGCTCGAACTTGGTGGTCCCTGATGCCATTAATTGGCATCAAGCATGGCAAGAGGAGCAATTGGCCGTGCACCTAGAGGAAGCCGAGGTAGGCGTGTCCCTTTCTTTCAGTTGGGCCGACTTCCAAGACTAGCTCAAGGCGTGGATCTTGCCACCTCAGTACCTAGCGCGGTTTAAAGAAGATCGACGCAATCTCAAGATTCCGTTGCACATTACATTTGTATCAGAGCTTTGACAGTGTTCTGTATCACTCAAGGAAAGCACCACAAGATTTTTTTTTTTGCTTGTTGCGGTCGCACGTAACCCAAGTCCTAATCGTGTTTTTGAAGAGTGATAGGAAACCGAAGAAAGAAGGGCTTGTCGAGCCTCCCCTTGTTCCTCTTTTCACTCATTGAGAGCGGACCGTGCACTTAGCGGCCGGCCAATCGACGTGAGGTGGAAAAAAGCAACCTTGGTGTGAGCGCAAGGCTGCCAAGGGGTGCGCCCGCAGGAAAGAGAAGAGCTCGGGTAAGAGAAGATCCTTTTGTAACACAGATTGCAAGCTAAAGAAGAACCTCGAACCTCAAGAACTCAAGACCCTCAAGAACCCAAGAACCACAAGAACCCAAGTTTCTCGTGAACTTAAGAACTCAAGACTTCAGTGTATGGTCATCACTCGAAGCGGAATGGATACTTCGCATGGAGGTGGCGAAGAAGAATTTTTCCCACCAGGAGGTTTTGCCGACCCTCCTCCTTTCCCATCTATGCCAAGGGTTGCACCAAATCCTATGGAGGCTTTGGTCAAGACGATGATTGACATGATGATACGACAAGAAGCGCAACGCGCCGCCTTGGAGCGCGAGCGCAAAGAAAGAACGACAGCCTTAGAGCGTGAGCGTGCTTGGCGGCCGAAGAAAGAAAGGCAGAATTGGATTGCGAACGCGAAGAAAGACGCGCGGCCTTTGAGTTAGAGCGTGAGGCGCAGAGAGACCAACGCATCCAAGAGTTGGTCCTACAGGTACTCACCTCGAAACCCGAGCCGGCCAAAGATGTTGATAGTTCATCAAGTGGCGCAAGGCGAGATTCGGACTCCAACAACCCCTTCATCGAGAAGTTGACATTTAGTAAGTATGACGGTAAGATGGATGGTAATGTTATTCATTCTTGGTTGCATCAATTTAATGCTTATTTTGCGATAACTAAGAAGACAATGTTGGGTTAAAGGCCTAAATAACCCCTTTTTGTACGTTTTTATACTTTGTCTAGGTTCATATTGAACTTGGACACATTTTTTAAAGATCACTTATAATAAAAGTGGGAAAACCCAAAACTCACTTATTGAGTTTTTCCCAAAAACGTGAGCTCTCTCTCTCTCTCTCTCTCTCTCTCTCTTCGTTCTGCTAGCGCTTCCCTTCTGCAGCACAATGCCTCCGCTTCAAGCCTCAAGGCCTGCACATCTTCGCATGCTCTATCACTTGCACACACCGCCGGACGCTCATCAACTGGTAACAAAGCCCAATTAGGGTTTGCTTCCAAACCTGCAAACGCTGATTTTCAGCCAAGGAGATCAACTTTCACGCGAGATATTGCAATTTCATTGCCAAAGGACTCGTCCCCGGACACTAGAGAGCTCCCGGGAAGTCAAATTGACCTAAAACAGGCTGAAATCAGGTCAAAATCAGTAAATTACAGGTTATGACAACAAAATATATGTTTTGCAAATGATATGTTAAGGTGTGGGAACACTTTTGCTATGTCCCCTCTACCCAGAAACACTGAAATTGCCGAAAAACAGGTCCTAAAACAGGTGTTTTCAACAAATTTCAGATTTACGCAGGTTTTTGTAAGTGTTTTTATGATGCGACTACATTGGGTAAAGTGCAAATTGAAGCAATCTACTCATGTTTGACAAAGTTTGGCTATGTATGACCATTTGTGGCTCAATTTCATACAATTTGATGCTACAAATCGGGGCTTTTTCTCTTACATGCTTCTAAAGGTTGTGCATTAGCCTTATGTATGTTCTGTGAGGCTAAAAACAACTAAATTTGTTATTTTTGAGCACAAATTCGCTCGCTGAAATTTCCTGCGCATAAATTTCAGAAATTGTTTTTTGTGTCCTAATCGACCTATTTTGCCCCAAATTGCTCTTGTGACCATTTGGAGCTGTAGTGCAAATCTCTGTGAGGCTATACTCCGGTTTTTGTGCATTTTGCCCAAAAATTCAGCGTATTAGTCCTCTTATTAGTGCAACTATGGCCTTATCTTCTTCAGATGTGAAGAATCTCTTCGAGATTAGGAGGTTTGATGGAACAGGTTTCGACCTTTGGAAAGACAGGATCCAGGGAATCCTATTTCTTAAGGATTATGAAGGGACACTTGAACAGGTAAAGCCACAGACTATGACGGATGAAGCATGGGTTAGCCTAACAGGAAGGCTGTTATATACATTAAAATGGCCATGACCGATGAGACAGTCATTGATGTGAAAGGTCTCACAATTGCTTTTGATGTGAGGGAGAAGTTAAAGGGAATGTATGAAAATACAACGCATGTCAACCAAGTGCATTTGATGCGAAAACTTATTGGCATGCTACTAGATGAGTCCAAAAGCGCTGTAGAGCAGTTGTTGTTGTTCGCAGGTACTTTTGTCGCAGTTACAGGATTCAGGCTTGCCTCCTTTTGATGATAAGCTGAAAGCTATCTTCTTGCTTATGACCTTACCTGAGTCATGGGAAACTTTGGTGGTTTCATTGTCCAATAACCCCAATTTGACCTTTGATGGTGTAAGGGGCTCTATCTTGAATGAAGAAATGAGGAGGAAAGGAAGTGGAGAGGAAGGCAGCTCTGCCAACATGGTGATAGGTAGGACAAAAAAGAAGAATGCCTATGCACAAAGGAGTAAGAGTAAGAGTAAGGAAAGGGGAAATGGCAGCAAAGGCAAGGGTGATGTGACTTGCTATCAGTGTGGCAGGAAAGGTCACAAGAAACCCGATTGCAGGTACTACAAAGCTGAGTTAGAACGGAAAAAGAATGGCGGAGACAAAAAGAAAGAGAAGAAAGAAGTTAAGGCAGATGCACAGGATAGCTCAAAGGACAGAGAGAAGGCCAATGTGGCTTCTAGTGTTGTGATTGAGAAGCTGTCAGATGTAGAGGACATCTTGTGTGCCACTTTGTTAGATGATGATGCTTATGACATTGATGCCTCTCTTAATGTTCATTCACAGGACATGCAGATCACCAAGAATGATCTTATTCATGCTTTGTTGACTGTCAATGATGCATTATCCCAGACTTGGATTGTTGATTCCGGTGCTTCATTTCATGTGACTCCTATCAAAGAGTGTTTCTCTACTTTTGATGCAGGCAAGCGTGGCTATGTATAACCTTCGAAACAATCATGCATGTTCCATTGAGGGTATTGGCACTGTGCATCTCTCCATAGATGGCACAAATGAGCTTGTCTTGCATGATGTTAGATATGTGCTGGGAATCAAGAAGAGTCTGCTTTCTGTTGGTCAGATGGATATGCATGGTTATAGCATCTTGTTTGAGAGAGGATCATGAAAATTAACTAAAGGCTCAAGGCTGACTGTAAAGGGCACAAAGAAAGGGACACTTTACTGTATGCATGGAAAGGCTGTGTTGGGCAAGTTTATTGCATTGGTTGAAATTAACTCTCACATGGAGTTGTGGCACAAGAGGCTTGGCCATATGAGCGAAAAGGGCCTTTCTAAACTTTGTACTTTGAACAAGCTTGATGCTAAAGGCACAAAGCTTGACTTTTGTAGTGAATGTCAATATGGCAAGCAAGTAAAGCGTTCTTATTACTCTGGTGTCTCTCGTAAATCTTGTGTGCTTGATCTTGTACATTCTGATGTATGTAGCATGCCTACTAAGTCTATGGGAGGTGCATGGTATTTTGTCTCCTTTGTTGATGATCATTCTAGGAAAATTTGGATTTATTTGCTTAAATTTAAGGATGAAGCCTTTGCTGCGTTTAAGAAATTTCATGCATTTGTGACCACCCAAACAGGTAGAAAGCTAAAATGCTTGTGTACGGACAATGGTAGGGAGTTCACAAGTGTTGAATTTAACAAATTTTGTGAAAATTTGGGCATTAAGAGGGAGCTTACTGTACCATACAGTCCCTCTTCTAATGGTGTGGCTGAAAGATTCAATAGGACACTTTGTGAGAGGGTGAGATGCATGCTGTCCAAAGCTAATCTCTCTCATGGATTTTGGATGGAAGCTTTGAAAACTGCAGTGCATATATGCAATCGATCCCCTCACATGTCTTTGAAAGGTGACATCCTTGAAGAGGTTTGGTCTGAGAAGCCTGCTTCATATGATCACTTACGCATTTTTGTTTGAGAGGCTTTTGTGCATGCTAGACCGGAATTGAGGAGTAAACTAGATGCCAAGTCCATTAAAGGCCTTTTCATGGGATATGGTGAAGAAGGCGAAATGGGTTACAGGATTTGGTTACCTCAGCTCAAAAGGGTCGTACGCAGTCGGGATGTTGTTTTTAATGAGGCAAGGTTGCTTCAAAACAATTGTGCCTCAAAGCATGACCATAAAAGGGTCAAATTTCAGCATGACCAGCCACCTATTAGGCCTATTTTTGACCCTCAGGATGCACCACATATGGCTGAAAATGTAGATGATCCAGTGGTGTTTAAGCCAGATGACGTTGGACAACAGATTGAGGCTCCTGAAGGCCATTTGCAGCCACGAAACAATGCTGAAAATGGTGCTGAAAATGATGTACAACAGCCCATTGTTGATGATTTTATTATGCCACCTCATGTAGACCCATTACCGGATACTGTGGATCATTGGGTGAGGTGGTCTACTCGTCCAAGACGGACTGTGAGTAGATATGATCCCTCTTTGCATTACATTATGTTGACAGATGAGGGAGAGCCTCTTACGTATAAAAGAGGCAAAGACATGTGAGTCAAGCAGTAAGTGGGAACTTGCAATGCAAGAGGAAATGAAATCCTTGTATGCAAATGATACTTGGGATCTTGTGCCATTGCCTAAAGGGAGAAAGGCTCTTCCTAACAAATGGGTATACAAGATTAAGATTGTGGATGAAAAACCCAAGTATAAGGCAAGATTGGTTGCAAAAGGATATGCACAGAAAGAAGGAATTGATTTTTAAGAAATCTTTTCTCCCGTTGTAAAGCTTACAACTTTACGTGTCCTTTTTGCTCTCGTTGCGGTGCTTGATTTGGAATTGAATCAAATGGATGTAAAGACAACGTTTTTGCATGGTGACATTGAAGAGGACATATACATGAAACAACCTGAAGGTTTTGTAGTTCCTACACGTGAGGAACTTGTATGCAAACTGCAAAGGGCTCTGTATGGTTTGAGACAATCATCACGGCAGCGGTATAAAAAGTTTGACACTTTTATGCTGTCTCAAGGCTTTAAACGCAACCATGCAGATCATTGTTTGTATACGAAAAGGGATGAAGATAGTAGTCCGATCATACTTGTTCTCTATGTTGATGACATGCTGCTTGCCGGGAAACATAAGACTAGTCTTGATGCTCTGAAACGTAAGCTAAATTCAACTTTTGCTATGAAGGATTTGGGTGATGCAGAGCATATTTTGGGCATGCGTATTAAAAGAGATAGAAAGCTGAAATTGCTGTTTTTATCTCAAGAAAGGTACATTGCAAAAGTACTTGATAGGTGTAATATGGTTGATGCTAAGCCTCTTGGAGTACCTTTACCTCCATACACTAAGCTTAGCAAAGTAGATTGCCTAAAGGATGAGGTGGCATTGAAAGCAATGAAGGGAATCCCTTATGCATCAGCTTGTGGTTCTCTTATGTATGCTATGGTTGCCACTCGTCCCGCCATTGCGTATGCAGTGGGAGTTGTTAGTCGATACATGTCGAATCCTGGCAAAGCGCATTGGGAAGCTTTCAATGCTTTCTGAGATATTTGAAAGGTACACAATCAAAGTGTATCTGTTATGGCAAAAGTGACTTAAAGTTGCAGAGATATTGTGATGCAGACATGGCAGGTGACATGGATACCAGGAAATCTACCAGTGGATATGTATTTGCCATTGCTGGTGGTGCAGTATCTTGGTGTTCTAGGTTACAGAAAATTGTGGCATTGAGTACTACTGAGGCTGAATATATTTCAGCCACAGAGGCTTCAAAAGAGGCCATTAGGTTGGACAGACTTGCAAAAGAACTTGGCATGCCTGCTCATACACCCGTGTTGGGTTGTGATAGCGAGAGTGCTGTCTATTTAGCCAAAAATGCCATGTTTCATGCGCGTACCAAACACAGATGTGCGGTACCACTTCATACGATAGGTATTGGAGGATGGTGTAGTCAGCTTGACTAAGATCCATACACAGGATAACCCTGCAGATGTTCTCACCAAGAGTCTTGCTAAGGCTCAACATGAGCATTGCATACAGCTGGTTGGAGTTGGTTAACTTAAAGGCGTCATTTATGCCTTTAAGTGGGAGGTTGTTGGGTTAAAGGCCTAAATAACCCCTTTTTGTACATTTTTATACTTTGTCCACTGGACACATATTTTAAAGGTCACTTATAATAAAAGTGGGAAAACCTAAAACTCACTTATTGAGTTTTTCCCAAAAACGTGAGCTCTCTCTCTCTCTCTCTCTCTCCCTCTTCGTTCTGCTAGCGCTTCCCTTCTGTAGCACAGTGCCTCCGCTTCAAGCCTCAAGGCCTGCACCTCTTCTCGTGCTCTATTACTTGCACACACCGTCGCGCGCTCATCATACAGGAAATAACAAAGTTTTGACGGCAGCCATGTATCTTGCCGGGGATGCCATTAATTGGTATCAAGCATGGCAAGAGGAGCAATTGGCCGCGCACCTAGAGGAAGCCGAGGTAGGCGTGTCCCTTTGTTTCAGTTGGGCCGGCTTTCAAGACAAGCTCAAGGTGCGGTTCTTGCAACCTCAGTACCTAGCGCGGTTTAAAGAAGATTTGCGCAATCTGTAAGGTGCAACGGAAGTGAATGTTGAACTTTGCTCAAGATGAGTGCTCCGAACTGTGCTCAAGGTTCCTTTTACTTATGGAAGGGAAAGCCTTCCGTTCCTTTAATGAGAGAGTGCAAGTGATCACAAACAAAGTGGATAAACACTGTGAATGAAGGTGCTGAGACTGAGAGATAGAGAGAGAAGAATACGACATTAGACAAGTTGTCAAACCTTCCTCCGAAGGCCCTTCTCGTGATGGCGAGAGAAGTCTATGCTATTGATTGCACAAAAACTGGTACAAGATGCTTATGCAAACTCGTGAGGCTATGATGCACTGTGTGTCTAGGTTGGAGACGACGGTGACGACGAGTGCGGCGACAACGACGTATCTGCTGAAAACGCTAGATTTGTTGTTGCCTATGCTGCTGAAAAACGCTGAAGTTGCTGCTCTCTTATGCTACTGAAAAAACGTTGATGTAGACCTCTGGGACTGCTGCTAATCTGGGCTGAAAACGCTAGTTGTTCCAAGCTGAAAACACTAGGTAATCAAGGCTGAAAATGCTAGGGTTTCTTGTTGTTTGGGGGGGGGGGGGGGGGGGGGGGGGGGGGGGGGTTTCTTGCTTGAGAAGTTCTCCAGAGGGCCTGCTGCAACTTGATGCTTGTGCTCTCCTTTCTCTTCTGCCAGATTGCACTAGCGCTAGGTTTTCTTTTATATTCGCTTAGTTCAATTGTCCTACCCAGTTCTCAACAAAAGTCACTTAAAATTAATAAGTGAAAAAGGCTAAAATAGAAAAAATAGGTTTTGTGCAGTGGAAAATGCTCCTGATAGATTCTGATGGTAATGCTGATGATCATGCTGTGTGCAACCGGAGGATATGCATCTACTCTAAGTGCCTGGGCATGCACGGTCTACGTACAGACCCACAAAAGTGCCAGAACACTTCCTAAGCTATGCTAATTGAGCCCTTGTCCTGAAGAAGCTTGTCCACATGCACACAGGGTTAAGGTGCACGTGACATCCCCTCCTTTTTAAAGTGAGGTACTGGTACTGAGCTGCATGGCTTCCTTGTAGTTTGCCAACAACTTTGTGTATCTTTGAAAAACTCTTTGTCGACCCACACTGCTTCGTGGGTTTAGCGATCTTTGAACTTCAAAAAGTATCGTCTTACTTGCTTCTTTGAACCATGGCGAAACCGATGCAACAACACTTGCTCCGGTTCCATGACTTTTGCTTCATCGATGATCTCCGGTTCTTCTTCTTCCGAAGTGTCCTTTGGAGGTGTTCCCTAAAACACTTTCAACCAAGAAACATGGAAAACGTTGTGCATTGACCATGAGTTAGGCAATTGCAATTTCATTGAAACCTCATTTATCTTTTTAATGACAGGAAATGGACCATATATTCGAAAAGACAACTTGGAACACTTCTTCTTAACTTGCTTAAGACGTTGCTTCATGATTCTTAAATACACCCAATCCCCTTACTTGATCGAAACATCCTGACGATGCTTATTAGTTTTCCGTGAATAAGATTCCTGAGCTTTGCTTAGCCGAAGCTTTACACTCTCAGAAATCTCATCCAACGAATGACTTTCAGCATTGGCATCAGGCATTTGACTGACCGAGCGAGTCAAAAGTGACTGGAATCGACAGCCAAAAGCGTGCCTCATACGAAGTTTGACCAATGGCAGAGGAAAAAGAGTCATTCAAAATAGCCTGAACCAATGGAAGATAGAGCTCCCAATGAGACTGCTGATCATGCACATATGACTTTAAAACATCAAAAGCCAATTGATTGTAAATCTCTGTCTGACCATCTGACTGCGGATGAAAAGCAGGTGAGAAATGCAACTTAGTACCAAAATTTTGAAAGAGTGCGCGCCAAAAATTGGACGTGAACTTAACTTCTCTATCTGAAACAATCGATTTTAACAAACCACAGAGGGGGTACCAATGCTTTATGAACAATCGTGCTGCATCTTGTGTTGTTACCGTGGCCTTACAAGGAATCTACATGTAAAACTACTGAAACGATCAACAACGGTCAAACATTGAGTGTTCCTTGAATGCAAACTAGGTGGAAGGTTAGTCACAAAATCCATGGAAATATCTTGGAAAGGTCCATTGGGAATAGACAGCGGAAGCAAGAGGCCTTGCTGCTTATCCCGAGGAGCTTTTACCTTTTGACATATAGTGCACCGTGTGACATAACGAAACACATCTTAGGCCAATAAAAGAATCTTTCTATTTTTTCCAAAGTGATGTTCATTCCCCTGTGCCTATCCGTGAGAGAATCATGTGCATCAGGCAACATGGTTGGCCTGAGAGAGGGCAATACACATAGATGTTGACGAAAATGCAACAAACCATCACGAATGAGATAGTTGCTTGGCCTTGGGGAAGCAAGCGCTTGCAACCATTGCTTACCAAACTCGGAATCCGCATATTGATTCTTCATGTTGTCAAAAGACGCACCCTAAATAGAAATTGTGGATCTTTATTCAAGAGCCAAAATCTGTCCTTTGTGACTCAACGCATCTGCAACAGGGTTAGCTTTGCCAAGCACATACTCAATCAAACCTCCAAATTGCTCAAAAAATTGTGACCACCGTGCTTGGCGATCACTCCAATGTGCACTAGGCATAGACTGGAGCCACTTGAGGGCTTGGTGATCTGTGCGAACTGTGAACTCTCTACCATAAAGAAAATGCTTCCAATGCTTAAGAGTGAATGACAGACAAAAGTTGCTTATCATAAACGAAATAGTTCTTTTCTGCACTATTGAGCTTCCCGCTAAGGAAAGCTACTGGACGACCATGCCGTTGAAGCATAGCGCCTATGGCAACATTGCTCGCATCCGTCTATACCTCAAAGGGGTCATCCCAAGAGGCAAGGATAAGACACGGTGCTTCTGTCACTACAACCTTGAGAGTTGCTAAAGCCTCAATGGCTGCTTCGGGCAAGTCTACGCGCTGACGACGAGTCTTTACCCCTTTCAAAACATCCGTCATAGGTGCGGCAATGCGTGTAAAATTCTCTATGTGCAATCTGTATGCTTGAGATAAACCAAGAAAAGAACGCACATTATATGCAGCTTTGGGTAAATCCCAATTATATATCCGTTCAACCTTCGTGGGGTCTAGCTTGACGCCTTCTGCAAAAATGATATAACCTAGATGAATAACTTCCGTGAGAAAAAACTCAGATTTCTTAGCTACAATGTCACGTGACACATCCAACCCTATGTGTTCGTGGACAAGCTAGAGCATGACCAGGGTTCAGTTCAGTCAAGTCAGTCTAGAATAGGAAGTGATCTAGCACTTTTGTGAGTCTGTTCGCCGACTGTGCATGTCCAGACACTTAGATTAGATGCATATCCTCTGGTTGCACACAACATGACCATCAGATTCCAGTCGAATCCCATCAGTAGCATTTTTACAGTGCATAGACCTATTTTCCCTATTTTTTACATTTTTCACTTATTATTTTTAAGTGACTTTTGTTGGAAAGTAGGTAGGGCAACTTTGCTAAGTTGTATATAAGAAAACCTAGCGCTAGCACTTTCTGGCAGAAGAGGCAACAGGAGCACCTTGCTCAACAGGCAACTTCTCAGCAAGACCGATCCCCGCGACAACTCTAGCGTTTTCAGCATTGCAGAAGGCCTAGCGTTTTTGCATTAGATCAGCCAGCGTTTTTGCACTTGCAGATTCACGGCGACAGTAGACAGCAGATCAGCCCTAGCGTTAGCAGATTCCCCCCGCAGAACCCCAAATCAGCCTAGTGTTTTTGGATCACCCAGAGACCTAGCGTTTTTGCAAATCTTCGCGACAGAAGCAGCAGTAGCACCAGCGTTTTCAGTTTTCAGCAGTCAGACTCCGCAGTAGAACCCTCGAACCTCGCAGATCTCACCTTCCCGCAGGAGATCCTCGCCGCACGGTCAGATCCAACGAAGTTTACAGTTTCAGCCCGGAAAACACAGATTTCAGCGTTTGTGTTTTCAGCGCGTCGTCATCACATCGTCGCCATCGACATCATCACCAACTTAGAGTCAGAATTCAGCAGATAAAGATTTGCAGATTTCAGCCATTAGCGTTTTCAGATTTCAGCCCGTCTCGTCGTCGTCGTCGACATCGTCGGCAAGTCCAAAGCATTGTAGAGATTTGTGCAATCATAAGTAGACCGCCCTCGCCATAGAGAGTGGGGCCTTCGGAGGAGGGTTTGACAACATTCTGGTGTCGTATTCTCTTCTCTATCTCTCAGTCTCAGCACCTTCATTCACAGTGTTCATCCACTTTGTTTGTGTCATTGCACTCTCTCACTAAAGGAACGGAAGGCTCTCCCTTCCGTAAGTAAAAGGAACCTTGAGCACAGTTCGGAGCACTCATCTTGAGCAAAGTTCAACATTCATTCCGTTGCATCTTACATTGGTATCAGAGCTTTGACAGTGTTTTGTATCACTCAAGGAAAGAACCACAAGAACCACATTTTTTTTTTTTTTGGCTTATTGAGGTCGCACGAACCTAAGTTCACGTGGGTGTGTCGATTCCTAATCGTGTTTTTGAAGAGTGACAGGAAACCCAAGAAAGAAGGGCTTGTCCAGCCTCCCCTTGTGCCTCTTTTCACTCATTGAGAGCGAACCGTGCACTTAGCGGCCGGCCAATCGACGTGAGGTAGGAAAAAGCAACCTTGGTGTGAGCGCAAGGCCGCCAAGGGGTGCGCCCGTGAAAAAGAGTAGAACTCGGGTGAAGAGAAGATCCTTCTCTAACACAGATTGCAAGCGAAAGAAGAGCCTCAAGAACCTCAAGAATCTCGAGATGCTCAAGAATCTCAAGAACTCAAGTCTCCCAAGAACCCAAGAACCCAAGACCCACAAGAATCCAAGTTCCTCGAGAACTTAAGAACCAAGATACAGTGTATGGTCATCATCCGCGAAGAAGAATGGATGCTTCGCATGGAGGTGGTGAGCATGGGAGTGGCGAGGAAGAGTTCTCCCCACCAGGAGATTTTTCCGACTCTCCCCCTTTCCCATCTACGCCACTGATTGTATCAAATCCTATGGAGGCAATGGTCATGTCGATGATAGAGATGATGGCACAACAACAAGAAACGACCCGCGTTGCGATGGGACAACTAGAAAGAAAAGCAGAACGACAAGAAGCCTTGGAGCGTGAACGCTAACTCAGGCAAGACACCTTTGAGCGTGAGCGTGATCAAGCGCGCTTGGCTGCCGAAGAACGACAGGCAGAGCATGCGGCATAGAGTGAACAATGCATGCAAGAGTTTGTACGACATGTTCTCGCCTCGAAGTCCGAGCCAGCCAAAGATGTTGGTAGTTTCTCAATTGGTGCAAGCCGAGATTCGGACTTCAATAACCCAGTCACAAAGAAGATCCAATTCAGTAAGTATGATGGTAAGATGGATGCTACGGTTATTTATTCTTGGTTGCATCAATTTAATGCTTATTTTGCGACAACTAAGAAGACAGGAAATAGCAAGGTTTTGACGGCAGCTATGTACCTTGTCGGTGATGCCATCAATTGGTACCATACATGGCAAGAGGCACGGTTAGCTGCGCACCTAGAGGAAGCCGACTAATTCACGCCCCTTTCCTTCAATTGGGCTGATTTTCAAGACAAGCTCAAGGCGCGGTTTATGCCATCTCAGTATCTCGCACGATTGAAAGACGATTGGCGCGGTCTCAAGCAAAATGGTATGCCAGTTATGTCTTTTTCTAATCGTGTTATGCAGCTCGGCACTCAATTACGCAAATCGGATGCGGAGCGCAAGGAGGCATTCCTTTATGGATTGGACGAGTATATCAAGTATGATGGCGAGGTGCTCGATCCAATTGATCTCAACAAGGCGGTAGCGATTGCTCTCGTACAGGAGATGAAGCACAACAAGGGAAAGCCTAAGGAAAACAAGACTTCGACTTCGACAAGTACCTCTCAGACCTCTCAGAACCCTTAGAACGGTAAGAATGGTAAGAACGGAACTCTTTCAACTAATCTTCCAATAGTCTCTCAGAAAAGAACTCTGAAAGTGAACCTAAGGGTGAAGCTAACACAATTGCTAAACCTAAGCTCACTCCAGATGAAAAGGTAGCACAAGGAATTTCAGGAGAATACATCACGTCTGAAGAGCAAAGCACTTATTCTAAGGAAGGTCGTTGTTTTCATTGTCACATTAAGGGTCACATAAAAAGAACATGTCCTAAGCTTGACTCAAATGAATCTAAAGAATCCACAGAACCCCCTTTCTCTGTCAATGCAATCAATGACAACACGAGTGTACCGCAAGTTTCTCATGACCCTCCCATTGATGAGTCTCTCATTAAATGTTATGGTCATATGATGGGGCAACGTCATATTGTTTGACCCAGGCAGTATGCATGATGTGATCAGTCCCTCTCTTGTTGAGAAGGCCCGCCTGGAGGTTAGTCAGAAATCTCCTCTGGAGGTCTCTAGCTTCGCTCCCGGTATGGACTCTCTCCCGGTATGGACTCTCTCATCACGAAAGAGTGCCTTGATGTGTTGTTTACAGTTCAACAAGGTGACAATATAACCATCAGCTCCATCATGCATAGTATTGACTAAATACCACGACATCCCTACTAACGTCGTCAGTGCCCAATAGTGGGTGTAGAACTAGGTACTAACATATGCTCCGGCTCCCCAACACAACACACACCACACGCACACACACATGAGCATACATCAACACAAAGTTCAGCGTGCTGAGTTTCTGTCATGACTGCGGAGATCAAGGGCAGACTCAGCCATAATGAAGCCTAGCACTAAAAGAAGCATTAAATCGAAAAAATTAGCACAAAAATGAGGTAGTTGATAGGACATACGCACCACAAAAGATAGAAAGAATTAGCACAATATCAACTGGTCGTAACTCGGACGAAAACTTCACAATGTGAAGTCTGCATGTCCGCAATACGACTAAAAAATATACCTAGATGAATCCAGGATAAGCCCAGATTCACCCTTGAAGGAAAGTGCAAGGTATAGACCCATGGGAGTCACCCACAAGACAATATAACCATCAGCTCCATCATGCATAGTATTGACTAAATACCACGACATCCCCACTAACGTCGTCAGTGCCCAATAGTGGGTGTAGAACTAGGTACTAACATATGCTCCCCAACACAACACACACCACACGCACACACACATGAGCATACATCAACACAAAGTTCAGCGTGTTGAGTTTCTGTCATGACTCCGGAGATCAAGGGCAAACTCAGCCATAATGAAGCCTAGCACTAAAAGAAGCATTAAATCCAAAAAATTAGCACAAAAATGAGGTAGTTGATAGGGCATACGCACCACAAAAGATAGAAAGAATTAACACAATATGAACTGGTCGTAACTCGGACGAAAACTTCACAATGTGAAGTCTGCATGTCCGCAATACGACTAAAAAATATACCTAGATGAATCCAGGATAAGCCCAGATTCACCCTCGAAGGAAAGTGCAAGGTATAGACCCATGGTAGTCACCCACAAGACAATATAACCATCAGCTCCATCATTATGGTTGAGTCTGTCCTTGATCTCCGGAGTCATGACAGAAACTCAGCACGTTGAACTTTGTGTTGATGTATGCTCATGTGTGTGTCTGTGTGGTGTGTGTTGTGTTGGGGAGCATATGTTAGTACCTAGTTCTACACCCACTATTGGGCACTGACGACGTTAGTGGGGATGTCGTGGTATTTAGTCAATACTATGCATGATGGAGCTGATGGTTATATTGTCTTGTGGGTGACTACCATGGGTCTATACCTTGCACTTTCCTTCAAGGGTGAATCTGGGCTTATCTTGGATTCATCTAGGTATATGCTTTCCGTAGAAATTTTTTTGTCTCCTCTCTCAGAATGTGATATGATTTTGGGCATTCAATGGTGGGCGGAAAATATGTTCACTTTCAATGCCAAAAGTGACTCTCCCATTGTCATTCGTGGAGAGCAAGTTGTTCATTCTCCATCTCTCATTTCTAATGTGCAGCGAAGATTGAACGGATTGAGGAGAAGGAGACTCTCTCGGGTCTCGTCTTCTCCAAAGCATGATACACAGGATTTGCATGATTATGATAAGCATGATGAATTGAATGATAATGATGAGCATGATGATTTGGATGACACTGACAAGCATGATGATTTGCATGATCCCAAGCATAATGATTTGCATGAAGACGATGTGATTGTTCACAAGAATGATGGATTAGTTGATATTGTTTCTAGTGAAGCTAACCTCATTGCAGATTCGATCAATCATGAAGAACCGATCTTGGCTCTCGAGTCAAGGTCCAAAGAACCTCCTAAAAAAGAATCGATCTTGGTTCTCGAGCCTAGGTCCAAAGAACCCCTCAGGAAGAACCGATCTTGGCTCTCGAGCCTAGGTCCAAAGAACCCCTCAAGAAGAACCGATCTTGGCTCTCGAGCCTAGGTCCAAAGAATCCCCACAAGAAGCACTATGTGTTCGTATGATTAGTCAGCACGCATCGTACGAGTGTTTCGTTCGTGATCGTTTCATGTATTTTAGTCAGCGTCTTTATGTGATCCCTTTTCCTAGGCATAAGTTATTGTATGTTGAACACGATTCACTCATGAATGAGCACGGATATATGCGGATTATTCATGAAAAGCTGAAAAGTATGCATTCAAGGAAGTCACATTCCATGTCCCTTCCTTGGCACGACACAGTCGTAGAAAGAGCACAAGAAAGATTGAGCATCAAGCATAAGACTTTTCATTGTCATTTGCCACAGTTGATTGATTTAGATCAGAAATACAAGATTCAATCTCATTGTTTGCGTGTGTGTGTTGAACGGGTTGACACTCCGTCTATTTGTTCATCTACATTGCATGCACAGTCTTTAGAGAAGACGAGATTTTTTCCAGTCACTTTACATAGAATGGGTATGTTCATGTTTTTGTGTTGGAAGTGGTTTCAAGAATTTTCAGCCTTGGAGATTCTTGAAGGTAGACGCATGATTATCGACAAAGCTGAAGCATCGAAGGAGCCATAGAAGACTTTGTGTCGCTTTCGGCGCGGCCCAAAGAAGCAAGCGTTGCAGACCTTTATGAAGTTCAAGTACCCGCACGACCCACACATCAGAGTGGGCCGGCGAAGAGTCCCTTCCAGGATTCCGAATGCTATTGGCGATCTCCCTCGACTCCATACAGTTCGGTACCGGTACCTCTCTTAGAAAAGGAGGGGATGTCACGTGACACATCCAACCCTATGTGTCCGTGGACAAGCTACAGCATGACCAGGGTTCAGTTCAATCAAGTCAGCCTAGAATAGGAAGTGATCTGGCACTTTTGTGAGTCTGTTCGCTGACCGTGCATGTCCAGACACTTAGATTAGATGCATATCCTCTGGTTGCACACAACATGACCATCAGATTCCAGTCAGATCTCATCAGTAGCATTTTTACAGTGCATAGACTTCGTTTCCCTATTTTTGATATTTTTTACTTATTATTTTTAAGTGACTTTTATTGGAAAGTAGGTAGGGCAATTTTGCTAAGTTGTATATAAGAAAACCTAGCGCTGCTCGGGTCCTCCCACCGCTCGGGTGGGAGACTGGGTGGAAGATCATCTTGCAAAAAGAGATGCTTAAACTTGGTAAACAGAGCTGAATGCCTGTCTAGAGCCTAAATGCTGTGGGAAACTGAAGCAATATAGATAAATGCCGCATGTGCTCCTCGTTGCAATTCACGCTTTACCTGCACATGAGAAATGAGAGGCAAAGAATGCAGACCCTCCTCAATACGAATGATCATGGGAGACTCTTGACATTTAACGTGAGAGTGTTGGCCTCCCAATCAATGAGAGGGTCGTGCTCCCGAAAAAAGCATATCACATTTTGAGAGAGGAGACGCGAGAAATTTCCTCCGGAAAGCAGCTTGTTGAACTGTAAACAACATATCAAGGCACTCTTTTCTGATGAGAGAGTCCATACCGGGAGCGAAGCCAGACACCTCGAGAGGAGATTTTTGACTAACCTCTAGGCGGGCTCTCTCAACAAGAGAGGCTCTAGTCACATCATGCATACTGCTGGATCAAGCAATATGATAAAACGCTGACCCTTCACATGACCATAAGACTTCATAAGAGACTCATCAATGTGTGTGTCAGAGACATGAGAAGGTTCAGCTTGGTTTACGAAAGTGCTTGTGGTTGTTGTGGGTGTCTTAGGTTCTTTAGGTGGGGCTGTCTTAGGACAAGCCTTCTTAATGTGACCCTTGATGTGACATTGATAACATCTACCTTCCTTAGCATAAATCACTTGTTCTTCATCTGTTATGTATCCTCCTATAATTCCTTGTGCGGCTTTTTCATCCGGGGTTAGCTTAGGTTTTGTGGTGCTTTAGCTTTACCCTTAATTTCATTTTGAGAGTTCTTTTCTGAAGGATTAGAGGAGGATGGGCTAGAAGAGTTACCATTCTTACCACTCTTATCGTTCTGAGGGTTCGGAGAGGTACTTTGAGAAGTCTTGTTTTCCTTGGGCTTGCCCTTGTTGTGCTTCATCTCTTGGGAGAGAGCAATTGCTACGGCCTTGTTGAGATCCGCGAGGTCAAAGACTTCTACATCAAACTTGATGTATTCGTCCGACCCAAAAAGCAAAGCCTCTTTGCGCTCATCATCCGATTTGCGTAATTGGGTGCCGAGCTGCAAAACACAATTAGAAAAAGACATGACTGGCATACCATTCTGCTTGAGATTGCGCCAATCCTCTTTCAACCGCGCTAGGTACTGTGGTGGCATAAACCGCGCCTTGAGCTTGTCTTGGAAGTCGGCCCAATTGAAGGAAAGGGACGCGTCTTCGTCAGCTTCCTCTAGGTGCGCAGTCAACTGTGCCTCTTGCCATGCGTGGTACCAATTAATGGCATCACCGGCAAGGTACATGGCTTTCGTCAAAACCTTGCTATTGCCTGTCTTCTTAGTTGTCGCAAAATAAGCATTAAATTGATGCAACCAAGAATGAATAACACTTGCATCTATCTTATCATCATACTTATTGAAAGTCAACTTCTCTGTGACGGGGTCGTTGGAGTCCGAATCTTGGCTTGCGCCACTTGATGAACTACCAACCTCTTTGGCCGGCTCGGACTTCGAGGTGAGAATCTGTCGGACCAACTCTTACATGCGTAGTTCTCTGTGCCTCACGCTTGGCCTCCAAGGCTGCTTGTCTTTCTTCGGCCGCCTCCTTTCTTTGTGCTTTTCTTTCTTTTCATTCTTCGGCCGCCAAGCACGCTTCGCGGTCCAAGGTTTCCTGTCTGTTTTGGCGTTGACGCTCCACGGAAACACGATTCGCTTCTTGTTGTGCCATCGCAACGCGATTCGCTTCTTGTTATTGTGCCATCACAACACGATTCGCTTCTTGTTGTAGTGCCATCATGTCCATCATTGACTTGACCAAAGCCTCCATAGGATTTGGTACAATCCGTGGCGTAGATGGGGAAAGGGGAGAGTTAGAAAAACCTCCTGTTGAGGAAAATTCTTCTTCGCCACTGCCATGCTCATCACCTCCATGCGAAGTATCCATTCCGCTTCGGGTAATGGCCATACACTGAAGTCTTGGGTTCTTAAGTTCACGAGGAACTTGGGTTCTTGTGGTTCTTGGTGTCTTGGGTTCTTGAGGGTCTTCTTTAGCTTGCAATTTGTGTTAGAGAAGGATCTTCTCTTCCGAGCTTTTCTCTTTTCCGCGGGCGCAGCCCTTGGCGGCCTTGCGCTCACACCAAGGTTGCTTTTTCCCACCGCACGTCGATTGGCCGGCCGCTTAGTGCACGGTCCGCTCTCAATGAGTGAAAAGAGAAACAAGGGGAGGCTGGACAAGCCCTTCTTTCTTGGGTTTCCTGCCACTCTTCAAAAACACGATTAGGAATCGACACCCCCAAGAGGTCTTGGGTTACGTGCAACCGCAACAAGCAAAAAAAATTCTTGTGATTCTTTCATTGAGTGATACAGAACTCTGCCATAGCTCTGATACCAATGTAAGGTGCAGCGGAAGTGAATGTTGAACTTTGCTCAAGATGAGTGCTCCGAACTGTGCTCAAGGTTCCTTTTACTTATGGAAGGGAAAGCCTTCCGTTCCTATAATGAGAGAGTGCAAGTGATCACAAACAAAGTGGATAAACACTGTGAATAAAGGTGCTGAGACTGAGAGAGAGAGAGAGAAAAGAATACGACACCAGACAAGTTGTCAAACCCTCCTCCGAAGGCCCTCCTCTCGATGGCGAGAGAAGTCTATGCTATTGATTGCACAAAAATTGGTACAAGATGTTGATGCAAACTCGTGAGGCTATGATGCACTGTGTGTCTAGGTTGGAGACGACGGTGACGACGAGTGCGGCGACAACGACGTATCTGCTGAAACAACTAGATCTGGTGCTGCACATGTTGGTGAAAAACACTGAAGTTGCTGCTGTCTTATGCTGCTGAAAAAACGCTGATGTAGACCTCTGGGACTGCTGCTAATCTAGGCTAAAAAACGCTGTTCAAAGGGGGCTGAAAGCGCTGTCCAAAGGGGCTGAAAATGCTAGGTGTTCCAGGCTGAAAACGCTAGGTAATCAAGGCTGAAAACGCTAGGGTTTCGGGGGGAGGGTGGAGGGGGGGGGGGGGGGGGTTCTTGCTTGAGAAGTTCTCCAGAGGGCCTGCTGCAACTTGATGCTTGTGCTCTCCTTCCTCTTCCGCCTGATTGCACTAGCGCTAGGTTTTCTTTTATATTTGCTTAGTTCAATTGCCCTACCCAGTTTCCAACAAAAGTCACTTAAAAATAATAAGTGAAAACTGGCTAAAATAGGGAAAATAGGTTCTGTGCATTGGAAAATGCTCCTGATGAATTCTGATGGTAATGCTGATGATCATGCTGTGTGTAACTAGAGGATATGCATCTACTCTAAGTGCGTGGGCATGCACGGTCTGCGAACACACTCACAAAAGTGCCAGAACATTTCCTAAGCTATGCTAACTGAACCCTTGTCCTGAAGTAGCTTGTTTACATGCACATAGGGTTAGATGTGCACGTGACACAATCTCAAGCAAAATGGTACCCCAATCATGTCTTTTCTAATCGTGTTTTGCAGCTTGGCACCCAATTACGCAAATTGGATATGAAGCGCAAAGAGGCTTTTATGTTCGGGTTGGACGACTATATCAGGTTTGATGTCAAAGTCCTCAACCCTGTAGATGTCAACAAGGCGGTAGCGATTGCTCTCGCACAAGAGATGAAGCACAATCAGGGAAAGCCGAAGGAGAACAAGACTTCTCAAAGTACCTTTCAGACTCCTGAGAACCCGCAGAACAATAAGAATGGCAACTCTTCTAACCAATCTTCCTCTAGCCTCTCAGAAAAGAACTCACACAATGAATCCAAGGGTAAAGTAACACAATTGCTAACCTAAGCTCACTCTAGATGAAAAAGCAGCACAAGGAATTTTAGGAGGATACATCACGTCAGAAGAACAAGTCATTTATTTTAAGGAAGGTCGATGTTATCATTTTCACATCAAGGGTCTATAAAGAAAACATGTCCTAAGATTGAATCTAGCGAATCTAAAGAACCCACATAACCCACATCCTCTGTTATTGCCAACAAGGAGAATACGAGTGTGACCCAAGTTTCTCATGATCCTCCCATTGATGAGTCTTTCATTAAGTGTTATGGTATGTGAAGGGTCAACGTTTTGTCATATTGTTTGATCTAGGCAGTATGCATGATGTGATAAGTGACTCTCTTGTCGAAAGAGTCCGCTTGGAGGTTAGCAAGACATCTCCTTTCGAGGTGTCGGGCTCCGCTCCCGGTATGGACTCTCTCATTACACGAGAGTGCCTTGATGCGTTGTTCACGGTTCAATAAGTGTCCTTCCGCAGAAAATTTGTAGTATCTCCACTTTGAGGATGCGATATGCTTTTAGACATTCGATGGTTTCGTGAGCATAACCCTCTCATTGATTGGGCAGCCAAAACTTTCACTTTCAATGCCAAAAGTGACTCTCCCATTGTCATTCGTGGGTAGGAAGTTGTTCATTCTTCATCTCTCATTTCTAATGTGCAGATGAAGATTGAAAAGAATCAGGATAAAGAGACTCTCTGAGTCTTGTCTTCTCCAAAGCACGACACATATGTTTTGTATGATAAAGATGTGATTGTTCACAAGGATGATGGTTTAGTCGATGCTTTTTTTAGTGAAGCTAACCTCATTGCAGATTCGATCAATCACGAAGAACCGATCTTGGCTCTCGAGTCAAGATCTAAGGAACCCCCACAAGAAGTATTGTGTATGTGCATGATTAGTCAGTACGCTTTGTTTGAGTGTTTCATTCGTGACGGTTTCGTGTATTTTAGTCACCGTCTTTATGTGTTTCCTTTTCATAGGCATGCCATATTGTACAATGAACACTATTCACTCATGAATGAGCACGATGTATGCGGATTACTCATGAAAAAATGAAATGTTTGCATTCAAGGAATTCACATTCCATGTCTCTTCCTTGGCATGACACGGTATCTGAAAGAGCACAAGAAGGATTGAGCATCAAGCATCGGCATTTTCATTGTGGTTGCCACAATTGATTGATTTAGATCAGAAAGTCAAGATTCTGACTTTGTTCATCCGCATTGCATGCACAGTTTTTTCGAAAGAATAGTCTTTTTTAGTTACTCTACATAGAATGGGTATGTTCATGTTTTTGTGTTGGAAGTGGTTTCATGAATTTTCCTCCTCGAAGATTCTTGATGAAGGTGGACCTACGTCCATAGACGCAGTTGGACCATTAAAGCAGCCTCCGATGACTTTGTGTCGCTTTCGACGCGGCCTAGAGAAGCAAGCGTTGCAGGCCTTTATGAAGTTCAAGTATCCCAGGACCCACGCATCCCAGTGGGCCGACGAAGAGTCCTTCAGAGGATTCCAGACACTGTTGGCGATCTCCCTCGACGCCATACAGTTCGGTACCAGTACCTCACTTTAAAAAGGAGGGGATGTCACTTACATCTATCTAACCCTATGTGCATGTGGACAAGCTACTTCATGACAAGGGTGCAATTAGCTTAGGAAGTGTTATGGCACCTTTGTGAGTCTGTTCGCAGACCGTGCTTGTCGAGACACTTACAGTAGTTGCATTTCCTCTGGTTGCACACAGTATGCATCAGATTACAGTCAGTACCCATCAGGAGCATTTTACAGTGCATAGAATCCATCTTTTTTCACGTATTATTATTAAGTGACTTTGTTGGGAAGCTAGGTAGGGCAATTTTGACAAGCTAATATATAAGGAAAGAAACTCAGTACGTTGAACTTTGTGTTGATGTATGCTCATGTGTGTGTGTGTGTGTGTGGAGTTGTGTTTGGGAGCATATGTTAGTACCTAGTTCTACACCCACTATTGGGCATTGACGACGTTAGCATGGTATTTAGTCAATACTATGCATGATGAAGCTGATGGTTATATTGTCTTGTGGGTGACTACCATGGGTCTATACCTTGCACTTTCCTTTATGGGTGAATCTAGGCTTATCCTAGATTCATCTAGGTATATATAATATATAAGGAAACCTAGCGCTAGCACTTTCTGGCAAAAGAGGCAGCGGATAGCTTCTGGTAGTGCACCTTCTCAACAAGACCGGCAAGGGAACCTAGCGTTTTCAGCCACAAGGACCAGCCAGCGTTACAGCAGATTAGCCCTAGCGCTTTCCACAGTATTAGATCACCTAGCGTTTGTAGACTCCCAGATCAGCCTGGCGTATTTGCAAACAACAGATCAGCCTAGTGTTTTTGCAACATGGAGATCATCCTAGCGTTTTGGAGATTCCTGCCGACGAGCACATCCATTGCAACAGCGTTTTCAGTTTTCAGTAGTTAGACTCCGCTGCGCAACCCCCAAACCTCGCAGATCTCACCTTCCCGCAGCAAATCCTCGCCGCACGGTCAGATCAGCCTGCGTTTGCAGATTCAGCCCGCTATTCATAGATTTCAGCATCTACGTTTTCAGCGCATCGTCGTCGCGTCGTCGTCATCGCCGTTGTCACCGACATAGAGTCAGAATTCAGCAGATACAAGATTTGCAGATTTCAGCCCCTAGCGTTTTCCGTTTTCAGCCCGTCTCGTTGTCATCATCATCATCGGCAAGTCCATTGCATTTAGACCATTGTACGAGGATTGTGCAATCAATAGCATAGACCTCTCTCGCCATAGAGTGGGGCCCTTGGAGGAGGGTTTGACAACTTTTCTGGTGCCGTATTCTTCTCTCTCTTCAAACATGCACTCAAACACTACACACATGAGAGAGCACATATAACAAATTTATTTTAGGGATTCTCATTTCAAAGTACTTCTTTTCATTAGGCCGTACAGCAGAATACGGTCAACCTGTCAATACCCCTGAAATCGCAAAAAAAATCAATGACTTTATTCCATTTGGGAATCTGTGACAAAGGAGCGGAGTAACTCCTTTCTCGTGCATTCCGCACTGCACCAAATTCAACTTGTTGATCATCGGTAACTCTTGGAATAGTCGAAGCTAGACCAAAAGCCTCAAGATAAAGCTCTAAAATTTGAGGAGTATTTTCTAGGTCCTCCTCCTCCGTCCATTTCACATCCAATGCCGATTAGTTCTTAAACTTGACTAAATACCGTCGTATCAGCTTACCTTTCGCTTTCCTTTCCTTGTGAGCCAGGATCTGTTCTCGAACGAGAATTTCCTCTGTCTCGTCCATCTCAGGTTGCTCCTCTGGCTCCCTGTCCACTGGCACCTCACCTTTGAAAGGTCTCAATATTTCTTATATTGCTTTTGGGCCAGAGGCCTTTAAAAGAATTGCCAAGGCCTCTCTCCCTCAAATTGGCTTGGGAGCACCACAGAGATAGAGGAGACCCTCAGACATTGTACTTTGCGAAACATTAATATGAAAAGAAATATTGAAGGCACGGAACTACGCCGGGCCGTGTCGTCTCTCTCAGTTGCAGTTTAGTTCACTAAGTTGTTTTCAGTTTCTTTCACGTGTTGTGCCAGATTCTCGACTTGGGTTGTCCAAGTCAAAGAGAGAGAGAGAGAGAGAGAGAGAGAGAGAGAGAGAGAGAGAGAGAGAGCCTTTTAACGACTATGTGAGGCTGAAATCGGCCTATGAGACAAATCAAGTATACATGTGTGTGCGCCCTCCGGCTATCGAAGAAGACAAAACAATTCAAACTGCTACAAGATAAAAGAAAAACACTTTTGTGGATGATGGGATCTATGGGGTGTGTGTGGAGCTCTAGTACTAGGGATATGTGCATGCTAGTACTAGGGATATGTGGATGTCTATATGCTTAGGAAGTACAACCATGCAAATTGTCACGTGCGCACTTCACTTGCGCCACGTGGACAAGCTTCTACTACAGTCTTAGTTAGCTTAGGATCTACCATGGCATTTTGTGAGCCTCTAGCAGGACGTGCATGTCCAGGCCGGTCACAGTTGCATACCCTCACTTGCACAATTAAGTTATTTAAGCATATAGGCATATGAACAATTACTTAAGTCATTTATTAATAAGTGACTTTGACATGACATTTATTAAAAGTAGATAGGGCAAATGGCTGAAGGACCTATGAAAGAAACCCCCCGGGCACCAGTAGAAGGCAGAGGAGCAGTGACAGAGCCTCTCCAAAAGTAGCAGCAAGACCAACGTTTTGGCACCAGCAAGATCAGCATTTTCAGCCCTATGATCGCCATCAGATTTCAGCCCTCAGCGTATAGCCTTGTCACGGTTGCAGTTCTTGCCGTATTACTACCAGCGTTTTCAGATTTCAGCGAGTTTCGAAAGGGGTGACAAGGTTTTGGGGCGAGTGCATCTAGGACTTCACCGCTCCATGTCTACCATGTGGATTGTGTGTGTGTGTGTGTGTTTGGCTAGAAAAGGGGTTGTATGCTGTGTACAAAAGAGATTTTGGAGATGCTCAATGGTCTAGCTCCTAGAGGAAGTACAAAAGTGAGATAACAATGGGCTATGTAAACGTCAAGGTTGTCTGTCTCTCTCTCTCTCTCTCTCTCTCTCTCTCTCTCTATCTATCTATATATATATATGTATGTATGATGTATGTATGTATGTATGTATATGTGTGTGTGTGTGTGTGTTCAGTTTTGTTTGAAATGCTGAAGTCTGTACGAGTTCGGTCCTTTTTAGTTGGCACGTGGTGCCCGTCAGCTACACATGCCCACACGGTGGTGTATAGGCGGAAGAGCCATTGCATGTACAATAGATAGATTTTCGAAGCCTCGCAGACACTAATGGCAGTTGCTCGAACTTAGTTGCCGTTCATGGATACGATTGTCTATCCTTGTGGCTTGCTGTCTTCTACAGAGAATTGTGCTTGATGCAGTGGTGGATGGACTTGCAAATTTGTTCGTCACTCTTAGAGGCCCTAGATTCCTGGTCTTGTTGTGTATCCAGGATCTAAGAGGGGGTGTTAAGAGTTTTCGAAGTCATCTCTTGGGTTTCCCCATCTAGATCTTGCAAGGGCTTCTTTGTGGCTATCAACGGCCTTGTGAGGCTTTATGTGGAGCACCTAGGAACCGAAAGCCTCTCTAAAGGAACATGCACGTTGAAGATGATCAGGACTAACCATGATGTCCATCATCTCCTGCCGCTGTCGGTTACAAAGACAGTAGTATTTGGAAGGAGACTTGTAGTTGACAAGGATCATTGTGGGGGACTGAACCAACCCACGTCTACTTCTTTGAAGTATGTACATATGCATCACTCCAAACTATTGTTACGTGGTAGTGATGTGTGTGAACACACTAGGAACGCCGGGGTATTTTTTCCCTCTTTAGGAGGTTTTTTCCCTCGTGCATTGTATATACGCCCATCACTCTAGGGCTATCTATCTTTCCATTGCACACTAAGTAACACACTCTCTATTGTGTGCCTTGAGCTTCCTTCGTCTTCTCCAAGCTGTGTGGTTTTCTCTGCAACCCTAATTCCAACAATTGGTATCAGAGCAGGTTGCGTCCTCTCGGGCTTAGTCGTTACCTGCTCCAGTACACGCCTGCTCACTTTCTCCGATTTCAGTGAGCTTTGGCGAGCGTTCGTAGATCGACAAATACTTCTGGAGTACCCGTAGAGCTTGGTCTGCTCAGAATTTTGATTTGGGCTCATTTCGGCCTCCGTTTCCACTATAGGCAGTACTGCACAGGCTATTTCGTCATTTTGTGCAGAATTTCTGTCAGTGCCGTTTTCTGCATAACAGGTGCCTTATAGTCTTCTACGGTTTGTGCTATATAGCACAGGTTGTTCCCGCTCCGTTTCTCCTATTTTTGGGCAGTTTTCACATCAGGTGCAACATTTACCATGGCTGACAACAACAACACAGATGTGTTCAAGATGTTTGCTGCTGACAGGTTGGATGGGGACAACTACCCTATGTGGGCTTATATGATGCAACATGTTCTTGTGTCAAAGGGTGTCTGGAACATTGTGCAGGACATTGATGTACGTCCTGGTTCTGAGGATGTAGGCGATGTTGAGGATGTTGCAGGTCTTGCTGCAAGGATTGCAGCTGTTAGAGTTGTTTTGCCTACGGCAGAACAAGCTCGTTGGGATGTTAAGGATGCGCAGGCTCATGCATTGATTGCGTTGTCTATGAAGCGCACCATTGTTCCTCACATCCGTTCAGCAAAATCTGCAAAACAGGCTTGGGATATTCTAGCAGGTCTTTATGCAAGCCGCAATGAGGCTAAAATTCCTTTGCTGCGTAAAGAGCTGGAGTCGAAGATTATGCATGAGGAAGATGATATGGACACTTTCCTTGCTAGTGTCAAGGATATCAATGAGCAACTTATTTCTGCAGGTGAAGTCATTTCAGACAGTTCCCTTGTGCAGACTGTTCTTGATGCCTTACCAGATTCTTACCAGACTTTTGCTAGTACTTGGAGAATTATGACCCAAGGAAATCCAGAAGTTGTCAAGTTTGATGCATTATGCACATTGCTGTTGCAAGAGTCACTTTCCAGAAAAAACAGGACTAGGCAGCGTGCAGTTGAACGGGCTTTTATTGCTTCTCAAAGAAAGGGTGGTAACAGCAATGCAGCCACTTCTTATGGTTCTGCTACGAGTGGCAAAAATTCTGTTCCTAATGCTTCTGTTGGCAGCAATTCGTCTGCAAATTCTGGTGATAAGGGCAAAAAGAAGATGCGTTGCCATTATTGTAAATCCAATGATCACTTGATCAAGTCGTGCCCTAAGTTGAAGGCCAAAGAGGCTAAGAAGAAAGAGGGTGGTTCCACTGCAAATGCTGGTTCCACTACAAATGCAGCCATTGTTGAGTCTTCTGTGAAAGGAGACTGTAATGCTGATGTTGATGCAGAATGGGCTTTTAGCGCAGAGTGCACTTACAATCCTGCTGTCCATGATGCATGCTTGTCAGTTGCTGTAGAGTCACATGTGTGGTATTTCGACAGTGGTGCTACAAAGCACATTACCTCACATCGTGAATTGTTTACCTCTCTCGAGTCTGTCCCTCATGGGAATTCAGTCACTTGTGCCAACAACGCCTCCTATCCAGTTCAGGTAGTTGGAAAGATTGTGCTCACTGCTGCTAATGGCAGTTCCTTCACACTTGTTGATGCACTTTATGTACCTGGGATCAAGAAGAATCTCTTGTCTGTATCCGCACTTGCTAGACTTGGACTTGTAGTCAAATTTGTGGATGACAGATGTACAGTTCATGATCTCAGTTTTGGTGATGAAATTGTTGCATCTGGGCTTTTGTGCCGTGGGTTGTATAAGCTCACTTTGTATGACAAGTGTGGATTAATTTTTGCAAATGCTGTTGCAGATTCAAGGGCTATTTCAGATGCAAAAGTTTGGCATGCACGTTTTGGTCATCTGAATTTTGCCAGTTTGCTGCATTTGCAGAAATCTGATATGGTTGCTTCTTTGCCGCCTCTTGAAGCACCTGTCAAACATGTTTGTGAAGGCTGTATTCTGGGTAAGATGCAGTATTTTGAATTTCCAAAGGATGGTTCAGTTCGGGCCACATGCAGGTTGCAGCTTGTGCATAGTGATGTTTGTGGACCCATGCAAACTCCGTGCTTGGGCAGTTACCTGTACTTCGCGACTTTCATTGATGATTACTCCAGGCATGCATGGGTATTTCTGCTTAAAGAGAAGTCCGAAGTTTTTATGTGCTTCAAACAATTTCTGGCTATGGCTGAAAATGTCTCGAAATGTACTATGGGCACCCTCCGTTCCGATCGAGGGGGGGAGTATATGTCGCATGAATTGAATGCATTTCTCGCTAGGCGTGGGATAAAACACCAATGTACAGTGCCTTATACACCTCAGCAAAATGGTGTTGCTGAGAGGAAAAACATGTCACTGACGGAAATGGCACGATGTATGGTCAAAAGTCAAGCTTTGCTGCATTCTTTTTGGCTTGAGGCCATCATGTGTGCCACTTATGTACTTAACAGGTGTCCTACGAAAGCTTTGCAGTCTATTACTCCATATTAAGCATGGCATGATAGAAAGCCTTCTATTGAGCACATGCGTGTTTTTGGCTGTTTGGCATATGCTTTGGTGCCACAAGTGCAGCGCAGAAAATTGGATGATAAGGTTGTCAAATGTATTTTTGTTGGTTATAGTGCTGAAAGCAAAGGATACAGGTTGTATCATCCGCAAACAAAACGTATTCTGGTTTCACGGGATGTAGTGTTTGTGGAAGATTCTGTTCAGCCCTTGCTATCATGTACTAGAGACAGTAATGTAAGCTCACAGGACATTTATGACACTTTGTTGCCTCTTTTCAGTGGTGGAAATACGAATGTAAGTTCGAATGAGGCAAATGTACAACCTATGGGGGTTTCTGAAAATGTTTTAGATCAGCCTATTACTGATGCAGATGTACATGATGTACTTGATGAGGAAAGGGCTGAAAATGAGCAGGCTAGAGGTATGCGAAAATGGCTGGTGCACACTTTGCGTGACAGTAAATTGGATGCACCTTTGTCTAGTCGTACTCGTTCAAGCTCTCGCCATGCATCTTATGGATCAGATTGTTATGCTTTGGTTGTGTCTAGCTTACATGATGTTGAGGAGCCTCTGACTTTTGCTGAAGCACAAAATTCAGAAAATTGGATGGCTGCCATGCAATCAGAATATGATGCACTTATAGAAAATGACACATGGACTTTATGTGATTTGCCTCCTGGCAAAAAGGCCATTGGTACGAAGTGGGTTTACAAGTTGAAACGCAAGCCGGATGGTGAGATCGATCGCCATAAGGCTCGACTTGTTGCAAAAGGTTATGCACAGCAAAAAGGCATAGATTATGAAGAGACTTTTGCTCCCACTTGCCGTATGACTACTGTACGTTTTCTATGTGCATTGGTAGCTCATTTTGGTTGGGATGTACATCAATCAGACATTGTTACTGCTTTCTTGAATGGTGACATATTTGAGGAAGTTTATGTAACGCAGCCTTGCGGTTTTGTCATAAAAGGACAAGAGGACAAAGTGTGCAGATGCAAGAAGGCTTTGTATGGGTTGAAGCAATCTGCTCGTGCTTGGTATGAGAAAGCTGACACTCATTTGGTCAAACAAGGCTTTCGTAACAGTCCAACAGAAAGCACATTGTATGTAAAGCATGAGGGTGATGTACTTCTCATTGTGGTTCTTTATGTTGATGATTTGCTGATCACTGGACCAAATGAGAGACATATTGCTGAATTTAAGGCTGATTTGAATGCTACTTTCAAGATGAAAGATTTGGGGCTGTCGCATCATTACTTGGGTATACAGTTTAAGCAGTGTGATAGTGGTATTGCCTTGTGTCAGAAAAGTTACAAAGAGCCATTGCTATGTAAGTTTGGACTTGAGGATTGCAAACCTATTGCCACTCCCATGGAAATAGGTTTGAAATTGAGTCTACATGATGCTGGCGATCCTGCTGATGTCACTCTTTACCAAACTGCTGTTGGATGCCTCATTTCTGTATGCAACACGAGGCCAGATATTCAGTTTGCAGTCTCAGAGGTCAGCAGATTTATGCATAGCCTAGGGTCTAAGCATTGGCAGGCTGTCAAGAGGATTTTTCGCTACCTTAGTGGCACTTTACATCTTGGCTTGTTTTATCCCAAGGGGGGATCATTGCCGCCAGACTTACATGCTTTTTCGGACTCAGATTGGGATGGTTGTTTTGACACGCGAGTGTCCACATCAGGTTTTTGTTTCATGCTTGGAAGTTCATGTATATCATGGTTGAGCAAGAAGCAACCTAGTGTGGCCACTCCGATTTGTGAGGCTGAGTATAGGGCACTCTTCACAGCTACGGTTGAGTGTGTATGGCTCAGACGCCTTATGGCTGATTTGGGTGTTGGACAGGACACTGCCAACACTATCTACACTGACAGTCAGAGCGCATTGGCAGTTGCGAGGAACCCAATTTTTCATGCTTGCACAAAGCACATTGAGGTGCATTACCACTATGTCAGGGAGAGGCTCTCAGCAGGAGAGATCAGCTTGGCTTATGTGCCAACACAGGACAACCTTGCAGATCTTTTCACAAAGGCATTGTCTCGTGAGAAGCTTGAAGCTTTTCGCAAAGCTTTGGGCTTACTTCCCTTTGTGGACTGATCATGTCGTTAGGGCATGGCACTTCCCTTTACTCATGTGCCAGCTCTCGTTCACCGCATCACTCCAGGGGGGATTTGTTACCATATACATGTGGTAGTGATGTGTGTGAACACACTAGGACCGCCGGGGCATTTTTTCCCTCTTTAGGAGGTTTTTTCCCCCGTGCATTGTATATACGCCCATCACTCTAGGGCTATCTATCTTTCCATTGCACACTAAGTAACACACTCTCTATTGTGTGCCTTAAGCTTCCTTCGTCTTCTCCAAGCTGTGTGGTTTTCTTTGCAACCCTAATTCCAACAACTATGAAAATGGCAGACGCGAGTCTTCTACCAACGTACGTCTCAAATGGAGTCTGGCAAGGACGCAAAGTCATAGGTGTTCGATTGAGGTGTGAACAGTTGTCGGACCAACCTTTACCCTTAAAGATCTGGGCAGCTTATGATGCTTGAGCATATACTCCAAGCCATCTCAACAACAATCCTTTTCTTTCGCCCATTCTCTGAAGGTGATCAGATATTTTCAAGCTCATGCTTGATGATCCAAAAATAAGACGCCACTCTTTCTACCAAAGTGTGCCTCAAATGAAGTCTGTCAAGGAAGCGGAGTCACAGGGGATCGATCGAGGTATGAACAGTTGTAGGACCAACCTCTGCCCGCAAAGACCGAGGCAGTTCATGACGCTTGAGCATACTCCAAGTCATCTCAACAACAATTCTTTTCTTTCGCTTCAGAATTTCCATTCTCTGAAGGTGATCTGCTATTTGCAAGCTCATGCTTGATGCCATTGTCTGCTCAATACTTCACAAAAGCATTGGAGGTGAACTCCCCACCCTTGTCTACACAAAAGAGTCTTCAAGTGTTGGCTGGTTTCTTCCTCCATTAGTGTGTTCCAATACTTAAAAATCTTGAAAGGCTCATCCTTGTGCGGGAGAAAGTATATCCAAGTGAATTGACTAGTAGCATGAGGTAGAGTGCTCGGCCACGGACGAAGTCTGCATAGATCCACATAGGTCGTTGTGAACCAACTAAAAAATGGCAGAAGTTGGCCGGGTAAGAGGACTTTGGAATAGTCTCTCTACACCGCCTCTCACAAATGCAAGACATGCAATGTCTCCCAACACTGGGTAAGTTGTCAATCATCTGCTCACAAAACACTAGTCGAAGAGCATCAACATTTAAGTGACCAAACCGGTAGTGCCATACATTTCCAGTAGGAGAGCCTTGGATCTTGTAGAGTCCTCGATCCTATCTACCCCTATTGACCTCCTGGTTGGTGTGTAGATCCTGAATGGAGACTGAATGCTCCGTGAATATCACCTCCATGCCAAGCTTGCACACTTGATGATGCGTAGACATATGATGGAAACCAAGATGTGGACATAATACCTTGGAGGAATGGATCCCCTCTGTGCCATTCGGGATGAGCTCCAATGTGCCCTCATTGTGAATAGGAATCACTGATTTGGCACCAATAAAGATGGAATCACAATGCATCTACGTGTTGTACAGAGGGTCCTTTGAAGGTGTCACGTGCAGTGAGGCACCACTGTCTAGAATCCAATGCTGAGAATAGCGGTGTCGCAACCTCCGATGTTGATGGAGAAGTATCCAGAGGTAGCATCTCTAGATGGGCAAAGGCTGGTGACTTCCCTGCAGTGGAGGATACACTGGTGTGCCTGGGCCACTTCTATGAAGAACAGCCCTTCTCGGCAACTGTCACAATGCCACTGCGCTTTCAAAGCGTCTTGCTCAGCATCTTGTGTTCTTTTAGTTTTTTCTGCCTTTTTTGGAAGCTTTAATTCCCTGATCAAAATTTGTTTCCTGCATTCCAGACGTGCAGTGTAGGCTTCGATACCCAATGGGGCCATGGGAGGGATCAAGCTACTATTTTTATGTCTGTTTTTTCTGTTTTTTGTTCTCAATTTATGAAAGGAAGCAAGGTCCTTGATATTCACAGACAGGGTACATGGAGGTTACCTGCACTACTCATCAACTTGAGAGAGAGAGAGAGAGAGAGAGAGAGAGCATTGTATGCTGTGACAAACTGGTCACCTTCAAAAGGCTACTAAACCATAAAGATCGCTGCCACCAATCGCCACTGATCAACCTGTCCAGAATCATGAGGATATTTTCCACAAGATTTTCTAAAAGCATTTTCAAGTAAATAATGGTTTGTTTTTATCTATTTCTGGTTTAGAAAGAAATAAGGTCTTTTTTTTTTTCTTTTTGTGTTTAAGCCTCACTTATAATTCATAGGTTCAAACTTCTTTGACCTTAACAAAGGTATATCTTAAGGATATAGTGAATCTGTTGCCATGTGTAGAAACCTTCCCAACCACCGCATTTTTAGTTTAGTTTTGGCAATGCTCGAAGATTTTTCAAATATGAATGTACGCATGTATCTTTCCTCAGGTCTCTAGAGCATTACTTCGTAGAGCCTTAAAAAATAAGAAGAAGAAAAAAAAGCAATCTGATGCTTCACATGAGCTAGTTTTATGGGATTGCACCCTCTTAAGACTTTGTAGAGTCTTAAGTGGGCCTCAATTTGTAGTGAACTTGAGTTCTCCTTGAGGCAAGTCCGATTGGAAGCTCAAAGGCTTCCATTTAAGGCAGGCTCTGTCTACTTCAAAGAGTACAAGGAGTTGGTTCTCACAACTTTGGCATAAGTTCTTCATTTATAAAAGGGATCCTGTGCAAAGCCAATAATCCGTGAGTACATTACAATGTGGCACCTGACGTGAAGTAGTTAGTCAACAAGTATTTTTTGCTTTTAAATTGTGGTATTGTAACATGATTTACTCTAGGGTCTTTTATTTTGCAGTAGGAATCAGATTTTCCTCCTCATGTTTTTTCCATGGAGAAGATGGTTTTACTACCCAATGGCCTCAACCTACTCCTCTTTAAAAAGAAAATGTTGTTCTTCACAATTTTTATCGTAACTAACGTCATCATTATCAAACCAACTTCAATTCATTGTTCGACCAATGGTAAAGGTTGTTTTTAGTGTCAAGTTTTGAAAAACTTGGGTCCATGGCAACAATGTTGGTCACCATTAGGACTTGTTTCCGTAGGAGTGGTTTGCGATCACCAAGTCCAAATTTGCTTAGCAATTTTTCATATACTTCGTGTCATCACATGAATGCCCAAAGAATGATGCAAAAGCCCGAAGTATGTTTCAAATCAGCCTTAAATTTTGCAATATGTCTCATTCGGCAAGTCAACAATAAGTCATCCATATACACAACAACGATAAGATACATATCACTTGTATACAAAGTACTCTCAGTTGGATTACTTCAAAAGCCATGTGAAGCAAATGATTATCCATCTTCTCATACCTTGCATGAGAGATTGCTTTAAAGCATATAGTGCTTTATTACATCTGCACACTTTCTTTTCATGTCCTTTTGTGATAAAATCATGAGGCATCATTCCATACACTTTTGCAAAAGTCACTACATAAGAAAGTAGTTATAATGTCCAACTTATGTACATCCATCCAAAATAAGCTACCAATACACATGAAACAAACAAAAGTCATACAACAAGTGGGAGCAACAATTCGTTCATATTCAATGCTCTTTTGTTGAGAGTAGCCTTTCGCAACAAGTCTTGCTTTGCAATCAATACTACCATTTGGCTTACATTTACAACTTATAAACACACTTTATACCAATGGCCTTCTTGCAAGGACGCAAGTCACATAAGAACTAAGTATTGTTTCTCACAAGTGCATCATATTCATCTTGCATAGCAATATTGTCAATTTTGTTCATCATCAAGTGCAAGCGATTCATCCTCATCACAGAAATTTGACATGGCCACAATCTAATGCACAAGAATCATGATGAGAACTTGAATGAGTATGACTAGACAAAGGTGCATTCGATTATCTGTCATGCAAAGTATGCACTATCCATTTAGGCAAACATTGCATCAGCAAACAGGTTGATCTATGACATCCTTTGAAGGGTCAATATTTGCCTCATTTAGACTTGCATTTGTATTTTCATGATTGAAAAGAGATAACAAGGTATCAAAAATGTCTTGTGAGGTTATGCCAGTCTCTTTAGTATATGACAACAAGGGCGAAACTGCATCTTTTAAAAACATCTCTGAAGTCAAGATACATTTTGATTGTGGATGATATAAGTTTTGACACTTGCTCTCAGCACTGTAATTAACAAAGATGTATCTTACATCCTTATCATCCAACCTTCTATGTTGTTGTTGTGGTACTAAAGCATAAGCCAAGCAACCAAAAACACGCAAGTGATCAATATATCACTTTTTATCAGAACATGCTTCATATGGCGTCATAGACTAAAAATTTGGTGGGGCACGTGTTAAGTGTGTAGGCAGCACACATCGGAGTATTTAGCAAGAAAGCATGTGGTAAAGCTTGGTTTTTAACCATACATCATGCCATCTCCATAAGCGATCTATTTTCTCTCTCAGTAGCACCATTGTGTTGAGGTGTATAAAACATTATGCATTGGCGTTTTATGCCATGAACAACCATAAATGCTTCAAATTATTTTGACATATACTCCTTGTTTAGAACGGAGGGTGTCCACAATATAATTGGATACATTCTGAATCAACAACAGAAATTGTTTGAAGCACGTAAAGGATTCAGTCTTAGCCTTAAGCAGATATACCCATGTATGCCGTGAGTAATCATCAATGAAAGTCACGAAGTATAAATTATTACTAAAACACAGCGGACTACAAATATCAATGTAAAGAAGTTGCAACTTGTGAGTAGCCCGCATTGGACCATCTTTCAAAAACCTAGAATGTTGCGATTTTCCCAAAGTACAACCTTCACAAACATGCTTAGATGGTGCCTCAAAAGGGGGCAATGAGGCAACCATAAAAGATTTCTGCAAACATATCAAATTGAAAAATTTGGATACGCAAAATGTGCATTTTATAGTTTAAGCATCTGAAACAACTTTAGAATGTGTATATCGGCTGAACTAAGATCATGAACTATGCATCTATCATCCACAAACTTTACAACAAGGCCAATTCTTACTGATGGAAAAACAAACAATAGATTCTTCTTGATCCCCTACACAAAAGGTACGTCAGAAAGTGGGAAGGAAGTGCCATTAATTACAATGAGTATAATCTTTTCAACTCCTTGAACTAGATAAGAGGCATTGTTGGCACAAGTGAGAGTATTCCCATTGGGAACAACATCAAGAGTAGTGAATAAGTCATGATGCGATGTAATGTGCCTTGTAGCACCATTGTCAAATTACTGCACTTGTGAACTTGTAGCCTCAATCAGGCATTGATCAAAAGAAGGGTCATATTAGCACTACATACTAAAATCCCAATTTGCATCAACAACAAAATTGGTAGATTTTGCAATGGCTACAATTGTAGAGATTCATTGTGTTTCTTACATGCCTCTTTAGCCTTTAGCTAAGGACATTGCTTTATCAGCAGATGATCAATAGCCCTGCAATAGCTGCAACACCATTTTTTCTTTCCTCTTTCAATAGATTTATTAGATGCTTTGTTGTTAGGGGAGGCATTTGTCATAGATGGTTTGCTACTTGCGTAAGGTACTTTAGAAGTAGCAACATTGTCATTGCTACCTCTTCTTGTGCATCAACAAGAGCTTGTTCAACAACACATTGCTTAGCCATATTTTTTCTTGACATAACCTCTTGTAACAACAAAGTGACTAACCCATCAAACTTAATAGCATTATTATTGCCCTGTGTAACAAGCCTCAAAGTAGAAGCAATAGTCTGATACAAATCTCGTCATGTATCTTGGATAGTCTGCACAAGTGAATAATCAAGAATGACTTCACCTGCAACAATAAATTGCTCATTGATATCTTTGATTTGAGCAAGAAAAAATTCCATTTCATCTTCCTCATACATGACCTTTTATTCTAGCTGTTTGTGCAGAAATGATAATTTTGCCTCACTACGACTTGCATACAATCCAATTACAATGTGCCAAGCATGTTTGTTGTTTTGGCAAGATGAATGTGAAGAGCAATGATGTGCTTGATAGATGGTTTAATCAATGTATGCCCTTATACATTTGTTCTATGCCAACGAGCTTGTCCAATTTTAGGTAAAACAATTCTAATAGTAGGAGAAGAATTTCTAGAACTTACAACATCCTCCACAAAATCTGGATCAATAAAACCTAGACGTACATCAAAACCTTTAACAATGTTCCATAAACCCTCGGAAACAAGTATATGCCGCATCATGTAAGTCCACAATGGATAATTGTCTCCATTCAGTTTGTCATCAACAATCGACATCTTGAAAACATTGTTTCTCTTAGCCATAGTGAAAGACTAATCCTTGTATGGAAAATGCTCAAACAAAGTTAAAATTGAAGGGGAATTGCATATGTTATATTGCCCAAACCATAGTAAACTATCAAAACCTTGTTATGCAAATTTTTTTAGTAAAAGGAATTCTGCATAAATGGACGAAATTGTTCGTTCAGTACTTGCAATAGTGGAAACAGATGCAATCATGATCTTGAATCATTGAGCACACCATCTCTACCAGCTTACTCGAAGTATGCATTGAATCACTAATGCTTGTCAAGGATAAAGTGAGTGGGGGGTGCTAACGATGCTTCTAATTATACTTGAGAGGACAATCCTATTCCAATACCGATGGTTGGAGTTAGGATTGTAGGAATGTACACATAGCTTGGAGATCGAGAGAAAGATCAAGGCATACAATATAGAATGTATTACTAGGTGTGAAACTATAAGCTAAGATAACCCTAGAGTGATGGACTTATATACAAAGCACAGAAGAAAAAAAACCTCCTAGTGAGGGAAAATGGTGCCCAACAGTCCTGTGTGTTCATACACATACCTACCATATACATGGTAAAAATGGTCATCATAGGTACACTTTGAGGTTGGTCATTCAATGTTTGACTCATTGGGCATGCATGCTCTTGCATATAGCGTAACCTATGATAGCAATGGAAGAGCCCATGATTTGTCCAAGTTGACATAATCACACCATAACGCTTTGCACGCTTCCATTGGATGATCATAGCCTCTAAAAGTTAAGCATTGACAAGCTTTTGGATTTACCTTTGGCTTTTGAATTAAAAGTTTGTCTTTGAGAGACTCGCTTAGGTTCTGAGAAATGTGTAACAAAACCTTCAGCAAAATGCAGACGTTTCCTTGGATGTGATTCTCAAGCCCTTTGGGTCTTGCGGGGACAAGCTCCTATTGTCTAGGCCTAGCTTGAATATCAAAAGAGCCTTTAGTTTCTCAGTTATCCACTCCTTTTTTAGGCTCATCAATTGCTCTTGATGTTTGGTCTAGAGAGGAATCATAATCCTTTGGTCAATTGTCATCAAGGAGGATGAAAATTTCCATTCTCTTGTCAAGTAAAGGTCTCAATTTTTCAAGCCCTCAAGGAAACATGACACTTGTCTCTCTTGGGTTGGCATTCATTGGCTAGACACCTCATTATGTATTGCTTCAAGTGTGGAATACTATACCTCATGGACTCATCTTGTCTTTGCTTAAAGTGCAAGATCTGTGTGAGGGTGTTATGTTTAGCTCCATCTTGGAGTGATCTTCTATAATGTGATTGATTAGGTTCTCAAAGTCATGTAGCACACTTGGCTCAAGCATTTGGAACCAATTCAATGCTCTCCCCTCTAAAGTGAGAGTAAACCTGTGTGCCATTACATGTGTATCGCTCACTATATTTCAGCATAGACCACTTGTTGAAAATAGGAAATAGGATAATAAGAATCCCCTTTACGATTAGATTTGTCTCACAACCTTGCTAGCTTTGATGGCCTAATTTGTGAGTGCCAAGTATTAGTAGGCCTATTTTTTGTTTTTGCAATTCGTTCATGTATGGGCCCGTAGTAATCCTTGATTGGCTAAATGACCATTGTTCCTTTCAAAATATAAGTCAATAGGGATTGTAGATAAAGTTTTGTTTGTACTGTCTCTTTGAGAATGCATTTGCCATTCGATCCAGGTAGTATATTGAGGTTGTGTTTCCATTGACCCATTCCATTTCATGGATCTGATTGGTAGCCAAATGGAGACATTTTGACCATCATGGTACTCTGGTTACGACCACCATTTTGGCATAAAGAGAAAATTACTTGTTTATTTTGCCCGACTTCTAGTCTCCGTTACTCATTTTCTTGCCATCATAAGTTGTCGCAACTAAAAAACTTGGCCCTAGTGATTTCCAAACATGCACCTATTAAATGTGTTTGTAATCAATACCCCTGAGGTAAAACCCCCCTTTTGATTCTCTTGGTGATGTGAAATTTCCAAATTTTGCTTCAATTTTCTATATAGGATCAGATGTTTTAGAGCGCCCTAAAACCAAATGTAAAATTTGGGCATGCCTATGCGCCTATATGAGTTTTTAAGCCCCTTGGCTTACTTTTGCCCAAAAACCCCACTTTCGTCTCATAATAATTTGAGAAATATAGAGCAACTTTTTAGGTCACTTTTTGACATCTCTAGACATGAGAGAGAAACTCATGATTTAAGTTTTATTCTTGCATTTTGACCTCATAGCTAACATGGAATGAAGTCAAAATAGGTGCATTGCAACCACAAGAGATTAAATCCTTGTTTGAGCTTCATTCTTGCATTCTCAATCTTGGAATGAAATCCTGCATAAGAAAAATAGTTGATTGCAGGTCTTGGAACTTTATTCCTTCAGCAAACAATCAATTTTGATACCATATCAAAACGCTTTCTACAATATTCACAAGCTTATGGGGATGTTGATCCTTAATGTAAAAGCTTTAAAAACGTTGGATAGGTTGAGCAAGCACTACAAACGTGGCATGAGAGAACTGCATATGTGGTATCTATTAGTTTTTCCATGCATAGAACATTAGCATTTGACAAGTAGTTTAGAATTTTCATTACTCCATATGCATAAGAAGGTTGCCTTGCCAATCCACAGAACATAATTTCTCGATGCTTCCATTCCATCATCTTGCACTACCTCTATTTCTCTCATGTTTGAACAATGCACGTGGCACAAGCTCTGGTGATTTATGCTAGTTTGAAAGATGAACTCACTATATAGTGATAAATATTATGGTGGATGGACCAATGATCCATTCATAGTTTAATCATAATCAAGTTAAACTCATATTAGGGCTTGATTAATGACTAATTCACCAACTTAATATGGTTGCAAATGTGTAGGGTAGATTACTATCCATAAAGATGTACAATGAGCAACATAGAGATAGGGAGAGCTTCTTTACACATATGCTTACAACAAGAATTGCATGTGGCTTCTCCTTCATTAATTAAGGACTATGCTTTACAGATTTTCGTCTACCAGTAAGAGGAATTTCACACAATGACTATGTCCACATAAACTTCCACCGCTCATAACACACTAGGGGTATGGCATACAGGATACAAGCCTCCCCTTCAACACATACAAGTAGGTGGAGGGAATCACAATCCTCCCCTACACACAATGAAGGTGTCACCAGAGTCACCACGAAAAAGTGGACCAATTTTGTCAAAGCTATCAATGACTATAGTGATATCACTCTTGCTACAACATACTATTGGATGGTAGTTGTCAACAAAAATTGAGGGCCTCACATGCTATAAAAAATTGACCAAATCTACTTCTGTCCAAACGCTTGCGTTTGGGGCTTTTGAGATTTAGTGCGTCATATGGTGTCTTCGAGGACCGATGTTGTATATTTTGGATGCATCAATTGGCCAATTGTAATAGATTCCAACTTTTAAAGTTGGGTATCCACAAATGAGCTTCCAAAATTGTAGGCAATTACTCTCAATGTTGTTGACATTGTCTAACTTAGTAACTTAATTAAAATGATTCTTGTTTTCCCCAATTTTGAAGCTAAACTTCAATGAGAAAATAGCATTCAATTGAGACAAGGTTAGTTACAATTGAAATCTCTTGGAGAACATTGTGCACACACACTAACCAAACCTTGCAATATCAAGTGAAATCTTGCAATTACTGATGCAAAAGAGACAATATATGCAAATTTGAAGATAACTATATGTACAATTAGAAGCTAATGCAAGAGGCTACATGAAAGGATATGCATATGTGTAAATACACATTTTATTTGATAATGCAATAGGATTATCAGATGAGTTTACAGCCAAAAAATTTAGCCAATTATCCACTCACCAAGAAGAGAAATGCCACTACGTGAAATTATCCCAAAGTATATATGCAAGCTTAGTGATGGGAATAAGCAATTGAGAGAGAGAGAGAGAGAGAGAGAGAGAGAGAGAGAGAGAGAGAGAGAGAGGGAGGGAGGGAGGTTAGACCCAAGGGTTATGAGTTAGGATCCAAAAATGATTAAGAGATATTAAACACCACTAATTGTGGCTTCGATATCAATTGATATAAATTATGGCAAATAAATTAATGATCCATTCATAGCTTAATTATAATTAGGATAGAGTAAAATTAGGACTTTATTAATGACCCATGCAGCAAGTCAACATGGTTGCAAATGTTTAGATTATGATGCATAAAGATGTACAATAAGCCTCTACATAGGCATAGAGATAGCGATAGATTCTTGACACATATGCTTACAAGAAGGCACACGTGTGGCTTCTCATGCACTATTCAAAGGCCATGCTTTACACATGTCTGTGTAAATGTAAGAGGAAATTAACACAAGGGCTATGTCCACAAAAGCTTCCACATAAATAGAGTGTATTCACACACACACACACACACACACAAAAAAAAAACATGAGGTCTTTCAATTGACTCTTCTATTAAAATTGACAAAACGAAGCCGGGCTGATAAGTATTTTGGGAACCCCTCATCTACATCTCTATTAAACCACCCATTACATGATCGCACAAACAGCTGTCGCAGTAAAAGCAGGTGTTTGGACGCTCTGCTAAAGGCAAGATACGAGTCGCCAAGACTAACCCATACTCTCGGGTGCGTGGAGTACTGTTAAAATATCCTCTTAATAGATGACCATAACTACGAAACAAAAAAATCTTATGAGGTGGAAGGAATTGGGCTAGCAGGTATAACCGCTCAGAAAAACCTGGTTTCAATGAATGTTCTATGTTATAATACTGTGGCCCTAGGCCCAGAGCATCAGTTACCATCACCAATCTGATATTGTTCCTAAAATGCTCGCGACCCCAAAGGGTTACACGCGTCACTCGGTACTGATATGTCCACCATTTAGTTTTAGATACAGAGGTTCCTAATTGTGGAAATAAATGAAGTTCATAACGGAGTAAAGTCGCTCTCCGAGTAGATTCTCTTGACTGATAAAGATGAGCTGTTGCTATGGCAAAAACCAGTTCTTGACGGTCAGCCATATTAGGATAGATACACCTGAGGAGCAAATAAGCTGGGTATAATAACGCACGAAAAGTTACTCCATACCAATACTATGGACTCTGTTGTGTAAAAATGTCATCTATCTTATAGAACCACCTTTTGACTTCAAGACAAAATTGGAAATAATAAATGATTACTTAAAATCACCGTCTTTGTGTAAAGTAACTCACACCGGTAAGATCGGGGCATGGATACCTTACCCTAGTGGAGTAATGTATGACATAAAACTCAGTATAGGTTCTGTAGTATGGATAACGGGTTGTGTATCATCAGCCTGGGGTTTGGTACAATAATCACATAATGGATTTCGGATCGTATATCGACCATGTGAGCGGTGTTTTATCGGTTGCCAAGGTGTAACTGAGGAGAAGGGGTCTGGACCTTGCATTTAACTTAATAAAAATCTCAGCTTTCTACACAATAGAGCTTTATACACAATAGTGTACTATGTAGCGTTTAAACTCTTCTCTCCATTTAGTAGTCGTGCTTCCTGCAGCACGTTACCGCAGGTGGGCTAGGGTTTGGTTGGCATGAGATAGTAGCAACGAATGTGGTGTGACACTGTCTGGAGCATCCAGATCTCTAGCTGATGACAATCCCTGAGTATATGGCCCATATGGGCAACCTCGAGTGGCAGAAGCATGTCTGAGTCTGGCGTATAGTCTTCTGATGGACATCAATATATATAAAAGCCTCTTAAAGGTGAGTATTCATACTCACTTAGCATTGTGCTTTGTATTCACTTGTGTGAGCATTCTATACTGTGTGTGTTAGAAGCTATTTTACTACTGTATGCTCAACATGCCAAAAAAGAATGGGAAGGACATCGTGGAGGCGTCTGCGTCTCCTAATCTACATGTCAAACAGAAAATATTTCTTGCTCTAGAGACTGTCAATTGATATTATGAAGCTATGCTGAAAAAAGTTTTAAAAGGCTTTGAAAAACTAGTAATATAGATTTTTCTAAAGGAAAAATGTTCCAGAAACTATTCTTACTAGTTTATGGGAGAAATATGAGTGGGAGTATATGTCTGCTCTGGGACTGATGGGAAATTGTAATTCTCTTTGACTAATGGTGTTTGTTTTCGTAAAATAAACAAAAAAATATATATATAACCTGGTTATGGAAACTGACTCTTACTGGTTAGGGGAAGAAGTGTGAATTGCTCAGTTAAACTAAGAACTACCTAGTTTTTTTGAATGATGGAAGTAATATGTCTGGTTTCCGTAAAATGTGCTGTAAAACTGGTTTTTTGAGAAAAAATCTGTAATTTTAAAAAAGAAAAATGGGGAGACTGCCAGGTATGAGGGACTATGGCTGCTGAGAAAAGAGGATGTTATGGTACTTAAAGGAAAGGAATTGTATATATGGGTGATGATGTTATGTTCTGTAAAAAAGCTACTCAATAGATGTAATGTACTCTTGAAAGGGATACTGCAGATCCGGAAAAAAAACCAGAATTTCACAAAAAATGAGCTGTAATGATCTTATAAGATTTAAAAGATATTTTGGTTTATTGTAACACTACATTGCTGAGGTCCTTTGAGTAAGAGGACAATCCCTAGACTGATTCACTTTCTAGTTTTGGTGCCTATTCTATTGAATCGGCTGAAGATTATTCTGAAGGCACTAAATACAGGTTTCGGAAATGGTGTCCTGTCTTCTGATATTAGGTAGGTAGTAAGTAGTATCACATACCCACTTGTAGGAGTAATCATTGTTTTTGCAAATTGACTTAACCTTTTTTACCATATTACATCACCTACTAGTAAGATTGAATTGTTTTTTAGAGCAGATGCCTATCTCATTGAATCGGCTAAAAGTTATTTTGTATTTTCTAAGAAGTAGCTTCTGATATGTTGCCCTTTCTCTGATTTTTTATAGAGCTAAGAGTGGCAACACATACCGGATTGATTAAAAAAAGCCTGGTTTCAAATTTACTTGATCTTTTTTACATCACATACTATGAAGTTTAGTGATAGTGTTCGGTGACTTATCATTAATTCAACATAGTGACTGAGTTCTGAAGGTCTTGGTTGGTTTGACCCTCGGCTATTCAATAAAATTTGCTTGTCATCATCTGCTCGCTTCCTAATTTCACTCAAGTATATATGAACTGATCTTTACCTACCATCTTGCAGTATATACAAAAAAGCTTCTAGGAGTTGGTTTTAAAGGTTCTTGGTATTATAAGGAAAGTCATATATTTCCCTTTAGCTGATCTTTGCTGGTTAATCTTTTGTCGTATCTTTCTCGGACGAGGTCTGAGTTGGATCTAGGGATTGACTCGTCTAGGGTTTTATGATATGAAAAACAATTTATAACTGGCTTGGGCTACAGTATGTCAGACATGACATAATAAACATAGATATTTCTTGAGAAATAAAGTTTTTTTTTTTAATTAAGAAAAAGGGGGGAGCTCAGGTTTATAAATTTGTAAATTCTTAGAAGTTTCTTTGAAGATATCTCAACGTGCTTATAAAAGGGATCTTGAAGTAGGATATGTTCCAAAAGATTGTTTTTTTCTATACTTCAGACCACAAGGAAGAGGTGGTCCTTAATAGAACTGTGATCTGGCTTGAGATAAACTATGCCTACCGCTATAGAGTGAAATTCTCTCCAGTCAGATTAAAAAAGAAGTTTTCTTTTTCCTAAAAACTTAAGTGTAGCAAAAAAGTTTTTTAATATATATATATATATATATATATATATATATATATATATATATATATATATATATATATATATATAATCGAGGAATAACCAGATACATAGCTGCTTTATGGGTTTTCACTTTCCTTTATCAGATTGGCAAAAATGCCAAGGAACTTTTTTTCAAAAAAGAACACTATACTAGTTAAGAACTATGTGTTTTTTTAAGGTGACATGGATAACAACTGGGATGCCCAGCATCTCTTGCGTACAGTCACGTGCTAATGAATAGTTTTCTTGTGGCTATGGGTGAAGGTGAGGGCTACCTTCCTTGGTTAAAATGTCCAGTTCTTAAGAAATGGTGGATCTCTTAGTGTGACGCAAAATTTCCCAGAATTTGGGTTTATGGATTCTTGAGCTGTATTTTGTTATCTTCATTACCTTTGTACAAAATTTATTTTCAACTGCAAATAAATTATTGTGCAATGCCACTGTACTTTTCTAGAATTGTTAGTTTGTGAACAGTTAGTGTTGGTTTGCGTATATATATATATAGATTTAGAACTGCTACACACACAATAAACGCAAAAGAGAGATTAACTTGTCAGTTTTTCTCTCTCAGACAATGACTCTAGAAACTTTCGCCTATGATACTAAAATGTTTATACTCTAATAGGCTGGGGTGCTATCACACAGTCTCTGTGGCTTTTTTAACCTGACTGGTGATAAGGTTGCTAGCACTACCATTCCACTTTATATTCATTTTTCTCACTTTACTTTAAATACTATCATTTACATAATCTATTACTTCTGTTAACCAGGTCGTGGGAAAGCTCACTACAAGAATGAAAGTCTGATCTGACCCAAAAAAAAGAGCTCTGATTTCAGAGAAATTACGTCTAGCTAAAGAAATAGAAAAGACCTTCCCTTGTATATCACATAGGACTAGGCCTTATCTTCATAGGGCGGAAAAAAATTTCAAAAAGATGTAACTCTTTGTATTAGATCTTCAGGTCTATACTCCTCTTCTTAGACTATGGAATTCGAACTAATGATAATTTTGCAGATTGTCTCCCTTTCCCAAGGACTAGCTCTTCCTGTGGAACCCCTTTCCCTTGCCTCTCTTCTTGTACTAAAATGTATACAAGATAGAGATGCTTCTGCCCTAATTTATGATGCTTCGAAGGAGTCTAGTCTATCTCTTGTCCAGCTGATTTCATTTTACCTATGGGTTAAAAAACTAGCTCTCCTTGTAAAAAATAAATCTGATGGTATCAACCTTTTGATAGAATTTACTTCGAATTTGGCCGGACTTTCCAAAGCACATAATCAAGACTTAGCGTCTTTTTCTTCCAAAGGTTCTGAACTGTCCAATCTTCTTAGAAATTTTTGTGGGCTTAGTCCGATCTTTGTTATTGCTCCCTCTACGCCTATTGTCCCTCCACCGAATAGCCTCTTCTGTAGAGATGCATCCGCTTTAGAAGCAGTAAAGGAATTTCAGAAAGACCTTTGTTCACTCAGTGAAGCTTCGCTTTTGGACATGGTACCGAAAGTCTCTAGGGCCTTTCCTTTTTTACTGTCACGACAAGTTGAGGTAGAATCCTTGGGAGTAGAGCACAAGCTGTGGATGTTTCCGAATAAAGGATTTCTTGCACCCGTATCCATGGAAACCTGGGTCTTCCTTGCCAACTTGGCCCCTGCTACTATTGAGGAATGCAAACTTAAAGTTCTGAAAGGGATCCAGCTCTTGGACAAAGGGGATCTGATCAAAGCTCCTTTCAATATGAGTTTCCTTGATGATAAAAAATGTAGTTAGAATACAAGGTTATATGCAAGAACTAAAGGAGTGATGACCTTTAGTAAAAGCAATGCTGATTACTACACCGAGATAGTGTGGAATGTGTTCACGCCTTACCTTAAGTGTGTTTGCAGATTCTTAGACCCCAAAGCTTCTTGCGAGTCAAGCAAAATTTGGTTTGACCATGCTATTTGGTATGCCCTCAACAATCTGCCTAGTATCTTTCCTAATAAAGCAGAAGAATTTCACCTTTCCCTCTTTTGCTCTTGGCTTTGTTGGAATTAGGGTTGCAGAGAACCACACACAGCTTGGAGAAGACGAAGGAAGCTCAAGGCACACAATAGAGAGTGTGTTACTTAGTGTGCAATGGAAAGATAGATAGCCCTAGAGTGATGGGCGTATATACAATGCACGGGGGAAAAAATGCCCCGGCGGTCCTAGTGTGTTCACACACATCACTACCACATGTATATGGTAACAAATCCCCCCTGGAGTGATGCAGTGAACGAGAGCTGGCACATGAGTAAAGGGAAGTGCCATGCCCTGAGGACAGGATCAGTCCACAAAGGGGAGTAAGCCCAAAGCTTTGCGGAAAGCTTCAAGCTTCTCACGAGACAATGCCTTTGTGAAAAGATCTGCAAGGTTGTCCTGTGTTGGCACATAAGCCAAGCTGATCTCTCCTGCTGAGAGCCTCTCCCTGACATAGTGGTAATGCACCTCAATGTGCTTTGTGCAAGCATGAAAAACTCGGATCCTCGCAACTGCCAATGCGCTCTGACTGTCAGTGTAGATAGTGTTGGCAGTGTCCTGTCCAACACCCAAATCCACCATAAGGCGTCTGAGCCACACACACTCAACTGTAGCTGTGAAGACTGCCCTATACTCAGCCTCACAACTCGAAGTGGCCACAGTAGGTTGCTTCTTGCTCAACCATGATATACATGAACTTCCAAGCATGAAACAAAAACCTGATGTGGACACTCGCGTGTCAAAACAACCAGCCCAATCTGAGTCCGAAAAAGCATGTAAGTCTGGCGGCAATGATCCCCCCTTGGGATAAAACAAGCCAAGATGTAAAGTGCCACTAAGGTAGCGGAAAATCCTCTTGACAGCCTGCCAATGCTTAGACCCTGGGCTATGCATAAATCTGCTGACCTGTGAGACTGCAAACTGAATATCCGGCCTCGTGTTGCATACATAAATGAGGCAGCCAACAACAGTTTGGTAAAGAGTGACATCAGAAGGATCAACAGCATCATGTAGACTCAACTTCAAACCTGTTTCCATGGGAGTGGAAATAGGTTTGCAATCCTCAAGTCCAAACTTACATAGCAATGTTTCTATGTAACTTTTCTGACACAAGGCAATACCACCATCACACTACTTAAACTGTATACCCAAATAATGATGCAACAGCCCCAAATCTTTCATCTTGAAAGTAGCATTAAAATCAGCCTTAAATTCAGCAATATGTCTCTCATTTGGTCCAATGATCAACAAATCATCAACATAAAGAACCACAATGAGAAGTACATCACCCTCACGCTTTACATACAATGTGCTTTCTGTTGGACTCTTACGAAAGCCTTGTTTGACCAAATGAGTGTCAGCTTTCTCATACCAAGCACGAGGAGATTGCTTCAACCCATACAAAGCCTTGTTACATTTGCACACTTTGTCCTCTTGTCCTTTTATGACAAAACCGCGAGGCTGCGTTACATAAACTTCCTCAAATATGTCACCATTCAAGAAAGCAGTAACAATGTCTGATTGATGTACATCCCAACCAAAATGAGCTACCAATGCACATAAAAAACGCACAGTAGTCATACGACAAGTGGGAGCAAAAGTCTCTTCATAATCTATGCCTTTTTGCTGTGCATAACCTTTTGCAACAAGTCGAGCCTTATGGCGATCGATCTCACCATCCGGCTTGCGTTTCAACTTGTAAACCCACTTCGTACCAATGGCCTTTTTGCCAGGTGGCAAATCACATAAAGTCCATGTGTCATCTTCTATAAGTGCATCATATTCTGATTGCATGGCAGCCATCCAATTTTCTGAATTTTGTGCTTCATCAAAAGTCAGAGGCTCCTCAACATCATGTAAGCTAGACGCAGCCAAAGCATAACAATCTGATGCATAAGATGCATGGCGAGAGCCTGAACGAGTACGACTAGACAAAGGTGCATCCAATTTACTGTCACGCAAAGTGTGCACCAACCATTTTGGCATACCTCTAGCCTGCTCATTTTCAGTCCTTTACTCATCAAGTACATCATGTACATCTGCATCAGTAATAGGCTGATCTAAAACATTTTCAGAAACCCCCATAGGCTATACATTTGCCTCATTGGAACTTACATTCGTATTTCCACCACTGAAAAGAGGCAACAAAGTGTCATAAATGTACAACCTATAACCTTTGCTTTCAGCACTATAACCAACAAAAATACATTTGACAGCCTTACCATCCAATTTTTTGCGCTGCACTTGTGGCACCAAAGCATATGCCAAACAGCCAAAAACACGCATGTGCTCAATAGAAGTCTTTCTATCATGCCATGCTTCATATGGAGTAATAGACTGCAAAGCTTTCGTAGGACACCTGTTAAGTACATAAGTGGCAAACATGACGGCCTCAAGCCAAAAAGAATGCGGTAAAGCTTAACTTTTAACCATACATCGTGCCATTTCCGTCAGTGACCTGTTTTTCCTCTTAGAAACACCATTTTGTTGAGGTGCATAAGGCACTGTACATTGCTGTTTTATCCCACGACTACTCAAAAATGCATTAAATTCATGAGACATACACTCCCCCCCTCGATCGGAAGGGAGGGTGCCCATAGTACATTTCGAGACATTTTAAGCCATAGCCAGAACTTGTTTGAAGCACATAAAAACTTTGGACTTCGCTTTAAGCGGAAATACCCATGCATGCCAGGAGTAATCATCAATGAAAGTCACGAAGTACAGGTAATTGCCCAAGGACGGAGTTTGCATGGGCCCACAAACATCACTATGCACAAGTTGCAACCTGCATGTGGCCCGAACTGAACCATCCTTTGGAAATTTAGAACGTTGCATCTTACCCAAAATACAGCCTTCACAAACATGTTTGACAGGTGCTTCAAGAGGCGGCAAAGAAGCAACCATATCAGATTTCTGCAAATCCAGCAAACTGGCAAAATTCAGATGACCAAAACGTGCATGCCAAAGTTTTGCATCTGAAATAGCCCTTGAATCTGCAACAGCATTTGCAAAAATTAATCCACACTTGTCATACAAAGTGAGCTTATACAACCCACGGCACAAAAGCCCAGATGCAACAATTTCATCACCAAAACTGAGATCATGAACTGTACATCTGTCATCCACAAATTTGACTACAAGTCCAAGTCTAGCAAGTGCGGATACAGACAAGAGATTCTTCTTGATCCCAGGTACATAAAGTGCATCAACAAGTGTGAAGGAACTGCCATTAGCAGCAGTGAGCACAATCTTTCCAACTACCTGAACTGGATAGGAGGCGTTGTTGGCACAAGTGACTGAATTCCCATGAGGGACAGACTCGAGAGAGGTAAACAATTCACGATGTGAGGTAATGTGCTTTGTAGCACCACTGTCGAAATACCACACATGTGACTCTACAGCAACTGACAAGCATGCATCATGGACAGCAGGATTGTAAGTGCACTCTGCGCTAAAAGCCCATTCTGCATCAACATCAGCATTACAGTCTCCTTTCACAGAAGACTCAACAATTGCTGCATTTGTAGTGGAACCAGCATTTGCAGTGGAACCACCCTCTTTCTTCTTAGCCTCTTTGGCCTTCAACTTAGGACACGACTTGATCAAGTGATCATTGGCTTTACAATAATGGCAACGCATCTTCTTTTTGCCCTTATCACCAAAATTTCCAGACGAAGTACTGCCAGCAGAAGCATTAGGAACAGAATTTTTGCCACTCGCAGTAGAACCATAAGAAGTGGCTGCATAGTTGTAACCTCCCTTTCTTTGAGAAGCAATAAAAGCCTGTTCAACTGCACGCTGCCTAGTCCTGTTTTTTCTAGAAAGTAACTCTTGCAACAGCAATGTGCATAATGTATCAAAATTGACAACTTCAAGATTTCCTTGGGTCATCAGTCTCCAAGTACTAGCAAAAGTCTGGTAGGAATCTGGTAAGGCATCAAGAACAGTCTGCACAAGGGAAATGTCTGAAATGACTTCACCTGCAGAAATAAGCTGCTCATTGATATCCTTAACACTAGCAAGGAAAGTGTCCATATCATCTTCCTCATGCATAATCTTCGACTCCAGCTCTTTACGCAGCAAAGAAATTTTAGCCTCATTGCGGCTTGCATAAAGACCTGCTAGAATATCCCAAGCCTGTTTTGCAGATTTTGCTGAACGGATGTGAGGAACAATGGTGCGCTTCACAGACAACTCAATCAATGCATGAGCCTGCGCATCCTTAACATCCCAACGAGCTTGTTCTGTCGTAGGCAAAACAACTCTAACAGCTGCAATCCTTGCAGCAAGACCTACAACATCCTCAACATCGCCTATATCCTCAGAACCAGGACGTATATCAATGCCCTGCACAATGTTCCAGACACCCTTTGACACAAGAACATGTTGCATCATATAAGCCCACATAAGGTAGTTGTCCCCATCCAACCTGTCCTCAGCAGCAAACATCTTGAACACATCTGTGTTGTTGTTGTCAGCCATGGTAAATGTTGCACCTGATGTGAAAACTGCCTGAAAATAGGAGAAACAGAGCGGGAACAACCTGTGCTATATAGCACAAACCGTAGAAGACTATAAGGCACATGTTATGCAGAAAACAGCACTGACCGAAATTCTACACAAAATGACGAAATAGCCTGTGCAGTACTGCCTGTAGTGGAAACGGAGGCCGAAATGAGCCCAAATCAAAATTCTGAGCAGACCAAGCTCTTTGAGCTAGCCCAAAATTTTTGTCGACCTATGATCGGTCACCAAAGCTCACTGAAATTGGAGTAAGCGAGCAGGCATGTGCTGGAGCAGCTGGCGACTAAGCCCAGGAGGGCGTGACCTGCTCTGATACCAATTGTTGGAATTAGTGTTGCAGAGAAACACACATAGCTTTGAGAAGACGAAGGAAGCTCAAGGCACACAATAGAGAGTGTGTTACTTAGTGTGAAATGAAAAGATAGATAGCCCTAGAGTGATGGGCGTATATACAATGCACGGGGGAAAAAACCTCCTAAAGAGGGAAAAAATGCCTCGACGGTCCTAGTGTGTTCACACACATCACTACCACATGTATATGGTAACAGGCTTGGTGGACAAGCGAAGGATCTGGTCTTAGCTCAAATTGCCTTTATTCAGTATAGATCAATTATGCGTGACACACTTGAAGAGCTTGGATCTAATGGATGTGGGACTCTGCTAACCACTTATGGCGGCTTTAAAGGTATCAAAAGCGTAGTTGGCCAAATTAAACCGAATATTGAAGAGGATGAATCTCAAGTTTCCAAACGTCCTAAAACTCTAGTCTCTCCGACGGCGTCTTACACCTCTTTCTTAACTCCCTCCTTGAATGAATCTGTGTTTGGAAGAGGGAGAGGTAGAAGTTATGTGAGAGGTAGGGGAAGAAACCTACCAGTCAGAAACCTTTTGGATAGGTAATATGCAGGATCGAAGGATTGCTTGCGGAAGACGTTACCTATCTCCACAGGAAGAAGTGTGTAACAGGATTTTCTCACATTGCTTGTTTACAAGCAAAATTTTGGATTTCTTTACTCCTCAAGCTGTCTTTGCAGAATGTTTTGGACATATTTTTGGGTCGAATTTATTTCTGAAGGATGTGATGATTGTTTGGAAATACTCGCCGCCTATTAAGAATCTTTTTTATTCCAATGAGTTTCTCCATAATAATGAGATACCTATCTGCTCTTGTCATCTATTTCAAAAATTCTGTAAAAACTTCACTGATTTTGGTTTACACGTTTGTACATCTAACTTAGAAATCATTTCGGATCTCAAGTAAGGAGTCTCTTGAGTAATGACTTGAATCATATTCCTCCTTTTCCACTAAATCCTCAAAGTGCCTTATCAGCACTACTTGAATGCCTGGTCGACTTGGCCTTAAAACTCCAACCGGAGGAGGAAGTTTACTTCAAACTTACATCAACACTCAAAAGAATTTTTTTGGAAAAAGATCAGTCTTTTACCACAAGTATGGCTAAGCACTGATACTACTTGGCTTACGCCAAAAATAAAGACCTCTATCTATGATATTAAAAAGAAATGGCTCATTATTGGCCTAGATAAAGCCTCAAACGCTGCATCCTTTTTATGTAAAAAATTGGCATTTGAGGCTACCAGTTCAACAATTAATAGTAATGATTTTTTAAAACTTGATTACTCTCCGCTTTGCATAGCTACAACATTAAACAATGAATTATCAGGACTCGGTTATAGTCCTGAATCTCTGAAAATTCCTGTACTCTTCCCAACATAAAAAGAATCATAAACATGAATTTAGATGGATTTCTGATGCTTCAAAAAGCCTGTTCTCTTGTGTTACGAATGATATCACCCACTGCTTAAATTTTGTCCTACTAGAAATAAAAAATATATGTGCCATCAAACACGGAGATATAATGAGATTCAGAAATGTAGATTATTGCCCTTTTTGGGTCATTAAAAACGCAGCTGAGGTATTTATCAACCTCCCAGTAAGCATTTACTTTATCTTCATGGCAGACATAACTCAATGCTATGAAAATATCCCTTTAGATGGGCCATTTGGGCTTATTTATACCTTATCATGTCTTATAAAGATTGCCTTCGCCCACAGAAAGGAACTTGGGTATACATGCATCTCACAAAAAGGGAATAAAGGATGGGTAAAAAAATCAAATAAATGTGCACCTTTCATCTTTAAAGAGGAAGATCTATATAAGTATATCTTTTGGCTACTGAATAACAACTGTATCCAATTAGGTAATACCTGCTACAAACAAACTCTAGGGATCCCAATGGGTTTTGCATGCTCTCCGATTATGTGTAATCTTTATCTCTGTTACTTCGAATATCAATGGCTCCTAAAAATATTAAATAACCCAGCAAGTAATTCGTTACTCACACGCTTTGCACATTCATTCAGATTTATGGATGACCTATGTAGCATCAACAACCCCATATTTGAGATTACTCTTTTAGATATTTATCCACCTTGCTTAAGTATTGAACCTACATTCTCTGAGAGAGTACTATGGTAGGATAAATGGATCATTTCTAGAACACACTTCCTGAATATTGAGTTTACTTTAACTTCCCCATTTTTGGGAAACTTTTATACTCGTTTTTTTTTGGAAAAGAGAAAAGCTTAAGCTTGTGTCCTCTGAATTTACGAAGAAAAAAAGCAATAGACCGTACAAAAATTCTCTACACACTTGTCTAGGGATGCTTTTTCTTATAATCTATGCCTCTTCTGACTGTTTTAGAGCATATGAAGAGATCCAAACGTTGATTACCAAGTTCATTAAGAACGGGTTTACAAAAAAGACCTTGTTGCATGCATCTGCAACTCCTTAGAAAAACACAACTAGACCTACCTTAAGTTTGAGTTACAAAATATGATAAGTCTACTTAAATTAGAATGAATCTAACCTCAGCATAGCTTGTTGCAAATTAATACAAACACTTCTTGAGGTAGTAGGCCCCTATTCTATGGGGTCTACTACCTCATAGGATAAGGTGCCTGGGAATGGGTGGACACACACACACACACACACACACACACACACACACACACACACACACACACACACACACACACACACAAAATAACATGAGGTCTTTCAACTGACTCTTCTATTAAAATTGACAAAAAGAAGCCGGGCTGATAAGTATTTTGGGATCCCCTCATCTACATCTCTATTAAACCACCCATTACATGATCGCACAAACAGCTGTCGTAGTAAAAGCAGGTGTTTGGACGCTCTGCTAAAGGCAAGATACGAGTCGCCAAGACTAACCCATACTCCTGGGTGCATGGAGTACTATTAAAATATCCTCTTAATAGATGACCATAACTACGATACAAAAAAATCTTATGAGGTGGAAGGAATTGGGCTAGCAGGTATAACCGCTCAGAAAAACCTGGCTTCAATGAATGTTCTATGTAATAATAATGTGGCCCTAGGCCCAGAGCCTCAGTTACCATCGCCAATCTGATATTGTTCCTAAAATGCTCGCGACCCCAAAGGGTTACACGCGTCACTCGGTACTGATATGTCCACCATTTAGTTTGAGATATAGAGGTTCCTAATTGTGGAAATAAATGAAGTTCATAACGGAGTAAAGTCGCTCTCCGAGTAGATTCTCTTGACTGATAAAGATGAGCTGTTGCTATGGCAAAAACCAGTTCTTGACGGTCAGCCATATTAGGATAGATACACCTGAGGAGCAAATAAGCTGGGTATAGTAACGCACGAAAAGTTACTCCATACCAATACTATGGACTTTGTTGTGTAAAAATGTCATCTATCTTATAGAACCACCTTTTGACTTCAAGACAAAATTGGAAATAATAAATGATTACTTAAAATCACCGTCTTTGTGTAAAGTAACTCACACCGGTAAGATCGGGGCATGGATACCTTACCCTAGTGGAGTAATGTATGACATAAAACTCAGTATAGGTTCTGTAGTATGGATAACGGGTTGTGTATCATCAGCCTGGGGTTTGGTACAATAATCACATAATGGATTTCGGACCGTATATCGACCATGTGAGCGGTGTTTTATCGGTTGCCAAGGTGTAACTGAGGAGAAGGGGACTGGACCTTGCATTTAACTTAATAAAAATCTCAGCTTTCTACACAATAGAGCTTTATACACAATAGTGTACTATGTAGCGTTTAAACTCTTCTCTCCATTTAGTAGTCGTGCTTCCTGCAGCACGTTACCGCAGGTGGGCTAGGGTTTGGTTGGCATGAGACAGTAGCAACGAATGTGGTGCGACACTGTCTAGAGCATCCAGATCTCTAGCTGATGACAATCCCTGAGTATATGGCCCATATGGGCAACCTCGAGTGGCAGAAGCATGTCTGAGTCTGGCGTATAGTCTTCTGATGGACATCAACATATATAAAAGCCTCTTAAAGGTGAGTATTCATACTCACTTAGCATTGTGCTTTGTATTCACTTGTGTGAGCATTCTATACTGTGTGTGTTAGAAGCTATTTTACTACTGTATGCTCAACATACCAAAAAAGAATGGGAAGGACATCGTGGAGGCGTCTGCGTCTCCTAATCTACATGTCAAACAAAAAATATTTCTTGCTCTAGAGACTGTCAATTGATATTATGAAGCTATGCTGAAAAAAGTTTTAAAAGGCTTTGAAAAACCAGTAATATAGATTTTTTTAAAGGAAAAATGTTCCAGAAACTATTCTTACTAGTTTATGGGAGAAATATGAGTGGGAGTATATGTCTGCTCTGGGACTGATGGGAAATTGTAATTCTCTTTGACTAATGGTGTTTGTTTTCGTAAAATAAACAAAAAAATATATATATAACCTGGTTATGGAAACTGACTCTTACTGGTTAGGGGAAGAAGTGTGAATTGCTCAGTTAAACTAAGAACTACCTAGTTTTTTTGAATGATGGAAGTAATATGTCTGGTTTCCGTAAAATGTGCTGTAAAACTGGTTTTTTGAGAAAAAATCTGTAATTTTAGAAAAGAAAAATGGGGAGACTGCCAGGTATGAGGGATTATGGCTGCTGAGAAAAGAGGATGTTATGGTACTTAAAGGAAAGGAATTGTATATATGGGTGATGATGTTATGTTCTGTAAAAAAGCTACTCAATAGATGTAATGTACTCTTGAAAGGGATACTGCAGATCCGGGAAAAAAACCAGAATTTCACAAAAAATGAGCTGTAATGATCTTATAAGATTTAAAAGATATTTTGGTTTATTGTAACACTACATTGCTGAGGTCCTTTGAGTAAGAGGACATTCCCTAGACTGATTCACTTTCTAGTTCTGGTGCCTATTCTATTGAATCGGCTGAAGATTATTCTGAGGGCACTAAATACAGGTTTCGGAAATGGTGTCCTGTCTTCTGATATTAGGTAGGTAGTAAGTGGTATCACATACCCACTTGTAAGAGTAAATATTGTTTTTGCAAATTGACTTAACCTTTTTTACCATATTACATCACCTACTAGTAAGATTGAATTGTTTTTTAGAGCAGATGCCTATCTCACTAAATCGGCTAAAAGTTATTTTGTATTTACTAAGTACTAGCTTCTGATATGTTTCCCTTTCTCTGATTTTTTATAGAGCTAAGAGTGGCAACACATACCGGATTGATTAAAAAAAAGCTGGTTTCAAATTTACTTGATCTTTTTTACATCACATACTATGAAGTTTAGTGATAGTGTTCGGTGAGTTATCATTACTTCAACATAGTGACTGAGTTCTGAAGGTCTTGGTTGGTTTGATCCTCGGCTATTCAATAAAATTTGCTTGTCATCATCTGCTCGCTTCCTAATTTCACTCAAGTATATATGAACTGATCTTTACCTACCATCTTGCAGTATATACAGAAAAGCTTCTAGAAGTTGGTTTTAAAGGTTCTTGGTATTATAAGGAAAGTCGTATATTTCCCTTTAGCTGATCTTTGCTGGTGAATCTTGTGTCGTATCTTTCCCGGACAAGGTCTGAGTTGGATCTAGGGATTGACTCGTCTAGGGTTTTATGATATGAAAAACAGTTTATAACTGGCTTGGGCTACAGTATGTCAGACATGACATAATAAACATAGATATTTCTTGAGAAATAAAGTTTTTTTTTAAAATTAAAAAAAGGGGGGAGCTCAGGTTTATAAATTTGTAAATTCTTAGAAGTTTCTTTGAAGATATCTCAGCGTGCTTATAAAAGGGATCTTGAAGTAGGATCTGTTCCAAAAGATTGTTTTTTTCTATACTTCAGACCACAAGGAAGAGGTGGTCCTTAATAGAACTGTGATCTGGCTTGAGATTAACTATGCCTACCGCTATAGAGTGAAATTCTCTCCAGTCAGAATAAAAAAGAAGTTTTCTTTTTCCTAAAAACTTAAGTGTAGCAAAGAAAGTTTTTTTTTGTAAAATATATATACATATAAAATCGAGGAATACCCAGATACATAGCTGCTTTATGGGTTTTGACTTTCCTTTATCACATTAGCAAAAATGCCAAGGAACTTTTTTTCAAAAAAGAACAATATACTAGTTAAGAACTATGTGTTTTTTTAAGGTGACATGGATAACAACTGGGATGCCCAGCATCACCTGCGTACAGTCACGTGCTAATGAATAGTTTTCTTGTGGCTATGGGTGCAAGTGAGGGCTACCTTCCTTGATTAAAATGTCTAGTTCTTAACAAATGGTGGATCTCTTAGTGTGACGCAAAATTTCCCAGACTTTGGGTTTATGGATTCTTCAGCTGTATTTTGTTATCTTCATTACTTTTGTATAAATTTATTTTCAACTACAAATAAATTATTGTGCAATGCCACTGTACTTTTCTAGAATTGTTAGTCTGTGAACAGTTAGTGTTCGTTTGCGTATATATATATATATATATATATATATATATTTAGAACTGCTACACACACACACACACACACACACACACATGTCACTTTCATGTATGGCTTATTGTTCCGAGAATGGATAGTTGCTGATATTTAACACTACATGGATGGTAGGTATAAGTTAAAAAGGTTTTAAGTAGTACATGGATAACAAGTGATAGGTTCATTCACACGTGTAATACGTATTCAAGGCTAAGGAATATGTTGTCTTGTTTATATGGGTGCAGGTGAGGACTCTATCTTTACTTAAGATCTTTTTGGCTTTGCTACTGTCCATCACCATTGAACTTGGCCTCTTTGACTTTAGAATAAGTTGTTCTTGACTATCTTATTTACAAAACACTAGAATGATACCTCATTCTCACTATGATGTACAAAAATGAATCAACAACTAAGTTGTTCTTGTGCTAATAATTGTCCTTCGTCTAAAGCCATCTATCTTTTGAACTGTTATGTCCTTTTGTGTATAAGTATAAGTCTAAAAATAGTAACACACACAAGGTGCAACAAAAGCCTACACCCAACATGTAGCATGCATCTGCCCTAAAGGAGGGGTGCTAGTTGATGCCCTCATTTGTTAGCTCTCTCATGTCTTGTGTTACATGTGCTAATGTACTAGATCTTTGTTGATTACACAATTGCAAATTCGTTTATGGCATTGTGCGGCCAATTAAGTTGAATTGTTTTGATGTAGGTTAATTTCTGGTTTTGTATTTGTACTTTATGTTTCACCATGTGTGCAACTACTTTAAAAACGTTGTTTGGAAGTGAATTCACTAAGTATTCCATTGTAAGGACCACTACTGGTTGTGGTTTGCTAAAGTTTGGTTTCTTACCACACCCTTTGGATGCTACATTCAATCTTATATTATTCAAGACATACATATAAGCTCTTCCGATAGAGTAGCTAAACTTCCAATCAAAAAACATATTTTTCTTCCCAAAAAATTAAGGGAGAGACTCTATGCCGAGAGGAAAACTTGGCTTATGTGGCTATGCAGGAAAAACCTTCTGATGTTTTGAAAAAGGCTCTACCTCATGAGAAGCTCAAAGCTTTAACAAAATATTTGGGCTTGCTTCCTTTTGCGGATTGTTCAGTAGTGTATGGCACTTTTCTATACATGAAAGTCCTCATGTTCATCGCATCACACTACCAAGGAAGGGGGGGGGGGGATTTGTTACTATATTATAGTAGTGATGTGTGTGGACACACTTAGGACTGTCAGGGAACTTCTTTCCCTAACAAGGAGGTTTTCCCCCCTACTTGTATACATGCCCCATCATCCTAGGGCAAGCCTTGTATTTATGTTAACACACCAAGTAATACTACTTCTATGTTATTTTGATAGTGGTGTGTGAACACACTTAGCCTTCACCATGACACTTTTTCCTCTCATTAGAAGGCCCTTTTTGCCTATCTTGTATATATGCCCATGAGCTTAGGGAATGCCTTATCTTTGTCTTAGCACACTCAGTAATACTACTTCCTATGTCGTGTGGTTTTGAGCTTCTCTTTCACCTTCTCCGTCTTTGCATGCATCCCTACAACCATTTTTTGGACAGATACATAATGGTTAATTTCATTTGACAAAGAATTGTATTAAATGATTGATTGCCGCAGCCAACACTTAAGATGAAGTCTAGAATGAGGAAACCTTTTTAAGCAAGAAACTAAAATGAAGGATACTAGTGAGTCACATTGCTTAAATGATGTTGAGGTTATACACACATTATGTTATAGTTTGTTGACTTAGAATGCATGGTGAGATTAGAAGGCTGATGTATGAAGGTGCCGAGGATTCCACTCTTGTAATATGAGGAGAACCATTACATTTTCAGACTATGATGTTAGACTATGCACTCTTTCACATGCTAAAATGGAGTTTCAAAGGTAAAGATTGGGATGGTAGTGCTTGTGAATAAGAATTCAAAGAAGATTTTTTATCACCTTTGGAAGAGGGCAATTGCACCGCAATGATTGACATACATGTTTGGGTGTATGGGTTCTCATTCATGTTGACGGTTGTTTGCACTATAGCCATTTGCTTTGCTGTCCCTCTGCTATAGTGGGGCGGTCCCCTTATCAGCCGATGTAACGCCAATGTATCCGTGGCATCTGGGAGATGCCATGGCTCGATACAAGCATGGCTTGAATTTGTAAATCTCTTGGTTATGCGAATATAATATTCTCACTACTGTGAGTTTTGGAAAAATAAAAGATTTTTGATCACGTTGGGAGTGTAATTTTGATACAAACTAATAAGAAGGAGCCTAAACTTGTGGTATCAAGTGGAATGGCATAGTGTATGGTGTGCTAGAATATTAATAACCTTATACATCCACCTAGTGTAATCACCTTGTGCATATATATATATATATATATATATATATATATATATATATATATATATATATATATATATAGAGAGAGAGAGAGAGAGAGAGAGAGAGAGAGAGAGAGAGAGAGAGAGAGAGAGAGAGATAGATTTTATTATCATCCTTGGCAGTCAAATATGACCTATGGGATTGAAGATACATGTGATATACTATGTGGTGGGGCTGATAACTTATTCTATATGCTCCATGATGTGGTGATGAGAATGGCAATGGAGAGCCCACGCTGTGGCTAGGAGAGAAAAGTGTGTAGGTCTCAGTCATGACTGAAAATGTGAGGGAAGCAAGTGTAGATGTGAGAAAAAGTTTACTCTAGTAGTGAGTGGTACTCAGACTCAAAATTGTAGTGGACATAATGTGCATAGTCAATGTGACTCTCTTCCATTTCCCTAATGTCCTTTCTTGGATCGAAGGGAGTGGGAACTAAGCTGAATAATTGCAATATTTGTATCACTGACAAGGGGATAGGCTCATGCATATAAGAGTAAGTATAATGTCCTCTTTCGACGAAGAACATGGTTTTGTAGTTGGGGGCTATATGGGTGGGGTAATGTATAAAGTTCGACCCACCAGATTCCTCCCAAGTCACATATACATTGGTGTTGTAGAAAGGCTTCATTCAGTTGGGAGGCTATTTTGGCATCATGTAGCAAGTGTAATGGATTCCATCTCCCACACCAATTCTTTATGTCTTGCATCATCTTGCTTTTATGCGCCTTTTGAACTTTCTTGTTTGCTTCCCAAGCAATTAGTTAGTAGATGTGAGGGGTTTTGGCATGTCCAACATACACACATATACATGCTAACTTTGATATCCCATTCCAAGAACCCCTTCACGACTTTCTGACCACTACTCCTCTATTGAATTGGGAGCTCTCATCACTCACATACTTTGCTTTAGAGAGAATCATGATGCTTAGTTAGATCTTTCAATGAAGCTACCCTTTTCCATCATTGTGGGAGGAGAATCATTGTATAACTGGAGCTGTCCCTTGGGTCATAATTGGCCTACCATGGATGATAATAAACTACTCTACTTACACTAGTCTTATTTGCACTCACCTCCCCCCATTGTCCCCAAGGTGTGAGAGGTAACCCTGCAAGGGGTGTTAAGTGAAGCATTTCCTTCTCCTCCTTGACAAAGCAACCTACTCATGAATGTTTTCTACTGCGAAGAGATGGCCTCCAATAGTTTTGACAAGCTATTGAGTACTGAATGTGTTGCCGACACGTCGCTGAGTAGTAACAGTTGTGCACACACGCTCGAACTTATCATCTCCTGAGGGGCAAGCCGATTCTATTTGGTAGTAATTTCATTCAATAGCAGAAACATAGTAATTGCTTTGTTTACCTTACTAAGTTCATAAGGGGAAGGTTCCCCCCTCTCACCCCCAACCCGTTTCCTTCTTCAGTACATAGAGAGCATGGACACTTTGATTCCTTCCTCATCCTTCAAAAAAGAGAGATGAAAGGAAGATCTCCTCAAACTCCTATTTTTCAAACAAACCATCCATCATTTGCCACAGTCCTCGTGGCTCCAAGCAAGCATGAGCGTATCAAGAGGCTTCAAGCTTCTCTCGCAAAATGTGGTTGAAGAAAATGAAGACATTAAAGGCACATAAGCACACTTGAGGCAAAATTTGAGGCAATGGAAAGCTCCGTCATCACAAGAGCCCGAGGTAGAAACAAAGATTGGAGAACAAACCAAGCATGTGGCCGCACATATCTCCTCAATGATGGCGACATGCATGTCATCGGAGCTTCGAGAGGGATACCTTCAACAACAAAATACGCTCAAGGTCCACATTGGACGGCTCCCCTTCACACTTGACTCAAACGCCAACTTCTACAAATCCACTATGGTCATCCAACACACCTTCTCCCACAAATACAACTCGGTGCTAGCAATGTATTTAACGTCAACACCTAGAGCAACCGTCAACATAATGAACACATCTTGAGTGGCCATGGTATTCTTCATTTCAGAATTGTGAAGATTGCTTTCACTTGCTTCAACAACCCCATCTCCTCAAAGATACCAAGGTATGGATTGCAGAAGTGCACACCCTCTTGCAACACAAAAACAAAGGGAAAGATCTCAACGAGGTGGCTAATGTGGCGTACAGGTGGGCCATTATCCATGAGCTTCAGAATCTTAGGGCCATGAGTGCTACACTAAACACCCCCGCTCCCCTTAGCTCTCTCTCAACCCCCCCCCCCCCCCCCCCCCCCCCCCCCCCGGCCTTAAAAGGTTTCCCTATCAAACCCCCATGTATCCTCCAACCCTACATATCTTCAACCCCCCCCACTCTAACTTATATCAATATATCTCTCTCTCCTTTTGTGAGAGAAGACACTTTTGTATGGCCCTTTTTGGTCCCATGGTCTATATATGACCTCCAAGGACAACAATGGCCTTCTCTGTCTCTCTCTCTCTCTCTCTCTCTCTCTCTCTCTCTCTCTCTCATATACTTGATACTACCTGAGAAGGGGCACTTATAAGATAATATGCATTTAACCTAGTTTTGGGAATTGGCCCTAATCCTAGTGGGGGAGGAAGGAGGGCAACCCTAATAACGTAGGAGAGATGTGGAATTGTCCCCAACCTTGGCTGATAGAAAGTTATCTAGTTTCCTTGGTGGGAAACCTTAGCATGAAGGAAATCCCACAAAGAAGATAATGTACATACTAAAATCATATACTCATACCATGAACAAAATGGTGAAGGCATTGAACAATTATAAGCAATTAAAAGCAGCTTTAGGGTGTGTTTAGCGATGTAAAAAGGATCTTTTAGAGGTTGAAGGAACAAAGGATCATTCGTAAAACTGAAAATAGACCATAAAGCCAAAGAATGACACTAATGCTAGCTTCCATGGAGAGGTAGAATAACACACCAAATAGCCATAACCACTTCACAAAGTTGGGAGAAGGGAATATGGCATGAAGACAATTGAAAATCCTTAGGTGATGGGGACTCGAGCCCGGTCCTTGATGCGACTCTACTTCTGTCTCGTATCTCTTGGGGCTCCTATTTGTTTTGTTTTGTTTTGGGCATGCTTCTTCTCCTGTTTGGAAGACTATGGTCTTGTGTAGGGGGTCTAATTCCTATGGCATCCATCCAGGAATCTTTTTGTGGTATTGCTTATTGGCGAGGGTTGGCCTCCCATGTTCGGGCTTGGGATGGTGTTGTCTGATGATTTGATCGTTGTCATGCTTAGGTTATATGTGATGTATTGGTTTGGTCCTCATGGCACGGTGTGTACGTGAGGGGTTATTGTAATTTTTGGGTTTATGCAATATATTTTCCACCCATTGTGTATTTAAGATTATGAGATGATAAGGGTAAGAAAAATGTCTAGAGGAAGCACTCCAAGAAGGCATTTCCATAGGAACAAAATATTTCTTAAGGGATAGATGACTTTTATCATTTTTTTAGTAGATGCCTCTAATACCAAAGATTGAGAGTTACCATCATCACAAAAAAAACCTTATCATCATCTTTTTTGTTTTTGCAATGCTCCAGCATCATGAGTGATAATATATTGAAGCTAAAAAAGAATTACATGCTACATAGCCCTGCTCAGACCCAGCCAAGGCATCAAGTAACACTTACCCCATCAGTGGTATGGAAAAATCAATTTCACAAACATACAAAATTCCCTTTAGGATAGATCCAAAGAGAAAATTTTGCACAATAATCGATAATTCAACTCTATTTTCTTAAATTTTTCAAGCGGATTTTTTCCCTTCCTCCCCTCTCTTTCAACTAGCTCAAGGCTAACCTAAGGCATACTTTTCCCGAACACTGCTTACCATCATCGTTTTTTTTAGCAATACTCACAGAGAATGAGTAAGAGTATCTTAACACCCAAAAAGAATTACAAGCAAAGCAAAGCCCCACTCAAATCTTACCATCATATTAAAAAACATTTTTACTCATGATTGGAATTGTACACTGGTTTGGTTTCGAAATCATGTGGATAAACTAATAAGGGAGATCTACATAGGATAACTTAGAAGTTAGAGAGTCAAATTAAGGTAAGTAAAAGCACTATTTAGTAATTATGTTTTACTTATGATAGGAATTGTACACTGGTTTGGACTAGGAAGCATTTGGATAAAATAAGGGAGATCCTATGGGAAGCATTTGGATAGATAAACTAATAAGGGAGTTCTACATAGGATGACTTCGAGAGTCAAATTAAGATGCATAAAAGTACAGGTCCCCTAAGGTGCTTGACATACTAAAACATGCCCTTCAATATTCAATGGCCCATTTGAGTTTTCCTTGTTTTAGAATGCCCATGTGGTTCTTCACCTTATTTTAAAAATTTAAAGCAAACCTGCAAGATAACATGGATTTTAAGCTAGCAATAAGAGTCACAATTTTCTCATTTTGACCCTGAAAACTAAGGTTTGATGAAATTGTAGTCGAGATTTTATATATTTAGTTGCGCAATTTATTGTGTAGGACCAAGTGCACGGTCATGCGAGGCTTCGTTATAACTAAGTCTTGACAATTTCTGATAGTAGTTCCCATTACTTTTAAGTGTGTAAGGGCTACAAGTATCACGCCCTCTAAGTCCTAACATGTCCTAAAATGATGAGAGCATTAATCTACCCTCCTTTTAAACACTTGGGAAGCAACCATCTACCCTACAAGGTGCATCTAATAAACTAAAGCTTTTCAAGTTTAAGCAATGCACGCCTTGTTCAGTTTACGTGACAGCGTCGTTGCCAACCTGCTGCAAACTTGACTTTTCTTGGTGTTGTCTCTGCAGCTTGGTTGCAACTTCAAGATTGTGAAAGGCTTGGCCTTCCATTCCAACTCTTGAGTGAGAAGGCAACAATACAAAAGACACGAAGGAATACAATACCTCTTCCTTACGAGGAATTGTTATTTGAGGAAATAGAGGGGCTCAAATAACTTTATCTCTTGTATTTTTCCTGGTAGCACATGAAAAAGAAGCACTCGGATGCTATTGACAATCAATTGTGAACCGTGTCCCTATGCAACGGGCCCATTGTAACAACACGAAGCAAAGACTCTTTGTGACTCTCTGAACAAAGTGCCATAGGGGTATGCGCCCCTGTGTGTGTGTGTGTGTGTGTGAGAGAGAGAGAGAGAGAGAGAGAGAGAGAGAGAGAGAGAGAGAGAGTCTTTCCTTCATATTTTGCTCCTTGTAAGGAGCATTGCATCCTCACAACCATGACTCACCATATCTACTCGAAACCTTACTCTATATGCAAATTAGTGCGACTACAGGAATTGAGCTGACGGTTGAACCGGCTCAAACTCAAACTCACATGCTAACCAATTTGCCTACCCTGGTTTAGAAATTAAGATTACGAAACATTTGATTCCTTTTTTGTGGAAATAAATGAGTGAGTTATATTAGAAAATAGAGAAAATACCATAGCCGATGCAAAAGATCCATTCAAAAGAATTCTTCCAACCAAGGTTTGAGTCTTTGCAAGCATAGTTCATGAGAAGTTGACATTACGTGGGGAGGGCCCTGGGTCATGGTCGAAATGTGCTCTCCACTACTCATGTCATGGAGGTAGCAAACAAACATCTAAAGCAAAATGTGAATTGACACAATGGAGCTCTCTCTCTCTCTCTCTCTCTCTCTCTCTCAGTGTACACGCACACTCTCATGATCACTCATGATCATCAACAACAACAGTGCAGGCACGCCAACCTTCCTCCCCCCCTCTCTCTCTGTCTCTTGCGCGCGTTGTTCTCATGTATATTCTATTTTATGGCGATGGAGGACCCCTCTCCGTCACCAAGCCTCACTGCACGAAAGTGCCCAACAAAACGCCCCCTTTTGTTGGAAACCCAGCTCCCTCCCTCCCTCTCTCTCTCTCTCTCTCTCTCTCTCTCTTTGTGGACATGTCGTGCGCTCAACGCATTACCCATTTACCAACCGAAAGCGCCATCGCCACCAGCGCAAGGCACCTGCAAAAAGCTCTAGCAAGCTCAGGACTAATCACTCTGAAACCATCACGCTGAGAGAGAGAGAGAGAGAGAGAGAGAGAGAGAGAGAGCTTCTTCATGCTGAGCTTCTTGCGGGATCCTGCATTGCGCATCTCTTTGAGGTACGCTCTCCAAGCTCCCTCTGTCTCTCAACAAAAAATCACGGTCCTCTTCTTACCCCCACCAGCTCCCCTTCGGATGCTCTTTTTTTTTTCTTCTTCTCCATGCAGAATTCGGTGGTCCATGCCTGTTAGCCTTTTACATGCGAGTCACCCACATTTCGATAAATTTTTGATAGTGAGCTTTCAAGCATTCAGAACTGTGCTCAATTAAAAGCACCCACTTCACTTGTCGCTTGCGTATGTGTGTGTGTCCAGAGATATGCATTACTTTATCGACAGCATACTGGTCTGCCAGAGCCTGGCCCTCCTTGCTTTTGATCAACATGCTAAGTCTTTCACAATGTGGTGCATGTTTATGGCGTCTGGCTTAACTTTTGGTCTATCAATGGGCAGACATTATGTGTAAGACCTACTGATTGAGATCCATGAGCATGGATAAGAGAAGCTGGCCGTGGAGGAGAAAAACAACAGACAGATCGGTGTCTCCAAATGAGTCTTTTGATTCATCGTCGATCCAAACATCATCTAGACATATAGATTACCAGGTAGGTGCAATAAACCCTTTTGTTTTTTGCATGCAGGTTGATGTTAGTTTTAACTTTTCCTTTCTCAGGTATAGACATTTGTACAATTGCCAAAAACTTGAAGTTCAACAAATGAAAGAAGTTAACTCAGACCTGAAATCATTAATCATTAATGTAGTCACTGTGTATCCAATTAACACGCTTTGGCCAGACTTTGTAAAATTTCTTTACCCTTTTATGTCTTTCCTTAAATAATCTCACACATGGCAGATGTTCAAAATGCTCTTTGGGAGCTCTTTTCTGGAAATATTTTTCTCAATTATCTGCTCTGGTCACTTGGGTTACCAGCATCTCAGCCTTTCTTAGCTATGTGTGCACACTCCACATCAGCAGTTAGTGGTGTTGTTAACAATGTCTAGCACATTGACTGGCTTCAATCAAACTATTGCATTGAATTCTAAGTAGGGGATTGATGACTAACGTCATGAGAGTTGGCCCAACTGTTCCACTGGCGGAATATTGTGATCCTCCTAGGCCCAGCATGACAGGCCTTGAGAGTCATATTGTTCTTCATCCGTATATCCTGTGTGGACGTATTTTCTAGAGCAGAAAGTTCTCCAAGGTCTGCACCAGCCAACAATCGATCTGCAAGAGTGACCCAATCGAATCCACGTCAAGCGTGCTAGGTGATGCATAGAGTTGTGGACTTCATCAAGCTTTCCAGCATTTGGTACATCTCTCAGTACCATTCAACAACATCCTGAAAGATCTCAGCCAGCATCTTTTGACTTGCCCAAGATACGACTCCTGGGTGAATCTGTTGCCAACACATGCTGCCATAATAGTCTCTGGGTGTAAGAGAGTAGCCCCTAAATGCCAAAGGCTGAAGAAAAATGAGCAGGATTGGAAGGGGGCCTCATGCTGTGAACCCCAAAATAGTCTGCTTGTTTAGTGTGCTGAGACTATCCTGAAAGGCCCAACTTGCAAATCTCCTCCACTGAACACAAGTTAAGATCAAGGTTTGTACATTTCATACTTTAAACCTGACCAATTATCGCACACCCAGAAATTGATGCCCAAACATTAATTCTGGGAGTTTGAAGTTTGGGATTGGCAGCCTTAAAGGTTGAATCTTGGGCCTTGGAAGTTTGAAGTTTGGACCTTGCAATTTTGCAACGTGCACTTGACCTCTAGCCTCTAAGTTCCAGCTTCCAAGTTCTAATCTCTAGATCTTTCTATATTCTAATTTCTAAGTCCTTTTGTCTGAAGACTATAGTGATTTCATGCATCTTTCTCCCCCTATTCTTTAATGGGAATGATATCCAGTGCATGTTAGTTCCAAGGGGTTGGAACCATAACTTTTTCCATACACACCTGTATGCACATGCAGTATGTTTGGTGTAAGAAAAAAGTATTAAACTCAGTTTGCGAGTGCCATGAAATTGAAGTGTGCTTTCACCACTGAACACCTTTTCATCGCAAGGCTAGAGATTCAACAGACCTTTGAAGTTTGTGTGTGGTGATGTGTGCCACTACCGCGTGACCTCCATAAGAATGCATCCCCAATTTATTGGTTGCAAAAGCCTATCAATCGTAGGAAAAAGGAAGGGACATCAATGTCTAATCATCAAGATGGGTTCAGTATGCTATTTGTCCTCTCAAAACTTAAGCTTTGAGAATTCGCACAATTTGCAAAACTGTGTTTTCGCTTCTTACTTTACTTGAAAGTTGGGATATTGTAACGGGTTTTAGGGCTAGGGTATCCATTTCGAAGTCAAAGGCATAAGTGTACATTGTCTGTCTGCCAGCCACACACACTATCTTTCTTTTTTGGGCGAGAAAAGGGGCTGTATTCTGTGTACAAAAGAGACCTTTGGAGATTCTCAATGGCCTATCACCGAGAGGAAGTACAAAAGCGAGGTAACAATGTGTAGGCTATGGAAACATCAAGGTAGTCTGTACGATGAGTGTAAAATGAACCATTGGGGAGGCGCATAATGCCATGTGATGTGGGCATGATCCCGATTGAAAAGAACTGACGATCCCGCCCATGTGTGAAGAAAGATGCATCTACTCTGCTCTGCTGCCCTGGAGCAGCCGGTTGAAGAATCCCATTGACTGCGAAGAGTATGCAGCAGCTCAGTTTAAATGGTGGATGTAGGGGAGGACTGTGAGCCCGGAATGTGGGCACAGCAAGCCACCCACATGGTCCAAAGTGTGATGTTGCATATCGTGGTGAAAACTTTGTCCCGTTGGTAGAAATCCAACCAGTGATTTGTATCTAGGATCATCTATAGAGTGCCTGGACTATATCCGAAGGAAGTATGCAAGGTGGCGCATATGAGTGCACGAGTTAGAAGCATGAGAGAGAGAGAGAGAGAGAGAGAGAGAGAGAGAGAGAGAGAGAGAGAGAGAGAGAGAGAGAGAGAGAGAGAGAATACCAGAGTGGAGAGGGCGATTGATCAACCTTCCATAACCATCATGACCATCAAACCCTAATAGGCCACGAGATACGTCATACTCAGATTCGAAACGTACATACGAAATCATAGGTGTGTGAGAGGCTTCGAAAAATGTTTGGAACATACGAAATGCATTATCTCACCGTAAATGTCTTATAAATATGGTTCAAAACAAACAAGTTACACACATGAATAAGCTCAATGACTATGATTTATATGACGCAAATAAGAACACAACAATAGAAGAAAAGAACTATATGGCTGTTTGTGTGTGTGTGTGTGTATGTGTGTGAGAGCAAATGAAAATGAAATGTTATATTAAACGTCTTCAAAAGGCCAAAATGACCTATGATACCTATCACAAACTGTTGACGTGTCAAAGCCTTGAAGAATGGAGCCAACTTACAGATGCCGGCCAAGGGGCCTAAACCCTAAGAAGAACAAGTAGCAGAAGAAGAAGAAGTCCTACCAACTTATGGGGACCCCGTCCGATGGGGCCCAGTGACATAAAGGAATTAAAATAAAGCATGACACACACACACACACACAAAACTGATGACGTGGCAGTTGTACGAACCGATGACGTGGCAATTGTACGGAATTCCACAAATCGCATTGACAGCTTTTTGGCGTTGCTTTTGGACCAGAAGCTTTTGAGTTTTGAAGGCTTTTCATGTAAACTACTTTTGGGGCCTAGGGCCTTTAAATATGTGCTAAGGGGTCATTCTCTGGTATGCTTCTTGGAGAAGGTGCAGAGTCTGGAGTACCGACTTGTACATTGTTGATGCAATATAAAGAAATACCGAAAGGGGCGCCAAGGTTTGGGGCCAATACTCTCTGGGGTGGAATTCCGCCACTCCATGTCGCTGTCGTCTCTCTCTCTCTCTCTCTCTCTCTCTCTCTCTCTCTCAGTTCAGTTGTTATAGAAGTGCTAAAAGTCTGTTCAGTCTGTTCTTTTCTATTGGCACGTGGTGCCCGTCTTGTGACAATGTTATTAGAGCATCAGGCGTGTGCTTTTTTGAAAGCATCCCGGTCCTACAAAAGAGCTGACAGAGCTATTGGAATTTTACTTGAAGTATCTTCGGGTCCCGACCCCGGACTTATTAGCCACTCCCACCCTTACTTCATCGTGCATCGGGCGGCCTCCCCTCTTCATCGCTTTGTCTTACAGGGCATAAGCCATAAAGAACCCAAGACATGGATTCAACAAAATATTTGCAGTTTCTGCTCAACGAACTCCACGACATTCTTTCGCGGCATCCTCAATAGAATCTTCCGATGCTGCAAAGTTTTCAGCAATTTTTGAACTACAGGTTACCTCCTCTGATACCCTAGGTGGTACCTCCTCCTCCGGCACCAGAAAGTACAAGAACTTCCAACTGGCAACCTTCTCAACCGTCTTTTCCGATCGGGGGAGTTTTCAGGAATATGGTGCAGCCATCTGACCCTGTTCCAATGCAACTGCCTTTGCCACCGCCATTGCCCCCACCTCCACCACCACCGCCGCCACCAGGCTACAATGGTTGGAGCCCGTATGGATACCCTTATTATCCATACCCGGGATATGCGCCTAACCAACCCAAAGATTTCAAAGATGGCAGCACGATAGTCAAATTTTTCACTTTTTCTTTGGTGAAGGATCGCAAGAAAGCATTGCAGTTCCTATAGCAATTCAACAACATCTATGCTTTGGGGAACTATACAGAAGAATCCAAGAATTCTCGAGCAGCGGGATTTCTTAAAGATAATGCTATGCAATGGTGGAGTTCAGTCGCGACACAACTGCATGCTCCAAGGACCTGGCAAGCTTTTAAGACAGCTTTTGCACGTAGTTACATGACTTCTATGTTTGAAGTCAGGATTTTGGCAAAGTGGGGCAACTTGAAAATGCTTGCCAGCGAAACCATAGACGAATATAACCAAAGGTTTCTCGACGTGTACCTTCCGGTGTCCTTTAGATCTGCTCCCTTGGAGGCCCAATGTGAGCGATACACCATTGGACTACCATCACCATTGCAGGAATATTGTCTATCCAAGCAGGTCTCCACCATGCAAGAACTTATGGACCATGCCGCGGTCGGCCACAAACTGCTGAAGGGAAAGCTAGAGTTTACTACAAAAGAATCTCTGGCCACTAACCACAACTCTCGGCAACAACGAACAAATTCTCGAGAGTCTCGTGAAAATCAGCCGCAAAGGCCTCGTTTGACGCCTCAACAACGAGACACCTTACTACAAGAAGGCCGATCCTTTGGATGATTTCAAACAGGGCATCATCATTCTAATTGTCCCAAACGCACTGATAGACCAAAGGAGCCGACGCCCGCACCAACGGTCGATAGAACCCCAGCGCCACCTCCTGCTAAGAGAGCTAGACCCGCTATTGGACTAGTTCCTGATATTTATGGCATACGCCTTGAGAGTACAAATGAATTGTGTTGAGCATATGGCAAAGTCAATGGCTCCAAAGCCCCTTTTTTCTTTGACCCTGGAGTTATAGAGTACTTCATCTATCGAAAATTCTTAAAGCAGATGCACTTTGATTATGATGCAGAGGGTGGAGAAATTGCAGCTGAGCTAGCCACGAGACAAACTCAGAAAGGAGTATTGCTCATTGGTGCTCTTCCAATGACTATTCAAGATTATCATGGAAACACTGATTTCTGCATCATGAAGTTGGCAATTGCGACGTTCTCTTGGGCATGCCTTGGCACGACAAGAATGATGCGACTCTCCAGGTTCGGAACCGAACCATCATCGTGATGCAGAAGGGCAAGCCAGTCGTCCTCAAAGTTTGGTTGTCCGAACAAAACCTCAGATAAACTCTCTCTACTTGTTTTTCTTTAGAGCTAGAAAGTATTGTTTGAAAATTTGTTTGAAATGGATGGTATTTGTTTTGAAGTTGTTTTCGTGCTGATTTCAAATGTTTGACTCTGGTTTTAATACTGGTTTCAATGATTGGTGATTTTACTCCCGGGTGGAGTAGTGAGAAATGATGATTGAAAAGTGTTGTTTTTTCTCATGGCCCGGACCCTTGTGGTTATTTTACGGGGGAAGTCTTGTTGTTCTGACTCCCGGCCCGGACCTGGATGGTTATGCGGGAGGAGTATTAAGAAGTCTGAGCAGTGGTCACTCTCAGCACCTCCAAACGATGCAGGCTGCGGTCTGGGGGCCGTTTGGTTGTAAAAGGCCTCTATATCTCCCGGCCCGGACCTTTTTAGGTTATACGGGAGGAGTGATGAGGGAGTCGTTGAATATCTTCCGGCCCGGACCTTGTTAGGTTATGTGTCAGGTGCAACGGAAGAGAATAAGGATTTTGCTCGGATCTAGTACTCCGCAAACAAACACAAGGGACACTTTACTTCACTTGAAAGAACTGAATTGAATTGAACGAAAGAGAGATGACGAGAGAGAGAAAAGAGACGACACAAGGATGTCGAGTCCCAACCCTCAAGGGCCCCCTTGCTCTGTTGCGAGAGCAAGTACTTTCTTTATTCTTGCACAAATGCTACTACAATGACTGGATGCTGAGATGCTGATGCTAAGGGGTACTGATGCTGTGGTACTGGGTACTAAGGTACTGAAGGTATACTGAGCTTCTATGTCGAAGACGATGATGCCAACGACGGGTACTGCGGGTTCTATGTCGAAGACGGGGAGGTCGACGATGAAGTCTATGTCGAAGATGATAACGTCGACGACGAGGGACTAAGGGTCTTTGTCGATGACGATGAAGTCGACAACGGTACTGTGTCGAAGACGGTGAAGTTGATGACGGTTTTGTGTCGAAGACGGTGATGTCGACGACGGGGTCTATGTCGAAGTCGATGATGTCGACGACGGGTACTGCTGGTCTATGTCGACGACGATGGTGACTGTGACGATGACGACGATGGTGTCGTCGTCAAGATAGGGATATGCGATGACGATGACGAAGGTGTCGTCGTCAAGATAGGGATCTGCGATGACGATGACGAAGGTGTCGTTGTCAAGATAGGGACTGCGATGACAATGATGACATCGCTGATGATGATGGTGTCGACGATGACGGCGTCAAGGCTGAAAACTGAAAACGCCAGGCTAATCTGGGCCTTCTTGTTCTTGAGAAAACGCTAGGGCTTCTTCTGAAGTGATGCGTGACTGCTGGGTGCTAGCCTCCTTATGTCCTTGCTTCTTCTGCTTCTATTGAGTGCCCAATGGGTTTCTTTTATAGATCTTTAGCAATTTTCCCTACCTACTTTTCCAACAAACTTACAAAAAGAATTCCAAAGTCACTTTTAATAAAATGACTTATAAGAGGTTGTTCACGCGGTAAAATGCCTGCATGATGAAATGACTGTTCTTGTGCAAGAGAGGGTATGCAAGTGTGACTGGCTTGGACATGCACGTCCTGCTAGAGGCTCACAAAAGTGTCAGGCTCAGTCCTAAGCTAAGAGTGACGCTAGACTATGGCAGAAGCATGTCCATGTGGCGCAAGTGAAGTGCGCATGTGACATCTTCCCCTGTTAAAAGTGAGGCATAACTGCCGATCCTTGCTTCTTCTGCTTCTACTGAGTGCCCAATAGGTTTCTTTTATACATCTTTAGGAATTTGCCCTACCTACTTTTCCAACAAACTTACAAAAAGAATTCCAAAAGTCACTTTTAATAAAATGACTTATAAGAGGTGGTTCACGCGGTAAATGCCTGCATGATGAAATGACTGTTCTTGTGCAAGAGAGGGTATGCAAGTGTGACTGGCTTGGACATGCACGCCCTGCTAGAGGCTCACAAAAGTGTCGGGCTCAGTCCTAAGCTAAGATTGACGCTAGACTATGGCAGAAGCATGTGCACGTGGCGCAAGTGAAGTGCGCATGTGACATTATGGGGGAGGAGTGTTCATCGGCAGCTTTATGTTTCTATGTCTTGTAACATGCATATGTGAGCATTTGTGTTGCATTGTGATGTGCCAACCACTGAATATTCCTAATTGGATGAGATTGCTTGGGTATGTAATTTTAGTGCATCAAGACACCCGTGGAAGATCAGTGCGGTCTGGGTGTGATGGCTAATTTTAATACGCCAGAGTATCAAGAGCTCCGATCTGGACGAAAGGAGAAGCCAACTCCTTGATCAAAAGAGCCGAAAGCAGAAGCTAACTTCTTAACAAGAAGAGCAAAGTGATTGTCCCTTAGAATGACCCTCGGAAATTTTTGAGCTAACTTGAGTTGTTTTGCAGGTATGCTGTAATTGCTGACGATTACTTTCTTTCAAGAAGGGGGGATGTCACAAAGTGCTGACGTGTCAAAGCCCTGAAGAATGGAGCCAACTTACAGATGCAGGTCGAGGGGCCTAAACCCTAAGAAGAACAAGTAGCAGAAGAAGAAGAAGTCCTACCAACTTATGGGGACGCCGTCCGATGGGCCCCAGTGACATAAAGGGATTAAAATAAAGCAGGACTCACACACACACACACACACGCAAAACTGATGATGTGGCATCTGTATGGACGCTCCATGTTTTGCGTTGACTGATGATGTGGCAGTTGTTCGGAATTGCGCAAATTGCGCTGGCAGCTTTTTGGCATTGCTTTTGGATTAGAAGCTTTTGAGTTTTGAAGGCTTTTCATGTAAACTGCTTTTGGGGCCTAGGGCCTTTAAATATGTGCTAAGGGCTCATTCTCTGATATGCTTCCTGGAGAAAAGGTGCAGAGTCTGGAGTACCGGCTTGTACAACGTTGATGCAATATAAAGAAATACCGAAAGGGGCGCCAAAGTTTGGGGCCAATACTCTCTGGGGTGGAATTCCGCCACTCCGTGTCGCGTGGCGTCTCTCTCTCTCTCTCTCTCTCTCTCTCTCTCTCTCTCAGTTCGGTTGTTATTGAAGTGCTAAAAGTTTGTTCTTTTCTATTGGCACGTGCTAGTCTTGTGACGGAGACCAAACTCATACAGTCTTGGTGGATCTAATACAATGTCTAGGTACAAAATAAGATGAAGTAAAATAAAAAGCTAAAATGAACATCAATGTCCGAGGATGCCCGACATTGGGTGCTATCTGAGGATGTATTGCATTGGTCGCTGAAGAGCATCGTCAATGTCTGCCTCTATAAATGGTCGTATTGGACCTCTCCCATGTCGTGCTAAAATAGTCCCGATCCTTTGATGAGACTGTTGATGTCGTGGTGGCCCTTGTACACACACACACACACACACACACACACACACACACACACACACACACACACACAACTAAAATGAAATGAAATGCACACAGAGAAATGAAATGTTATATTAACGTCTCTAAAAGGCCAAAATGACCTATGAGACCAAATTGTTACAAAATTGTGAATCTGATATCATGTCCGGGTACAAAAAGACTAGAACAAAAATACTACTACTACTACTAGAATCCATCCTCATTTGCACTTTGGATGTCGAGAGAGTATGGCTCGACTCCTCTGTTGTAGTCTCTGTCGATGCTGTGTAGCCCCTCTCCTCAATCATGGCGTCTGGATCTCTGTAGCTCCAGTTTTCGGTCTATGAGAGTGCCGGTAGTGGTAATGAGTGTGGGCCGAGCTCTGCAGTGATGGCTGCTCCTCTGGCTGTCCCATATCTAGTGAAAAGAAATGTGTAATCTATCTCTAGGACTGTCTCTCTCTAGCTCTCCCCAGTAAAGTTTCTCTATATCTGCGTAACTCAAGTAGATATAGCCCAAGACATCTCTGATCCTCATAACTCATGACCCTAGAGAAAGGACCGAAACCCTCTCTGAATAAGCAGTGGAAACGGCCTCGAATCTCATAGTACACTGTGCAATGACATATGTAATGTAGCTTTGTCTTTGGCTGTAGCTGGCATAAGCGGCATATCCTGTTGTCTGTTGGTATCCAATTGATGCGAGGATGTGCGTATCTGATCAATGGCACACCGCAAACCATGAGACATGTGTATCCATGTAGCTGGGTCGAATCACAAACCCACCCATCTCCTGTGAGGTGGAGAAGATGCTCTCTATAGAAAGCCATCTTCGTGCCCAACTCCTGTGGCGGCTCTATCCATGTCCTCCTGGTATCCAGCTGGATCAGGTCCCGACGAATGAGTCTAGTAATCTCCACCCGTGTAACAGACATCGAGGGTGTCTGAAGAGAGTACTCGAAAGGGGGCAGCCTGTCCATGGTGAAGCCATGCATTTGAAACCATGATGTCATCTGTGCATACCAGCATGAAGTGTTCCCTTGAAGAGCTAACTGTCTGGAAACTCAAGGGCCAATCTTGCATATCTGTCTCTAGTATCCCACAAGTTGTGCACAATGATCTGGTAAGCACCTCAATCTCCATAGGAGGGGCAGCTAGCTTTGCTCGAATGATAGCGTGGGGTACGGAGGCCTTGGCTTTGATCAGTCGAGAGATCATAGATACCAAGGGCCTCTCCATACGTCTCCAACCATCCTGGCCTACAGAAGGTCCCCGTATCTGCCCAACATACAACATAGTTGAGACTACTAAAGTATCAAAGAGCCATAACTTTGTCCGAGGTTCCTAGAACTGAACTTGCGAAGTTCCAGGAACCTCGGAACACATCCTCTCCAAGCCTCCCAAGGCCGCATAAGCTCTAGTCAGTCTGGTCTCTGCTGTTCTCCCCAAAGAAAACCTCGGCCCAGTGAAGACAACCCCAAGGTAATTGTATGCATCTATATACTCTACAATCTCCTGACCATATGTGAAAGTCGGTGCTGATCTCCTGATCCACCGTGGTGTGGTGTTAAATACCATAACCTTGGTTTTACCAAGATTTACAGACAATCCACTATCCTCTACAAAACTATGTAATGCATCCAATTGTTGCTGCATACCCTTTGGTGAGTCAAAGATCAACACTATCATCCGCATATAACAACAATGGGATCCACGTCCCTGCCAGCTGGGCACCTGTATCACCCTCTCTGTCAATGTAATCAGACACCTCATCAACATACATACCAAATAGAGTAGGAGACAATGGGCAACCCTGTTTCACCCCGATGGTGGAGTGAACTAAATGAGATATCCCCTCCGGGGTGCGTACATGTCCCATTGTTGATCTGTATAGAGCCATAATCCCCCAAGTCAACACTATGGGCAGCCCCATCTCCTGTAGTCTGCGCATCAATCGAGCTCTTATCATGTCAAATGCTTTGCGGAAATCCACAAAGCTACAATAAATCCGTCTCCCATGTGACCTGCCCTCCCTAATGATGGCTCTGAGTGTCAGAATATGATCAAGAGTGGAGAAACCCCTCCTCAAACTGGCGTGGCCCTTTGAGAGAGAGAGAGAGAGAGAGAGAGAGAGAGAGAGAGAGAGAGAGAGAGAGAAATGATCTGAAATGTTATATTTAACATCTTAGAGAGAGAGAGAGAGAGAGAGAGAGAGAGAGAGAGAGAGAAATGATCTGAAATGTTATATTTAACATCTTCAAAAGGCCAAAATGACCTATGAGACCAAACTGATACAATCTTGGTGGATCTAATACAATGTCTGGGTATAAAATAAAAATGAAGTAAAGTGAAAAAACTAAAATCCATAGTTACATGGGACGGCGGGTCGGGAACGGGGTCGGGACGGCAAAAGTCAGGAAACGGGGACGGGGGTCGGAACGGCAAAAAAAAAGAGTTTCTTTGGCATTTTTTGACCTACACACATGCCACACACATAGCATCACTTTGACCACAAATTTACACTAAATAGACCAAAGAACATGAGTCATATAGGCGGAAATGTACTAATAAAACATCGATGATCGATGGATACAAAATGAGGAGTGCATGCCACAAGGGCTCAAGAGTCAAAAAGCCTAAAGGACTTACGACAAGCCTGAGGCCTCAAGAATAACAAAAAGTACAAAGGGTTATGTAGTAGGTAGAGTCGTAGACTCAAGAGTCTAGACTCGAGAGTCGAGTGATCAATGATCATCAAACTCAAGAAGTGCTCGCCTGCTGAATCTCCATATCGTCGTCGTAGTCGAGGTCGTCAGCGACGTATGAGGGCTCGGGAGGCTCGCATTGAGGCTCGAAGTCCTGCTCTAGCTCCTCCAAAAGTGTATCGGCCATAGATGGATTCTCTTGTGCCATCTCCCACTCAGTGAAGGGATCTGCCTTGTGTGTGACGCTCTTGGCAAGCATGCACAAGTTAGCGCTCACAAACACCAAATCATTGGCCCTCTTGACCCCAAGGCGATTCCTCTTCTTAGAGGCAATGTGGCTGTACACACTCCATAGTTGCTCCGAGCAACTAGTGGTACATGCTTGGCTAAGGACACGAACAGCCAAGCGTTGCAAATGTGGGCCATCTCCTCCATAGTCCTCCCACCACAAAACCGAGCCAATCTTGTTGCGATCAAGCTGTGCATCTACACATCCATAGGAGCCCTTCTTTTGTGTAGTTGAGTAGCTCGTCTCTAATCTTGCACCTAATGTCACTGCTAGGCTCAAGGCGCTCCAATGCAAGCCGCCATCCTTTGCTCACCTCCTTGTCGGTCTCTTGACGCCTTCCGTGAAACTCAGGGTCAAGCACATAAGCTGCCGCATGAAGTGGAGAGCAGTATCCATTCCACCTCGACTCACACAAGCCATGAATCTCGCATACTGAACAGGGTCAGGCACAAGCTTCTCAAGTGCCTCTATCATCGGATCCATTTGTGCCTCTCAAGTGCCTCTATCATCCGATCCATGGCTTCGTAGACTTTGCCAATGCATGGCTGCAAGCCATCCACCACTCGAAGTAGGTGTAGAATAGGCTTGACCATGGCGTCAAGAGTCTTCACCTCCTCCCACCAAGCGGCGTCGTCGGCCCATTCTCGGCCCCTTAAGGGAGTCTTCACGTCCTCCCACCAAGCAGCGTCATCACTGAGAAAGAGGCCCCTTAAGGCTCCGCCACATGTAGACAAGCGGCCTAGCATAAGCCAATTGAATGCAAATCTTGTCTTTGAATATTTAATCAAGGACAAGTGGCTCCTCTTTGAGAATTCATGGCGCACTTTTTGATGGTTGAGCACAAAGGAGACAATTCGAGAGGCGTCACCAATGGTGGGTGAAATCCATGACAAGTTCCCTATGTCCTTGAGGAGGTTATTGAGGCAATGCGCCATGCAAAATGTGACATGGATACTGGGATACATGCCCTCAATGATAGCCCCGGTTGCCCTATTTGACGCCTCTCCATCTGCAACCATACAAAGGACATTCTCCAGGCCGGTGATCTCTATGGTGCTTGTCCACTCCGCAGCAAGCATCTCCGCGGCCTTGCCACTATCGGATGCATCATGTGACTCCACAAAGTACATCTCCCCCCGAGAGTAGGCCACCACCCCGTGGATGGACCGCTTCCGGGTGTCGCTCCATCCATCTACAAGGAGAGAGACGCCATTGGTCTCCCACAAATCCTTTGTTGCTTGGGCCGCTTGCTCCACGGCAAGCTTCTCTTTGCCAAGGAGGGTGGTGCGAAGCCTCTCCGATGAAGGTGGCACATAAGAGAAGCCATATTCCCCTATTTTCGTAACCATGGTTCGAAAGTATGGAGACCTATGTATACAAAATAGAGTATGTCGTGTTAGTATGGAGAGTCGAGAGTCGAGAAGTTAGAACCCATTATGAATACAAAATGGAAGATTGCAATGTGCATATGCCAAGGGAAACTCACCGCGAAGCATGGAAGGCAATGTGGTCGTGGAAGAAGAATCGGGCAACCGACCTATCCACCTCTTCCTTCAATTTAGGATTCCAATTTTCGTTGAGAGTGCTCTGGCGATGCGGAACGGAAGAGGACGGTGTAGATGCATGGCTCTTGAAGCCTTGAGAGATGTCGTCAAGGTTGGCTTCCCTTTGCTCTCGCGGTGTCGCCGTGGCGGAGGGATCAACGGCAACAAAACGGCCCCTCTTGGCCGCTTCCGCAACCTCATACACCGTGAGCTTCTCAAGAAGATCCAACCTCTTCTCGGGAGTTACTCGAGGGCAAAACTTCACCTCGTGACCGGGTTTATGAAGAAGATGGGCTCGCACTTTGTTTGAACCACCCGTTCTCTTGTATGGGCATAGCTTGCATGTCCATGGTCTTGCACCGCTACCTTTGCCACGCATGCTAAAGTCGACTTCATCCCACCACGACCACGTTTGCACGGCGGGCCTCCTTCGAGAAGAACCGGCTTGAGAAGTGGAGTTGGCTTGAGATGACATGATGGTGGAGAGACTCGAGAGAGTAGAGCTTAGAAGTTAGAGGAGTTAAGAGGAGAGCTTGTGTGGAGAGAGTAGAGGAGAGCTTCAAAGTGGGTAGAAGAGGGAGAGAGTGGAGACTCAAGGGTAGAGTGTAGAGCGTACGGGCCACGGCGCGTAGTCATGCTTGAGCCTTGAGCAATGAGTAGAGAGGAGAGCTTGAGGGAATAAGAGGCCCAAGGGGGCTTTTATAGCCTCCCAAGGGACAACCCCCCCCCCCCCCCCCCAAAATCTAAAGGTTGGTTGAAACTGGGCATTTAGAACGGTCACTTTTTTCAAAAATTGAAAATTTTAAGCCACTTGAAACTGGCCGTCCCTGATCTGTTCGGTCCGTCCCCGACCGTCCCTGGTCCGGCAGCCTGCGACCCACCCGTCCGGCCAATTTTCCGATCGTCCCATGGCGTCCCCGTCCGTCCCCGGCCCGATTACGGGCGTCCCCCGGCCCTAGGGCCCGCCCCCCCCGTCCCTTGTAACTATGCTAAAATCATCATCATCAATGCTTGAGGATGCCCAACATTGGGCGTTATCCGAGAAAGTATTACATTGGTCGCTGAAGAGCATCGGCAATGCCCATTTCTATAAATAGTCGTACTAGACATCTCCCATGTCGTGCTAGAATAGTCTTAATCCTCTGATGGAGCCTCCGTTGATGTCGTGGTCGCCCTTGCAGATGTGGGCGTCTAGCTCTCCTGAGCTCAATGTCTCTGTCAACTAATATACCTCTGGTATAGGTGGGCTCTGAAGTTTGTTGCGAGGCTTGCTCATTTGACTGTCGAGTCCCTCCTCTAAAGAAGTTAGTGATCTCTCTCGTTGAATGTCTCCCACTGCCTGATCTCCTCAAGAGACTCTCCTTGTGTCTGTACAACTCTAGCAAAAACAACTCGAGGCATCTCTGGTCCTGATATCTCATGACTCTAGCCAACAGTCCAAAGCCCTCTCTGAATAGACAATGAAAGCGGCCTTTTATCTCATAGTATCCCGAACAATGACAAATGTGATGTAACTCTGTCTCTGGCTCTATATGACACAACTTGCAAAGCGTGGCCTATGCTTGTACTCTCCTAAACGTGTTAGTCTCAATCTCTAACTGACGCGATGTGTGCATCTGACCAATAGCACATCGTATCCCATCGGATAAATGAGTGTCCATATAGGCCGGTCTGATCACATATCCATCCTCTGTTAGTTGAGAAGATGCTCTGTCATGTGACGCATCCAACCCTATGTGTCCGTGGACCAAGCTACGTTGCTACAGCATGACTAGGGTTCCATTTAGTCAAGTCAGTCTAGAATAGGAAGTGATTTGGCACTTTTGTGAGTCTGTTCGCAGACCGTGCATGTCCAGACAGTTAGATTAGATGCATATCCTCTGGTTGCACACAGCATTCCCATCAGATTCCATCAAGGTCATTTTATAGTGCATAGACCTATTTTCCCTATTTTTGACATTTTTCACTTATTATTTTTAAGCGACTTTTGTTGGAAACTGGGTAGGGCAATTTTGCTAAGATAATATATAAGCAAACCAAAGCTAGCACTTTCTGGCAGAAGAGGCAGCTGGAGCAGGAGCAGGAGCAGGAGCAGGAGCAGGAGCAGGAGCAGGAGCAGGAGCAGGAGCAGGAGCAGGAGCAGGAGCAGGAGCAGGAGCAGGAGCAGGAGCAGGAGCAGGAGCATGAGCAGGAGCAGGAGCAGGAGCAGGAGCAGGAGCAGGAGCTCAACAGGCAACTTCTCAGTAGAACCCCCAAGAGGCCTAGCGTTTTTGCACCACAGCATAAGAGCTGGCGTTTTTGGACAAGTACCCAGATCAGCCAGCGTTTTTGCTTCTGCATCAGCCTGGTGACAGAACCACAACAAATCAGCCTAGCGTCTTGCATTGCAAGACCACCGGCAGCAGCAACAGATAGAAACCAGCCCTGTATTTGCAAAGCACTTCAGCATTTTTGCAGATCTTTGCGACGGAATCCCCACAAGCATCAGCGTTTTCAGTTTTCAGCAGTCAGATTCCACAGTAGAACCGCCCAACCTTGCAGATCTCACCTTCTTGCAAGTTGCAACAGTTCCTCGCCGCAGGTCAGATTCCGCGAGGTTTACAGATTCAGCCCGGAATCCGCAGATTTCAACATCTGCGTTTTCAGCGCGTCGTTGTCGCACGTCGCCATCGACATCGTCACCGACGTAGAGTCAGAATTCAGCAGATAAAAATTTGCAGATTTCAGCCATTAGCGTTTTCAGATTTCAGCCCGTCTCGTCATCGTCCTCATCGTCGTCGACATCGTTGGCAAGTCCAAGCATTGTAGAGATTTGTGCACTCATAAGTAGACCGCTCTCGCCATAGAGAGTGGGGCCTTCGGAAGAGGGTTTGACTACATCTCTGGTGTCGTATTCTCTTCTCTCTCTCTCTCTCTCTCTCTCTCAGTCTCATTCACCTTCACGCACAGTGTCCATTCACTATGTTGTGTCCATTGCACTCTCTCATTAAAGAACGGAAGGCTCTCCCTTCACTAAGAACAAGGAACCTTGAGCACAGTTCGGAGCACTCATCTTGAGCAAAGTTCAACATTCATTCCGTTGCACCTTACATTGGTATCAGAGCTTTGGCAGTGTTCTGTATCACTCAAGGAAAGAACCACAAGAACCACAAGTCCTCTTGGGCGTGTCGATTCCTAATTGTGTTTTTGAAGAGTGACAGGAAACCCAAGAAAGAAGGGCTTGTCCAACCTCCCCTTCTACCTCTTTTCACTCATTGAGAGAGGACCGTGCACTTAGCGGCTGGCAGATTGACGTGAGGTGGGAAAAAGCAACCTTGGTGTGAGCGCAAGGCCGCCAAGGGGTGCGCCCGCGGAAAAGAGTAGAACTCGGGTGAAGAGAAGATCCTTCTCTAACACAGATTGCAAGCGAAAGAAGACCCTCAAGACCCTCAAGAACCTCAAGAACCCAAGAACCTCAAGACCCTCAAGAAACGAAGACTCCCAAGAACCCAAGTTCCTCGTGAACTTAAGAACGCAAGACCACAAGAACGCAAGACTTCAGTGGATGGTCATCACTCGAAGCGGAATGGATACTTCGCTTGGAGGTGATGAGCATGAGAGAGGTGAAGAAGAATTTTCCCCACCAGGAGGTTTTTCCGACCCTCCTCCTTCCCCATCTACGACAAGGATTGCACTAACTCCTATGGAGGCTTTCGACAAGAGGATGATGGACAGGGAGTTAGAACGCAAAGCAAGAAATGCAGAAAGAATGGCAGCCATAGATCGTGAATCCGCAGAAAGAAGGGTAGCCGTAGATTGTGAATACGAAGCAAGAATGGAAGCCATAGAGTGTGAGCACGAGCAAGCACGCCTAGAAAGACAAGCATAATTTGATCGCGAGAACAAAGCAAGAAAAGAAAAGAGCGACCAACACATGAAAGAGTTCTTGCGACTCTTTTCTCAAGTGCAGGCACAGATGCAAGAGATTCGGGAAAAGGAGACTCTCTCAGTCTCTTCTTCTTCAACGCATGCCACACAAGATTTGCATGATTATGATAAGCTTGATGAATTGAATGATAATGATACGCACGATGATTTGAATGACAATGACAAGCATGATGATTTGCATGATGATCACGATGTGATTTCTCACAAGCATGATGATTTGTATGATCAAGATGTGATTGTTTACAAGGATGATGGTTTAGTTGATGCTTTTTCTATCGAACCTAACCTCGTTGCAGATTCGATCAATCACGAAGAATCGATCTTGGCTTTCGAGTCGAGGTCCACAGCACCCCCCAAGGTAGATTCGATCAAACACGAAGAACCGATCTTGGCTCTCGAGCCTAGGTCCAAAGAACCCTTACAGGAAGTACTATGTGTTCGAATGATTAGTCAGTACGCATTGAACGAGTGTTTCATTCGTGATCGTTTCCTGTATTTTAGTCAGCGTCTTTATGTGATCCCTTTTCCTAGGCATGACATATTGTACGTTGAGCACGTTTCACTCATGAATGAGCACGGATGTATGCGGATTTCTCATGGAAAGATGAAATGTTCGCATTCAAGGAAGTCACATTCCATGTCTCTTCCTTGGCATGACACAGTCGTAGAAAGAGCACAAGAAAGATTGTGCATCAAGCATCGGCATTTCCATTATGATTTGCTACAATTGGTTGATTTAGATCCGAAAGACAAGTTTCGATTTCATTGTTTGCGCGTGTTTGATGAATAGTTTGGCACTCTGTCTCTTTGTTCATCTGCAGTGCATTCATAGTTTTTTCAAAGGAATAGTATTTTTCCAGTCACTTCACATGGAATGGGTATGTTCATGTTTTTGTGTTGGAAGTGATTCAGGAATTTTCAGCTTCAGAGATTCTTGAAGAAGGTAGACACATGACTGTAGACGACATTGAAGCATTGAAAAAGACTCACAGACTTTGTGCCGCTTTCGGCGCGGCCCAAAGAAGAAGACTTTGTAGACGTTTATGAAGTTCAAGTATCGCACGACCCACACCTCAGAATGAGCCGGCGAAGAGTCCTTTCGAGGATTCCGGATGTTGTTGACGATCTCCCTCGACGCCATACAGTTCGGTACCAGTACCTCACTTTGAAAAGGAGGGGATGTCATGTGACACATCCAACCCTATGTGTCCATGGACAAGCTACAGCATGACCAGGGTTCAGTTCAGTCAAGTCAGTCTAGAATAGGTACTTTTGTGAGTCTGTTCGCAGACCGTGTATGTCTAGACACTAATTAGATGCATATCCTCTGGTTCCACACAGCATTCCCATCAGATTTCATCAAGATCATTTTACAGTGCATAGACCTATTTTCCCTATTTTTGACATTTTTCATTTATTATTTTTAGGTGAGTTTTGTTGGAAACTGGGTAGGGCAATTTTGCTAAGATAATATATAAGTAGACTAAAGCTAGCACTTTCTGGCAGAAGAGGCAGCAGGAGCAGGAGCACTCGCTCAACAAGCAACTTCTCAGTAGAACCCCAAAGAGGCCTAGCGTTTTTGCACCACAGCATAAGAGCTAGCGTTTTTGGACAAGTACCCAGATCAGCTAGCATTTTTGCTTCTGTATCAGCCTGGCGACAGAACCACAGCAGATCAGCCTAGTGTTTTGCATTACAAGACCACCGGCAGCAGCAGCAGACAGAAACCAGCCCTGTATCTGCAAAGCACTTCAACATTTTTGCAGATCTTCGCGACGGAATCCCCACAAGCATCAGCGTTTTTAGTTTTCAGCAGTCAAACTCCACGGTAGAACCCCCGAACCTCGCAGATCTCACCTTCCCGCAGCAGTTCCTCGCCGCACGGTCAGATTCCGCAAGGTTTATAGTTCCAGCCCGGAAAACGCAGATTTCAGCGTCTGCATTTTCAGCGCGTCGTCGTCGCATCGTCGCCATCGACATAGAGTTAGAATTCAGCAGATAAAGATTTGCAGATTTCAGCCATTAGCGTTTCGGATTTCAGCCCGTCTCATCGTCGTCCTCATCGTCGTTGACATCATCGGCAAGTCCAAGCATTGTAGAGATTTGTACAATCATAAGTAGACCGCTCTCGCCATAGAGAGTGGGGCCTTCGGAGGAGGGTTTGACAACATCTCTGGTGTCGTATTCTCTTCTCTCTCTACCTCTCAGTCTCATTCACCTTCACGCATAGTGTCCATTCACTTTGTTGTGTCCATTGCACTCTCTCATTAAAGAACGGAAGGCTCTCTCTTCCCTAAGAACAAGGAACCTTGAGCACAGTTCGGAGCACTCATCTTGAGCAAACTTCAAAGTTCAACATTCATTCCGCTGCACCTTACATGCTCTCTATAGAAAGCCATTTGCGTGCCCAACTCTTGTGTCGGCTGTATACATGTGCTCCTGATATCTAGCTGAATCAGATCTTGACGTATGAGTCTAGTGTCTCTGTCCGTGTGAGAGATAGGGAGGGTTGATCCAAGGAGTACTGGAACAGAGGCTATGTATCCATGTTGAAACCATGTGACTGAAACCATGATGTCGTCTGCCCATACTAGCATGCTGTATCCCCCTATAGCACTAGCTGTCGAGATGACTCAAGGGCTAGCCAAGCATATCTGTCTCTGGGGAGGTCCCATAAACTATGCATGAAGGATATTGATCTAGTAAGTGCCTTGATCACGAGAGGGGGGGGGGGGGGGGGCAGCTAGCTTGGCTCAAATAATCTCATGTGGCACTCAGGCCTTAGCCCGAATCATTCAAGAGATTATAGAGACTAATGGCCTCTCCATACATCTCCATCCATCATTGCTACCTGATTTGCCATGGTGGTCCATTGAAGGTCCCCAAATCTGAACTCCGTAAAGCATAGCTGAAGCCACTAGAGTGTCAAAAAGCCAAAGCTTTGTTCGAGGTTCTTGAAACTGAACCTGCGAACACATCCTCCCAAGGCTGAACAAGCTCTCGTCAGTCTAGTCTTTGCTGCTCTCCTCCATGAAAACACCGGTCCACTTAAGACTAACCCACGATAGGTGTATGCATCTGTATACTCCACCATCTCTTGGCCATATGTTAATGTGGGTGCTGACCTCCTGCAATGTGATGTTAAACACCATAACCTTGGCTTTCCCCAGGTTAACTATCATGAGCAAATGTGTACGAAGCATCTAAGTGACGCTGCATCCCCTCTGGGGAGTCAGAAATCAACACAATATCGTCAGCATATAACAATAGTGGGATCCATGTCCTTGCCAACTGTGCTCCTCTATCACCATCCCTCTCAGTGTAGTCAGAAACCTCATCCACATATATGCCAAATTGTGTAGGAGATAGTGGGCAGCCCTGTTTCACCACTGATAGTGCAGTGAACCAAATCAGAAATTCCCTTTGGAGTGTGTACATGCCCCACTATTGACCTGTATAGAGCCATGATCCCCCAAATTAACTCTGTGGATACCCCCATCTCTTGTAGTTTGTGCATCAATCTAGCTTTGGGCACTATATCAAAGGCTTTGCATAAATCCTCAAGCAACAATAGAGCCGTCTCCCATTTGATCTCCCCTCCTCAATAATGGCTCTGAGTGTTAGAATATGATCAAGAGTAGAGAAACCTGAAACACCTGCCTGTCCTACTGCCCTTACACCCTCTCTCTTTGCCCATCTTCTCAAGTGCTACTTAAGGATGGATGTGTACAACCGTGCCAATGTGTGTCCAATCATGATAGTGCGGTGGTTCCCAGGCTCTATATGGCATAGGGTCCTTTGACTTGAAGATAGGTACAATAACAGACAAACTCCCAAGTATCAAGTAGGCCCTTGCACATGGCACGGTTGAACATCACTGCTAGATGCTCTGCTAGCAGATCTCGGCATGTATAAAATGCTCTGTTACTAGGCCATCGGGATCATATGCTCTTCTGTTCCTCATCCCGTCAATGGTCTTCTTTACCATCTCAGCGGTAAAGAAAGCACATGTGTGTGGGCATGGCTCTGGCGGATCCGGAAGAGGTGGCTGCCCCGAGACTGTGTAGAGATGATGCGTATTGATCCCATACCTCCACAGAATTGATTATTGGTGGGGGAGAATGCCCATGGAAGAGTCCCCATGCCTCGCCTAAATCTTAGCTCAAAAACAGCCGGTATATTAGTATTTCCATGTAGAAATTGGTCATGAAGAAAATGGCAAGGAGGAGGAAAAGAAGAAGAACATCCATAAGAGGTGTGAAGAGGCCTTAGACAATAACAAAGAGATTTTAAAGGCAGAGGATAAAAAAGAAAAGAAGCAGAAATCCTGCTCTTATCGAGCTAGAAACGCCCTCTTCTTCCGTCGCACCAAATGTCGAGAAGCAATCCGTGACTGCCTGTGAGTGATGACTCCTAGAAGTATCTTCCTCTGAAGTTGGGCTCTCGTCTCTCTACACTCCTCATCAAACCGGCTATTCTGGGGTATGCTCCTAGAACGACGTGGCTGCCTAGGCTTAGTGTGTGGGTATGCCTCTGCTGTTGCATCCTGCAGTGTCTTTGTCAGTATATAAGTGAGCTCATCTAGAGGTCTCCCCGGATCCTCCGTGCATAAGCGTTTGTATATACCATCTATGTAGATAAAATCAGTCTTCGAAGTAAGTGTATCGGGTATGCGTAGATGTCTGTGCCAGTCGAGCTGTGCTGAACTTGAATGAAACGCTAAACGTGAGGAGGACATGATCTACTGCTACCCCAATAGGCTTGGGCCTGACTGTAAAGTCCTGAACAGAGGGTATAAAAGTGGGCTGAGCCAAAACATAACCATATCATTGACATCCAATTCTTTCAACATTTCCTCTGAGGTATCGTAGAAGCTGTTTGAGATTGGCCTGTCTTGGCATTAAAGTTTCCCAGAAGAATGACATCTTTATCCCTAGAGAACTCCTTTATCTCCTCATCAAATATCATGTAGGGTGACTGCCCCTTGTGTGATGCATAATGAAATGTGCTGGGGGCAAAATAGCATATTGCAATGTAGAGTGGCCTCCCTATCTCCGCTCTCACTCTAACCCACATATATCTAGCCTGCTCATCTCTCCGAACAATACAAATGAGGGGCTGAAGCTCCTCCCTGAATAGGGTTGCCACACCTCCTAACCCACGTCCTCTATGCATTGATCTCACATCCTGTCTACAAGTAGTCTCCCAATGGTATCCCATCACTGTACAGGAGTTTGATGCGTCTCTGAGTAAAAGATAATGTTTCTTCCCTTGAAGCTATCCTCAAATGCGCTTACATCTAGCTTCATTGATCCATTACAATTCCATGCTGCCATTTTAAGGTTGGTCCCATAGGTCTCACATCGCCATGCGGTGAGTCTTTCCAAAAACCACTACTCTCCCTCCCTTGTAGAAAGAAAATTTTCCTTTTTCCCTTGCTGCCTTGATCTCTAGCATCAGCTCTTGCATGTGTGCTATTTGTGTTAGAGTGAGACCTTCATTCAAAAATATCCCAGTTTGCTTGAGTGTTGGTCTCTTCTTCAGGAATTCCTTCCTAGCTTCCAACGTAGGGAAACGTATAATGAGTGCTCTTTCCTTGGAACTTCCTTCTCATCACTTCCCTTCTTTCCCACTCTCCAGGCACCTCTCCCTTCAAAATTGCCCATGCGCTTCAAGAGTTCTTTCACTTCTTCTTCTACTTTTCCAGTGTCTTTGAGACCTGTAACACGCACATGAAGGGCTCTAGTCTTCCTCTTTTGCTCCTCAATTGTCATATTAATGATAGTGGATGTCAGTGTGGCTTCATGCATCTTATCTTTTCCTTTCTTTGCGTCCACTTTTGAGCTTTATCAACCTTCTCTTGTACTTTGAATAGGTGCTCCCCCATGAAGACGTTGTTCGTCTTGAAAAGGCCAAAATGACCTATGAGACCAATCCGTTATAAACTGGGGAATCTGATACCATGTCTTGGTACAAAAAAGAGATGCTAAAATGAATCTAGAAGTGCTACTAGCTGGAATTGTGTGGGGTATGTGCGATCACTAATACAATGGGTGCCCAATACAAGAGGGTGATATAATGAGTCATCTATCCTCATTGTACTCTGGATGCCGAGATAGTATGGCTCGAATCCTCTGTTGCAGTCTCCGTCGATGCTGTGAAGCTCTTCTCCTCAGTCACGAGCGTCTAAATCTCCCTAGCTCCAATGCTCGGTCAATGAGAGTACCGCAGGTGTGAGTATCAGCTAAGCTTTGCAGTGTGGCTGCTACTCTATCCGTCCAATGTCTGATGTGAAGAAATCAGTAATCTTTCTATGGGATTCTCTCTTCAAATCTCCTAAGTAAACTGTCTCTGTGTCTGTGTGAAGTAGATACAGTCAAAAACATCTCTGGTCCTGATAGCTCATGACTCTGGAAAAGGGTCCGAAGCCTTCTCTGAATAGGTGGAAGTGACCCCGTATCTTATAGTACATTGTGCACTGACATAGATAATGCATCTCCATCTTTGGCTCTGTATGGCATAGGCAGCATATCCTGCTGGTTGTTGGTATCCCTCTGAATCTACCATTCTCAATCTCAAGCTTGTGTGAAGATGTCCGTATCTCACCAATGGCACACTGTAACCCATGAGATGGATATGTATCAATATAGCTGGGTCAAATCACAAACTCATCCTCTGTGAGTTGGAGAAGATGCTCCTTATAGAAAGGCATCGTCATGCCCAACTCATGTGTCGTCTCTATCCATGTTCTCTTGGTGTCCAACTGGGTCAAGTCCTAGCGAATGAGTCTAGTAATCTCCACCCATGTAAGAGGCAACGATGGTGCATCAAGGGAGTACTGGAAGGGAGGTAAGCTGTCCATGCTGAAGCTGAAACCCGCCCTACAGCTTTGGCTTTCACCCGAAATTCTTTACTTTAGACACACACAGAGAGAACGTGCAAAGGTAACCTGCGACGGGGATTAACATTTAAGCACACACACGGCTCGGAAGCTAGAATGCTCCGAGCAGAAACCGACAACCCGTAGGCCCCAAAATTGGTGCCCCTTTTGGCATTTCTTTATACTTCAAGAGGGTAAATTACAAAGTAGAGTCCCGGGAATTCTTTACATGTATCCAGCTAGATACCACTTGTTTTGGCAGCATAACAGCCCCAAAACTTGCCCGAAACTAATTTCCTTGCTGGAACTCACTTCCACTGACATAAACCCTCTGATTTCTGCCCAAAAACAGTAAATTCAGCACGCTGTATTTACTGGTGTTCGCCCTGTTTTCAGCCCTAAGCAGTCTCCGAACTGTTCTCTAAGAGAGGGGCACTTCTCAATGGTTCTGGCATCCGTATGGCTGAAAAAAGTCAAATTCAGCGCATAACTAGCGCTGAAAACGCACCTGTACGGTGAGGTTATCACCCTCACCGGTGCGTGCTTTTGGAGCAGCAGTTAGCTACTCCTGTTCCTGCTCAGAGAGGCTCTTGCCTCAACAAAAACATATGTAACCACACAGCTGTACATGAGTCAAATGAAGAGCCCTCTTGTGGGGCATCACATTACTGCACGTAGGGGAGAGAGAGAGCAGTGTGAGGTGTGCAGGATATGACTTCTTGCACCACACTGTACATGAGAGAGAAAGCTTGTAGTCAATAGCTCTTAACTTGTGACAAAAACTCTCAAATGAGCTCCCTTAGCTTAAAATTCAGCGCTACTTCTTTTGCAAGAGGAAAGTAAAGAGGAAAGTGCACCAAAATTTGCCACTTGGTACGTTTACAAGCAATTTCTCGTTTCGGGGTTGCCGCTTAAAAGTCTCCCGATTGGTTACCCAATTGACTTTGCAACAGAGTTCTAAAATGTTCCCCTTGTCATTCCGGAGGTAATGACGCGAATAGATTTCATGGCCCAAAATAGTAGTTCCCTAATTTTTAGGAGATGCTTCTGTTGGGCTTCCATTGGTCTTCTGACCATCTATCTCCATTGGGACCGCATCCAAAAATGCAATGTGGCCCAACTGTCGGGTACTTTCCTTTGGTGACTCCACCTTGGCTTTGTGCCTTTATTGAGTTCACTTCCTAGTATCCACCAACTTGCTAAGTGCGATGGGGAGACCTACATGATCTTGAACTGAGCCTAGACATCCTCTTACTATACGAACTCTAGTGCTAACCAACTTCCCGTCTGCGGGTGAAACTACCGTTCACATTGGCCATACAATGTCCGACCATTTGCAACTTCAAAAATAGGATCTTAAAAATAAAACAAAAATTATTGGAAAGAAACCAACAACTAAGGTTAGCAGTTGCCACGTCCTCGTGACATAGTTAACAATTGTCACGTCCTCGTGACAGAAGCCATGTATCTGGAACCATGATGACATCTATGCATATCAACATGATGTGTCCCCCTGTAAAGTTAACTGTCCGGAGGACTCAAGGGCCAATTTGGCGTACCTGTCTCTGGTAGTATCCCATAAGTTGTGCATAAAGGAGACCAATCTAGTAAGCGTCTCTATCTCCATGTGTGTGTGCGCGCGTGCGTGTGGAGTGGAGGCTACTAACTTTGCTCTAATGATCTCATGTGACACGGAGGCCTTGGCTCTAATCAGCCGAGAGATCATAGATACTAAGGGTCTCTCCATACCTCTCCACCCATCCTGACCCACAGAGGGTCCCCAAACCTGAACCCCATAGAGCATAACTGAAGCTACCAAGGTATGAAAGAGCCAGAGCTTTGCTCGGGATTCCTGGAATTGAACCTGCGAACACATCCTCTCCAATCCTCCCAAGGCCGCATACGCTCTGGTCAGTCTAGTCTCTACTGCTCTCTTCAAAGAAATCTTGGCCCAATGAAGACTGTCCCAAGGTAAGTGTATGCATCTGTGTGCTCCACAACCTTCTGACCATAGGTGATTGTAGGTGCTGATCTCCTGATCCATTGTGGTGTGGTGTTAAACACCATAACCTTGGTTTTACCAAAGTTTATAGAAAATCCACTATCCTCCACAAAGCTATGTAATGAATCCAAATGTCGTTGTATACCCCCGGTGTCTTTGAGATCAACACAATATCATCAACATATAACAACAATGAATCCATGTCTCTGCTAGCTGGGCACCTCTGACACCCTCTGAGTCAATGTAATCAGAAACCTCATCTATATACATACCAAATAGAGTGGAGGACAATGGACAACCTTGTTTCACTCCAATAGTGGAATGCACTAAATTAGATATCCCCTTTGGAGTGCGCACATGTCCCACCATTGATTTGTATAGATCCATGATCCCCCAAATCAACTCATTGGGCACTTCCATTGATTTGTATAGATCCATGATCCCCCAAATCAACTCATTGGGCACTCCCATCTGTAGTAGTTTGTGTATCAATTTGGCTTTGGAAACCATGTCAAATGCTTTGCAGAAATCCTCAAAGCTACAATAAATCCGTTTCCCATGTGCACTACCCTCCTCAATTATTGCTTTGAGTGTTAGAATATGGTAAAGAGTGGAGAAGCCTCTCCTGAAACCGGCATGTCCCATTGTCCGTATGCCCTCACTCTCTACTCATCTGTTGCTCAAGGATAGATGCATACAACTGCGCCAATGTTTGTCCAATCATAATAGTACGGTAGTTTCGAGGCTCCATAGGATCACCTGCCTTGAGGATAGGCACAATAGTAGACAGCCTCCAAATCTCAGGTAGACCCTCAGAGATGACAGGATTGAACAGAACTGCAAGAACTTCTGTCAACATATCTCTAACATATATAAAGTGTTCTGCTACTAGACCATCATGATCCGCATCTTGTCAATGGCCGTCTTGCTATCTTTACCATCTCAGTGGTAAAGAAGTACTCGTAGATGGGCATGGATTAGTAGGATCTGGAAGGGGTGTCTGTCCAGGGACGTATATAAGGATGTTGCATGCTGACCCCACACATCAGGGGAAGTAATCGCTAGGGGTGGGGAGTGCTCATGAAAGAGACGCCATGCCTCTTTTGAGTCTCTACTCAAGAACAATTGGTACAAGTCTCGCTCCACCTGAGCTAGGAACGCTCGCTTCGTTTGTCGCACATGGCATCGGAAAGCTATCCGAGACTGTCTGCAATTGATGACCCCTGCATCATACAATGTCTCAGTCAGTAAAGTGGTGATCTCCTCCACTGTCTTGGCCTGGCTGTTGTACATAGGGGATCATAGATCTCTTGTGTATAAACAAATTTAGTTTTTGGTGTAAATGTATAGCGGGTATGTGTCGTCCTTCCTGACACCTCAGCTGTACTGTATTGAAAGGAGAGTGAAAATGTCAAAAGAGCATGATCCACTGCTACACCCACAGGTTTGGGTCCTATTGTGAAATCCTGTATGTACAGGATGAAGCTTGGATGTGCCATGACATAGTCCATTGTGCTGGCCCCATGCCTAGGTGGGAAGCAAGTAAACCCAGCTCATGCGGGAAATTGTTGTAGGCCATTAAGTATGGCCAATCCATGTGAGGAACCCATTTCCATCATATATCTCCCGTACTCAGTGTACTCATCCTCTGCGCGTTTGTCAAGCCCCATATCACTGTTATCTAGCTCTCTCCGTATCTCATTTGAGGTGCCATAAACAATTGTCTGATGATTTTCGTGCAGGCATTAAAATCCCCCAAGAGAATGATATGGAAAACTCCCATATGCCCTCGTCTAATGCAGAGAACGACAGGCTATCTCTCACCTATATCTAGATTCTATTCACATGTGGCAGAAGCTATCCCGGTGCCTGGTGTTCTCTGAGTAAAAGACGATGTCTCTCCCCATAAAGATGTCCTCAAATGCTCCTACATCAAGACGAAGGGACCCATTACAATGCCATGCTGTGGTCGCATAGGTCTCGCACCGTCATGCGGGTGTCGCTCCAATATCACCACCCTTCCAACTCAGTAAAAAGCAATCCTACCTTTTTCCTTTGCCGCTCTAATATCTGGCATTACCTTCTGCATATGAGCACTCTGCAAGAGCGTGAGGTCATCTCCAAGAAAGCTGCCCGTCTTCCTAAGAGTTGGTCTCTTCTTCAAAAATTCCTTCGCTTCCATGGAAGGGAAACAAAGGATAAGTGCCCTTTCCTTTGAGGTTTCCCGATTGCTTCCACTTTTCTTATTGCCCACTCTCCAAGCCCTCGTATGCATCGGGTCATTAACTCCCATCATAGTCATGAGTTCTTTAACCTCTTCATCAACATTATCTTGGTCTTTGAAGCCACAAATCCTCACGTGTAAGGCACACACACACCTCCTTTGCTCCTCTTCTAGTGTCAAGTTAATGATGGTAGGTGTGGGGGTTGTTTCCTTGCCTTTTCCTTTCTTGGCGATCTCAATCCATCGTCCGCTTTCTGTTGGGTCTTTGTAAGAACATCCACCCATAAAGTTGTCATTTCTTTGTCCTGCTCCTCCCCTTCTTTGATGGCCCAAATTTGTTCTTTAATCGTGTTGAGTTAGTCAACTACTGATGGTTGAAGCTCTCCCTCTTCGAGTGTGTCGTTATCGCACCTCTGCAAGCTCCTTCTTGAGTAATGCGATCTCATGTTGGGCCGTCAAACGATCATCAAGTGTGTTTATCGTGCTTTCCTGGACCGACACGCGTTCTTCGAGTGTCTTTATTGTGGTGTCCCTGCACACCCTATTTCGCCTTCCTTGCAACCAGCTGGCTTACTACCCCACGTGCGTGCCTACCGTTTCACGCGCCCTACTTGCGTGCTGTGAGCGAACCTTTGCTGAGTAAGCTGTTTTTTAATGAGACAATTTTGCATCGCTCCATCCCCAAGCTGTAGGCCATGTCACATTAATTTTGTGCAAATTCACTGCCGCAGCATGTTTGGCTGCCAAGCGTGAATGCGAGAGAGAGAGAGAGAGAGAGAGAGAGAGAGAGAGAGAGAGAGAGAGAGAGAGAGAGAGAGGCGTGGGACACATTATGATTTTGACCATCTGTGCTTCCACCTCCTCGATGACAGTCATAGCTACTGTTGGGTGTGCCTTGCGTGCCCACGTGTACTTAGGCTGCAGCCCTGTGTAGCGCAATTGCCAATTGTGTTCTCACCATACAAGAGTGACAAAGCCAAAGCTTGCTATTCACGCTGTTGTGTGCAGTTGTCTTCTTGGTTTTCACATCTAGCTCTGTGTGTGTGTGTGTGTGTGTGTGTGAGAGAGAGAGAGAGAGAGAGAGAGAGAGAGAGAGAGAGAGAGAGAGAGAGAGAGAGAGAGAGAGAGAGAAATGAAATGTTATATCAACTTCTTCAAAAGGCCAAAGTAACCTATGAGACCAGAAAGCTACAATGTGGTGGATCTGATACAAAGTTTGAGTAACAAAGTAAAAATACTATAGAATCCTAAGCTGCTAGATGTGAGCTTAGCAGCTAGTTGGGCTTGTGTAGGATATGAGTAGGGGGTAGGGGGTGGGTGAAGTGAATGGGGGGCTAAGACAACGAAGTGTGGGTCTATCCTCAGAAAGAGCTAAATCACAGGGGAGAGAGAGAGAGAGAGAGAGATAGAGAGAGTCCTTTTTTCGGAGTTCCCTCCAGTCCACAGCCCATCGGCACCCTCTTGTTGGGTCCATTTCCATGACAGGCAGCACACCGACACTAAGCACTGCTACGGTTTCTCTTGTTGGACTTATAATCTGACGCCAGAAGACCTTGCTGGTATCGAGGTTGCTACTTGACACTATCTGGGACAGACGCTTGTTGGTCAAGGTGGGGCTCTCTTCCTCGCGCGCCACAGTTCGTGAGCAGCTTCTGTTTGCACTTGGAGGTTTCGAGGGCAGCATCTTGGAGCTCATCATGGTGGGCTATTATCTATGGCATCTTTTTGGTCCAGCTTTCAGATGAGAGGTGTTTCGAGTCTCTCTTGAGTTGATCTCCAATTCTGTCAAGGACCGAGTTGTTGATGCTAGAATGTTGGACACTTGCCTTCGACGTGGAGTTTGATTGCTAGGAATGGATTCCTTGGTTCCCCACTACACTCTCTTTCCCCTCTCTTCTTGTTCACTTGTCAGGGTGCCTTCTCAATGTTGCTGCTCGTTGGGGCCTTTGTTACGGGGATTGGTTCTCCATGGGTGCAGATTTATCCTTGATGTCATACTTTTCGTCAGCAGCAACAGCATGCTGCTACTCTACCACATCTGCAAACGTCGTCTCTTGCTGTTTCACAGGTTTTAGCTATTCACAAGAGACTTGGATGCATAAACAGACAACTCCAGGATTTTCCGGGTGATGGCTTACTAGGGGAGTCGGAGATCGACACAGAGCGACTCTCAATCACATTCAGGTGGAGAAATTTGAGTTCTCTTATCATGCTTCGATATTGACATGGATATCCTTGGCTGATAGGATGAATTTGGGAGCACCCCAATGGGATGGGACCTTTGTTTAGGCCTTGCGTTACTCGACATACATTTGGCACACGGATCCAAATGAGGTTCTTGGCATAGCTTCTGATTATTTTGAGGTTTTGTTCATTGCCGAGGAGATCATTGTTGCTATTTTGCTTGCAAGATAGAGGTCTGGTTGTCACAAATTGCTGACGTGTCAAGCCACTGAAGAACGGAGCCAACCTGCAGATCCCGACCGAGGGGCCTAAACCCTAAGACAAAGCAGCGGAAGAAGAAGAAGAAGTCCTACCAACTTATGGGACCTCATCCGATGGGGCCCAGGGGACTTAAAGGTACTAAAAGTAAAGTGGGGCCAACACACACAAAGCATAGAAGATGATGACGTGGCTGTTGTACAAAACCCTTGCAAAACGTGCTGACATGTTGACGTGGCAGACTAAACGGACAGTCCCGCAATTCACGTTGACAGTGCCACGTGGCAGTTGTACGGATTTCCGCAACGCACTGATAGCTTTTGGCCACCCGCTTTTTGACCAGATGCTTTTGAGTTCGTAGCTTTTCATAGGCCAAGGGCCTTTAAATATGAGCCAAGGGCTCATTCTTTGGCATGCTCCGTGTGAGGTGCAGAGGATGGAGTACCGGCGTTGTACAAAGGTCAGGTAATATAAGAAATACTGAAAGGGGCGCCAAGGTTTGGGGCCAATGCTCTTTTGGGGTGGAACTCCGCCACTCCCCGTCTCGTGTCGTGCATCTCTTTCAGTTCAATTGTTATTTGAAGTGCTTAAAGTTGTTCAATCTGTTCTTTTCCGTTGGCACGTGGTGCCTGTCTTGTGATAGTGGTATCAGAGCTTCAGGAATGTGCTTTTCTGAAAGCATATCGGTCCTACCAAAGAGCAAACATAGCAAAAATCTTTGTGTGGGGGTGAATTTTATTAAAGAATCTTCGTGTCCCGAACCCGGACTTAAGTCCCGATCCTGGACTTATTAGCCACTCCTACCCTTACTTCACATCGCGCATCGGACGTGCTCCCGTCTTCATCGCTCTGTCTTACAGGGCATAAGCCATAAAGATCACTTGCAAAGAAGGATCAAGGATTCTTTTCAAGCCGCCGTTTTACTCAGAGGCAGTGCCATGCAATGGTGCATGTCTATAGCTAGAGTAAGTGGTTGGTTTGCAGCAGTTACCGTATGCCGTAGCAGTCTTCGATAGACTGCACGGACCACCACTGGATGGCGTCCTTTCAATAGTCAGAATCCTTCAAGATGAGGGAAAGTTGGACTAAAGAGTCGGCTCATAATGATTACTTAGTCTGGCTGTCCTCTTCTTAGAGGACAACTACGGCACAAACAGATAAATCTAGCTTTCCCTCGTTATGGAGGATGTGCGTTGTCGTTGTCCTCTGAGAAGAGGGGTAGCCAGACTTACGAGCCAGCGTTGTCATGCCTGTATCTACTATATCCTCGGGTGTCAACCAAAGCACAATCCATGCCAACAATGTCACAAGACTGAAGTTATACTGGCTCTCTACCTGCACGATCTGGGAGATAACTTCTGCCCAAGGCGATGGATATTTATGCTGTAAGGTTTACCAAGGATGAGTGTGAACAGCTCTGAACCTCTTCCACAAATGACACCTCCTTTGTTGGAAGCCTTTTTCATCACAAGAATTGCAGTGTTTCCGTACCTTTGAGGCTTCTGTTCGCATCAATCTTCCCTCTCCCTTCCCGAACCTTCTGTTTTTCATTGGTCTTGGATCCTTCCAAAGCCCTCGTTGAGACTTCTTTGGGGTAGTAGTTGCGGGCCTTGTCGTGGCTGAAAACTGCTCTTCTTGGTCCAACACCATTGGAACGATCTCGGCTTCGATAATAGTGTCTAGTCGATGTGGGAAGAGTGGTTATTTTCTCTGGCTGGTCAGCTACCTCGGTGTAGTATCTGCTCCATGGACAAGCTGTTAATACACCTTGAAGAGGCTGAAGATGATCCGGCATTCTTGTCTCGTTCCTCCATTGGGGCAAGATGGGTTTGGTCATGTGAACAGGCTAAACTCAGCACAAAGCGCTCTAATCGCACACCCCACCCCCCCCCCCCCCCCCCCCCCCCCCCCCCCCCCCGGGTCAGCACCAGATCTGAGAAAACCAACCACCACCCTGCCAATGACTCTTCTGCAACCTGCAACAAGGGTACCTGATTCTTGCATAACCGCAATCCTTGGGGCTGGATTGGATGGGATTTGCAAATCTCTTCTCCAGAAAGAAATCCTTGAAAAATCACTCTCAACCATATCAGCCACAAAACTTTGTCCGTCCTTTGTATCTCCACCACAGCTCTGGTTTCATGTTTATGGTGGCAAGAGTAAAAGAGTTACACTTGATCATCGTAATCTGAATGTAGCTGAATGATCTTACCTTATGCTGGGAGCATCAGAAACAGCTCAATTTCATTTTAGAGAATAGAATGTCGACAGTTTGTTGCAATTTGAAGCTCTCCACTGGACAGTTATTGAAGATCAAAATAGTTTCCTAGTTTGCACATTATTACAAATACAATGTTAGTTACACCATGTGCTGTAATGATTAGTCACTAGCTAGACTGGAAGTTCTGATTTGTCAGTCTTGTAGTTTAATTTCTTGGTCATACTGCAATCCTTGAGGTTGCCAGCAGTTCTCATTGATTTTATACTGTCATAATCTTTGTAGGATATATCTACTATTGTCCTGGACCATTCCCGCGTAGCTGATGATGGGTCGACACAGTGGCAAGATTACGAGGAAAAGATTAAAGTGTTGAACGATAAACTCTCTGCAGCATTAATGGATGTTGCCAGCAAAGAACTGTTGGCTAAGCAACATGCAAAGCTTGCGGAGGAAGCTGTTTCAGGCAAGTACATTTTGAGCAATATGCGCAATCAAAATTTGTCATACAAATTTATTTGTTATGTTAAGTATATTTTCCTTTTGTACTGAGCAGTTTTTCCTCACTTTTCTGTTGTCGCAGGTTGGGAGACTGTGGAAGCAGAGGCAGCCAGCATGAAGCAGCAATTAGAAGTCACAATTCAACAGAAACTTGCTACTGAAGACAGGGTTTCTCACCTTGATGGTGCCCTGAAGGAATGCATGAGGCAACTTAGGAATGTGCGTGAAGAGCAGGAAGAAAGCATCCACAATGCCATTATGAAGAAGACTCGAGACTGGGACAGACTGCAATGTGAACTAGAGGAAAAGATGGCTGACTTGGAGCAGCACTTTTTGGAGAAAGATGCAGAGAATAAGGCCATGTCAAGGTCTCTTGTAGAACGAGCACGAACCATTTCTCAAATTAGCGAGTCATGTGCCACAGCTCAAGCTGAAGCTAGCATGCTGCGAGTTCGCCTAGAATCCTCAGAGAAGGAAAAAGTTGCCTTGAAATATGAATTGAGTGTTGCACATAAGGAAATAGAGATTAGAAATGAAGAGAAGGGGTTGAGTAAAAGAGCTGCAGATGCTGCTAACAAACAGCATCTGGAGGATGTGAAGAAGATAGCCAAGCTAGAAGCAGAGTGCCAGCGTCTGCGGAGCTTGATCCGTAAAAAACTACCTGGTCCTGCTGCAATAGCGCAAATGAGGCTAGAGGCTGAAGGGCCTGGCATTGAAAAAACTGATAGCCGGAAAAAGAATGGCAAAGGAAATATCTCCCCGAGAGACTCATTAATGCAGTCTATGCAAGAGTTTACTATGGAGGACAATCATCAAACCAAGGAAGGAGATTTATGGTCTGATCGATTTAGCTCATTAGAGGACGAAACAAAAATGTTGAGGGAAGTTTTGACTAAAAGGAACAACGAGCTGCAATCAGCCAGGCTCATGTGTGCTCGAACTGCTAGCAAGCTTTCTGCTGTTGAGCAGCAACTGGAGGCACTAAACAGCAATCAAGGGAAGCAAAGGATGCCTGTAGTGTCAGGTCTTGAGACCCAGCTCGAGAAAAGTTTCGCTAATAGTGGCGAACCAAGCCTTGCTTCAGTATCTGAAGATGGGAATGATGGTGAGGTCAGCTGTGCCGAGTCATGGGCTACAGCTTTGATTGCTGAGCTTGATCAATTCAAGAAGGAGAAACTTATGCCAGCAGGTAATGAAACTTCCGCGTTTGCTTTGAAGTCAGAAACCGATTATTTTATGGAGATGGAGCAGCTTGTCGGTCTAAGTCCCCGTCATGAGCACAGTTCAAAGGAGCGTACTTTCTGGGAGCAAAAGGAGGATGCTGTTGCAGAAGATTCAGGTAAAAGTGCTCAGAAAGTAGATGGAAATTTGGCAAAGGAAGTTGAGAATCAGGATGATGCATGTAAGCTCTGTGAAGAGTTTCACACCAGGCTCGCTGCTGCTGAAAAGGACTTAGCTCAAAAGGCTGCTGATCAAACAAGTTTAGTAGAGCTGAAGAGGAAACTAACTCTTCTTTTTGAAGAAGGTGCAGCTGATGTGGATGAATTGTGGGAGAAACTTAGAGAAGATATAGAACTTCCTGAAAACTTAAGTAAGAGCTGTTTGCCTGCTGACAGGAGCTCCACTCTCCCTGCCAATGCAAACCCCTTGGCCAAACAGGATGGCTCAAGCTATTCTTTGGATCCCAATTCTGTACTTCATGGGGTTGTATTGGAGTTGACTACAGCTGTTTGTAAAGTAGTGTCTCTTGTAAAAGATTTGGCAGTTAGCAATCCTGAGGACCAATTTACAGCTGCTACAATGCCAACGGTTGATGCCAACGATGCTCACATTGCAAGTGCATTTAGGAATTTTGACTTTCTAGATGATGGGCTGCTTAAAACTGATGATCTTGATGCAAAATATCATTCTCTTACAGAAATGAGCAACCATTTCACCAGTGGGAAATTAGATCTTCTACAACTCATGAGGGAACTTTCATCCATTCTGTCTCACATCGCCAGAGTAAAGACTACACAAAATGGTACGGCCAGATCCTCTTCAAGAAAATCCTTATCGTTCAAGAGCTCCACCAATACCAGTGGGGAGACTAGTGGGGAGATGGAACTCATTGGGCTGGGCAGTCCCATGTCTGATACTAGCAAATCTGAGTGCTCGGAGGCAGCAGCAAAGATAGTTCCTGCTGATGAAAGCGTGCAATCTTTCAGAAAGGACTGTTTTTCATCAGAGATTCTACGACTGGAAGAGGAGCTGAGGAAGGCTCAGGCTGAAAGAATTGCTTTGGAAACCCACATGAAGGCAGATTATAGAAGGTTTAGTGATATAGAAGAAGAGCTTTTCCAGCTCAAACTTGTGAAGGGAGAGCTGGAAACTTGCGTGGCAAAAGACCAGGAGGAGATTCAGCAATTGAGAGGAGAGAAATTTGAAGCAGAACAGAGGCTAGGCAGCCTTCAGACTCAGCTCAACTCTGCAGAATCTAGCAAGGAGCTTGGCAAGCGGCGGCTAAGTGACATGGCTGCAGTAAAAGATGAGGCTGAATCGCAGCTCAGGGCTTGCAAGAGTGAGCTGGAAGAACTACGTCTCGAGTTGAACGCGCTTGGGAAAGAGCTATTCCATAAAGAGCAGAAGAATTCAGAGTTGGAAGGGATGTGTAAAGATCTTAAAGAGGAGCTTGAAACGTGGGTAGCCATTTGAGTTGTTTTTTTCAAATTGAATGCTCTTAAGATTTGGGCACTAGTTGCAGATGAGATCACTAGCTTGTATGCGAGTCAAAGCTGATGAATATCTTCTCTTCCATGCAGAAAATCAAGTTTGAGCTGTCCAAAATGTTCCAGGGATGCTGCAAAGGATGAGCAACTGTGCAGGGTTAGATTAACAATGTTTGAAGCTTTTTTCTGCCTTCATCTTTTGGCCTGAAAATGTCTTCTAGAATATACCATGCCTGCTTTGCTCTGCATTCTGAGCAAATTTGTGTAGTGATGGAAAGCATGATAGAGAGCACAATCAATGCATGAGCCTACGCATCTCTAGCCTTATCAACTTCTTGTGTATTTTATGCAGGAGCTGGAAATTGCTGCTGCTTCAGAGAAGCTAGCCGAATGTGAGCGCACCATTCTAGTTTTAGGCCAACAGTTGAAAGCACTGGCCTCTCCAAAAGGCTCAGATTCTTATGAGGCCATCCAGAACTCTTTCAGTTTAGCTCAGGCTTCATTTGACTCTCCACAGGGTCCCTCAAGCACATACTCGTCTACATCTCATGATAATGCTTTTGAGATAAGCGGTAGTGTGCGCTTTAGTGAGCCCCAAGAAGACTTCATTGCCAAAAAAGGTATGGGTAGACTCAAGAAGGATTCTCCATGGGATCCTCGAGCAAGCATAGCGTCGGATATTTTAGACTCAGAGTTAATCAGCTTAGCGGCGATGCCTGGGCAGGCATCAGGGAGGAGGATGTTCGACATGTTTGGTGACAGAGTCCCTGTGCATGAGGATTACATCGAAGCTGTGGCGCAAATGCCGAGCTCACCCGAGACAGAACCCATCTTGCCCAAGCGGGTGGCTTCCAAGCCACCTCGCAGAAAGAAGAGAAGCCCACAATCCTTTGTGGGTGTAAACTTGTCAAAGTCCATGAATGATGCTTGTTCACCTTCTGCAGAGAAGCATGGCAGTAGTTTTAGCAGATTCTTTTCAAGAACAAAGAGCTCTTACTGATACATCCATTCATGATAGTTAAAACACTTTGTCCAATACACTCACCAATTATTAGTAAGTCATCTTAAGCATGGATCACTTGTATAACACTTAGCTCCTCCTAGTTTACCTTAGCCAATTTTTTTGTATAATAGCTCTTTGCTGCACAAGGGTTTTTGGGGTTCTCTTGTCAGCACTAGTCTTGTGTAAAGGGACATTCTGGTGTGAGACACTAAAGAAAATGTCCTAAAAAAATTATTTTCTTCACACATCTCCTCTCATAATTCATGTCAACCTCTTCCACAAACTTGCTCATTTAGTTATTGCAAACACTAAAGGGTAGTCTAAATTCATGCAAAAAGCTCCTAAATTTCATACATTAGCAAGTCTTACACTTAAGCAAATTGAAATTGGACAATTGAACTATCTTTCACGGATGAAGGTGCTATATTATATAAGTATTTTCGATGTAAGGCTTTATTGAAGTTAAGGACGAATATTTGTGGTTCCCTTGGACACATACATTGAGATTTACTTGAGAGTAAATTGATCAATCTGGTTGCACTTTTGGCCACCTTTAACATTGAATCTTGGTACTCTTATAATGAGATATCTTCCAATAATGGGCCCTGCGTTTTGGTTTATCCTACTCCCGAACGAAATTTTGATTTTTCATCTCAAGGCTGGGCATGTTTTCAACAGCCCTCTGTTTGTTTCTTATTTTTGTTTACTTTTGTAGCATTGATGCAATTCTATACCAGTGTTATTTAAGTGCATTCTTAACTTCCCTATGGAATATATGATTTGACAATGCTAATATGGGCAATCCATATCGGTGGAACTTCACCGCAAGCATTTCCCGCCAAGATTTCACCTTACCCTATGCTACATCAAAGATTCAATTGGCTGTGACTTGATCAAGGTGAGGCCTAATCATGAGGAGAGATCTAGGTTTTGTACTTAGCAAAACATAGACGATCCAAAGCAAGAAGAGCACGAAGTGCAAACCAATCCCCATTTAACACTGTCTCCTTCAACAAAAGCAAAAAGAAAAATGTGGATGCCATGCTACCTGTAAAGTATGATGGAAATTGTCAACCAGACTCGCACTCCGGCGCGAGTTCTTCTCAGCGGTAGCAACAAAAGAGCAGCAGCAGCAGATGCAAAACATGCTCGGGGTGGTTAGGCAGAATAATGGGCACAACTTTAGTGTATCCTTGCCATGCTCAGAAATATGAATATAACCTAACCTTGAACATGCAGTTTCTTTGCATTTGAGCCTAAAGGAGGATCGCGCACCCCTCACTTGGTGTTACAAGATGGTCCTTTGTCTCAAAGGATTAAGAATATTTGCTCACACACTAGTTCTGCAGACCCAACGACCCTCTTGGCTACATGCATCACTGAGTCTTCTCAAGCTTGTCGACGAACAACTGCATAGAGGCGACGAGCTCTTTTACGCAGAGAATGAAAGTTACATGTTCGATTAGGATAGTCTCCAAGAGATGAGTTTCTGGGTGAGAGCAAGGTTGACACCAGAGAGTTCACCCATCACGAACCATCACAAAGCGCTAGTGCCTACGTGGCTATTATGCTATGCTATGCAATAGGAGTGATGATAAATGAGGAACTATGTCTTTCTCTTTCGTTACTTCTTCTTTCTCTTTCCTACCTTCATTCTCCCCTAGGTCTCTACACCTTCTTCTTTCTCTTTCCTACCTTCATTCTCCGCTAGGTCTCTACACCTTCGAAGGTGTCTGAAGCCTTGGGATTGAGGTCGGGGATGGCTAATTCTTTCACAAGATTATGTTATGCTCGTGATGCATGAAGTTTTCCATCTTCATTGCATCACCTAGGCCACAAGGAACACAAAAATTATATTGTACCAAGTCTCTCTTGATGAGAGAATCTATAATACAAAAGCCTATTGGAGGAGGAGCCGGCTCCACATTAATGTCGTCCTCAACTGTTGTCAAGTTTTCTAACTCTCTCTCTTGCAAAAGTATTGTTCATGTCAAGTTAATTTAATATTATGGTTATGTTGTTACCACTAATTAAGTTGACTCTCTATGTTCTCAAAGTAGTCTCATGAGAAAATGCTCACTCTAATTCTCTTAATTCGGCTATTCTCAAAGTTCTTAAGCCATTTCCATTATATTGGTATTAGAGCTATTGGTTTCTCTTTTCTTGCTTAAGAAGAGAGGTCCTTAAGTTGTCCATGAAAGGTTGGACCTATTCATTGCAATAGGGTAAGTGAGATAGGGATCTATTATCTTGGTTGAAAAGGACTTAGTTCGAGGTACAACGTTGGGAACTATAGTCTTAATAATGGAGTCTCTTTGGGCTTGCCTTTGACTTGGCTTAACCATTATTTAGCTACTAGCAAGCTCAACACGAACCATAATCAACCGAGCAATGTTAGACCCTGCACTAGTCTTTGCAATCAACAATGTCTAAACCATGCGTGTGGCTGCTTGAGAACTAATTTTCAAAGGTAAAGAAGAGTAGCGACTAAGGTTTTTGAGGGTAACAAAGCACAAAGTAATCTATACATAAGTTTAATTAGCATGGCTAACAATAACCAAGAGAGTAGAATGAATATTGATAACTTTGATTTTGCACATGAAAGTGCTAATGCTGATGCCCCCATGTTTGTTAATTAACTTGTTCCTAGGTTGCAGTAAGCTATGGGCAACTCTGCTTTGCAAGCCGAAGTTACTCAAAAACTTCATGCTTATGGGATTTCCCTTCCTCTCCAAGAGGAGAGAGAGCTTAAGAGGCCTCTTGATGAGACTCCCAAAAGAAGACTCTCTCCCATAAGAGAGGAGGAATCTAAAGAACGAGAAAGAAACGAATCCCTAAGTTCCATTGAAGATGTGGCTCTACGAAGACGGCGGTCTAAACAATCGTCAACTCCTCCCAAGAGGAAATAATCAACCCATAGTCCTTCTCCTTGTCACCCCAAAAGGGAAGAGAGGAAACAAAGGAAGAAAAAGGCAAGAAAGAGGTCACCCTCTTCTCCTTCTTCTTCACCTTCCTCCTCTTTCGACGAAAGCAACGTATATTCTCCTAGAGGATACAAGAGAAGAGGACATCGCAAATCCTACCCTGCGTGGAGAAGGTCCCACAAGTTCAAGAAATTCAAAGAGGGAGGAAAGAGTATCTCTTTTCTTACCTATGATGGCACCTTTGGTGCCACCGACAAAGTATCGGCCTTCATCCAGCAATTTGATGCAGCCTTTGGAGATGAAGGCTTCAAAGAGTCCTCCAAGCTACGTCATGTAGCTATGCACTTCCAGAAATATGCTCGTCAATGGTGGGCTAGCCTTCGTGGCAACGGCAAAGCCCCAAAGACATGGAAAACTCTACGAGTTTCCATCATGAAGCAATTCCTTACAAGCGATGCAAAGGACAAAGTGCTTATCAAATGGCAGAGTTTGAAGCTGCTCTCCAACGAGTCTATCCACAAATATGTGGACAAGTTTTGGAATTTACATCTCAAGGCTACTGTCTTTCAATAGATAGACTTCGTCGAGCAAAAGCAATAATTCTGTGCGGGATTACCTGAAGAGATGGACGAATACGTCAATTCCCAACGGCCTGGTTCTATTACCAAAGTAATCCACCACACTATGGTTGCTTTGTGCATCAATTTCCAACAAGGGGCTAAAAGGAATGACAAGCCTATGGAAAGAAAAGACAAAAATGATGCAAAGGGGAAACACAATGCCCAAAATTCTTCCCAAGGCAATTTCAACAACAACAATCGGTCCAATGAAAAGGAAGTTTACAAAGGTAAAAATTAATTCTCTCCTGAAGAGCTAGAAGCTTTTCGTAAGGACTACAAATGCTTCAAGTGCGGGGAGCAAGAACATGGCTACCGTTCTTGCCCCAAAGGAAATGCCCGCAATGAGACTCCTAGAGCTTCAACGATTGAAGCTCCAAAAGAGGATGCTCATTGCAAAGGATCACCTCTCTTCTATGCTTGGGGGAAGATAAGGGAGCATGATGCCTTCATCTTGTTTGACCCTGGCTCTACTCACAATTTCATATCCACGGAATTGGTCACCAAATTAGGCGTTCAAGCTCATGAGATGGCAGATATTGTTGTAGCCGATGGAGCCTTCAAGGGGCAAGAAGCCTTAGTTATTCCTTTGATTGGAAAATTGAGGATTCATGTCCAAGGCTATGTTGAAAAAGAAGATTTCTTCATCTCCCCTCTCAAGCATGAAGATGTCATCTTAGGGGCATCATGGTTTGACCGTATGGATCTTAATGTAAAGTTCCCTAAAAGAAGGTTGTACTTCAAGTATAGGCAAAAGAACATGTACATAGATACTAATGAGCTTGGTCGTACCATACCCCTTGTAAATTCTCCTGCTTTTGACAAATCAATGAAAAGCTCAGTTTTTGCGTGCATGATTTTTGTCAAGCGATGTATAAAAAGTCCAAATGTTTTATCAGATGAAGATGGTAGGAGTCAAGAAGAGTTAGAATTGTCTAATTTTCTAAATGGATTCCAAGATATTTTTATTGATGATATCCCTTTGGACTTACCTCCAAAACAAGGGGGTGATCATCATCAAATTGAGCTCCTACCAGGAAGCTTATCGCCTAACAAGCCTCCTTATCGAGTTTCCCAAGCTCAACAAGAGGAGATCATGAGGCAAGTAAAATAATTGTTAGAAAAGGGATGGTGAGGCATAGCTCCTCTCCCTTTTGTTCTCCAGTCCTTTTGATGCAAAAGAAAGATGGTACATATCGCATGTGTCTGGACTATCGAGCGTCAAAACCATATCACTATCAAAAACAGATTTCCCGTACCGCGGGTAGAAGATCTGTTTGATAAGCCACAAGCTTCGACCTACTTCAGTAGGATTGACCTTAAAAGTGGCTATCATCAAATAAGGATAGTGAATGAAGATATCATAAAGACCACATTTTGTACAACATTTGGTCTTTATGAATATCTAGTCATGCCTTTTGGCTGAACTAATGCACCGGCCACATTCGATCGTTTAATGAAGAAAGTATTTAGACCCTACCGCAAATTCACTAGAGTGTTCTTTGATGATATCATCATCTACTCCAAGTCCTTGGAGGAGCACAAGAAACATCTCCAGGTGATTTTTCAAGCTTTGAGGGAGAACAAGCTTTTTATCAATAAAAAGAAGAGTGAATTTTTCCTTCAAGAGATTCAATACTTAAGTCATATTATCTCTCAAGATGGTATCCGTATGGATCCATCAAAGTTAAAGGTAATAAAAGCATGGCCTAATTCAAGGAATCTACATGAGCTAAGAAGCTTTATTGGTATGTGTGCATACTATAGACGCTTCATATCCAAATTCTCTTAAATAGCAGGACCATTACATGACTTAACAAAGAAGAACGTTACATACTCATGGACTGCTAAAGAGCAAAATGTTTTTGACAAGCTCAAAGATAAGCTTACCTCCCAACCAATGCTTATGCTTTTGGATCTCTCAAATCCATTTGAGGTCCAATGTGATGCTAATGGTGATTGCCTTGGAGCAATTTTACTTCAAGAAGGACATGCCATAGCATATGAGAGACGAAGGCTTAATGTCGATGAACGAGTCTTGAGCATATACGAAAAAGATCTTTGAGCTGTTCTACTACATGCCTTGGACACATGGAAGCACTATCTACTGGGGACTCCATTAATTTGGTGAATGGACCACCAAACTCTCAAATAATTCATGACGCAAACCAAGATTTTCGACAAACAAATGAGCGAAAAATTTTTCTTTTGCAATTTTATTTTGTTATTGCTCACATTGGTAGTGAGCATAATCAAGTGGCCGATGCACTTTCACGAGATGACCAAGAGTCAATGTGGTGTCTATAGCAACTCACAATGATCTATCTTCTATGATAGATAAGTATGCTACTGACCCTGACTTTAAAGACATAATGTCAGCCCTTGCTTTGGGGAAGAAAGAAGAACCATTCACCTTGCAGGGATGGCTATCTTCTCCATGGCAATAGGCTATGTGTTACCCACTCCTTTCGTGAGAAAGTCATGTATAAATCCCATGCTCATCCCTATGCAGGGCATAAAGGAATTTAGCCTACTTTTCGAAGAGTAGAAACGTACTTCTATTGGCCTACCATGAAAGTGAACGTATAAGAGTATGTCTCAAAATGTGTGGTATGCCAAAAGACCAAGTATGATAGAGGGAAGCAACCTGGATTACTCTAGCCATTGCCAATCCATAATTCACCATGGGAGAGTATATCCATGGATTTTATCTTTGGATTACTCAAGTCTATCCATGGAAATACGGGAATATGGACAATAGTAGACAAGTTTAATAAGCAAGCACATTTTATTCCTGTCAAAAAGACTATTAAGGCAGACCAAATGGCAACCCTCTTCATATCTCAAATTTTCAAACACCATGGTTGCCAACATCCATCATTCCAGAGAGAGATCCTAGAATGACCAATAATTTCTAGAAAGGTCTCTTTGAAAATCTAGATTCAAGATTGAATTTCTCTTCGTCCTATCAAGCCAATCTTACGATACTCGATCTACTAAAGACTTATATTACAGAAGTAGATCAACGCTCACAATGGGAAAACTACTTATCCCTTGTAGAGTATGCGTACAATAATACTGTCCATACTACTACGAGAAAGGCACCTTTTGAGATCATAGAGGGAAGACCTAAAAGTCCCTTGCTACTTAAAGTACATGGGAAGATCTTCGCTGTTGATGAGTATAGCTGTGACCTACAAGAATCTCTCCAAAAGATTAAGGAAGCTATATCCATCTCTCAACAAAGGCAAAAGGCTGCCTGCCTACTGATAAGCCCAAAAGGGCCTTAACGTCAAAGAAAATAATTGGGTCCTACTTAAGTTTCCCAAGGCTCGATTGAGACAAACAACGGGAAAAAATCCTACGGGCCATCAAAAGTATTATGCTATGGTCTTTTTCAAATTTTGAAGCCAATCGATGACATGGATGATCAACTCAAGCTGCCCAACCATTGATCATACACAATGATTTTCATGTGAGCCTACTTAAGCCCTACAAAGGAGAGCCACCAAGTGAACCAATCATTGAAGACCCCCCCACAAATCAAAGACCAAGAAGAGGTGCTACAACACGAAGCTATCCTTCGGCATGAGGACAAGGTACTACAACATGGTAAGATTATTCGACGGTATCTTATTAAGTTCAAAAGTTATCCTTTTAAAGATGCTAGATGGATGCAAGGAATACAACTTAAGGATAGTATGAATCTTGTCAATGCTTACAATGTTACATTAGAGTAAGAAAATGTACATGTATCTTTTAAATGATCAATTTTTTTTGTCTTATAAGACTAATATTTTTTTAAAATTGTGCACAAAGTTAAGTAGTATGTCTGCTTAAAATCTTGTTTGTGATGACGATGTCTCTCAAACACCAACTAGAATTTGTCACTCTACTTTGGGAGAATCAAATGGACTCAAGAGGAGACATGCTTGTGGCAGCTAAGTCTCCCAAGCCCCAAATGGATTAGTCATTCATCTTGGAATGATGTTTTAAGGTAAAAAGGGATTCTCTACATGCTAAGAAACATCGACTAATGACTAAGGCTTTATCTCTTCTACCTCATAGTCGAGGAAGACTATGATTTCAAGAGAAGTAATGTCATAAAATCTAATATCTAGTCAACCCAAATGATTTTCTCATATTAAACTGATCATTTAATGCGGGAGAATAAATGGAAACAAGAGTTAGAATATAGATATGTGCTTATGAATCTATCTCAATGCCGGGCCAAGGTTAAAGGGGTCCAAATGAGAGACGATCTTCCAAAGAGCAAGGCTAGCTCATGGAGCTTAAAGACCTTAGGGTTAGCTTCATTAAAGACTTCCAAAGGTTAGTGTTAAAAGTCATTTGACCTTAGGCAAGCTAGGGTTGTGCTTGAGGTGGGAACCCGGCCCAAGCTTGAGGTGCTTGTCATGCTTGCTAATTAAGATGCTTGAGGTGCTTGTCGTGCTTGCTGACTAAGGTGCTTGAGGTGCTTAATGACCAAGGTGCTAAGGTGTTCCATGATAAGGTGCTTGAGGGGCTCAAGGTGTTCCAAAAGTCAACAAGTATCCCTCCTCATGGGGGGGGCGAGCCCTCATTGTAGGAGCATGAGAGAGAACACACACATCCTCACACAAGTCAAGCCTTGCCTAAAGAAGCGACAGGGACACATGTCAAGTTCTTCTCCATGTTGCCCTCATAAGGTGCCTAAAGCCCATTGGTTGGCCTCTCAAGGGGTCCAATGATAATTTAGCTAATTTAATTAATTGTTTATGCATTTATCAAGTCCTCTTTCTCAAAGGAGAAAGTGTCCCAAGGCTAGCATGGTTGCTTGATATGTACTGCATGTGATTGGCTAGGCTTGTAGGGGTCCAATCAACTTCTAGCATGAGCTACAAGGGGGGTCGAGCAAGGAAGCTAGGGGCTTGCTTGCAGGCTATATTCTCCCCCCCCCCCCCCACACACACACTCATTGTGTGAAGTGCACAATGCAAGAGCTCCATCTTCTTCTCCAAGCTTGTTAAGAAGTTGAGAGCCTACACCAACACTCTTGGCTATGGAATGCAAATCCAACCAAGAGCCATGCTCCAATGCTTAAGCTTTCCATCTTCATCATCATCATTATTATTCTATTATGCTATGCTATGCAATAAGAGTGATGATAAGTGAGGAACTATCTCTTTCTCGTTTGTTAATTCTTCTTCCTCTTCACTACCCTCATTCCCCACTAGCTCTCTCCACCTTCGAAGGTGAGGCCTTGGGACTGAGCTCGGGGCTGGTTAATGTTTTTACAAGGTTATGTTATGCTCATGATGCATGAAGTTTTCCATCTTCATTGCATCACCTTGGTCATACGGAACACAAAGACTATATTGTACCAAGTCTGTCTTGATGGGAGAATCTATAATACAAAAGCCTATTGGAGGGGGGACTGGTTCCACATAAATCCGATCCTCAATTGTTGTCAAGTTCTCTAACTCTCTCTCTCTTGCAAAAGTATTGTTCATGCCAAGTTAATTATATATTATGGTTATGTTGCTACCGCTAATTAAGTTCACCCTCTATGTTCTTAGAGTAGTCTCATGAAAATGGTCACTCTAATCCTCTTAATTCCGCTATTCTCAAATTTCTTAGGCCATTTCCAATACATATGGTTACTCTAAAGAGAGAAGTTATTGTCAACCCTGAGCGACCCACTTTACAACAGCTAAAGGCGACAATCATTAGGAAAAGTTTGGACTCAAAAAAGGACGTGTCAAAGATTTTCGCTTGTCTCAAATGGGAAAGACAGTGAAAGAGGTGCTCATTGAGCATGCATATATGCACTCCGAACTACGACTACAACAGTCACCTTTGGGGTTTCCTGCTCATAGACCAAACTGTGTGACTACTATATTGCTAAAAAGTCTTTAAAGATCCTTCAAGTTATTTTGTTGACTATTTCTTGTGACCATTCTCTTATCTTTTGTTTTTGCAGATATTTATCCTTCTAACAAAAAAGACTGGCAACCAGTTGAGTGCATAATTGGTATTTTTGATGCTTTTCATGCTTCGGTGGGAGAACTTATGTACAGAACTAGTGCGAGAAGAGCTCTCGCAGAGAGGGGAGTTTTCTTTTACGACTACTTTTACAACGCCCCTTGCTTTGTCCATGGATTTGGCACTTTGAAACCTTTCCCTCTTCCCCAACAAGATTCCCGAAAGTGGCCAGTTCCAAATTCAGAAACCTCTGAGTGTTTTAAACTCAAGATTCATCAGGAAATTTTGAAGTGTTTGCGACCAAACATTGCAAGCAGGCAAGTACGAGTTAGTCCATTTATGCCATTACATGTCTTTATAGATTTCTTCCACGATGAGGGGGTTAGAAAAACAGAAACCATGTTCATCTGCAAATCCCAACCTTGCCTTGATTTTTTGGATGATAATTGGGATGTCAGTGATTCTGAAGGCATTTTGTGCAAAGTTGACAAGCGCTCGGTTGTGTGCAAGTGTATGATAGCATCACAGAATTTTATAGTTTCTTTCTACTACATGAGGTGGCATCGAGTGAATGGTCAGTTGGTAGCTATGGATCAATATTTAAGTGACAATGCTTTAAATCCCTTGATGTCCATTGAGATATGGTTTTCAAATTATTTGCTTACAGTTGTTGTGGTTAGATCAAATGTCACTTTAAGACAGGTTCGAGAGGATCTGTTAAATGAGTCCGATCTCAATTTGCCTTCAAGGTTTGAATTTTCGTTATGGACCCCTTCAATGTTGAAGCGGAGGAGGAAGTGCCTTGCTCTGAGGGTGCCCCCCAAGCCAAACTATCTCATTTTCTATACCGCATTGGGCTTCAGCAGCGTGAGACAGAGATCAGGCCGATGTTCAATCCAGATTTTTCTTTGCATGAGTGGATTGTCTCCGCGCAACATTACCTATCAGGTTTTGAGCAGACCTATCAGCAGCAAACATTTGATGGCATTGTCGAGATACAAGGAGTTCGTTTTGTTCACATGAAGGATATCAATTCGGACTCCTCGAAGAAACACATATTTTCTAGGAGTTTCCTTAAGCTGCCAGTGCACTTGCGGATAACAGACTACAAGTGTACACTTCATAACCGCAAGTGTCGAGTGGCTGAATATTATGCAGGTTTTATTTTATATTTGCATTTAATTTTGGATGAGCATGTTGATGCTGCAGAGGCCTCGCTAGAGGATCAGGCTGGGGAGGGTCAAGAGTCCAAGTCTCGGGGAAGCCTTGCCTTGCAGGTTTCAGAGGGAGTCCAGCTTCAGGTTGGTGCTTTGCCTACTAGTGTTCTACCTACCATACCTATTGGTGATTTGCAGTATCTCATGCTTAACGACATTATGGAGCTTTTTGACCTTCGAGAGGACTATTGCCTTGCCATTGTGGCACAGAATCTCGAAGAGGATGATGCTGTCATTGACCCTGAGCACGACAAGTATTCTGTTATAGATGCCCATGTAAATGACGATGAGTTCGTTGACCCTGCAAGTGCACTTGTGATGATTTACAATGATGTTGTTAGGTATGAGCGCACGCTTCCAACAGAAAAGGAGTTCATGGAAGTGCAAAAAAAGCTAGGGATTGAAGAAATGGGTAAGGCAAGCACTTCTTCATCATCTTTGGCCTCAACCTCCAATGCGTCCACTGGAGGACAGGGCGGCATCAACCTATGGAATGAGGACTTACTTGAGGAAGATGAAAACCAGAAGGTAATCTTTTTTTATTTGCCTTACTTTTTTGGTTTCTACTTATCTCATTTCATAACTTCAATTTGTTGCAGTTGGTGGTCTATGATGATACCTTCATTCCTCGCCCTCGTGGACGAGGCATGGGTGATTTAGGGAAGAATTCCTCTCTCGACCAATACTGAAAGAATCTTAAGTATCCGAGTTTTTTGGTCTTCCCTTCGTCCTTCTCCAATGACAACGCGGAGCTACCCTTCATGACATTGAAGACACTTTCAAGATATTTAGGAGGGGCCGTCATTAGGTGGAACGCAGATCAAATAATGCTTTTAAAAAAAAAGGCCGCATTGTATATGTTTGGCCAAGGGCCAGGAATGTATAGTTTGCGTAGTCGCTATTTTTTGACCCAAGCAGCATATGGTTTGGCATGCGGAATCACTGATCCTGCGCAATTACTAGAGTATGACAAGCATGCTATTTTTTGCAATAAACAACCAATTGCGCATCTGCCTACTGAAGAAATGTCTCTTGTGGCTGTGGAGGTGGAGACAAATGTACTGTCGACAAACGAACCTACAAGACTAGGTTTCAAAAGACCAAGGCAAGAAGAAGACAATAACACACAGCAGGCAAAAAGGCCAGAATATTTTGTAACTTTTCCTGACGAAGATGAAGAATAAAGAAGCTCCAATGTATATTGTCGATGCCAAAAAATATTACATTTTCTATCAAAACAATGAGTACATTATGTTTCTCACTTTTGTGACTGGTTGTCTTCTCTTGGCACAAAAAGTTATATTGTGTTACAATGCGCCATCTTTAGGAAGTCTCAAACAACTTGGGTCGGAGTTGCCCAAGTTTTTCCAATGCGTTCTTTTTGAAGTCGCCACTCTGCATGTCGCGATGCCGCAGAAGATGCCTCCCATATTTCCTTCTTCCGTCGTTTGCTTGCTAATCTCATTGCTTGGCCAATCTGACTGTCTTTGACACATTCCTTTCGGTGTGTTCTATGCATAAGTTTTTGATAAGTCCATTGATGTAGTTCCTCCAAACTGTTGGCTTTGTTTGCACCACCTCCGTGACGAGTGTGGCTGAAATAGCCAATACGGGCTTGGTAGTGAGTTTTCTCCATACCTTGTGTAGACCATATAGCCAAGCTACCATACTGCCTAGCAAACCAAGGCATGTGGTTGCATATGATATGCTGTAAAAAAAAAACAGCCTATTGTTTATATGTAAATATATAATCACAATTTTATCAAATAAAGTAATATACCATGTAATGAGTTATGTGTTGATTTGTCCATGTAGCTATGAAAGACCTGTGGAAGGTCTCCAGAGAGTCTTGAAACAATGTATAGTCAATATCTCTCCAAGTATTGAGCTCACAAAACTTGAATATGGAATCCAAACTTTTCCACACGTTCGCTTTGCGAGTCCTTGCAGCACCATTGTCTGCGTGGTCAACCATTGCATTATGCAGGTTTCTCCACCGCTTGTATCTCAATGTCAACCTTTCCTGAGCACTTTGGCTTTTGCATTGTCTGCCACTTGTTGGCATCGACAAGAAGAGACGGGCTTTCACACCGCCAATAACCAACTTCTTTGGCACATCTCGACCATTCTTAGACCTCTTCTTGTCCTGCTCTATTTTCACATGTCCTCCATGCAAGCCCATATCTAAGAAATATGTTTCCAATGATAATACAGCCCTTTGTTTTGTTGATGCTGGCCGAGTGGTCCAAGCAAAACAATTTACAGAAACATAAGTTTCTCAATGATTGTGGAGAGTGCATGCATCGTGCAAATATGTACTTTGGATAGTGGAATATCCAACACTGGGCGGAAGTTAAGGTCCTGCAAGTGCTTGTCCGGTGCTCTCCTCTAATTTCTTTTGTCAAGACCAATGACTCCTCCCATGCAATACAAACAAGGGCTTTTACTTGTTGCTCCTTGTGAGATGTTGTACATACACTTTAGGGTTTTGAGATCTCCAGCCATATGCCACTCTACTGTGTATGAACCCATGCCTAATACATCGAGTGTCTTTCCATTTCTTTGTTCGCTTATGACTTCAGGAATACTTGTTTGATGGAAAACCCAGTTAAGAATATCGAAATTCTGTGAAGGCACCTGAAATGGGAAAACCAAACCAATCAAATGAAACATGTCTAACCATTTTTTAAAGCAAAAACTTGTTGATATCAAACCTTGAATGTGGCTAATAAGAAAATATTGTTTTTGGATTGCACGCTAAAGTTTCTAGGGTTGTCTGAAGCAATGCTTTCATCTAGTGCTCTATTCATAAGTGTTATTGTGACACGCTCAACCTTTGTCTCTTTCACTAGCTCGCACTCATCCAGTTTAAGCACAAACTTCAAGACTCCAATGCATTCCTCTTGAGAAACTTCGAACAATTGAACAATATATGTCTGCAAAGCTACTAAATCATAAAATATATTATTGTATTTATCATAGACCACTTCCTCTGCTGATGGCGATCTGTACATTGCTTCAATGTGAAAAGGAGTGCCCAATGTCCGAAGCACTTCGTGGTTGACCTCCAGTCTTGTCTTTCGAATGGAGAAAGGATTTGGCAGCAACGTGTGCTTGAGATTGAACTTCTTACTTTGTTGCTGCATAGTTATGTAAAGAGAAAATTAAGTAAATGGACTATTTCCAAGTTTTCAAATGCTACACATATCCAATATACCTAAAAATTACAGACATTTGATTTGACAGGTGAAGACAATTGATTCAAACACCAGACATACCTAAAAATTGCAGAATAACCTTTGTTGGATATTCCGGCTTCATCCAGAATTGACTGAACATCACGTGTTTGGAGTTGATTCTGTTTCAAAAGAGTGTCAAGTTGCTTAGCAAAAATCTTTTAGTAGCGCTTATCGTCCAAAAGTCCGGCGACATCTTTGCGTTTCAGTATGAGACCATAAGGAATTGAAGAAGTTGGTGTGTTGCTGTCAATATTTGACTGAGGATGTAACAAACGATCTAAGCATAAATATAAAATGTAAGATATAAAACTACAAATGTAAAGATGCATTAAACCTGCTTGAATGATAATCTTACTTGATTGCTTTAACCCTCTTCTTCAAACCCCCAGAACCAACCTTCAGCTGTTCAATTTCTCGTAAGCGTCGTTCTCTTAACCGAGGACCCAAGACATTATTTTTTTCTCTGAGATCCTACGTGAGCTGCGTGATGCTTTCGTCCTTGCCTTTCAGTTGCTGAGCGCACTCTGTCGCAGTTTGCTTCAAGCAAAAGTTTTCTCAAGGTCTCTCTCAAGCTTAAGAATATCACTTTTGGCCGCCAAATGCTTGGTGTAGCCATATAAACCAGAATAACCGTCTCCTACATAGTTCACCAATGACGTTATGTTTCTGAACGGTGGAGGGGCTCGTATTCTCTGGACAGTTTGATATGCATATGATACACATCGTTTTGACTCCTTGTCTGAGTTCTGTGTGAAGATGATAATGACATTGAGACGACTTGGTGAATGAGAAAGCTCAAAACAGAGGAGAGCGCAAGAGTGGAGCAAATGGAAGAGAGCTCAAGGGAGGAGACTACGCGCAGGCGGAAAGCAAGAGAGACGTGAAAATGAGGAGAAGAATAACATTCAATGCACCTCGTTGAGCGCCAAATCTTAGTTTTGAAAAATCCAAAAGATTGAGACAATCGGCGTTCAATTCGGAGCCGTCGTATGTTATCATTGTCTGAACACTTTTTGAGAGTTTTAATAAACGTACCCCCCAAATCTGATATCCGAGTTTTTTTGAAAGTGAATATCAAAAATGAAATCAGGGACTTTTTATTATCTCTCTCTAAGCTGACCTGGCATTTCTTACAAGGCCCATTTTTGAGTCCAAACTTTTCCTAATGATAATTTATTTATTTTTGTGTGTGTGTGTGCAGAGTTGGGTGCACACATAAAGCTTCTTGAGGCTTTAGAGCGAAAAGTCTTCTCCACTGGAAATAAAGATTGATTGGTTGGTTGAAAACTAATTTTTTCTTCAACTTCTCTTCATCTTTAACTCTTTCTTGCTTCTTATGTTAGACGCAATTGGCTATTCCTCAAACCGACTCCAAAAAGCTTCCAAGCTTGTTGGACACAAAATTTCCAAAATCCTTGGGGATTCTCTTTGATCTCCAACCCTTGAGATTTCTTCGTCTTCTCCAAGATGTGTGTGTTTCCCTGCATCTCTATTTCCAACAATTGGTATATGAGCAGGCTGCGACCTCCTGGGCTTAGTCGCCGCACATGCCTGCTCACTTTCTCCGCTTTCAGTGAGCTTTGGTGAGTGTTAGCAGGTCGACAAATACTTTGGGAGATCTTATAGAGCTTAGTCTGCTCAGATTTTCCGTTCGAGCTCATTCTGGTCTCCGTTTCCACTACTGATAGTGTTGTATAGGCAATTTTGTCCTTTTGTGCAGATTTTTTGTCAGTGCCGTTTTTGCATAATATGTCCCTTATAGTCTTCTTTGGGTTGTGCTATATAGCACGCATAAGCCCCACTTTGTTTCTCCTCTTTTTGAGCAGTTTTCACATGAGGTGTAGGCATTTACTATGGCTGACAACAACACAAATGTGTTCAAGATGTTTGCTACTAAGGATAGATTGGATGGGGACAATTACCCAATGTGAGCTTACATGATGCAACATGTTCTTGTGTCAAAGGGCGTTTGGAATCTTATGCAGGGCATTGAGGCTTTCGTAAAAATCCAACAAAAATCACATTGTATGTGAAGTGTGAGGGCAATGTACTTCTCATCGTTGTTCTCTATGTGGATGATTTGCTGAAATATTGGTCTAAATCAGACACATATTGCTAAATTCAAGGCTGATTTGAATGCTACTTTCAAGATGAAATATTTGGGGTTGTTGCATCAGTATTTGGGCATATAGAGTAAGCAGTGTGATGATGGTATTGCCTTGTGACAGATAAGTTACATCAAGGTATTGCTATGTAAGTTTGGACTTGAGGATTGCAAACCTATTGCCACTCCCATGGAAAAATGTTTGAAATTGAGTCTTCATGATGCTGATGATCCTTCCAATGCCACTCTTTACCAAACTGATGTTGGATGCCTTATTAATGTATGCAACACAAGGCCATATATTCAGTTTGCGGTCTCACAAGTCAACAGATTTATGCATAGCCTAGGGTCTAAGCATTGGTAGGCTGTCAAGCGGATCTTTCGCTACTTGAGTGACACTTCACATGTTGGGTCGCTTTATCCCAAGGGGGAATCATTTCCGCCATATTTACATGCTTTTTTGGACTTAGATTGGTCTGGTTGTTTTGACACACAAGTGTCCACAAGTGGTTTTTGTTTCATGCTTGGTAGTTCCTGCATCACAGCTATGGTTGAGTGGGTATGGCTCAGATGCCTAATGACTGATTTGGGTGTTGGACAAGACATTGCCAACATCATCTACACTGACAAACATAGCACATTGGCAGTTGCAAGGAACCCAGTTTTTCATGCTCTCACAAAGCACATTGAGGTGCATTATCACTATGTTAGGGAGAGATTCTCAGCAGGAGAGATCAGCTTGGCTTATGTGCCAACACATGACAACTTCGCAGACCTTTTCACAAAGGCATTGTTCCGTGAGAAGTTTGAAGCTTTCCGCAAAGCTTTGGGCTCATTCCCCTTTGTGGATTGATCACGTCCTTAGAGCATGGCACTTCCCTATACTTGATGTGCCAGCTCTCGTTCATCACATCACTCTCAGGGGGGATTTGTTACCATATACATGTGGCAGTGATGTGTGTGAACACATTTAGGACCACTGTGACATTTTTCCCCTCAATAGGAGGTTTTTTCTCCCGTGCATTGTATATACGCCCATCACTCTAGGGATATCTTATCTTTTTATTGCACACTAAGTAGTATTACTAGTCTCTGTTGTGTGACTTGAGCTTCCTTCGTCTTCTCCAAGATGTGTGTGTTTCCCTCCAACCCTATTTCCAACATGACGTAGACAAGATTAATAGTATTAACACATAGAGTAGAGAGGTAAAGGAGCAATTTGCACGACACTGGCTTTAATTCTAGCCCCCAAAGTAGATGGCACAAGCCTCTATGCACTTGGGTATTTGAGAGTTTTTCATTGAAATAACTTGTCTTGATTTTAGACCCCTCTTTACAAGCATGTCATTCTCATCCACCCTCAACCACATTTTTACTAATTTATTCCAAGCTAAGCTATGTACAAACTTAATCTATTGGGTGGCGGCCATAATGACAACTGTAACAAAAATGTAAAATTTCTCTATAAACCTCCTTTAGCTCGAATCTACATGCCATTCATCCACATGCTAGTTAAACAACTAACCACAAGAACAACAATCAACTATAAACTATCCCCTACTTTACATGATGATGCTAAACCACACCAACATGATGATTTTTGAAGCGTCCCAAATCAATCAATCGAGGGGACATATACAATCATAATAGAGTGACTGCAACAAACCTGGTTGTTTTCCTATGACATACTTGACCTTTTGACACTTAAGACATTAAGACACATAGTTTTGAATATCCTCTTTCATTGTGGGCCAATACCCTTCTCATATGCAATTGTATACCCTTCTTGAAGTAAAATTGCTCAAGGAAATCATTGCAAGCATCACAATGAACCAGGAATGGTTTTGAGAAGTTTGGCAACACTAGCACAAGTTGAGATGTGAGATTTTCTTTGTGCATAGAGAAGGCTTGTTCTTCCTCACTAGTCCATCGATACTTAATGTGAATTTTTGGTTAATTTATGGAGTGGACCACCTATGGAAGAGAATTTGTCAATGAATTTTTTATAATGGGGACACATGCCTTGAAAGTTTCTTAATGCATGTACATTTCTTGGTACAAGCCACATGTTTACTATCTCAAGCTTTTGAGGATAATATGACTTAAATATTGAATCTCTTCTAAGCAGAAATCACTCTTCTTACAACTGATGTAAATCTTATCAAGCTTGCAATGCTAGAAGACTACCTTGACGTGCTCTTCGTGCTCTTCCAAGGACTTAGAATAGACAATGATATAATCAAATAATACTTTGTATAAGCCTTATACTACTGAAAAAATCTATGTATCGGTTAATTAAATGTGGTTGGAGATATTTTTTGCCCAAAAGGGATAACAAATGCTTGTACAAGTGAAATGTGGTGTGAAAGGCTTCTTGTACAATGCAGAGAGTAAGATGGCCCGACTTTACAATAAAGTGGGTTTAAGCCTTTTGTGAAGTTCGAGATGAGTGCCAAAGGATGAAGATTTTTTTACTACGAGAGTGGCCCTTTTAAAGACGCGATTGGCTCTTCAATGGCATTTATCACATGCTTTGAGTTTGGATGGTTGCCCAATCCAAAATTCACTGAGATTTGAACGCTAGACCTTTGAGAACACCCTTTTTTGGGTGGGCTAGCCACAATCCCGATTAGATGGGCTAATGAAGCCCAACTTGCGGAGTTGAAGTTTCAAATGAGAGGTGTTTGTAGAGGCTTTGAGATGATATGAGTAATGCAAGCTAATATTGGTTTTCTACTAAGAACCAATTTGTGATGCAAAATAGGGAAAATGCAACTATAAATATAAACAAAAGAGGATGCAAATCACCCAATGCTTAATCCAACTGATGAAACTGCCAATCGAGCACTTTAAAATGATTTAAACGCGATAGATTGTGGACTAATCAATGGGTTTTATTGGCAAATGGGATTATGAATATCTAGGCATAATTCCCCACTTATCAAGAGATTACGTTTTTGTGAAGATTAGTGGCTCAATGGGAGTCAAACCCAAGAACATTATCAAGCATAGAGTCTTCTCATTGATCAATGTGAGTTCTAAATTATTAAATCAATAAGCTCTAATGGATTAGCACAACACTAATCCTATATGGATCTAATATCACTTGTTACTCTTAATGATGCCTAATTAGTGAAGCATTCATATTGATAAGCAACAATCAATGGCACAATACACAAGAGATAATCAAAATGAATTATTAATCATGAAACTAACACTAAAAGTGTGCACAAGATTATGCTATTTAAATAGAAGTAGCAAGGTGTAGTACCAATGTATCTGGCTCCAAGAAGCACCTTGAATTATCCCCTATAAAGGGGGGTTGACCCATGAAGCTAGGCGAGTGGTTTAGACCTTTGTACAACTCATTTGGATGCTAGTTAACCTCGTGCACTCACATGGATGTCACATGGAAAGTGCCACACAGGCTATTTTGGAGTTATTAATCTTATATGAATGCATGACATGATCAATCCACAAAGGGAAGCAAGCCCAAAGCTTTGCAAAAAGCTTCAGACTTCTCATGAGGGAATGCCTTTGTGAATAGATCCTCAAGGTTGTCCTGTGTTGGCACATAAGCCAAGCTGATCTCTTCAGCTGAGAGTCTCTCTCTGACATAGTGGTAATGCACCTCAACATTCTTTATGTGAGCATAAAAGATTAGGTTTCTTGCAACTGCCAATGCACTTTGACTATCAGTGTAGATGAGAGTGCCCCAACTCCAAAATCATCCATAAGGTGTCTCAGCCACATGCATAATCGTGGCTATAAAGCTACCATGTACTCAACCTCACAACTAGAGGTGGCCATAGTAGATTTCTTCTTGCTTAGCCAAGATATGAATGAACTGGGTATGAAACATAACCACTCATGAACACCTATGTGTCATAGCAACTAGGCCAGTCCGAGTCAAAAAAAGCATGTAAAATTGGCAGCAATGATCCCCCCTTGGGATAAAACAACCCAAGATGTAGAGTGCCACTCAAGTAGCGAAAGATCCTCTTAACTGCCAACCAATTGTTAGGCCATGGGCTATGCATAAATCTGCTCACTTGTGAGACTTCAAGTTGAATGCCTGGTCTTGCATACATAAATGAGGCAACCAACAACTCTTTGGTAGAGGGTAAAATCAACATGATCTCCAATGTCATGTAGTTACTAAAAAATGGCCTCGACCCTTGCTATACCTGTTGCCACCCGATGGGATCCCCATCATTAGCATTTAAAAAAAATTTGTTGTGTTAAGGGGCAAAAGATCCATGCTCAAGCATCTCAAGACATTGCAGGAAATCGGGAGGTCATCACCGTTCAGAGGAACTAGGACCAACATTTCAAAACCCAACCGTGGGGGGGTGGGGGGGGGCTCGTAGTCACCATCAGATGCTCAAGCCCTTTGTGTCTCAAAAAGCAAGGCTAGTGGGGAAGGTGTTATCGGTGAGGAGCTGTGCATCGAGCATTTCAAGATGTTGATGGCAAAGAACACCTAAAGGCAGAGGCACCAAAAACACTATGCGAGCACCATGACACCGATTTCCCCCTATGTTTAAAATGATGCCTAGGAGCAATGGAAAAAGGCCAAGAGACAGGAGGAAGCACCGGCTTTAATATCTTAGCACATGCTAGTTCTCCCCCATGGCTCTAATAGCATGTCAAAGTTGGGACGATGCGAAAGTGTAGAGTGATGGGGAGAATACGAGAGAGAGAGAGAGAGAGAGAGAGAGAGAGAGAGAGAGAGAGAGAGAGAGAGAGAGAGAGAGAGAGAGAGAGAGAGATACTGTCGAACCAAGGCGGTGCTTACATATTCACCTTAGCAAATTTCCCTACCTAGACTTTGAAAAATAAGTAAAATAAATACCTAAAGCCAAAATAAATATTGGGATCACATTGGGCTATTCACTTGAGATGCTATAACTTTAACAATATCATGCCATCTCCATAAGTGACTTATTTTTCCTCTTAGCAACACTATTTTTTTGAGGTGTATAAGGCACTCTACATTAGTGTTTTATATCCCACAAGCATCTAGAAATGCATCAAATTCTTTTGACATATACTCCCTCCCTCGATCAGAATCAAGGATGTCCACAATACAATTGGATATATTTTTACTCTATAGAAAAATTTATTTGAAGCGCATGAACACTTCAGACTTAGCCTTAAGTAGATATACCCACATGTGCCGTGAGTAATCATCAAAGAAAGTCACGAAGTACAAATTGTTTCTAAAAGGAGTGTACATTGGGCCACAAACATCCTTGTGAACAAACCGCAACTTGCTAGTAGCCCACACCGAACCATTTTTTGGTAGTTGCATTTTTTCCAACATATAGTCTTCACAGACGTGGCTTAGATGGTGCCTCCAAAGGGGTCAATGAGGTAGCCATATTAGTTTTTTGCAAAGGCATCAAACTGGAAAATTCAGATGCCAATATGTGCATGCCATAGTTTAGCACATGAAACAACTTGAGACTTTGTAACTACATTTGCAAAGTTTTCCACACACTTTTCATAAGAATTGAGCTTGTATGGCCCACAAGAGAAGGTACCTGATGCCACAATAGTATCACTTGAAGGAAGATCGTGAACAATGCAATCCGTTGTCCATAAAAATTTTAACAAGAACAAGTGTTGCAAATGCTTTTCGACCCCATAAACTGGAGAAGAGGCAATGTGGGTGCAAGTGATAGTATTCCCATTGGGGACAACATCAAGAGAAGTGAACAATTCACGATGAGATGTAATGCGCTTTGTAGAACCATTGTCAAAATACCACACATGTGAATCTGCAGCCTCAATCATGCATGCATCATGGAGAGAAGGGTCATACTGACAATGCACACTCAAAGGCCATTCTACATCAACGATAAAATTTTCAAATCCTACAATGGGTGCATTTGAAGAAGATTCAGTTTCTTTCTTACATGTCTCTTTAGCCTTTATCATAGAACATCGCTTTATTAATGATAAGCAGTTTTGCAATAGCTGCAATGCAACTTTTTCTTTCCTCTCTTGATAAATTTACCAGATGCATTATTGTTATGGCGGCATTTGTCACAGATGGTTTGCTACCTAAAGAAGGAACATTGGAAATCTCTTCGTGCAACAACAAAAACCTGATCAACAACACATTGCTTAGCCCTATTTTTTCTTGACATAACCTCTTGTAACAACAAAGTGATCAACCCATCAAACTTCATAGCATTATCATTGCCCTGTGCAACAAGCCTCAAAGTAGAAGCAAAAGTCTGATACATATCTTATAATTATTGAAGATGGTATGCACAAGTGAATCATCGGGAATGACTTCATCGCCAACAATAAGTTTTTCGTTGATATTTTTGACTTTAGCAAGAAAAATGTCCCAATTCATCTTCCTCATGCATGATTTTCGATTCTAGCTATTTGCACGATATGATATTTTTGCCTCATTGTGATATTTCTGGGTCGAAAGAGTGCATGTGTTGATTATTAGAAAAATAGGCATTCATTCATTGACCTTGAGTTCATGTCTAGGAAGCGTTCAAAAACAAAGTCATTATCTTGTAGAGTTGCTTGGTTCAATTTCTCAACACGTTGGGAAATTCGCTCTCTTTGTTTTGCTTTGAAAAGCTTTAATTTCCCGTTACATTCGATGTCAATGCCATCCCCTCGGAGTTGAAGTACCTGACTCAAAGTCTTGTACTAACAAATTGGCTACATCTCTCTCTCTCTCTCTCTCTCTCTCTCTCTCTCTCTACCCGCGGTCAAATTACCTCTAGTCATGCCTGAGATGGAGGTAACACCCCCGATCTTGAATGCCCATTAGGTGCTTCATGAAGGCTCTAGGAAGGGTCGCCTTGTAGTTGGGATCAAAACCCATGGCAACAATTTTGTGCGCGTATTGTACCCCATAGCTAGTAATGGCCAAGAATTCCCATTAGGTGCTTCATGAAGGCTCTAGGAAGGGTCGCCTTGTAGTTGGGATCAAAACCCATGGTAACAATTATGTGTGTGTATTGTACCCTATAGCTGGTAATGGCCAAGAATGCCCAATTTTTTCCAGAATTCCCAAAATACCCCTTGTTATTCTCACAAACATCTCCAAATACTTTCCTTTTTGCAACTCTTCATCAAAAGATTTATTCTCCCTCAATAAAAAAATGATAGAACTAGGCTTTTAGATGGCATTGTGGGCCCTCGAACTGAAATGGCTTATTATTAGTAGACACAAATGTCTTTATTTGTGAAGTAATTGGTATTTTTTTTAAAATGTAGGGCACTTAAAGATAGATCTCTATTGCCGAAACACTAGCTATGCAAAATTGGAGCAATCCTCGAAAATTGATTAAAAGGTATGTTCGGAGTTTTTAAAATTTGAGGAGGTATTTTGGTAAATTTCCCCTAGCTCTGAGTCCCGCAATTTCTCCAAGCAACAAGGTGCAAACTTGCAAAGTGCGAGGAATGGAGGAGCGTCCACGTGGGTGAAGCAGCGGACCCCAAATGTCGAAACAAGAAATGCCCAAAGTTGTCTGAGCAAGTACTGCGGACGCATCACACACCGCCCTCTCTCCCCCCCCCCCCCCCCCCCCCCCCCCCCAATACACACCCACGCCTAGTCCAGTAACACCACCGCCATCAACAACAACAGCGACTACGGAACCACCCTTCGCAACAATGGCTTCAATCGCAACCCGCACTGTCTTACCCGACCTCCTCTCTCATCAAAAGGATGAAGCGGTGAAGCATACATTGCGGTCTAGCAGCCTCCTGGCTTCTTGCACACCCTCGGTACAGAGGCAACCCAGCAGCCGGAGGAACCTTCAATGCGCAGCAGTCACTGGTGGCTCAAAGCGAGATGTCGAGAAGCTTGTTGCAAAAACACAGCACCGCCGACCCAGTAAGTATCAGTGTGTTTGAAATAGAACAATCGCTCTAGACCAAAGAGTGTTGTGTGTTTCGGCGAAAGGGCAGTCACTTTTGTGACTTTTACCCTTTCTAACTTAGAGTACTTTTTGGCAGTACTCTTTGGCAGCATCTACAGTCTGCTGGTGCTACCTTTCTACACTTTAAAGCTTTGTTGCAGTTCTTTGTCATATGGAGTGTTGATGGCCTTTTTTGACACAGCTTTCTAAGTCTCTGTTTTGAGTTCATGCTTTCCTTAGACTAGTTTAGCCAGTATCCATAGTCTGCTCGTGGTACCCTTCAAGTCTTTGAAGCTTTTATGTAGTCTGTTCTTTGTCACATGGAGTGCTCATGGCCTCTTTTGTCATAATTAATTTCAAAGAATCAATGGGGAATGGATTGGGTGACACCAACTGTCAGAGTTGAACTTTCCATTGAAGTGATGGATGAAAGTCCTCTCTTTTTAATAACAACGATGATGTGTCCCCCAAGAAGACGCTGGCCCAATCGCCCTCCACCAAGGTTGTACCATAAAAGAAAAGAGAAGCTTTGGAACAAAGGAGCAAGAGAAAGAGCCATGGTCAAAGAAGGAAATGGGGGAGCCAGGAAGTCTCTTAATGATTTAACAATAGGGGACACTGCCAATCACATCCTACTGGGGATAGGTCACATTGCCTCCAAATGTTTAAAGAACAAGGTCACTTTTTTCATGTTTGATGAGTGTATGGAAACACAACTTTAGCCCTACTTCTTCGCATCATGTTTCTCTATCTTCTCCGTATTCTTCTGTGTGTAGAAGCTATGGACACCCACGCTGTATCAGTATAACTTTCAGGACCTCATCATTTGCAATGCTTTATCTGGACTCCCAAAAGTTTGAACATGCCATGCATTTCTACTGGTAGCATGTAATTGATTGTGATACATCGAAGTTTTCCATCTTCTTAAATGTATATAAGCAGAAATTTTCTAGGCATAGAGTTTGGAATGTCAATTTTGTTGCCCATTCCCAGTTTTGTAACGGAAACAATCAAGTAAACGAATGTATGGGATTTTAAAATGTTTAGTAAGGATAGGATAGGATATAAGGGGAAGCACACCAAGTGTGGTATGGGAAAGGATGGCATAATTATGAAATTATAGGCTTGTAAGTCGGCATGACTTGGGTGTTTCAATGCTCACTTTGTTGTAATTGAAGCGGTATTTTTCTATCTGGCTTGGCTTTCAAAAAACTTGGTTAATTGATGCTTTACAATTCTAAGCTGAGTACATCAATCAAAATGAGGACTTTTAATTATGTGTGCGCGTAACTGCAGGACACAGAAAGGGAGTGACACCTTCAAAGCCAGATTTGATGGAAGAGCTAGAGGAGGAAGAAGCAGCAGAGGAGGATGTTCCAAAGGAAGTTGCCCAACTGATGAATGGAGATAGTAAAACAGGATCATCAGCAGATCTTTCTGAGGATGCGAGTAATGGCAGCTTGCAGCCAGAGGATAGGCTTAGAAGTGATTCACAAGCAGAAGACACTCTCCAAGGGAACGGCAATCAAAAGTCAGATGATTCAAGTGTGTCAAATGCTGTGAATGATGCTGCAGAGGGTGTGAAAGGAGTACTTGAGACCACGGAGGATACTGCTAAGGATGTGGTTGATAAATCTGCTGATACACAGAAGCAAGTTGTCAGTGATGCTGTGGCAGGAGGCGAGAGCTTAGTTGGGAGTATTACTGATGCTGTTAATGAGCAGTCAAGTAGCTCCTCTTCTGACTCTGAGAAAGAGCTCGCCGATGACATAGGAAATTCAGTCAGGACACTTGCCGATGTCACCTCGGACACCACTCTAGATGTTGGTACTAGAGTAAATGAAACAGGGGAACAGGTTCAGCAGGATGTTGCAGAAGTGGCCTCGAATGTAGAAGACACATTGAAGTCTCAAACAAACAGTGCTCTTGACAACTTCAGTGAGCAGGCTAGTGAGGTTCAAGCTTCTGCAAAGGCTGTTGCAGATGTGGCTGCGGATACAACATCTTATGTGAATAAGAAAGTTGGTGAAACTGGGGAACAGCTGGGACAGGATTTGTCTGAAGTGGTATCAACTGGCCAAAGGCTTGTGCAGAATAATAGTGATGTTATGAGGGCACAAGCTAAGGACTTCATATCCCAAGCAGAAAGTGTACTAGAAGAAGAAGGGAATCTGCTACAGCAAGGAGCTACAAGAATTGAAAGGGAAGCCAACAAATCATTGGGTCGGGTTCAAGATTCTGTACAAAAAGCTGTGCGGGAGTCTGCACGAGCAGCTAGAGATGTTGGCATGGAGGCACTGGGAATGGGAGAGCTTCTTATGGACACTGCCAAAGAGACTATTCAGGGTACTTCTGCTATGGTTCAGAACGAAGGCATGAGAATCAACGCACAAAGAGAACAAAAAGGAAATGGATCATTGACAGAGAAACCACAAAACTCCCAGCAGGAAGACAGAAGCAATTTTACTGGGTTCAAAGTGCTGGTAGCTGGTGCCTCTGGACAAACAGGAAGGTATGATCTCTTCTGTTTTTGGTTCTGTTTTTCTTTTTTTCTTTTTTTTTGGGGGGGGGCAGGGGTTTCATTATTTGTGATGACTGATACTGCAAAGATGTGAATGAGTGCATTGTCTGTGTTTTTCTGCTAGCTTGCACATGTGCACATGGAAACACGCCTTGTGTGCAAGGGTGGTGTCTCATAATGAAAGCTTGTGGTGACATTCCCGTTTGTGAAGTTCTAGTTTATAGAATGATGGTCAAGAAAGTAGGTTGTTTCGAGCTTGTATTGAATTCTGTGTGGAAAGGGCTTTATTGTAGTTTGTGCTTAACAAGCTTCCATCATACTATGAGATGGATGCTCACTTCTTTGCCATCTCAGGCCTTGGATGAGTTACAGGCATCCAAGAAAATCTGAGTGGAAATCTTGTCTCTCAGCGGATCAAATGTTATTTTTTCATACATTGACAGATCCAATGACCTTTCAGAGGCATTGGAAGTATGATTTTGTCCAGACACGTTTTCAGGCACACAGAGGTGTCCATAGCTAACTTGCATCCCATGGATTTACACTATGACCTGCTACTCTCACAAAGTGCCAGGCTAGATCCTAAGCTAACTAAGACTGATGCTAAAGTGTAGCAGTAGCTTGTCCACGTGGCTCCAGTGCAATGCGCACATGACAACATTCTTGCAAAGTGTCCTAAGAAAGAACCTAAGGAGCAAGCTGAGGACAAGTTGGAGACTTCAAAATTAGTAGAGGAGCAGGCAAAGACAGGAAAGACAAAGCGTTCCAGGTTTTGTGGGGATGACCTTGGAGAAAAAGGATGAGAGTATCGAGCTTGCAGAGCATGGTTTAAGTATGAGACTAGGATGTCCTAAAATTGTTCGATGGAGAAGCCAAGGCCAACTTCATCTCACAAGAATTGGTGGCTTGACTTGGGATTATGCCGGAAGAAATGAGACCACAGATGGATGTTGTCACGAGACGGGCACCACGTGTCAACGGAAAAGAACAGATTGACTTTTAGCACTTCAATAACAACTGAACTGAAAGAGATAGACGAGATAGGGAGTGGCGGAGTTCCACCCGAGAGAGCAATAGCCCCAAACCTTGGCGCCCCTTTCGGTATTTCTTTATAATACTTGAACTCGGTACAAGGTCGGTACTCACGCTCTGCACCTTCACTCATAAGAGTGCCAATGAATGAGCCCTCTTCACATATGGAAAGGCCCTTGGCGTTGAAAAGCAGTTACATGAAAAGCATTCAAACTCAAAATCATCACTAGCGCACTAAAAGCTGCCAGTGCATTTTGCGAAAATCCGTACAGCCTGTCAGCGCAAAATCTGGGACTGTCCGTACAATCTACCACGTCATCATGTTAGCGCGAAATTCAGGATTCCGTACTGCTGCTACATCATCACAACCAGTGTGAATTCCAGGAATCCGTGTAGTTTCCACGTCATTAGTTCTCCGTGTGTGTGGGCTTGCTTTATTTTAATGCCTTTATGTCACTTGGGCCCCATCGGACGGTGTTTCATAAGTTGGTGGGAACTCTTCTTTAAAAATAGGCTACTCGGTAAGACTTTGTAAGTCCGTAAGCTTCTTCTGCTGCTTCATCTTCTTTACTTAGGGTTTAGGCTTCTCGGCCAGGATTTGCAGGTTGGCTCCGTTCTCCAGTGGCTTGACACGTCAGCAATTTGTGACGGATGCGGTTTTAGCGGCACCAGGGCATGATGTCCCCATTACACATGTCATTGGCAAACTATGGTTGGATTGCCAAGGGTTATCTAGGACAGGAGGGCTTCTATCATGCCACTTGAGGGGTGTGATGTACTCTTGGGGGTACCCGTGTTCCACAAGAACCATGTCGTGGTGTGTGCAAGGAAGGAAACATTGAAGAATAGAAGAACAAAGAAATCATCCTAGATGTAAAAGCAAAGGGCGAGTCCGTCCCACTTGTATCGGTTTTTAACCATTTCTATATTAATCAAATCCTTTTTTTTGTTTACTCCATCTTTTGGAGAGGTTTAGAAGAACATAATAAGTAAAATTTGTTAGAAAAAGTATAAGAACGGCAAGAATTTTTTCAAGTTTAAGTTGATTCTTTCTCTAAGAGTTTGCTTGAAGAGATGCCTCTTGAGAGACATTAAGATCATATAATTGATTTGATACTTGGCAATACGCCACGCAATCGGCCTCCTTACTACAAGGCTAGCAATCTCAAGTATTGATTGCCCTTGTAGTAAAACTGCCTTTTCTTCTTACGTAAATGGAGCTTTAGGTCATGTAGTTACTACCGATTGTTCTATCCTTCCTTTGGATTCCTTGAAAGACCTTTTCTCAAGAGGTACTAAATATAGGCTCCCTTCCTCAAATGACTCTTGCTTCTCAAAGCCATAGAAAAAGGAATTTCTAGTTTCGTAGTAAAGTTTGAGGAGTCTTTAGGAGTTCAAGGTATTTTTACCCATTGGAAGTCTGTAGTCCTCAAGAAAGCTTCTTTGAAATTAGCATCTTGCTCTCGGAACCTTTCTTCAGGAAGGAATAGCTTATCTTCTTCTGATCGTGATGCTCTTAGGAAATTTCGTGGTGATTTTGTAATCTCTTATGTAGATAAGTGCTCTAATAACTTTGTTGTTACGTGCAAAAAGTTCTATTTAGAATGCTTGTTAGGTGAAGTAAACTCTCAGACTTACAATGATTGTGATCTTTCAATGCAAGAGGTTATCTTGAAACATCAAGACTTTTGTAAGTCTTTTGGTTTCAAGCGCCAGCTTAAATTACCTTTTTTATATACCGTTTGGAAGTTCCACAAGAACCCTATAAAGCCTAGATTTATAGCTGCTTCTTGTAACAACTCTTTGATCGAGATTTCCAAATGGTCTAGTTATTGTTTCAAAGCCATGCTACCTAGCGTAAATGAATTGTGGAAAAATATGCTAAAGGAAGCAGACGTACCTACCGATTCAAGTTGGATTTTAAATGATTCAGTAGGTGTGATTCCCGTTTTAAAGTTTTGAACTCTTCAAGAAGCCTTAAGGAGAAATCTTCTTCTTTATGTCTCCAAACTTTTGACTTTACAACGCTATGCACGAAGCTAAATTTGGAGGACCTTAAATTTAGAGTCAAGTCTCTTATTTCAAAAGTTTTGCGTACAAGCTTGAGAAGGATAGGTACAAGGCATTGCTAGTAGAAAAGTAAGCCTTGAACTTTGACTTCTTATGGCTGAAAAATAAGAATGTAGATGTAGACAAAGGAAGAAAGAGATTCACCAGGATTGTAGATGACATTGACATCATATCTTGGTTAGATTTTTTTTTGGACAATTTATATATAACCATTGGCGACTTTCTTTTCAAGCAAACAATTGGTATCCCTATGGGCACCAATTGTGCTATTTTTCTTGCTAATTTCTATCTTTTTACTTATGAGTTTGATTCTATGGAGCGTCTTGTCCTTGCTAACACTTGCCCAATATTTTTGCACAAATTATGCAATGTAAGACGCTTTGTAGATGATCTTTTTGTCCCCGACGTTCCTTCTTATTAAAATTTTATGTACTTGAATTCGAGTTCTGTAGACGGAGGAATTTATCCCAAGGAGTTTTGTGAACTTAACTGTACCACAACTAGTGATTGTTCTGCCTTTTTAGACCTTAAGATTTTTCAGACTCCCTTGGGATTAGAAGTAGATATCTATGATAAGCGCCTTGAACCAGAATATGCCAATCTAAAAATCATCCGTATGCCTCACATTTTTTCGAATATTTCTCTTTTAGCTAAGTACGGTGTCATTTGCTCTCAACTATTTAGATTTACTCGTCTTTGTTCTAGTAAAATTACATTTGTTGTTCAATCTTGCCATCTTATTTCTTTACTAGTTGAAAAAGGATACTCATTCAAAAGAATCATGAAAAACGTTCGTTCATTTTTGCATCGTAGTAAGTTTATTTTTAATGTTTCTTCCTTTGGAATGTTCAAGATAATCAGTAGTAAATTCAATAGAAGTGGGGAAGCTAAAAAGCTCACTTAATGTTTGACTTAATAACACCTTGTGTTGTTGTTTTGATCTTTAGCGCTTCTAGTATTTTTACTATAGCTTGACAAATGCTAGCCTTTATCATCCCAAGGGTGATAGAAACTCAGCTCGTTGGTTTTGTAGAGTACTTTCAAAGCATGAATGACCTCTATATAAACCTGCACCTACTCTTGGGCACTGACGACGTGAGTAGGGATGTCATTGCTGTTGTCCAAGCTATGCATGATAAAGGTGATAATCTTATTCTTCCTGTTTGGACAAGCAGCGAAGTTGAGATCACATATTGTCAAGTTTGGTTCTTTGCTCTTCGTAGGTTTGTAGTAGTATTCATTTTTCGATTTCGTATTTAGCTTACCCGAGGACTTAAGAATGTGTTCCGTTAGAAGTTGTTGTGTGAAGTTTGATTTCTAGGATTAAGTTTTTAAGATGTCTTATCCTTTTTTTGCTTAAAGTTGAGTACTTGTTTTAAGCCAAGTAAGTTGCGTCAACTTATTTTACACATGCCTTTTCTAAAAACATTTTTAAGTTAATAATGTTTTGTTTTATGTAGTTTTGTTTCGTAGCAAACAAAGTGATTAGTTTGTTTGTTTGTTTGTTTTTGTTTTTCTTTTCTTTTCTTGTGTCCCTTGCGTTTATAGTTTTATGAGTGCTTTATTTCCTCTTATAATTCGTGAGTTCAGACTATTCTGAACTTATGAAGGCATATCCTTACAGAGTGAGCAAAGCCCAAAACGAAGAAATAATGAAAAAGAACTTCTTGAAAAGGGTCACCAATGCTTCTAATTTTGAAGAAAGATGGATCTAGGAGAATGTGTATTCAAGAAGAAAACATTAGAATCTAATTTTCTTATTTTTAAAGAGACCCGAAAATCACCATCAAAAACAGGTTTTCAATACCATGGAGTGATGATATACTTTTTTTTCTCTTTACGAGAAAGAGATCCTTCTATTAGTTAATGAAACTGCCCATAGAGCTACAACCACCTCTACTAGAGAGGGCTACAACAATCATAAGGGCAGACTCTCCCAATGAAAAAAAAACAGCATGTGAACAATGAGGCTAAATCAAGAGATGGGCGGAGGGAAAAGCTACGAGGTCGATTGTAGTGCTATCTGAGGACACCCTGGACCATGGTGAAGAAAGGCCCAAGGCGCCAAAGTCGAAGGAAAGCCTCTCTACGCTCCCGCATGCGGTCGGAGCTGCCCTGGAGTCTCTCGAATTGTCCCTTGAGAGTATTGATCAGCTCTAGCCAAAAATCTCGAACTGTCTCTATTGGTGGCTGGCGAGCCTCAAAGATGCTAAAGCAGCGGGCCCGCCAGATGAACCAGAGTGTCAGGCTGCAGACGAGCTCCCAACACTCCTCTCTCACTGCACCACTGTCACAAACTGCTGATGTGTCAAAGCCTAAAGAATGGAGTCAACTTACAGATGCCGGCCGAGGGGCCTAAACCCTAAGAAGAACAAGTAGCAGAAGAAGAAGAAGTCCTACCAACTTATGGGGACCCCGTCTGAATGGGCCCCAACGACATAAAGGGATTGCAGGACACACACACACTCACACAAAGCTGATGACGTGGCAAGGGTATGGAAATTCTGGAAATTACGTTGGTTGATGACGTGGCAGGCTATACGGATTTCCGCGTCATCCGCGGGTTGTACGGATTTCCATAAATTACGGACCAAAAGGTTTTGAGTTTTGAAGGCTTTTCACTGTAACTGCTTTTCAGGCCAAGGGCCTTTAAATATGAGGCTAGGGCTCATTCTTTGGCATGCTTCCTAGAGAAGGTGGAGAGTTTGGAGTACCGGCTTGTATTCAATATGAAGAAATACCGAAAGGGGTGCCAAGGTTTGGGGCCAATACTCTCTGGGGTGGAATTCCACCACTCCGTGTCGCGTGTCCTCTCTCTCTCTCTCTCTCTCTCTCTCTCAGTTCTGCTTTTATTGAAGTGCTAAAAGTCTGTTCTTTTCTATTGGCACGTGGTGTCCGTTTTGTGATAGTGGTATCAGAGCATTAGGCGTGTGCTTTTCTGAAAGCATAACGGTCTTGCATAAGAGTAGACAGAGCTATTGGAATTTTATTTGAGGTATCTTCGGCCTATGACCCCGAACTTGTTAGCCACTCCCACCCTTGCTTCATCGTGCATCGGGCGTGCTCCCGTCTTCATCGTTGTGTCTTACAGGGCATAAGCCATAAAGAACCCAAGACTTGGAATTCATGGATTCAGCAGAATACTTGCAGTTTCTGCTCAAGCAGCTTCGCGACATTTTTTCGTGGCATCCTCGGCAGAATCTTCCGATGCTGCAAAGTTTTCAACAATTTTTGAACTACATGTTACCCCCTCTGATGCCCCAGGAGGCACCTCCTCCAATGGCATCAGAAAGTACGAGAGCTTCCAACCAGCAACCTTTTGAGCCGTCTGTTCCGATTGGGGGAGTCTTCAGGAATATGGTGCAGCCATCTGACCCTGATCCAATGCAACCACCTTTGCCACCTCCATTGCCCCCACCTCCACCACCACCGCCACCAGGCTACAATGGTTGGAGCCCATATAGATACCCTTATTATCCATACCTGGGATATGCGCCTAACCAACCCAAAGATTTCAAAGATGGCGGCACGACAGTCAAATTTTTCACTTTTTTCGGGGTGAAAGATCGCAACAAAGCATTGCAGTTCCTACAACAATTCGACAACATCTATGCTTTGGGGAACAATACAGAAGAATCCAAGATTTCTCGAGCAGCGGGATTTCTTAAAGATAATGCTATGCAATGGTCGCATGCTCCAAGGACCTGGCAAGCTTTCAAGATAGTTTTTGCACTTAGTCACATGACTTCTATGTTTGAAGTCCGGATTTTGGCAGAGTGGGGCAACTTGAAAATGCTTGCCACCGAAACCATGGACGAATATAACCAAAGGTTTCTCGATTTCTCGACATGTACCTGCTGGTGTCCTTCTTTAGATTTGTTCCCTTGGAGGCCCAATGCAAGCGATACACCATTGGACTACCATCACCATTGTGGGAATATTGTCTATCCAAGCAAGTCTCCACCATGCAAGAACTTATGGACCATGCCGCGGCTGGCTACAAACTGATGAAGGGAAAGGTAGAGTTTACCACAGAAGAATCTCCGGCCACGAACCACAACTCTCGCCAACAAAGAACAAATTCTCGAGAGTCTCGTGAAAGTCAACCACAAAGGCCTCGTTTGACGCCTCAACAACGAGACACCTTACTACAAGAAGGCCGATGCTTTGGATGCTTTCAAACAGGGCATAATCATTCTAATTGTCCCAAACGCAGTGATAGACCAAAGGAGCCGACGCCCACACCAACGGTCGACAGAACCCGAGTGCCACCTCCTTCTAAGAGAGCTAGACCTTCTACTGGACTAGTTCCTGATATTTATGGCATACGCCTTGAAAGTACAAATGAATTGTGTCGAGCATATGGCAAAGTCAATGGCCAAAGCCCTTATTTTCTTTGACCCTGGAGCTACAGAGAACTTCATTCATCCAGAATTCTTAAAGCAAATGCACTTTGATTATGATGCAAAGGATGGAGAAATTGGAGCTGAGCTAGCCACAGGGCAAACTTAGAAAGTGGTACCGCTCATTGGTGCTCTTCCACTAATTATTCAAAATTATCATGGAAAAGATGATTTCCACATTATGAAGTTGGGCAATTGCGACGTTCTCTTGGGCATGCCTTTGCACGCCAAGAATGATGCAACTCTCCAGGTTCGGAACCGAACCATCACCATGATGCAGAAGGACAAGCCAATTGTCCTCAAAGTTCGGTTGTCCGAGCAAAACCTCGAATAAACTCTCTACTTGTTTTTTTTTCTTTATAGCTAGAAAGTATTGTTTGAAAATTTGTTTGAAATGGATGGTATCTGTTTTGAACTTGTCTTGGTGCCGATTTGAAATGTTTGACTCTGGTTTTAATAGTGGTTTCAATGATTGGTGATTTTACTCCCGGGTGGAGTAGTGAGAATTGTTGTTTTGCTATTGTTTGAACCTCCGAACGGCGCAGATGGGATGTCTGCGGAGCGTTTGGTTGTATGCTTGTAAAATAATTGTTGTTGTGACTCCCGGCCCGGACTTGGATGGTTATGCGGGAGGGGTATTAAGAAGTCTGAGCAGTGGTTACTCTCAGCACCTCCAAACGATGCAAGCTGCGGTCTGGGGGGCGTTTGGTTGTAAAAGGCCTCTTATATCTTCCGGTCCGGACCTTTTTAGGTTATGTGGGAGGAGTGATGAGGGAGTCGTTGAATATCTACCGGCCCGGACCTAGGTAGGTTATGCGGGAGGAGTGTGTTCATTGGCGGCTTTATGTTTCTATGTCTTGTAACATGCATATGTGAGCATTTGTGTTGCATTGTGATGTGCCAACCACTGAATATTCCTAATTGAATGAGATTGCCTGGGTATGTAATTTTAGTGCATCAAGACACTCATGGAAGATCAGTATGGTCTAGGTGTGATGGTTAGTTTTACTACGTTGGAATATCAAGAGTTCCGATCTGGACGAAAAGGAGAAGCTAACTCCTTGATCAAAAGAGCCGAAAGGAGAAACTAACTCCTTAACAAAAAGAGCAAACTGATTGTCCCTCGGAATTTTTTTTGAGCTAACTTGAGTTGTTTTGCAGATATGCAGTAATCGCGGTCGATTACTCTCTTTTAAGAAGGGAGACGTCACAAACTGCTGACGTGTCAAAGCCTAAAGAATGGAGCCAACTTACAGATGCCGACCGAGGGGCCTAAACCCTAAGAAGAACAAGTAGGAGAAGAAGAAGAAGTCCTACAACTTAGGGGGACCCCGTCCGATGGGGCCCCAGTGACATAAAGGGATTAAAATAAGCAGGACTCACACACACACTCATGCAAAGCTGATGACGTGGCAGCTGTATGGAGGTTCCAGAAATTATGTTGGCTGATGACGTGGCAGATTGTACGGATTTCCAAGTTTTGTGCTGGTTGATGATGTGGCAGGTTGTACGGATTTTTGTAAATTACATTGGCAGCTTTTGGCATTGCTTTTGGGACCAGAAGCTTTTGAGTTTTGAAGGGTTTTCACTGTAATCGATTTTCAGGCTAAGGGCCTTTAAATATGAGGCTAGGGCTCATTCTCTGGCATGCTTCCTGGAGAAGGTGTAGAGTTTGGAGTACCGGCTTGTACTGTGTTGATGCAATATAAAGAAATACCGAAAGGGGTGCCAAGGTTTGGTGCCAATACTCTCTGGGGTGGAATTCCGCGGCTCCGTGTCGCGTGTGGTCTCTCTCTCTCAGTTCTGTTTTTATTGAAGTGCTAAAAGTCTGTTTAGTCTGCTCCTTTCTATTGGCAGGTGGTGCCCGTTTTGTGACAACCACTCCTGTGGAGTCATCTCTGTAGCAGGCTGGAGTGTAGGTCGACCCCCCTTATCACTATCATCCTGTTGGTGGAGGATAGCTCAAACTGTAGTGCCGGGCTGGTTAGAGTGGACCAAGCAGCTACCCCCCAAGTGTACTGCCATGCTGTGGAAAGAGCTAGCATCAGCCGAAGGACACGAAGCCAAACCTGCTGTGCCATAGGGCAGTCCCAAAGATAATGGCGCTGACTCTCCACTCGATGGTCACAAGCTACACATGCTGTCGAGAGACCACTATGTAGAAGCCAGCTCCCCACTGCTGTAGCTCTATGTGTAGCGAGCCATTGGAACAAAGTGATTCACAGCGGCTGTCTGGCGTCCCACAGCCTCGCCCAAAAAAGCTAACAAGAACTCATGTGTGAGACCCTCCTCCTGCCAATGAGGTGCTGCAGCAGTACGAGCCTCTCTGTGCTCCCAGTATGTGACGTCCCAGTCGAACAGTGTACTGAAAGAAAGGGACACCTGGATGGTCGGTTGAGGAGAAAGGGTCCCTCTAAACCACTCTCCAGGATCCCACTACACTCGTGCCAGTGGAAAGCTCTCCTAAGCCCACAGCCTCCAATGGCCCGTCTCAAGAGCTGCTGGGTCAGGATCTATGACACGAAGTCCTCCCACAGATGCCCGCAACTTTGATCCTCTGAAAACAACACTCTGCAACCCGTGGGGATTCAATTGAGACTCTGTGGACCCGACCCTCACCCTGTAGCTCGAAAAACATGTAGAGTACCGTCTCCGAGCAAGCCCGAGTTGCGATGAGGACCTCCCGTCGCGTGAAGGCCCCCCTCTCATGCCCTGTATAGCTGGATGCTCTGAAGCTCATCTGACAAACCTGAGAACTGTAGTCAGTCATTCAAAGTGCGTGTTGGACCCTCTGCCACGGGACCCCAAGAGACATGAGGCCTACTACCAACCAAGTGGCCTCTTGAGTGCTGACCATGGGGTTCCAAACAAAGGGATGTCTTAGGTGCTCCTCTCTGTGCAAGTAGGCTGGTGCTGCTACAGGCCTCTCCGCAGCTGCTCCCAGGAACAAAGAAGGCTCATAGAAAAATGGTCCTCTAGTCTTCTGCTCATGCCAACTCTACGCATCTCTATGAAAATCCATATGGTGGAAGGTCTCCAAGGGTCTCCAGCCTGAGGCACTCTAGCTCTAAGCCGCTGAAGCAAAAACTCCTTCCAGCGCTCCTCCCCTGGAAGCAGTCCTCTGACAACAAACGAAGGGCTCTGCTCTGCTGTGCAGGGTCTATGATCCCCAACCCCCCCTGAGAACAAGGTAGAGTGATGACCTGCCAAGCCACTTTGGCTCGGGCTATTTGAGTATCGCGCCCTGACCAAAGGATTCCTGATCAGCCTCTGTACCTGGCTAATGCAGGAGCTCGAAAAGATTCAACAAGATGTAATATACCACATAGTAGCCAACAGCACCTGGTTGGCCACTACAACTTTGCCTGCCAAAGAAAGTCGTGCCGTGCTCCAATGTAACAGCTTCCTCTTGATGGATAAGAGGAGGGGAGAAATCTGATGCTCAGGAGACAAGTCCAATCCAACGTGACAGCCCAAGTAACGAACAACAGTCCCTATGGGGATCCATTTGAAACCCTCACGTGGCACCCAATCAGGCGTTGGAGCACTGCCAACTGAGAAAGGCACTGTCTTCCTCCAGTTGATCAGTGCGCCGGATGCACAGCGAAAGGTCTCAAGAGCCTACTCACACCTGTGTAGGCTGGCCTCCTGGCCCTCCAAGTACAAAGTTGAGTCGTCTGCAAACTTAGTATCCAGTAACTTATCGCCCCAAATAGAAAGCGCTAAGCCGCGTAAACCAACCTACTGTGAAGCCAAAAATCTGCTCATCGCCTCAACATAAAACAGAAAGAGGAAGGGGGCAAGAGGGCAGCCCTATCTGACCGAACGTGTGAGCATGAATGGATCTCCTCTACCTCCTGCCAAAAGCACCTGATTGTGTGCACGTCTGTAAAGAGCTGACACACCTCTGATCCAGGCATTTGAGAAGCCCATCCTGCGAAGAGTGCCCTCCAAAAGTCGCAATCAACTCTATTGTAGGAATTCTCAAAATCAAGAAGAAGAATCACTAGATTCTCACCACAGAGGCGCGCGAGGGCAGATGCCTCCCAAAAAGTAAAGATGTTATCAAGGATAGTGCGCTCCTTGACAAAACCTGTCCGAGTCCCATGGATAATGCTGTCTAGAAGTGAGCCTTGGCAAGAATTTTGTAGGCTGAGTTAAGGACGGTGATGGGTCGCCACTGCCGAATCTCATCCAAGGAACCACCCTCCTTGGGAATGAGGTAAATCAAACCCTCACTCATGTTGTCAGGCATCTCTCCGGTGTGTAAGATGTATTGAAAAGCGCTGTAGAGGTCTGAATCAAGCAAGTCTCATTTCTCTTAAGAAAAAACTGGGAGTCATCCTCACCTGGACAGCTACCACGGGGAAGTGCTCTGAGGGCCACGTGGAGCTTCTCTAGCTGAAGAGGCAACTCAAGCCTCTGACGCATCTCGTCAGTCACAAGACAAGGCATCTGTGCCTAGACCAACTCTCTGCATGCATCCTGACGCTCCGACTTAGGCTCTGTTGACAACAGGTTAGGTAAAAGTCAGTAGCAAGTGCACACATGTCCTTGGCTCTGAAGCAACTGACCCGTCAGGCCTCCTAAACGGGCTGACACTAGCGTGCGCATGGCGAGGTCCCACAGTCTCAAAGAACGCCCCCGTAACTCTGTCACCCACCTGGGTCCACTGAGATGCCTGTCAACGGAAAGCAAACTCATGGCGCCTCTCCTCTGTGCTAGCAAGCTGCTGGCGATCTTGTTGCAATTGCTTCTCCAACCAGGGACTGTCTGGGTGCTGCTCTTGCATCCTCTGTAGGGAAGTAACGCCGCGTCGAAGACGCTGCTCCTCCTCCCTCGCTGCAGCCAAGCGGGCCGTAGACTCATGAAGAAAGAAACGGCTAAGCTGAGCAAGTCCAGAGGCCACTCTGTTAGCAGGAGAGTCCTACGTGTCCAAGCCCCCTATCCAAAGGGTCACCACTCGCTCTCTGAGCTTAGAGTCCAACAAGATCCTCTCAGGGATGCGTAGCATCATGCTGCCCCTCCTCTGTCTATCTGTCACTGTTAGGATCACTCGTGCATGGTCTGAAAAGGATGTCCCAGCCAAGATGCAAACTGACCCACTCCAGTCACAAATGTGGTCACTAGCATAGAAGCGATCTATCCTAGATATATTCACTCCTCCAACTCTACGATCAGAACGTGAGAAAACAAGGCTGTCAGGGGGTCGTACCAAACCTGAGTGCTGCCAAATATCAGAAACCCTCATAGTCACACAAAACCACTCCCAAGCTACCAGCTTAGCCCCGTGTACCGTGACATGGCCACCTCCAATCCGATCAAAGGGGTCCTCCAACATCTTGGAAGTCTCCCCCAACACACTACTGCTCTGCATGCGGCAAAGACTCCACAACCTGAGACTAGAACTCTGCCCGTGCACTTGCCACATTGGGCGCATAAATGTTCAGGAAACCCTCAAGGCAACCCTGATCTTGCATAGTAATCCACTGAGCTTTGCCTGGTACAATAATACCTTTGCCCACAATGGCCTGCTGCAAAGAATCCACAATAGTCATACATACCCCTCCCTGGATGCCTCCAAGCCCAAATGCAGCTGACTAAAACGTCTCATAGCAACCACGCAAAATCTGACCACACCGTCTAATGCGACTCTCACAAAGATGATGCTCCTGATGTCAATCTCACCACCCACAAGGCATCTTTGAAGCTCTTGACGCAGTCGACCCCTCTGACGCTTAAACCGGGGCCCTCCTAATCCCTGCACATTCCATGAGATGATCTTGTGAGATGCAGCGGAAGTGAATGTTGATATTGCTCAAGATGAGTGCTCCGAACTAAGATGAGTGCTCCGAACTGTTCCTTTTACTTACGGAAGGGAGAGCCTTCTGTTCCTTTAGAGAGAGAATGCAATGATCACAAACAAAGTGAATGCTACTGTGAATGAAGGTGGAGAGAGAGAGAGAGAGAGAGAGAGAGAAGAATACGACACCAGGCGGTTCTCAAACCCTCCTCCAAGGGCTCCCCTCTCTATTGCGAGAGAGATCAATGCTATAGATTGCACAAATCTGGTATAATGGTCTAGATGCAATGGACTTGCCGAGGATGTCGTCGTCATCATGGCTGAAAGCTGAAAACGCTAGGGCTGAAATGCTGAAATCTGGAAGATGCTGACTTTCTGCTGAATACTGACACTATGTCGATGAGGATGGCGATGACGACTACTCGATGACAATGCGCTGAAAACGCAGATGCTGAAATCTGAAAACAGCGGGCTGAAACTGTAAATGCTGGCTGACCCGATGGTACGGCGACGATCTGTTGCGGGTAGGTCAGATCTGCGAGGCTAGGGGCTGGATTTGCAATGGCTAAATGCTGAAAACTGAAAACGCTGATGTGCTTGGCTGATCTGGCGCCGGATTCTGCAAACGCTAGCTTGATCTGCAAACTGAAAACGCTAGGCTGATCTGCTATTGATGAAATCGCTAGGCTGAATCTGCTATGGATGGAAATGCTAGGATGAATCTACTGTGGATGGAAACGCTAGGGAGAATCTGCTACTGAAAACGCCAAGGGAGGGAATTTCAAAAACGTTGGCTGCTTCTGTTGGCTGAAAATGCTAGCGCCTTCTGCCGGTCTTGCTGAGAAGCTGCACTGCAAGTTGCCTGAGCTTCTTCTGCTGCCTCTTCTACCTCTACTGAGTGACCATTCGGTTTCTTTTATATTTCCTTAGCAATTTGCTCTACTTACTTTTCCAACAAGTCACTTATTAATAAATAATTGAAAAATGTGTATTTTGGCAAAAAGGGTTTTACTGAATGTCATGCTAATGATTATGCTGTGTGCAATCAAAGGATATGCAACTACTCTTAAGTGTCTGGACATGCATGGCCTGCTCACAGGCTCACAAAGGTGCCAGAACACTTCCCAAGTTGATGTCACAAACTGCTGACGTGTCAAAGCCTTGAAGAAGGGAGTCAGCTTGCAGATGTCGACCGAGGGGCCTAAACCCTAAGAAGAACAAGTAATAGAAGAAGTCCTACCAACTTATGTCCGACGGGGCCCCAAGTGACATAAAGGATTAAAATAAAGCAAGATTCAGAACTGATGACATGGCAGATTTTTGGAAATTGCGCTAACAGTGATGACGTGGCAGGTTGTACGGATTTCCACGTTTTGCGCTGACTGCTGACGTGGCAGTTATACGAATTTTCGTGATTTACGTTGGCAGCTTTTTGGCTTTGCTTTTGGACCAGAAGCTTTTGAGTTTTGAAGGCTTTTCACTATAACTGCTTTTTAGGCCAAGGGCCTTTAAATATGACGTTAGGGCTCATTCTCTGGCATGCTTCCTGGAGAAGGTGCAGAGTCTGGAGTATCGGCTTGTACGGTGTTGATGCAATATAAAGAAATACCGAAAGGGGCGCCAGGGTTTGGGGCCAGTACTCTTTGGGGTGGAATTTCACCCCTCCGTGTCGCGTGTCGTCTCTCTCTCTCTCTCAGTTCTATTTTTATTGAAGTGTTGATGCAATATAAAGAAATACCGAAAGGGGCGCCAGGGTTTGGGGCCAGTACTCTTTGGGGTGGAATTTCACCCCTCCGTGTCGCGTGTCGTCTCTCTCTCTCTCTCAGTTCTGTTTTTATTGAAGTGCTGAAAGTCTGGTCAGTCTGTTCTCTTCTATTGGCACGTGGTGCCCATCTTGTGACAGTGGTATCAAAGCATCAGGCGTGTGCTTTTCTGAAAGCATACCGGTCCTACAAAAGAGCAGACAGAGCTATTGGAATTTTATTTGAGGTATCTTCGGCCTCCGACCCCTGACTTATTAGCCACTCCCACCCTTACTTCATCGCGCATTGGGCGCGCTCCCGTCTTCATCGCTGCGTCTTACAGTGCATAAGCCATAAAGAACCCAAGACTTAGAATTCATGGATTCAGCAGAATATTTGCAGTTTCTGCTCAACGAACTTCACGACATTCTTTCGCGGTATCCTCAGCAGAATCTTCCGATGCTGCAAAGTTTTCAACAATTGTTGAACTACATGTTACCCCCTCTGATGGTCCAGGTGGTACCTCCTCCTCCGGCATCAGAAAGTACGAGAGCTTCCAACCGGCAACCTTCTCAGCCGTCTGTTCCGATTGGGGGAGTTTTCAGGAATATAGTGTAGCCATCTGACGGTGATCCAGTACAATCGCCTTTGCCACCGCCATTGCCCTCACCTCCACCACCACCACCGCCACCACGCTACAATGGTTGGAGCCCATATGGATACCCTTATTATCCATACCCGAGATATGCGTCTAACCAACCCAAAGATTTCAAAGATGGCGGCACGACAATCAAATTTTTCACTTTTTCCGGGGTGAAAAATCGCAAGAAAGCATTGCAGTTCCTACAACAATTCGACAACATATATGCTTTAGGGAACTATACAAAAGAATCCAAGATTTCTCAAGCAGCGGGATTTCTTAAAGATAATGCTATGCAATGGTGGAGTTCAATCGCGACACAACCGCATGCTCCAAGGACCTGGCAAGCTTTCAAGACAATTTTTGCACGTAGTTACATGACTTCTATGTTTGAAGTCCGGATTTTGGCAGAGTGGGGCAACTTGAAAATGCTTGCCACCGAAACCATGGACGAATATACCAAAGGCTAATAAGTCCGGGCTGGAGGCCATAAGATCCCTCAAATAAAATTCCAATAGCTCTGTCTCCTCTTTTATAGGACCGGTATGGTTTCAGAAAAACACACGCCTAATGCTCTGATACCACTGTCACAAGACGGGTACCACGTGCCAATAGAAAAGAACAGACTGAACAGACTTTTAGCACTTCAATAACAACTGAACTGAAATAGAGAGAGACGACACGTGACACAGAGTGGCAGAATTCCACCCCAGAGAGTATTGGCCCCAAACCTTGGCGCCCCTTTCAATATTTCTTTATATTGCATCAACCCAGTACAAGCCGGTACTCCATACTCAGCACCTTCTCCAGGAAGCATGCCAGAGAATGAGCCCTAACCTCATATTTAAAGGCCCTAGGCCACAAAAGCTAAAAAGCCTTCAAACTCAAAAGCATCTGGTTCAAAAGCAAAGCCAAAAAGCTGTCAGCGTAAATCACGGAAATCCGTACAGCTTGGTACGTCATCAGTCAGCGCAGAACGCGGAAATCCGTACAGTCTGCCACGTCATCATGCCAGCGCAATTTTCAAAAACTGTTGTACAACTATCACGTCATTTGTTTTGCGTGGGTGTGTGCAGGTCCTGCTTTATTTTAATCCTATGTCACTTGGGGCCCCATCGGACGGGTCCCCATAAGTTGGTAGGACTTCTTCTTCTGCTACTTGTTCTTCTTAGGGTTTAGGCCCCTCGGCCGGCATTTGTAAGTTGGCTCCCTTCTTTAGGCTTTGACACGTCAGCAGTTTGTTACAGATATGCTGTAATCGCGGACGATTACTCTCTTTCAAGAAGGAGAGATGTCACAAACTGTTGACGTGTCAAAGCCTTGAAGAAGGGTGTCAACTTGCAGATGTCGGCCGAGGGGCCTAAACCCTAAGAAGAACAAGTAACAGAAGAAAAAGTCCTACCAATTTATGGGGACCCCGTCCGATGGGGCCCCAAGTGACATAAAGGATTAAAATAAAGCAAGACCCGGAACTAATGACATGGCAGATTTTCGGAAATTGCGCTAACAGTGATGACGTGGCAAGCTGTACAGATTTCCACGTTTTGCGTTGACTGTTGACGTGGCAATTGTACGGATTTCCGTGATTAGGCTGGCAGCTTTTTGGCTTTGCTTTTGGACCAGAAGCTTTTGAGTTTTGAAGGCTTTTCACTGTAACTGCTTTTTAGGCCAAGGGCCTTTAAATATGAGGTTAGGGCTCATTCTCTGGCATGCTGTGGAGAAGGTGCAGAGTCTGGAGTACCGGCTTGTACTGTGTTGATGCAATATAAAGAAATACCGAAAGGGGCGCCAAGGTTTGGGGCCAATACTGTCACCAGGAGGTGTATTTTTCCTGTTGCCTTCCGTAAATAAGTATTAGATATATTTATTTTATTTTTACTTGTTTGTCCCAAAACCCTTGAAAAGGTGCAAGTGGACATTGCATGGCCAGTGTGAAACGGCTGCAGCCAAATGGGTTTCTTACATCAGGGATCTAGGTCGGTCAGACAGGGACTACCCGGGCCAGTTAGCACTGAATTCTGATGAGTATGGAAGCTCGTGTGCGCCAAACTGGAATTTGGGCCACTCGTCAAGTCACTACAACTTTATAAGTTGAAAGGGGCTAGTAAATTAACCCACATTGTAGATGTTGGTCAAATGGTAGTCTTCAATGATGGTCAGGAGACCGATAGGGACGCCATGGAAGCATCTCCTAAAATTTAGGGAACTGCTATTTTTGACCGGAAAATGTGTTCGTGTCATTAGCTCTGGAATGACAAGGGGAACATTTTATTGCTCTGCTGCCAAGTCAACTGACGCACCAGTTGAGATATTTTTAGCAGGGAAAGCCCAAACTCGGAAACCAGGCGACGCGTCAGCCTGTGAGCGATTCTGCCACTCTGGGAGGCACAAACGAGCTGCATATCAACAAAGGGGGCGCCATTTTCAGCCTCAAGTGGATTGTAGTAGGTACAGAAGCTATGGAATGCTTACCTTGCCCTCTATGCACAGTATGGTGACGGGAGTGATGCCCCGCACGCTACATACTGCTCTCTTTCTCCCCTACGTATAGTATGTTATGCCCCATTAGTGGGCTTCTCATTTGACCTATGTACAGTTCTGGGGGTTTATGCGCGTTTGCCAAGGCAAGAGCCTTCTGAACAGGAACCGGATTAGCTAATTGCTAATCCCCCACAGGTACGCACAGTTCCATCACGAAAGATTGCGAGTTTGGAGAGTTTTCTCTCGTGAAAACTCGTCCAATTCACAGGGGAACTGTCCCATTGCGTGCGGGAGCCCTTGGAACACGCGTAGGCGTGTTCGCTCCGCTAAAAACGATCCGAAACAGGGAATTACAGCTTGCTGTGTTTTTCTGCAGGTGTAGGGTTTCGCACCTAAACTGCAAGGGAACATCGGTGGAGCCTCGTGAGAGCCTTGGGATGCGTGTACAGGCTTTTGGGCTCCCGGCAGTGAGAAACAGAGAATTACAGCCCGCTGAATTTCTGTGACAGCTCACCAGAAAGCTTCTAGATATCGAGGGAATCCGTCCTAGACAGGTGTTTTTGACCTACAGGGGTTTTTGCGCCGTTATGTTGTTGAAATCCGGTCGAAAACCTGCGTTTTCAGCCCTCGCCAGGTTTGGACAGCTTTGTGAAAGCTTGTGCTAAGTGGTCGGATCGTCTACCTTAATTTGAATAAAGAAATACCGAAAGGGGCGCCAGTCTTTGGGGCCTACAGGGTGTCGGTCTCGTGTGCGCAGTGACATTCTAGTCGCTGGACGCAACTGTGTTCTCTTCCCTTCTTAGTGCTCTGTGTAAAGTTAACAGGTAATTGAAATAGTACCGCCCTCTACGTTGTATAGGCCGGTTATATGGTTCCATCGACGGGATAGTCACTTTTTCTTCAAAAAGTGCAGCGTGGATTGTTGTGGGTGAAAGCAACACAGAGCTTGTCGATATGGCAGAGAAGAGAGACCAAGTACCTGAAGAGGGATCTTCCTCACATGGCACAGAGAAAATTCCTTCAACTCTTCAAGAAGAGGACAGGTTGTTTAGAACTCAACTGCGTTGTTGCATGGACATGTTTCAGCAGTTGGCTAACAACCCAAGGATGCAGGAATTCTTACAGGCTCCGACACAGAGTTTTCAGCCTCCTACACAGGGCATGACTGAGCGGTTGCAGGAAAAGGAGATTTCCAATGCGCAGAGGACTCATGATGCTCGAGGGAAAGCCCATGTGGTTGAGCAACTAGCGGTGTCCAATGATCCAAAGCAACTTGCTTTAGCTGGACAGGAACCGTTTGTGAATGGTCAAGGGAGCAATGAACAGGCTATGCGTCAGACCCTTCCATTACCTAATACTTATCCTGGTTATTTTGGAGGTGGTTCAGTGTTTCAAGCTATGGTTGGACCTTCCACAGGTTATATGCCAGGGAATGTGTTCGGGACAATGCAAACAGGCATGGGTAACCCTATGTACGCGAACATGGGTGTCCAACCAGGTTTTCAGGGTGCCTATGGCCAGTTTCGAGTGCCTGGAACACAATTTGGTATGGCTGGTTTTTCGCAGCCATACGTACAAAATGTAGATATGACAGGGAAAACAGTTGATGCGAGTGTTGGAATGAACACTCATGGAGCACCACTGCTACAGGCACCTGTTTATGATAATGTGGCTCCTTTGAGTCAGCCTAAGGATTACAAGGAAGGTGGTCAGGGAGTGAAGTTTGAAACTTTCAGAGGAACTGAGGACCAAGTAAAGGCTTTGACCTTTATACAGCAGTTCGATGCAGCTTATGCTGGAGGCAACTTCACGGAATCTTCAAAGATACGCAAGGCTGCCACTTTCTTGAAAGGGAATGCGCTGCAATGGTGGACCGCATTGTTGAACCAGGGTCAAGCCCCAACAACGTGGGTCCAATTCAAACAACTTCTTGCGCCTGCATGGTTGACAAACACTTTTGAAGTGGATGTGATGACGGAATGGCACGAGTTGAATGCTAAACAGTGTGCAGATCTGGAAGAGTACAATAAACGGTTTTGGGCTGCACTGTTGCCAGTCACCTCTTACAGGTCTGTGCCATTGTCAGAAAAGATTGAGAAGTACTGTTGTGGATTGCCCAAGAAAATCAGGGACTACTGCACAAAGACTACTGTCATGAATATGTTTCAATTGATAGAGAACGCAAGAGTGGCCAACAATCTGTCGAAGGGAGATTCCGATGGATTTAATAGCCACAAGAAAGGGTCCCAGGGCAAACAGTTTTCAGCCAAGGGCAATGTTGCAGCAAAGACTTCTGAGCCTCCCACAAAGAAGCCCTCCACTGAAGAAGGTGATACGTCCAAGAAGCAGTCTAAATCTTCTTCGGAACGAGGACAAGGACAAAAAAGACATTTTTCTGGCAAAACTTTTCAAGAAAGGAAAGCTCTTAGGGAGGCCAAGAAATGCTACATTTGTGAACAGGAAGGACACTTTGCAAATGAGTGCCCAAAGAAGAAGTCACGGGATAAGGATGACAAGTCAGACCATAAAGGGAAGAAGCCAAAGCCGAGTGCAGGACTTGTTCCAGATTTGGTTGGAGATCAGCCAAACACAGATGCCACGGAGCTGTGCAGAGCTTGGGGCAAAGTTAGAGACCAGACAGTGCTGGTTTTCTTTGATCGAGGAGCGCGTGCAAATTTCATATCACCAGAATTGGCATCAAAGTTGGGCATTCGTGCAGAGGAGATGGGTATGACAGGCGAAGCAGGTTTGGCATGCCTAGGACATTCAGAGCCTGTTACTCCCATTCTGGGAAAGCTTCGTCTGCACATTCAGAGCTATGTGGATGCGGAAGAATTTCATATTATGCCGCTTGAGGGCTGTGATGTGTTATTAGGTATCCCATGGTGTTACAGGTTGCATGCTATGGTGGATACTTACAACAAAAAGATTACCCTTGTACATAGAGGAAAGGCTCATGTCCTTGATGTAAAGCTTAAAGGCGAGTCTGTTCCAGTTGTTTCTGCTTCTGCTATTTCATCTGTAATAAAGAATCATCTTTCTGCGTACTTGATCTTTGCAAAAGAAGTACCTCAAGTTGTATCTAATTTGTCTACCTTAGATAAAGACAGGTCAACTTTTTTGAGTGGTTTCGGTGATTGTTTTTCGGACTCTTTGCTAGGGGAGTTACCTCCCGAGAGACCTGAGGATCATACTATAGATCTTGTGCCAGGTTCTAGTCCACCGAATAGACCACCATACAGGGTTAGTGCAGCCCAGCAGAAAGAGATTATGGGTCAAGTCAACGAGCTTTTAGAGAAGGGGCTGATTCAGCCCAGTTCATCCCCTTTTTGTTCGCCTGTACTCTTAGTGCAAAAGAAGGATGGTTCATGGCGCATGTGCATTGACTATCGCGCCTTGAATAAGAATACTATCAAGAACAGGTTCCCCATACCAAGGATAGATGACATTCTTGATCGGCTTGAGGGAGCGTCATTGTTTACAAGAATAGACCTAAAGAGCGGGTATCATCAGATACGCATTAGACCAGAAGATGTCCATAAGACTGCATTCAGGACAACATTTGGTCTCTATGAGTTTCTTGTCATGCCATTTGGTCTCACAAATGCTCCTGCCACACTTAATAGAATGATGGACAGAATTTTTAGACCACATAGAAACTTCGTGGGTACCTTCTTTGATGACATGATTGTCTACTCAAAGTCTGAAGAGGAGCATAGGGATCACTTGACCGCAGTTTTCAATGAGCTATGCAAGAATAGGCTACTCATCAATGCGAAGAAAAGTGAGTTCTTTTTGCAAGAGATTCACTTCCTTGGGCACATTGTTTCAAAGGATGGGGTACGCATGGATCCCGCTAAAGTGGAAGCAATTAGGTCATGGCCAGACTTGTAGTCCGTACTTGACATTCGAAGCTTTCTAGGCTTATGTTCCTATCACAGGAGGTTCATCCGAAATTTTGCTGAGATTGCTTCTCCACTCCATGCACTGCAAGGAAAAGGAGTTACTTTCAAGTGGACAGCCAAGGAAATTTTAGCGTTCAAACACTTGAAAGAGAAGCTGACTTCAGATCCGGTAATTATTTTGCCAGATCTTTCTAAACCTTTTGTGGTTCAATGTGATGCGTGTGGCCATAGTCTTGGTGCAGTTCTAATGCAGAATGGCCGAGTAGTCGCATATGAGAGCAGAATTCTTTTGAAGACTGAAAGGAACTTGCAAGTCTATGAGAAAGAACTGCTGGCAGTAATTCATGCTCTCACTAGTTGGAAACACTATTTGCTAGGGGCTGATTTTGTTGTCCAAAAGGATCATCAAACCTTGCGATATTTTCTTACACAGACGAAGTTGTCTGAGAAGCACATGCGATGGGCAAACATCTTGTCAATGTTCCATTTTCAGATTGTGCATGTGCAAGGGAAAAAGAACGTGGTGGCTGATGCGTTGTCACGAAAGCCCCAAATTTCAGCAGTGTCAATTCCGTACCATTGTGAACTAGACGAAATGAAGACACAATATGCTGAAGATTCAGATTTTGCAAGGATCTATGACCAGCTTGTTGATGGGCAACATCATGAGCACTATATGCTTAAGAATGACTTTCTCATGATGCATGGAAAGTTATGCGTTACTAAACAGTTACGGCCAAAGATTTTGATGGAAAGTCATGCTCCACCTTATGCTGGGCATCGTGGGATTGATGCGACAGTGAAAGGGGTTGAGGCATTCTTCTATTGGCCAGCTTTGCGTCAAGATGTTGACACATTTGTAAGATCATGCTTAGTATGCCAAAAAGTCAAATTTGACAGACAAAAGCAACCGGGATTGTTGCAGCCATTGCCGATCCCTGATAGGCCATGGGAAAGTATAGCAATGGACTTTATCTTTGATCTTCCAAGGACGCAAATAGGAAATGATGGGATTTGGACTATCATTTGTAGGTTCAGTAAGCAGGCCCATTTCATTCCTGTTAGGAAGAAGATAAAGCCAGAACACATGGTCAAGATATTCATGAGCAATATCTTTAAATATCATGGGATGCCTCAGTCAATTGTCAGTGACAGGGATCCACGTATGACGAGTCTTTTCTGGAAGGCATTGTTTGAGAACATGGGCACTACGCTCAAGTTCTCTTCTTCGTTTCATCCGCAAACTGATGGACAGTCAGAAGAGGCAAATTCTACTGTCTTGGACCTGCTCAAATGTTATGTCTCAGAGCACAAGGCAACTTAGGAACACCATCTCCCATTGGTTGAATATGCTTACAATAACACTGTGCATACGTCAACAGGTAAGGCACCATTTGAGATAGTGGAAGGAGGAAAGAAAGTCCCGCCCATTTTGCAGACTAAGGACAAGATATTTGAGGGAGACAAGTATGTGCAAGATATGGATGAAACATACAGGAAGATAAAGATTGCTCTTGAGAAGACTCAAGCTAAGCAAAAGAAAGCTGCTGATCGTCACCGTCGTGAACTTGTATTTTCACTTGGTGATTGGGTACTTTTGCGCTTTGAAAAGGCCAGGTTAAGGAAAAGGAAAGGCAAGGAACGCCTATTTCCTAAGCTCAGTATGCGATATTATGGTCCTTTTCAGATTTCAGAAAAGATCAGCGATGTAGCTTACAGGTTAAAGCTACCAGAAGGCTGGAAAATACATAATGCTTTTCATGTCAGCCTTCTAAGGCCCTTTGTTGGTGATGTTCAGAGAATATGCTTGATGAGGAACAACCCGAAGTGGAAGAATTGGATGAAATCCTTGTTCCTGAACAGATATTGGCACATAAAGAAAGAAAGGTTAGAGGAAAGGTTGCAAGACGCTATTTGGTGAAGTTCAAGAACTATCCATCATTAGATGCCAAATGGATGGAAGAGTCTGAATTGCTTGATTCACCTCAGCTATTGCAATTGTATCTTGAAGTCTTTCAAATGGAACCCACAGTGACTTGATGCAGCCTTTTTGGAGCAAGGCAAGAGCATGGTTCATGATGGTCAAGAGAGTAGTTAAGCAATTGTATCTACTCTTTCCATACAGAATTTAGCTAGAGAAGTTTGTGCTCAAGAGTACACTAGAAGACTTCTATCTTGATATATGTGTCGTAGCCAGGTTAGTGGGATTGTTTAATTGTCCAACGCTACATTTCCGGAAGCATGTATATCTTGGATTCCCATCATAGAATATATGTGATATCAGGAGATATCTGTATGTATTATTGGCATGCAAGCGAGGTCGCTTGCAGTATTTCAAGGGTGGGGTGTGTCACCAGGAGGTGTATTTTTCTTGTTGCCTTCCGTAAATAAGTATTAGATATATTTATTTTATTTTTACTTGTTTGTCCCAAAACCCTTGAAAAGGTGCAAGTGGACATTGCATGGCCAGTGTGAAACGGCTGCAGCCAAATGGGTTTCTCACATTGGGGATCTAGGTCGGTCAGACAGGGACTACCCGGGCCAATTAGCACTGAATTCTGATGAGTATAGAAGCTCGTGTGCGCCAAACTGGAATTTGGGCCACTCGTCAAGTCACTACAACTTTATAAGTTGAAAGGGGCTAGTAAATTAACCCACATTGTAGATGTTGGTCAAATGGTAGTCTTCAATGATGGTCAGGAGACCGATAGGGACGCCATGGAAGCATCTCCTAAAATTTAGGGAACTGCTATTTTTGACCGGAAAATGTGTTCGTGTCATTAGCTCTGGAATGACAAGGGGAACATTTTATTGCTCTGCTGTCAAGTCAACTGACGCACCAATTGAGATATTTTTAGCAGAGAAAGCCCAAACTCGGAAACTGGGCGACGTGTCAGCCTGTGAGCGATTCTGCCACTCTGGGAGGCAAAAACGAGCTGAATATCAACAAAGGGGGCGCCATTTTCAGCCTCAAGTGTATTGTAGCAGGTACAGAAGCTATGGAATGCTTACCTTGCCCTCTATGCACAGTATGGTGACGGGAGTGATGCCTCGCACGCTACATACTACACTCTTTCTCCCCTATGTATAGTATGTTATGCCCCACTAGTGGGCTTCTCATTTGACCTATGTACAGTTCCGGGGGTTTATGCGCGTTTGCCAAGGCAAGAGCCTTCTGAACAGGAACCGGATTAGCTAATTGCTAATCCCCCACAGGTACGCACAGTTTCATCACGAAAGATTGCGAGTTTGGAGAGTTTTCTCGCGTGAAAACTCGTCCAATTCACAGGGGAACTGTCCCATTGCGTGCGGGAGCCCTTGGGACACGCGTAGGCGTGTTCGCTCCGCTAAAAACGATCCGAAACAGGGAATTACAGCCTGCTGTGTTTTTCTGCAGGTGTAGGGTTTCGCACCTAAACTGCAAGGGAACATCGGGGGAGCCTCGTGAGAGCCTTGGGATGCGTGTACAGGCTTTTGGGCTCCCGGCAGTGAAAAACAGAGAATTACAGCCCGCTGAATTTCTGTGACAGCTCACCAGAAAGCTTCTAGATATCGAGGGAATCCGTCCTAGACAGGTGTTTTTGACCTACAGGGGTTTTTGCGCCGTTATGTTGTCGAAATCCGGTCGAAAACCTGCGTTTTCAGCCCTCGCCAGGTTTGGACAGCTTTGTGAAAGCTTGTGCTAAGTGGTCGGATCGTCTACCTTAATTTGAATAAAGAAATACCGAAAGGGGCGCCAGTCTTTGGGGCCTACAGGGTGTCGGTCTCGTGTGCGCAGTGACATTCTAGTCGCTGGACGCAACTGCGTTCTCTTCCCTTCTCAGTGCTCTGTGTAAAGTTAACAGGTAATTGAAATAGTACCGCCCTCTACGTTGTATAGGCCGGTTATAAATACTCTCTGGGGTGGAATTTCGCCACTCCCTGTCGCGTGTCGTCTCTCTCTCTCTCTCTGAGTTCTGTTTTTATTGAAGTGCTAAAAGTCTGTTCAGTTTGTTCTCTTCTATTGGCACGTGGTGCCCGTCTTGTGACAACTGACCTGAACCCTAGACGTGAGATAGCTTGTCCACATGTCCATAGGGTTAGATGTGCACGTGACATCCCCTCCCTATCAAAGTGAGGTACTGGTACCGAGCTGTATGGCGTTGAGGGAATGCGCCAAGAATTCCGGGAATCTTGAGAAGAACTCTTTGCCGGCCCACTCTGATGCGTGCGTCGTGCGATATTTGAACTTCATGAAGGTCTGCAATGCTTGCTTTGGGCCGCGCCGAAACCGACACAAACTGATCTGTTGCAGCTTCAATGATCCAACTGCAGCTATGGTCGTGGGTACACCTACGTTAAGAATCTCCGAGGAGGAAAATTTTTGAAGCCATTGCCAACACAAAACCATAAACATACCCTTTCCATGTAGAGTAACTGGAAAAACACTATGCTTCCTAAATGACTTTGCATGCAATGCAGCTGAACAAAGTGATGGAGTGCCAAGCCGTTCACCAAACACACGCAAAAAGTGAAATCGAAACTTAACTTTTCGACCTAGACCTATCAACTATGGCAAATTAGAACGCAGATGACGATGCTTGATGGACAATCTTGCTCGTGCTCTTTTTGAGACTTTTTTCTTTTCGAGAGTGATCCGCATACATCCGTGCTCATCCGTGAGTGAATCATGTGCATCGTACAAAACAACATGCATGTGAAAAGAGAACACATAAAGACGGTGACGAAAATACAAGAAACAGTCACAAATGAGAAACTCAAACCATGCGTGCTGACTAATCATGCGAACAGACAATACTTCCTGAGTGGGTTCTTTGGACCTCGGCTCGAGAGCCAAGATCCGTCCTGCGTGATTGATCGTATCTGCAATGAGGTTAGCTTCACTAGAAAAATCACTACTCAAATCATTATCCTCGCGAACAATTATATCTCTATCATGCAAAAAATGTGTGTCTTGCTTCAGAGAAGGAAGGACTGAGAGAGTCTCCTTCTCATGTTTCTTTTCAAGGTTTGCATGCACATTAGAAATGAGAGGTAAAGAATGAATACCCTCCTCACCACGAATGATAATGGGAGAGTCACTTTTGGCAATTAGAGTGAGCGTATTATCTGCCCAATCAATGGGAGGGTTATGCTCATGAAACCATCGAATGCCCAAAATCATATCACATCCTGAAAGAGGAGACACGACAAATTGTCAGCGGAAGGAAGCTTGTTGAACAGTGAATAACACATCAAGGCACTCTCGTGTAATGAGAGTGCATACCGGGAGCGAAGCCCAACACCTCGAGAGGAGTTGTCTAGCTAACCTCCAAGCCGGCTCTTTCTACAAGAGAGGCACCAATCACATCATGCATACTACCTGAATCAAAACAAGATCACCATGCGTTGACCATTCACATGACCATAACACTTCATGAGAGACTCATCAGGTAGATGATCATTAGAAACTTGGGACAATGCAAGAGAGAGGACCCTCCGCTACCGTACTTGTTGAAAAATCAATAAAGAATGAAATACAAAAAGGGGCGTCAATCTTTGGGGCCAATTCATTTGGAAGGGGAACTCCGCCATTTTGTGTCGACATCTCTCTCTCTCTCTCTCTCTCTCTCTCTCTCTCTCTCTCTCTCTCTCTCTCTCTCTCTCTCTCTCTCTCTATTTTCAAGTTTTGTTGTTGATGTTTCTCACGTATGCTGCAACTGGTTTCTTGCTTGGGGTGTCCAAGGCTTTTACACCTCGCCTGGAGGGTGTCATCCTATGTAGTAAAGCCTGCCTGCTCTTCGAAGAGAGTGAAATCGTCCCCATATCTCATGGTATATTGGGCACCAGCATATGTAGTGCTTCTATGTCTCTGGCTCTAAGTCACATAGCTGGCATATCTGCTCCTCCGGGGTTCGCGAAGTATATCTCCCTGTCTCTATGTGTAGTTGATGAGAGGAGGTGCGAAGCTGGTTGATCACACATCGAAGCCCATGCGAAATGTGTGAGTCCATGTATCTCGACCATAAAATAAATCCATCCTCGGTAATATTGAGAAAATGCTCTTGGGGGGGGGGGGGAGAGAGAGAGAGAGATGAAACCTCTTTAAAATTCCAAAATGATCTATGAAACCAAACTGATACAATGTTGGTGGTTCTAATAGAATGTCTGGGTACAAATATAAAATGAAGTAAAGTGAAAAACTAAATTCTTAACTGCTAGATCTGAACTAAGCAGCTAGCTGGTGTAGGATATGAGTAGGGGGGTGAAAGTAGTGATTGGGGGCTAATAGAACACAATGTGGGTGTGCGTGTGGGAAGATAATGGGTGAGGGCTGATACAAGATGAGCACGGTGTACAATCCTCAAAAGAACTAAATCATAGGAGATCCATCATCGGTCTCTGGCGGATCTCATCAATATGTTCCATGGTCAATAGTCTGACTGGGCATCGTGCACGTCCGGCCGAAGTGATCCGAATCCTCTGATGCAGCCTCCGTCGATGCTGTCTAGTCCTCCGTAGTCGTGGGCGTCTAAATCTCCCTAGCTTGGTCGCTCGATCGATCAATGTGCCTCTGGAGTTTGGTGTGAGGAGAATGTGAGCTCTACTATGGTAGCTGCTCCTCTGGTTGTCCAGTGTCCACTCTAAAGAAGTCTGTGATCTGTCTTTGAGACTGGCTAGCCTTGCCTCTTATCAGGTTTTGTGTGTGTGTGTGTGTGTGTGTGTGTGATTAACGTCTTCAAAAGGCCAAAGTGACCTATGAGACTAGAAAGTTACAATGTGGTGGATCTGATACAAAGTCAGAGTCAGAGTAACAAGATGACAAAAATGAAAATGAAATGACAAATGTCACAATAAAATACTATGGAATCCTAAACTACTAGGTGTGAACTAAGCAGCTAGATGGAATAGCTAGATCACAAGAGATCAAGCATCAGTCGTCACTTGCGGATCTCATCAATCTCCTCCATGGTCAGTAGTCTGACCGAGCGTCATGCATGTCGAGCCAAAGTGATCCAAATCCTTTGATGCAGCCTTCGCCGATGCTGTGTAGTCCTCCGCAGTCGTGGGCGTCTGGATCTCCCCAGCTTAGTCGCTCGGTCGATCAGTGTGCCTCTGGTGTGAGACGACGAGCTCTGCTGTGGTAGTAACTCCTCCCGGTGTCTAGTGGCAGCTCTAAAGAAATCTGTGATCTGTCTCTGAGACTGGCTAGCCTCTCCTCTCATCAGGCTCTCTCTGTGTCTGCGTAGCTCGAGCAAAAACAAACCCAAGCATCTTTGATCCTCGTACTGCATGACTCTGGAGAATGGTCCAAAGCCCTCTCTGAACAAGCAATGGAAGCGACCTCGTATCTCGTAGTAGACGGGGCAGTGGCATGTGTAGTGCAACTCTGTCTTAGGCTCGATGTCACACAAGGAGCATGTCCTGGCCTCTGCTGGTACTCCGCTGTATCTCCCAGTCTCGATCCGCAGTTGGTGTGAAGATGTGCGTATATGGCCGATAGCACATCGTATCCCATGAGACAAGTGGGTGTCCATGTATCTGGGCCTCGTCACAAAACCATCAACCGTAAGCTGGAGGAGATGCTCTCTGTAGAAAGCCATCTTCGTGCCCAGCTCCTGTGCTGGCTGTATCCATGTCCTCCTGGTGTCAAGCTGAGTCAACTCCTGGCGGATGAGCCTGGTGATCTCGGACTGTGTAAGAGTCAAAGAGGGTGCATCAAGTGAGTACTGGAAGGGAGGCAATCTGTCTATGCTGAACCCATGCGCCTGAAACCATGATGTCATCTCCCCATACCAGCATGCTGTATCTCCCTGTATGGCTAACTGTCGAGAGGACTCAAGTGCAAGGCGGGCATATTTGTCTCTGGGAAGTTCCCACATGCGGTGTATGGAGGAGACAGATCTGGTGAGCGCCTTGACCACTAGTGGGGGGGCAGCTAGCTCTGCTCGAACAATAGCAAGTGGTACTGAGGCCTTGGCTCTAATGAGCCGTGAGATCATAGAGACCAGAGGCTTCTCCATGCCCCCCCATCCATCACTGCGGCCTGTCCTCCCGTGATGATCCAATGAAGGTCCCCAAATCTCAGCTCCAGAGTGTCAAAGAGCCAGAGCTTCGTCCGAGGCTCCTGAAACTGAACCTGTGAACACATTCTTTCCAATCTACCCAATGCTGCATGGGCTCTGGTCAGTCTAGTCTCTGCTGCCCTCCTCAATGAAAATGCTGGCCCACTAAAAACCACTCCGAGGTAAGTGTACGCATCTGTATACTCCAAAGTCTCCTGGCCGTATGTGAATGCTGGCGCTGACCTCCTGATCCACTGTGGGGTGGTATTAAATACCATGACCTTGGTTTTACCAAGGTTGACGGACAAACCACTTTCCTGAGCAAACCTATTCAAAGCATCCAAGTGACGTTGCATCCCCTCAGGAGAGTCGGAGATCAACACAATATCATCAGCATATAACAATAATGGAATCCATGTCCCTGCCAGCTGTGCACCTCTATCACCATCTCTCTCAATGTAGTCAGAAACCTCATCCACATACATACCAAATAGAGTAGGAGAGAGCGGGCAGCCCTGCTTCACGCCAATAGGGGAGGTGCGTACCTGCCCCACTACTGACCTGTATAATGCCATGACCCCCCAAATGAGCTCTGTGGGTACTCCCATTTGGTGTAATCTACGCATCAATCTAGCTCTAGGCACTGTGTCAAATGCTTTGCGCAAATCCACAAAGCTACAATAGATCCATCTCCCACGTGATCTACCCTCCTCAATGATGGCTCTGAGTGTCAAGACGTGATCAAGAGTAGAAAAACCCTCCTGAACCCTGCCTGTCCGGTTGCTCGTATCCCCTCCCTCTCTGCCCATCTACTCAGCTGCTGCTCAAGAATAGATGCGTACAACCGTGCCAATGTGTGTCCAATCATGATAGTGCGATAATTCCCAGGCTCCATAGGGTCTCCCGACTTGAAGATAGGTACAATAGTAGATAGGCTCCAAGTATCAGGCAAGCCCTCACACATGGCATGGTTAAACATCACTGCTAGAAGCTCTGCTAGTAGATCTCTGGCATGCGTGAAATGCTCAACCACTAAACCATCATGATCATATGCTCTCCCAGTCCTCATCCTGTCAATGGCCTTCCTCACCATCTCCGTGGTGAAAAAAGCACATGTGTGTGGGCATGGATCGGGAGGGTCGGGAAGGGGGGGGCTGCTCAGGAACTGTGTACAGAGATGATGTGTACTGGCCCCAGTCCTCTGTAGAAGTGATGGCGGGGGGGGAGAGTGCTCCTGAAAGAGCCGCCATGCCTCACGTGAGTCCTGACTCAAGAATAGCTGATATAGATCCTGCTCTAGCCGAGCCAAAAATGCCCTCTTCTTCCGCCCCACTAGGCGTTGGAAGTCAATTTGTGACTGTCTGTGAGTGATGTCCCCCAAAAGCACCTCCCTCTGAAGTCTAGCTCTAGTGTCTCGGCATTCCTCATCATACGAACTGTTCTGGGGCATGCTCCCCGAACGGCGTCTCTGCTCAGGCTGGGTATGTGGGTATTCCTCTGTTGCTGCATCATGTAGTGTTTGTGTCAATATAGTAGTAAGCTCCTCGAGAGGTCGCCCTAGCTCCTCTGTGCATAGGCGTCTGTAGATCCCATCTATGTATAGAGAGTCTGTCTCCCGTGTGAAGGTGTAGCGAGTAGGGGCTGTTGTCCGTAGCCTGTGTGCTACACTAAACTGAAAAGAGATGGTCATTCACACAAGAGCATGATCCACTGCCACACCAACAGGTCTGGGTCCAACCGTGAGATCCTGGATACTAGAGATGAGGCTCGGCTGTGCCATGACATAATCCACTGTGCTGGCTCCATGTCTGTGTGGAAAGCATGTAAAAACCCCTGAAGCGGGAAATCTCTGTAGGCCATTCAAGATGGCCAATCCATGTGCAGTCCCCATGTCTATCAAGTGTCGTCCATACTTGGTGTGTTCTCCATCTTGTGATAGTCTGGATAGGCCTGTCTTTGCAGCATCCAGCTCTCTCAGCATCTCCTCTGAAGTATCATAAAATACTGTCTGATGATGGGCAGTCCTAGCATTGAAATCCCCTAGAATGATGATGTCACCATCTCTAGAGAACTCCCATATGTCATCATCCAAAATAGAGAAAGGGGACTGTCCTCTGGGTGGTGCATACACTGACGTGCTCGGGGGGAAGTAGCAAATAGCAATGTAAAGATATTTGTCTGTCTCTGCTCTCAGTCTCACCCACATGTACCTAGCTTGCTCATCTCTGCGGGCTATATGTATCAATGGCTGCAACTCCTCCCTGAATAACACTGCCACTCCTCCTGATCCCCGCCCTCTGTGCTCTGATCGTGTCTCCTGTCTATAGGCAGTCTCCCATCTATATCCACTAATGTGAGGCATAGACTGCCCAGGGGCTTGATGTGTCCCAGAGTAGAAGACGATGTCTCTTCCACTGAAACTATCCTCAAAGGCGCCCACATCAAGTCGCATAGATCCATTACAATTCCACGTGGCATCTTTGAGGGTGGTCCCATGGGTCTCGCACCGTCATGTGGAGCGCCGCTCTACAATCACAACCCGGCCATCTCTGTAGAAGGCCGTCTTTCCCTTCTCCCTTGCCGCTTGAATCTCTGGCATTACCTCTCTCATATGCGCAAGCTGTGTGAGAGTGAGGTCATCTCCAAGGAATATGCCCGTTTTCTTTAGTGTAGGACGCTTCTTCAAGAAGTCCTTTGCCTCCATGGATGGGAAACGGATGATTAAAGCTCTCCCTTTTGAAGTCTCCCCATTGCCTTGTGTCTTCTTCCCCACCCTCCATGCCTTTGTATGGGTAGCCTCACTACCCATCATGCGGAGAAGTTCTTCAACTTCCCCTTCCACATCATCTCGGTCTTTTAGACCGGTTACTCTTATATGCAAAGCTCTAGTTTTCCTTCGCTGTTCTTCTTCTAGAGTCATGTTGATGATTGTAGGAGTGGGGACAGATGTGGTTTTTTTCCCTTTGCCTTTCTTAGCGACTTCTATCCACTTCTCGGCCTCATCCGCCTTCTTTTGCGTCTTCGTGATCACATCCATCCACGAAGACGTCTTTACCATCTTTTGTTTCTCCTCCTCTTTGATCATCCGTACCTGCTCTTTGAAAACCTTGATTTCCTCTACTACCGAAGGCTGGAATTCTGAAACCGACCCGTGGTGGGGCGGTAGGCGTTGGCTTTCATCCGAAATTCTTTACTTTAGACACACACACAGAGCACTTTGCAAAGGAGACCTGTAACGAGAATTAACACTTAATCACACACACGGCTCGGAAGCTAGAATGCTCCGAGCAGACGCCGACAACCTGTAGGCCCCAAAATTGGCGCCCCTTTCGGTATTTCTTTATTCTTTAGGAAGGTAAAGTACAAAGAAGAGTCCTGGGAATCCTTTGACTGTATCCCACTAGATACCTCCTGTTTTTGCCAAATTTCGGCAGCATAACAGCCCCAAAACTTGCGCGAAATCAATTCCCCTGCTGGAACTCGCTTCTACTGGCGTATACCCTCTGATTCCTGCCCAAAAACAGTAAATTCAGCATGCTGTATTTACTGGTTTCTGCCCTGTTTTCAGCCCCAAACAGTCCCCTATCTGTCCTCTGCCAGTGGGGCACGATTCCCAAAGGTTCTGGCGTCCGTATGACTGAAAAACAGTAAAATTATAGCGCTGATTTTGCACCTATATGGTGAGGTTACGACCCTCACCAGTGCCTGCTTTGGAGTAGCAGCTAGCGACCCTTGTTCCTGCTCAAGGAGGCTCTTGCCTCAGCACAAAAGCATGAACCCACACAGCTGTACATTAGTCAAATGAGGAGCCCTCTTGTGGGGCATCACATAACTGCACGTAGGGGGGAGAGAGAGCGGTGTGTAGTGTGCAGGGCATCACTCCTAGCACCACACTGTACATGAGAGGGAAAGGAAGTACTCCATAGCTCTTAACCTGTGACAGGTTCTCAATGAAGCATCCCCCCAGCATAAATCAAGCATCCCCTCTTCTGCCCTTGACTTGTAATGCATCTGTGAACAAATAGATGCAAAAAGGGGAAGATTTCCATGGCTGCCAAAACCTGCGTATCGCTGAAAACGCAGCAAAATAGCCCTGTAAACACGCATCTGATGTCTTCCAATGTTGAAAATGAGCTCCTTGGTCCAAGGTTAAGTCATGGGAAGCTAAAAAATGGAGAGAAATGGCTGAAAATCACAGTTAACAGCCTCCAAAACTGCTCCAGAAAGTCAGTTACGGATTCTCTTCTCCCAAACTTGGTAAATTGACCAAAAAGTGCCACTTGGCACTCATACTTCCCCGCATTGGGCTTCCTGCTTAAAAATCTCTCAACTGGTGCATCAATTGACTTTGCAGCAAAGTAATAAAATGTTCCCCTGGTCATACCGAAGGTAATGACGCGAACACATTTCACGGCCCAAAATAGCAGTTCCCTAAATTTTAGGAGATGCTTCCATTGGGCTCCCACTGCTCATCTGACCATCTATCCTCATTGGGACCGCATCCAAAAGTGCAATGTGGCCCAACTGTCGGATACTTTCTGTTGGTGATCCCACCTTGACTTTATGCCTTTATTGAGTTCACTTCCTAGTATCCACCAACTTGCTAAGTGCGACGGGGGGACCTACATGATCTTGAACTGAGCCTAGACATCCTTTTACTTTACGAGTTCCAGTGCCGACCAACTTCCCATCTGCGAGTGAAACTACCGTTCACATTGGCCATACAATGTCCGACCATTTGCAACTTCAAAAAGAGGGTCTCAAAAATTAAACAAAAATCATTGGAAAGAAACCAACAACTAAGGTTAGCAGTTGCCACGTCCTCGTGACATACCCCCCTCTTGAAATCGCAAACGTCCTCGATTGCATACCATAAATACATGCCATAGATGATCTTGTGTGGTAAGCACCCTTTTATCATCGCATGTATCCGCAAGAAAGATTGTCAAAACATATGTACAAATGACTTAATGAGACCTTCATACTTTTGTCAAACTGTACACCGCCGTTGGCACTGATTCCTTGAGTACATTTGATGTGCTAGCTCTATCATTACCCCTCCTTTGCAGACATTGGGTTGGGGCATACGTAGGCTGTAACCCAAAGGCCTCAAGATAAAGCTGCAATACATTTGGTGACTCTGACAGTTCATGCTCTTCCATCCACTTTGCATCCATAGGCGGGTAGGTCTTAAACTTCACCACATAGCATCTTGCAACCTGTCCCTTAACTTTTATGTGTTGCAAAAGGCTCTTGCCTCTGCAAACGAACATAATTCCACAACCTGGCGTACCACCCACGACCAAGCAAGCTCAAATTTCAAGATGATTTACCAAGGCGTCATAGAATCCAAGCAATCGCCTCAGAGAATCGGCAAGCAGCGTGTCACCTGGCAGACCCACATCACTCCCGAAGGAGATCTAGTGGCCAATCTACCACCGTGAGACCTCTCCCTATCTCATCTTGGTTCATACTTGCAAACCCTAAAAACGCAGCAGAAAATCATCCCTAATTTGATCACGTTTTAGCAGGGCGTACATGCGGAATTTCCTATCTGTCCTGTGAAGAGGAACCCTCTTCCATAATGCCCTTCCCTTTGTCGGCCATAGTGTAATCACGCGTTCCTGTACTCTGTGTCTTTCCCCAAAACAACCAAGGCTCACTCTTTGAGGAAAAAGTGATTGATATCCCGGCGATGGAACCTTGAAACCGACCCGTGGTGTGGCGGTAGGCGTTGGCTTTCACCCGAAATTCTTTACTTTAGACACACACACAGAGCTCTTTGCAAAGGAGACCTGTAACGGGAATTAACACTTAATCACACACACGGCTCGGAAGCTAAAATGCTCCGCGCAAACGCCGACAACCTGTAGACCCCAAAATTGGCGCCCCTTTCGGTATTTCTTTATTCTTTAGGAGGGTAAAGTACAAAGAAGAGTCCTGGGAATCCTTTGACTGTATCCCACTAGATACCGCCTGTTTTGGCCAAATTTCGGCAGCATAACAGCCCCAAAATTTGCGCGAAACCAATTCCCCTGCTAGAACTCGCTTCTACTGGCATATACCCTCTGATTCCTGCCCAAAAACAGTAAATTTAGCATGCTGTATTTACTGGTTTTTGCCCTGTTTTCAGCCCCGAACAGTCCCCTAACTGTCCTCTGCCAGTGGGGCACGATTCCCAAAGGTTCTGGCGTCTGTATGGCTGAAAAACAGTAAAATTACAGCGCGTACACAATGCTGATTTTGCACCTGTATGGTGAGGTTATGACCCTCACCAGTGCCTGCTTTGGAGTAGCAGCTAGCTACCCCTGTTCCTGCTCAAGGAGGCTCTTGCCTCAGCACAAAAGCATGAACCCACACAGCTGTACATCAGTCAAATGAGGAGCCCTCTTGTGGGGCATCACATAACTGCACGTAGGGGGGGGAGAGAGCAGTGTGTAGTGTGCAGGGCATCACTCCTAGCACCACACTGTACATGAGAGGGAAAGAAAGCACTCCATAGCTCTTAACCTGTGGCAGGTTCTCAATGAAGCATCCCCCCAGCATAAATCAAGCATCCCCTCTTCTACCCTTGACCTGTAATGCATCTGTGAACAAATAGATGCAAAAAGGGGAAGATTTCCATGGCTGCCAAAACCTGCGTATCGCTGAAAACGCAGCAAAACAGCCCTGTAAACACGCATCTGATGCCTTCCAATGCTGAAAATGAGCTCCTTGGTCCAAGGTAAAGTCATGGGAAGCTCAAAAATGGAGAGAAATGGCTGAAAATCATGGTTAACAGCCTCCAAAACTGCTCCAGAAAGTCGGTTACAGATAATTGACCAAAAAGTGCCACTTGGCACTCGTACATGCAATTTCTCCGCATTGGGCTTCTTGCTTAAAAATCTCTCAACTGGTGCATCAATTAACTTTGCAGCAAAGTAATAAAATGTTCCCCTGGTCATACCGAAGGTAATGACGCGAACACATTTCACGGCCCAAAATAGCAGTTCCCTAAATTTTAGGAGATACTTCCATTGGGCTCCCACTGCTCATCTGACCATCTATCTTCATTGGGACCGCATCCAAAAGTGCAATGTGGCCCAACTGTCGGATACTTTCTGTTGGTGATCCCACCTTGACTTTATGCCTTTATTGAGTTCACTTCCTAGTATCCACCAACTTGCTAAGTGCGATGGGGGGACCTACATGATCTTGAACTGAGCCTAGACATCCTTTTACTTTACGAGTTCCAGTGCCGACCAACTTCCTATCTGCGGGTGAAACTACTGTTCACATTGGCCATACAATGTCCGACCATTTGCAACTTCAAAAAGAGGGTCTCAAAAATTAAACAAAAATCATTGGAAAGAAACCAACAACTAAGGTTAGCAGTTGCCACGTCCTCGTGACAAATTCCCCCTCCTCTAGTCCACTGCTCGCTCTATTAGCAAGTTCTCGCGTGAGAGCTGAGACCTCTTCTTTAAGTGCTTTGGAGTCCGCCTTAAGTGCTTGTAGCTCTGCGTGCAGGTCCTCTTTCTCTTTCTTCCACTGCGCACCTTTGTTGAGAAACATTTGAAGAAGGTTGGCCTTCTCTTTCCACCATCCCTCCATATCTGCTTTCCAGTCTTTTATCTCCCTCTCCATTTGTGTAATCCGCTTGTTTGTAAGCACAAAGGTTGCCTTCGGATGGGGCTTACACACGGGCGAGGCAGTCATGACCTCCATCAAAAATACAATCTGCACTTTTGCCAAGTCAACCCACTATGTCCACATCACACATACATCCCTGTCCCGCGTAATGTATACATAGGGTTTCCCCAAATCAATCATACATTCTTGATGTTTGCTTTTCTGATTTTCTGCATAATTTTTGCTAGAGTTGTTTTGCCTTTTTTCAAAAATCTCCAAATAAAAAATTGGGGGATTTTCCTGTTTTTTTATATTCCTGTAACTTTGATTTTTTGGCTGTTGGGGGGAGGGGAGAGCAATGCAGCAATTTCAGCAGCAGCACGAGCAGTTTCAGAAGAGCCCTAGCGATGGCCTTCTCCACGCTGCCAAGCCACACACACACACACACACACAGATGAAATGATATATTAATGTCTTCAAAAGGCCAAAATGACCTATGAGACCAAGCTGTTACAACTTAGTGAATCTGATACCATGTCCGGAATAAAAAAGAACTGAAACAAAAAATACTACTACTACAAGCTGGGACTGTACTACAATGTGTAGTACAATGAGAGAAGGGGGAGGGGGGGGGGGAGAATATGGTAGAGATCCATTCTCATCTGTATGGCTCAAATCCTCTACTGTAGTCTCCATCGATACTGTGTAGCTCCTTTCCTCAATCGCAGTCGTCTAGATGTCCCTAGCTCCAATGCTCGGTCTATGAGAATGCCATTAGTGGTAGTATGACTGTGGGCAGAGCTTTGCAATGGTGGCTGCTCCTGTGGCTGCTCTTCTGGGTGTCCAATATCTAGTGTAAAGAAATCTGTAATCTGTCTTTGGGACTCTCTCTCTCCAGCTCTCCTCAGTAAAGTGTCTCTATGCCTGTGTAACTCAAGTAGGTACAGTCCAAGACATCTCTGATCCTCATAACTCATGACCCTAGATAGAGGCCCAAAACCCTCTCTGAATAGACTGTGTGTGTGTGTGTGTGTGTGTGTGTGTGTGTGTGTGTGTGTGTGTGTGTGTGTGTGTGTGTGTGTGTGAGAGAGAGAGAGAGAGAGAGAGAGAGAGAGAGGAAATGAAATGAAATGAAATGTTATATTAATGTCTTCAAAAGGCCAAAATGACCTATGAGACCAAAAAGTTACAATTGGTGAATCTGATATCATGTCTCAGGAAGGAAAGTACAAAGAACTAACACTAGAAACATTAAGGAAATGAATCTAAAGCTGATTGGGGGGGGGGGGGGGGGGGGGGGGGGGGTTGGTGGGTTCAAATGAGATCTCTCATCGGTCGCTGTCAAATCTCATCCACATCCTCCATGGTCAGTACTCTGGTTGGGCGTCTTGCATGTTGAGCTAGAGTGATCGGTATCTTCTACTGCAGCCTTCGTCGAGGGTGGGAGACCCCTCGAGGTCGTGGGCGTCTGGATTTTCCTAGGTCCATGGCTCGGTCAATCAACCTACCTCTAGTGTGGGTGGGCTCTGAGATCTGCTGTGGTGACTGCTCCTTTGCCTCTCCCCTGGCTTGTGTAAAGAAATCTGTGATTCGTCTCTGAGACTCTCTCCCCCCTGATGTCCTCAGCAAGCTCTCCATGAGTCTGCGTATCTCTAGCAGGAACAATCCTCGTATCTCATGACTCTAGAAAATGGTCCGAAGTCCTCTCTGAATAGACAGTGGAAGCGGCTGTGTATCTCATAGTACGCCGGGCAATGACATGTGTAGTGCAGCTCTGTCTCTGGTTCTAAGTGACGTAAATGACATATCCCGGCCCCTACTGGCACCCCTCGAAATCGGCCAATCTCGATCTGGAGCTGATGTGAGGATGTGAGTATCTACCCAATAGCGCATCGTATCCCATGAGATAAGTGTGTATCCATGTATGTAGGCCTAGTCACAAAACCGTCCTTAGTGAGTTGGAGAAAATGCTCTCTGTAAAAGGACATCTTCGTTCCCAACTCCTGTGTCGGCTGTATCCATGTGCTCTTGGTATCTAGCTGAATCAGATCCTGGCGTATGAGTCTGGTGATCTCTGTCCCTGTGAGAGACAGGGAGGGTGTATCTAGGGAGTATTGAAACGGAGGCAATCTATCCATGCTGAAACCATGTGACTGAAACCATGCTGTCATCTGTCCATACCAACATGTTGTATCTCCTTGCAGCACTAGTTGTCGAGATGACTCCAGGGCGAGCCGAGCATATTTGTCCCTGGGGAGATCCCATAAACTGTTGATAAAGGATACTATCTAGTCAATGCCTCAACCACGAGGGGGGGGGGCGGCGGCTAGCTCGGCTCGGATAATCTCATGCGGCACTGAGGCCTTAGCCCGAATCATCCGAGCGATCATAGAGAACAGAGGCCTCTCCATACATCTCCATCCATCTGTGTTGCCAGATCTCCCATGATGGTCTACTGAGGGTCCCCATACCTGAACTCCGTAGAGCATAGCTGAGGTCACTAGAGTGTCAAAAAGCCATAGCTTTGCTCGTGGTTCTTGGAATTGAACGTGCGAACACATCCTCTCCAGTCCTCCCAAGGCTGCATATGCTCTTGTCAGTTTAGTCTCTGATGCTCTCCTCAGTGAAAACACCAGTCCATCAAAAACTACCCCAAGATAGGTATATGCATCTGTGTACTCCACAGTCTCCCGGCGATACGTAAATGTGGGTGCTGAGCTCCTGACCCACTGTGGTGTGGTGTTGAACACCATAACCATGTCCCAAGGTTGACAAACAATCGGGATATAGGTAAATAATTCCCAAGACTCTACTTTGTAATTTACCCTCTCAAAGTATAAAGAAATACGGAAAGGGGTGCCAATTTTGGGACCTACAGGTTGTCGACGTCTGCTCGGAGCATTCTAGCTTCCGAGCCGTGTGTGTGCTTAAGTGTTAATTCCCGTCGCAGGTTTCCTTTGCACGTTCTCTCTGTGTGTGTCTAAAGTAAAGAATTTCGGGTGAAAGCCAAAGCCTACCGCCCTACGGGCCAGTTTCATGTGCGATACTCAGTGTACTCATCTTGTGATAGTCTGGATATAGGCCCATCTCTGTAACGTCCAGCTCCCTCAGCATCTCCTCGGCAGTATCATAAAATATTGTCTGGTGATGGGCACTCCTAGCATTGAAGTTCCCTAGTATGATAATGTCACCATCCTTAGAAACTTCCCATATGTCATTATCCAAAATAGCAAAGGGGGACTGTCCTCTAGGTGATGCATATACTAACGTACTAGGAGGAAAGTAACAAATAGCAATCTAGAGGTCTCTGCCCGTCTCTGCCCTGAGCCTCACCCACATGTACCTAGCTTGTTCATCCTTGGGTGCTATATATATCAACGGCTTTAACTCCTCCCTGAATAGAACTGCCACTCCCCTTGAACCCCGTCCTCGATGCTCCGATCTGGTCTCCTGTCTGCAGGCTGTCTCCCATCTATATCTGCTCATGTGTGGCATGGATTGCTCAGGGGCTTGATGCGTCTCAGAGTAGAGAATGATCTCTCCTTGTGAAACTATCCTCAAAGGCATCTACATCAAGGCGAAGTGACCCATTGAGAGAGAGAGAGAGAGAGAGAGAGAGAGAGAGAGAGAGAGAGAGAGAGAGAGAGAGAGAGAGAGAGAGAGAGAATGAAATGAAATGTTATATTAACGTCTTCAAAAGGCCAAAGTGACCTATGAGACCAGAAAGTTACAATGTGGTGGATCTGATACAAAGTCAGAGTCAGAGTAACAAGATGACAACGATGACAAAAATGAAATGACAAATGTCACAATAAAATACTATGGAATCCTAAACTACTAGGTGTGAACAACAGCTAGCTAGGATAGCTAGATCACAAGAGATCCAGCATCGGTCGCTGGCGGATCTCATCAATCTCCTCCATGGTCAGTAGTCTGACCGGGCGTCGTGCATGTCGAGCCAAAGTGATCCGAATCCTCTGATGCAGCCTCCGCCGATGCTGTGTAGTCCTCCGCAGTCGTGGGCGTCTGGATCTTCCCAGCTCAGTCGCTCGGTCGATCAGTGTGCCTCTGGTGTGAGACGACGAGCTCTGCTATGGTAGTAACTCCTCCAGGTGTCCAGTGGCAGCTCTAAAGAAATCTGTGATCTGTCTTTGGGACTGGCTAGCCTCTCCTCTCATCAGGCTCTCTCTGTGTCTGCGTAGCTCGAGCAAAAACAAACCCAAGCATCTCTGATCCTCGTACTGCATGACTCTGGAGAATGGTCCAAAGCCCTCTCTGAACAAGCAATGGAAGCGGCCTCGTATCTCGTAGTAGACGGGGCAGTGGCATTTGTAGTGCAACTCTGTCTCAGGCTTGATGGCACACAGGGGGCATGTCCTGGCCTCTGCTGGTACTCTGCTGTATCTCCCAGTCTCGATCCGCAGCTGGTGTGTGTGTGTGTGTGAGAGAGAGAGAGAGAGAGAGAGAGAGAGAGAGAGAGAGATGCTCCTGCTCCCTTTGTTTGCTTTGTATTTCAGGCTAGTAGTAGAAAATCTAGTATCGGAAGGTGCATCAGTTCGAGCATTAGTACGAGATGTCTACAAAGCACGTGCAATATCACAACTAAAAGACTGCGAGGTAGATTTGCTCAAGGGCTGGTGGTGTCTGTGCTTTATTGGAACAGATTGTTTAATGAACGAGGGCTGATTGTGTCTGCCCTTTGATTCAAAGTAGACTTTTTACATGTTCTCTGTATATTTGTTTCTGAATTCAGTGCGTTGAGGCTGACTTGTACAATTATGAAGCAGTGAAGAGAGCTATTGGAGATTGGTGAGTGTTGAACTTTTTGATCCTTCGAAGATGAATTCTCGAGTTTTTTTGACAGACAGAATTGGTAACTCCTTGATATCTGTTATTTCTGCAGCAATGTGGTCATATGTGCCATTGGAGCAAGGGCTTTTGCATTTGATCCTTTCAACACTTATCAAGTAAATTGTCTTTCCGATGAACTTGTGTGCTTATGTGGCTTGTTCTATGTTTATTGTCCTATTCACATATTGTATATGCTTTGTAATTGAATGTATAGCACTACTTGAGAATTTTGCACCGTTGAAAGTGAGTTGATTTGAACACAGGTCGAGTATGAAGGTGTTCTTAACCTAATATCAGCAGCCAAGAATCAAGGGAAGGTTAAGAAGGTAAATTTTGTTTTGTAGCATTGCCATTTCATTGCAGGGAATTTTCATGCATTGACACATTGTTTGATTGATTGCAGTTTGTTCTAATTTCTACAATTGGTGTTACATATTTTCAGCTGGTTCCATTGATCTTCTGGTACATTGTTTTGGTTTTGCAGCTCTCCACTATTTATCAATTTTATTGATGGGAATCAACTTTTTTCTGTTCAGGAAAAAGCAAGCGGAGCTTTACTTGCAAAGATCTGGCCTCAATTATACCATTGTGAGACCTGGTGGCCTAAGAAACACAAATGGGGTATTTTTCTGAACTCGAAGCATCTTCTTTATGTGAGATGGTGCAGTTCAGGTGAAAGTTATACAAGCTTGTGGGTTTTCTTTCTCTTTTATCTTCAGCCGGAAGATGTTGTCATGCAAGGCGCGGATTCTCAATTTTTTGGAGGCATCAGTCGAAAGAAGGTGACCCCTACTCTGATGTTTTGTCATTTTGATAGGATCAATATTCAAAGTCTGTTGATTTGTGTGGTTCTAAATTTATCTGTTTTGCTTATGTTGTAAATTTGTCCGACCATTTGAATAACCTTGAGACATTCATCAATAAAATTTACATGAGTTGTTGCACAAAGAAACAAGGAAGGGGAGAGAGAACTGCTAGGAGGGGGGTGTCTTAGAAGGGAAGGGGGGTGGGAGTTCTTCCATCCGCGTGACTACTGCTAGCAACAACCTTCTCAAACAAGAATCTAGATAAACTTCCCTTTGATGCCCTCTCTTTCTAGTATTGTCCCTTACATGTTCCATGAGCTATATTTGCGTTTTGCCTGTCATCATGGTGGTACCAATATTTAGTAACAACCCACCAATTTCCGTCTTGCACACAAGACATGACACAAGCCCTAACAAGCATAAGGAATGAACAGTAAGCTTACTTCCCTGGCAGAGAGCCAAATACAAGCCAACCCCTCATCCTAGGAGCTAGCAACAAGTGGGTCAAACCTCCAGTAGCGTCCCAGACCACCAGCTCACACCTTCTTGGTGCGGGGATGTCAGTGTGACATAAAAACCCATCTCATAGGTGTGAAACCTTGAAACCACAAAACTTGAGAATTGTGTGTGGGTGTGGGTGTGTGCGCGGGCATGCATGCAATACGACAGCACGCACGTGACATATAAAAAATATATATATTGCATGTCGAAAACATATATTTTTATGAAACCTGTTTCACCTTTTTTATGCCCTGAAATGTTCCAATACATATGTCACACCCTGTTCAGATTTCCAATTATAGAATGTGTAAACCCGCCCACCCAGTCTCAATGGATTGCTCCTCTCTTCTCCTTCCTTAAGAAAGAAAGGTAAAAGAGTGATTGAGTAAAACCATTGTTCTCTCCATTGTGACAAAGAGTGATATTTTCTATCAGCCATTTCTCTCTCTATGGCATGTAATAGCAACGGAAATGCAAAATTGTTAGGTAAAGGCGGTGTGCCTCACCGTGCTTTGCCCATGTCCGCCGGCCAGTGTCCGGCTGCCCACATTTATCTCCTTATTCTTTATACATACAAAGAATAAGAAGCTCTCACTCACATTTTCACATGGTGCTCACACAGTGAGATTTAGGAGCTCCACCCCACATCCTGTGTCCTGCTCTCTGTCTCCCTCTCTCTCCTTCTCACTCTCCGCACATGCCGCATCGAACTGTTGGATAAAGGCCAAAACTTTGTCCGTAGCACCAAAGGTACCATCATAGGTAAGGAAAGAGATGCTCTTCCGCAGTGCATCCGCGCACTCACAATTGGTATCAGAGCCATGGTGACCGCGGAGAGCACGACGGCTTTGAGAGCTTCAAGGCGATAGCTCGCTTGCTCTCGGCGGTGGAGAGATTAAGAAAGCTTGGAAGCTTTGTGAGAATGCAATGGGAGCTTGTGAGCTCATTTGAGAGTGATGTATGCTCTTGTGGAAGCTCAGAAAGGAGTGTGGAAGATTGTGTGTAAGTGAAGGTGCTGCCCTAAAAACTGTGTGCGCAGCAGCACTGTTTTCAGATTCTTTTTTCTCCTTGTAGAATGCAGATCTGAGAGTTCTGTTCAATTAGCCTATTTGTTTCGACGTGGTCTACAACTTTGCAGAAGAAACTTTTTGCAAATTCCTCACCGTTCTGCTGATATTCAGCTCAGACTGACTGTATACAGAAATTCCAGATTTTTTGTTGTCGCATTGTGTGCGAGTTTGATGCACTTTTGGAAGCACGGGAGATGCTTGAAGTTGAGTGCATAAATTTTGAGTTGAAGATGCAATTGTAGCTTGTGTTAAGCTTGTGGTTTGAGGGTTTTTTGGTAGACTTGGGCAAAGAAGTACGAAGGCGTTTACACACCACCGAAGCGGTCTCTTGAGAGACGCAGTTTTTTGGGCAGTCAGGTAGAGCAGATATTTGTGTACTAGATTTGCAAGTGTTTGCAATGATGTATGCAAAGTGTGGAGATTGGTGCATGCATTTGGAGTGCAGTTTGATGCGCTTTGGTTGCTCATGGTTTTGAGCGTGCAGTCAGTTTGGTTATTGGTTTTGTGGCCGTTTTACTGACAAAACTCTGGCAAAATTTTCCCAGGAGTTTTATGCGCATTGCTGGTGCGATCGAGATTGCGATTGCTTATAGCACTCCGGATTTGTGTGCAGTGTTTTTCCTTTTGGATGGTGCATTGCGAGCATGTTTTGCTCTGCTTTTTTGGTCTTGAGCTGTGTGTGCTCGGCCATTTGGAGCTTCCAGTTTTGACTCCCAACTATAGGTTGAGTCTAGTACTCCCACAGGTGTTGCCATTTGCAGTTGAGGACATCTTCTGCAGTGTTTTGGCTTGCATACCGGTTTCGACACAGCAGGTGTCTTGAGCTTTTGCTTTGTGTATGCTTTTGTGGGATAGTGGTTGGAGATTACTCGCCATAGTTTGTGATCGAGCTTGGCTCTCACATTGACAAGTTTTGTCAGTTTGGACACAGTTTGGTGTTCTTGTACCCACTCTCGTAGGAGTGAGGATTTATGTATGCTATGGTTATCTGGCACATTGGTCATTCATTGACACATTTTGGCAGCAATTTTTCACTCACATATGTATGTCATTTGTAGCGCCGTTGAGTGATACTCTGGCTAGAGCGGTTTGGCTCTTTGTATGACTTTGTGAGGTGTCCGGACGAGTACATTCCCGGATTGGCCATTTGGGCATTTGTTGTTTCCATGCGATTTACTGTTGAGTTTTTGCTCCAGTTACAGAGGAGACTCTGCCAAAATTTTGCCAGATAGGTATGCCTATTGTAGAGGCTAGTGCGCTTGACCTCTTGGTCACCTTCTTTGCTTGAGACAGTGGTTTACTCTCGGGTGGGAGAGTTTTGTTATCTCAAGCATTGTTTGCCATAGTGTTAGGCAGTTTGGATTGCGGCGTGTATTCCGCATCCATCTCTTTTGCCCGCAGATTGCGGTTCTAGTGGGAGACCTTCTGTTTACTTTGTGCATCGAGCTATTCCGCACTTGCTTTTTTGGTTGTGTCTCAATTGTGTGGTTGCCGACAGTTTTTTGGATTGGTTTTACTGCTCTTTGGTTATACAGGTTGCCAGACATGGCAGTACGCACGTCAGAGTTTGAGCTCTTTGTTACAAGATTTGATGGGTCAAATTTCGCTTGGTGGAGCTCGCATATGCTTGATGCATTGACTTGTTTGGGCCAGGCGTTGCCACTGCAGGGCAAGGATGCAAGGCGAGAGTCCATGTCTGACAATGTGTGGGAGGACTTGGATGCACTAGCGCGGTCGATGATTATGTTGAGCCTAGTAGAGTCAGTCTATTGCATAGTTATGCATGCACGTACAACTAGAGATTTATGGCAGTTGTGTCAGAGATATGGCACCTCACAGTCCAGAGATGCGCCTAGAGCGAGATGCAGGTCTCAGAGACGGAGACTGCACACTTATTGGCATTGTGGACACGCATGACACATTCAGAGGCGTTGTTTTCGCAGGATGCAACAGCGCAAACGTCAGTACAGGTTGGATGCTTCAGCTTTGACTACATCGGAGGCAGTTGTTGTGTATGAGGCTACACATGACGGTGAGGTCGTTCTTGCTTCCATGTTTACTCCTGAGGTTCTCATGTCATGCGATGGCACATTACCTTCGCAGTGGATGCAAGATACTGATGCTTCATTTCACGTCTCGTCGAGACGCGAGTACTTTTGCTCGTATGCTAGCGGTTTGCTTGGACATGTGCGCTTGACTGATGGTTCAGTCCATGACATTGTTGGTGCAGGAGATGTTCGGATGTCATTGCCGAGTGGAGCAATGCTAGTGCTGAGGCATGTTCGCCATGTGCCGAGTTTGACTCGGAGTTTGGTCTCCGTGAGTCAGTTAAGAGACAGTGGGTGCCATGTTGTGCTAGATGAGCACGGTTTTAGTTTGCATCCTGGACAGCTTGTTTTAGCTAAAGGTGCTAGTGTTGATAGCACATATCCAATGCATGTTAGTCACGTGAGAGATGGCACTATCTCTGTGACATTGTTGCAGCCATGTAGATAGCAGAGACGGGTTTCCTTTGCTAGTGGGTTGCATGCTGCCTTGCCTTTGTGTCAGCAGAGCAGTGAGACAGTTGTGTGTGTGCCTACTGAGGTTAGGCAATTAGAGCAGGCAGGCTCTTGTGAGACACAGCAGGTTGTGCATCTGTCTTGTGGTGACATTCACGCAGACAGTGGTATCTCTGGGGATGCACAGCTTTGCCAGTCATCAGTTGAGATGACATCTATTGAGCCAGAGACCGATGCATTGTTCTATGATGCATCTGATACGTTTGAGGACGACAGTGCCTTCAGACAGCTGTGTGATTGCAGTGGTGTTGATTTTTCGGTTTTGCAGTCATTCTCAGCAGATATGCCTTTGCCAGAGAATGCTGACATAGTGATGCATAGTTAGGTGGTTCCTGATGAGGATGCAGATGGCACTGAGGTTGCTGACAGGGATAGGTTGGCACACATAGTGCATGTTTCGTCGGCTTTCGGGTCTCTCATGTCTGACCTTTTGGTCTCGAGACCTGATCTTGCTTATGCGGTTGGTGCATTTGCAGTGGGAGTTGTCAGTCGTGCGATGACTGACACTGGCATTGTGCATTGTGGAGCCATGCAGGTTGTCACTCGATACCTGCATCAGGAGTGTCGTCGTAGCTCTAGCCGTAGTGGTATGCATGTTGCATCTACACTAGAGTAGTTACAGAGGTGAGCCAGTGGGCATAGGTTGAGAGCCGTCTTCTCTCACCTCTTGTATATACTAGTTGTAGGCTAGTCTTCTCGCCACTTATCGGCACACAGCCGTTAGTGGGAGAATGTTAGGTAAAGGCAGCGTGCCTCACCGTGCTTTGCCCATGTCCGCCGGCCAGTGTCCGGCTGCCCACATTTATCTCCTTATTCTTTATACATACAAAGAATAAGGAGCTCTCACTCACATTCTCACATGGTGCTCACACAGTGAGATTTGGGAGCTCCACCCCACATCCTGTGTCCTGCTCTCTGTCTCCCTCTCTCTCCTTCTCACTCTCCGCACATGCACCGCATCCGCGCACTCACAAAAATGGCTGTTCTCGGCTGGCATGATACTCACACAATTTTACTTTGTGGTGGTTGTGACAGGTTGCAGAAGTGTGTGTATCAGCACTCGTTTCTTCAGATGCATCTGATAAAATTGTGGAGGTAAAATGATATTAGCCTTTGGCGACTGTAGATCATTATAGGCATACTTTTTGGGTATTGTACTTAACACTAAAAATGAAGCATTTTTCTTCAAAGAATCATCAAAATAGTAACACAACCAGAATGCCATCTAACCATATCAATTGTCTTTAAAAATGTAAGTGAAACTTTTGTGGTAGAATGAGTAATCTTATTTATGACTTCAATATTCCGATTTTAAAGGTTAAGTTGTAATTATAACCCTTTCATGATGAAAAATATATGGCCCATAGTTACCTGAAACTCTACTTTTTCCCCATTTCCATTAATGTTACCGCTTTTTGTTTCCTATTGTTTCTATTTTTGTTCTCGGTTCCCTATTTCCTGTAACATAGAACCTCTTTTGACTACAGGTGGTTGCTGTGCCTGGTTCTCAAAGAAGAAGCATAGTCGATCTTTTCAAGCAAGTATGAGAGTCACAAAGAGCTTGAAGTGAATCTTAGCGGCTATTGCAAAATGTACTATTACTATTATGCAGCTAGTTTATTGGAAACTCTACTGGAACACCGGCTGTTTATCATGGAAAATGTGGGCAACCCACCATGTATCCATGCATGGTTGAGCTGAGTAGCTGCCAAGAAGATCCTGGCTGGTGGGAGAATTCATGAGTAGAATATTGAAAATATAGAGAAATTTTTGTAAGTCGGTTATTTCATCGGCGGTAAAGTGAAAGATGGGATAACATGATTTCTTCATGTAAAGATTGATTAATCAAGGCCTTGAAATGGTTTTGTATAAAGATTGATTCATCAAGGACCTCCGAAGTTCTGGATGGGTGCCCAAAAGTGTTGTATTATTATCTGGGCTTGTAAATATCTGTGACTTGTGATGAGGACATGAATCAAAGATGGAGCATTCTCAATGTATATACTATTCATAAAATATCGCCTTTGACATACCGAGAAGAAAATGTATTGCAGTCAAATAATGCTCCAATGAGATATGGAGTAGCAGTTCTGAACTTCTTCATAACTCATTGGAAGACCTTAAGCAAATGGAGATGTTTTGGTATCATCTAAAAGGGGTCCATAAAAAATCTTGCCCAAACGGTAATCGATTTGTACATAAACCCACTTTTTTGGAGCCTCAAATAAGCGAGCTTCAAAACTATCTTGTTTTTTAATTTGCGAAAATAAGTAATAAAGATCTGAAGTATGCCATTTTAGTAGTCAGATCATCACCACCATCAAGATCTAGCTTAAAAGGTCACATTTTTGGCATTGTTCTCTCTTCTGCTTGCTACAATCGTAGTATGCCATTTTAGTAGTCAAACCATCACCACCATCAGGATCTAACTTAAAGGTCACATTTTTGGTAATGTTCTCTCTTCCGCTTGTTACAATCGTAGTATAGCGACACTGAGATTTTGGGGGGGGGGGGGGGAATCACCATAATAAAGAAAATCCTATCATGTGTGTTCATCAGTCCTTGAACGCACACGATTTGTAGGTTTTACCTATAGTGGGCCTAGGCTTCATGCTAATGAAGACATGGTTGCCAGCTATGGGGCTCGAGGTCTCTTAGCATTGTACCTACAATATTAAAACTTCTCGGGCATTGTTCATTTTTTATTTTATTTTACTTGATTTTCTTTTCTACCCAAACGTTGGATTAGATCCACCAAGATTGTATGGGTTTGGTCTCATAGGTCATTTTGGCCTTTTTGAAGGCATTTAAGATAACATTTCATTTCATTTCTCTCTCTCTCTCTCTCTCTCTCTCTCTCTCTCTCTCTCATTGTTCCATGCCCAATGCGCTTGTCTTGACATTGTCAAGACACAGTCCCTTGAAACCTTCCCTTGAAACTTTTTGAAGATTGGTCTCATAGGCCATTTTGGCCTTTTGAAGACGTTAATATAACATTCTCTCTCTCTCTCTCTCTCTCTCTCTCTCTCTCTCTCATTCTCATTGTTCCACGTCCAATGCTCTTGTGTTGACATTGTCAAGACACAGTCCGTTGAAACACGACTTGTTATAAAGGTATGATAACCATCCTTAATATCCTTGCTATTGCATGGCTCATCCAACTAGGGAGTGAATAATCATGTGATCACGTAAAATTTTATGTGATTGCAATGTGTTATTGTCATATTCACTAATTACACTTTGCATGATTACATTTAAGTTGGTACCAGATTGGTGACTTGATAACTCGTTTGGGTTTTTGAAAATTTTCAGAGGTTTGTCGAGAAAAATAAAAAGCCCTACGCAAAAACGAAAAATCCCGTTGAGTCCGCAAGATAATAAAAAAGGGGCCTTGGAACATGTATTGTATATACATGTATATTCAATGTTAGTTTGAGTGCTATGTACACAAAGTATTTGGTCGATACCATGATCGTACAGAGTATTTCCTCTGTACTTCGTATAAAAATTTTCATGATGTCTATAAATGTTCGTGTTGACTGTTTTCGTTAAACTGTCTCATATCAAATTATAACATATAAAAAAAGGAATCATAATTATTTGTCAACTATCTCTAAACTTTATTGAAAAACCAATATTTTGTTCACAATATAATGCTATTTTTTTCTTTATTGAACTTTGGATATCAATTCATCACAAAATTAAACGTCAACTCTCTCTTTCTCTCTCTCTCTCTCTCTCTCTCTCTCTCTCAAACTTGTAATGAGTCACAAAAACTGACTTGAACCACAAAAATTGCTTAGATCATAGACTTTAGTAAATGAGATACTACTTCTGTATATAACATCAAAACCTCATAAAACTTTTTATATATGAAATTAAGAAAAGAAAAGCTCAATTTACATATGTATGAATCTTACAATTGCCATGAAAAGCTCAAAAATAAAAACTTTAGCTCAAATTGACAAATTATTTATAAGATTGAATTCTAGTACTTAACTTGGATGAGTAAAAAATATCAACAGTCTTAAAAGATTTAATTCTCTTTCAAAATAAACTGACAAAAAATGATCCGTTTTTGTAAATTCTCTACCAAAAATGACCATGGAGAGATAATTGCATACCTTTACTTAGCTTTGTACCATATTTTATGAACTTTAAATAGATCGAGTGCTACCAATCAAAATGTGAATCAATGTACTATGGTTTAGCATAGGTTTTCTAAATGTTACATGTCTTTAACTTGTATGGCTCGAAAGATTGATTTGATGTATTTGATTATCCTTGTCGTCATAGTTTGTGCCATATTTTATCAATTTTGGACATAAGTAGTACTAACACAATCAAATTGTGAACCAATGTCCTATGGTTTATCATAGATTTTTGAAGTGGTACATGTCTTTAACCTGTATGATTCAAAACATTGAGTCAATATATTTGATTAGCTTTATCGTCATGGTTAGTGGCATACTTTATCATTTTTGGACATAATTAGTGCTAGCAATCAAAGTGTGAATCAATGTTTTATGGTTTCTTTGAGAAGTGCAATCTCATCTTTTGACTTCACATTTTGATTGTTAGCCAAAGACATTGATTCACATTTTGATTGCTAGCACTAGTTTTGTTCAAAGTTAATAAAATATGGTACAAAGCTAAGTGAAGGTATACAACTATTCCTCCATGGTCATTTTTGAGAGATAATTTGCAAAAAAAAGAGAATCAAATCTTTTAAGATTGTCAATATTATTTACTTATCCAAATTAATTAGTAGAATTCAATTTGTCAATTTGAGTAAATTTTTTTAAAATTTTGAGTTTTTCATAACAATTGTAAGATTCATACATATGTAAATTGAGCTTTTCTGTTCTTAGTTCCATATATGAGAAGTTTTATGAGGTTTTTATGTTATATGCAAAAGAAGTGTCTAATTTACTAAAATCTATGATCTAAGCAATTTTTGTGGCTCAAATCAATTTTGTGACTCATTGCAAGTTTTGTATCCCTTGAGAGAGAGAGAGAGAGAGAGAGAGAGTTAAAGTTTAAATTTATGATTAATTGATATCCCAAGTTCAATATGCTAAAAAAATTAGCATTATATTGTGAAAGAAATATTAGTTTTTCAATAAATTTTGCTAACATGATAGAGATAGTCGACAAATAAATCAACGGATAGTTGACAAATAATTATGATTCTTTTTTTTTAATATGGGTTATGATTCAATGCAAGATACTTTGACAAAAAGAATCAACACGAACATTTATAGACATCATGAAAAATAGTATACAAAATACTCTATGCTCACGTTATCGATCAAGTATTTGGTATACATAATATTCAAACAGACATTGAATATACATGTACATACAATTTATATGGCGTTCATATGGTCTGTTCAACGACCTGAAGGTCACATGTATGCATAAACACATGCTTATTCAAACAAATGACACATATTAGTCAAGTTACCGACTGAGTGCCGCTAAAATCTGAAGATTGTTTAAGTACGAGCATCATATGGATGCGTTACTGAACGATGCCCATATGTTTTCTTTACATTGGAAAGGAAAGTTAACTCACCATAATTATACTAGTATCATCATGTTACCGATGTAGTACACATACGATGAGCCAATACTTACCACAAGGACACCATATTCCCTACGTAACCGAGGTGATATCTCCGTGCTAAGCACCGTTGAGTAGAATGACTAGTGCACACACCCACCATTGTGTGGTCAGCTACCCTCCTATTTTTGTGCACCACGATACATGGTACAATACAATCGCCTGAATCATGTGCTCTGCTACTCTTCTAGTGCTACTCATTGCAATGTAGAGCACACTCCCACATGACCCCCCCCCCCCCCCCCTCCCTCTCTCTCTCTCTCTCTCTCTCTCTCTCTCTCTCTCTCTCTCTCTCTCTCTCTCTCTCTCTCTCTCTCTGTGCTCTGAAAATGAGTCCTAGAGAGCTCTCCCAAGGCCCCTTTCTTATTGTCTTGTGGACCCATCGGGATTTTATGCTTTTTCGATGCTTTTTCTTGGTGGGCCTGTCAAAAATTTTTCAAAAGACCACTGGGCTTTTGGTGGGTTATCATGTCACCAATATGATCATGCAGAGTGTAAATATGTGAATATGATAACACATTGTAATCACATAGAATTTTACGTGATCACATGATTATCAAATCCTTGGTTGGATGAGCCATGCAATAGTGAGGATATTAAGGTTAGTCATCATACCTTTATAATGAGCATGGCTTAGGCATTCAAGGTTACAAGTCGTGTTTCAAGGGGCTGAGTCTTGACAACATCAAGACAAGGGCATTGGGCATAGAACAATGAGAGAGAGAGAGAGAGAGAGAGAGAGAGAGAGAGAGAGAGAGAGAGAGAGAGAGACAAAGAGAAGAAATGAAATGTTATATTAAACGCCTTCAAAAGGCCCTGACCTATTAGAACAAACTCATACAATCTTCCAACCATACTAGAGTATGTGCATACAACGTCAAAATGTGCCTTACGAGAAGGGTACTCGGTAGATCAAGTCTCCTAGCAAGCCTTATTATAGTATGGAAAGAAAGTGATCCTTGGGACCTGTGTAGTTAAATCGATGCATCGGACAATGGATAGATGAAATGTTTGCATATGTTGCTCTGTTTGCAAGCTGTTAAACTTTGTTTTTGTCCCTCCCTCATAGAATTTTCCTACATAATTGATGTGTTCTGGAAATAAAAAAAGCTCTTAATGGTGTATAAGCTGCAAACACCAAATGAACCTAATCTAATTCTGACAGCTTCTACTAAGGCTTCATGGAGAATGCCAATCAAATGCGCAGACTTAGCATTCAATGTTGATATGAATGTTCACGTGCCTCTGACATTCAACTTGTCACTGATGGCTCCGTGCGTATTTTGCACTATTTTTATTTGTTTGGACAAATTGGATTGATCTTGCACTTTCACTCTCATTCATCTTCATCTACTTTTCCTCCCACTGTTTGTCACACATCTCTACCCGTGTCATATTGGATGTAGGAGAAATGTCGTCTTTCAAATCTCTGCAACGTATGTTCATGCTACCAAGCACCATTGTGATTTTGTGAGACAAATCGAATTCTATGATACATGCTGGCACCAATAACTCATGGCACATAGTGCTAATGTAATCTTTAATAAAAATATCGGTTTGATTACTCCGCTGGATTATGACATCTACGTACATTGAGATTGTCTATATGCACTCTTTGTAAATTATTTGCATGACGATCTTTTTCTTTGCAGACATCATTTCTACACTGGTCAATAAAATAATGATTTAAATGTTACTGCATAGCGCATCTAGGTTTCATACATGTGAAACTATCAAAATATTAGGTTAGAGACATGTAACTCTTTAAAAATTATGTTAAACCATCAGACATTGGTTCACATACGAATTGCTAGCACTAGTTCTGTCTAAAGTTGATAAAATATGGCACAAACCATGACGATAAGGCTAAGCAAGTACATTGATTCAATCTTCCAAACCATATAGATTAAAGACATGTAACACTTCAAAAAGTTATGTTAAACCAAAAACATTGGTTCACATTTTGATTGGTAGCACTTGTTATGTCCAAAGTAACATGTAACACTTCAAGAGGCTTGAAAGATTGAATCAATGTATTTGATTATCCTTATAGTCATACTTTAGCAACTTTGGATATAACTAGTACTAGCACATCAAATTGTGAACCAATGCTTATGGTTTATGATAGTTTTTTTGGAGTGGTATATGTTTTTAACCTGTATGGTTCGAAAGATTGAGTCAATATATTTGATTAGGATTATCTTCATGGTTTGTGCTATATTTTATCAACTTTGGACATAACTAGTGCTAGCAATCAAAATGTGAATCATTGTTTTATGGTTTAGCATAGCTTTTTGAAGTGTTACATGTTACTTTGGACATAACTAGTGCTAGATCAAAATGTGAACCAATGTTTTATAGTTTAGCATAGATTTCAGAAGTGTTACATGTCTTTAGCATGTATGGTTCGGAAGATTGAATCAATGTATTTAACACCACATTAGAGAATTTAAGACTTTAGAGCCAATTTGGGAATCGTCAATGTCTTCAAGATTTAGCCATATGGAAAAATCTCAAACTTTTTTTTAAGGTTAAAGCCTTCCACAAGGTAGTACTTGAAAAGCTCTTCCGAGCCATGCTCTCAAAACTTTGGCTAAGATTTGGCCATGTGGTGAAATCTTAAGCTTGTTTTAAAAATGAAAATTGAAAATTTCCCAAATTCACTAATATGGTGTTATTTGATTAGCTTTATAGTCATGGTTTGTGCTATATTTTATCAACTTTAGACAGAATTAGTACTAACTATCAAAATGTGAACCAATTTCTTATGGTTTAACATAGTTTTTTAAAGTGTTACATGTATTTAACCTAATATTTCGATAATCTAATATGTACAAAACCTAGATGGGTTATGCGGTACCGTTTAGATCATTTTTTTATTGACCAGTGTAAAAGTGACGCCTCAAGAGAAAAAGATCATCATGCAAACAATTTACAAAGAGTGCACACATGCAATCTCAATGTATGCAAATGCCAAAATCCATCAGATTAATGAAAGCGATATCTTTATTAAAGATTTCATTAGCACTATGTGGAAATATATAGAGTGCACGCTACGTGAAGAAGGCCACCACGAGTTATTGATGCCAACTGGTATCAAAGAATTTGAGTTGCATCACAAAATCAAAACAACGCTTGGTAGCATGAAGATATGTTGCAGAGATTTGAAAGAATACATTCCTCTTACATGCAATATGACCTATGGAAAAAACAGTGGGAGAAACAAAAGATAACTTAGATGAAGAGAGTCAAAATACAAGATCATTCTACTTTGCCCAAGCGAGTAAAAATGACGCAAAACACGCACGGAGCCATCGACAACAAGTCAAAAGCCAGCGGCACGAGAACACTCATGCACATAACATTGAATGCTAAGTCTGCACATTTGATTGTCATTCCCCATGAAGCCTTAGTATAAGGAGTCAGAATTGGATCAGGTTCATTTGTTGTTTGTAGCTTATACACCATTAAGAGCTTTTTTTCTTTCTAGAACACATCAATTATGTAGCCAAATGCTATAAGGGAGGGATAAAAGCAAAATTTAATAGCTTCTAAATAGAACAGGGCATGCAAACATTGCATTCATCCATTGTCAAATGCATCAGTTTCACTACAGAGACCCCATGAATACACTTTCTTTTCATACTATAATGGAGGCTTGCTGGGAGACTTGATGTGCCGAGTACACTTCTTGCAAGGCACATTTTGACTTTGCATGCATAGTGGTGGAAAGAAATTGCCCCCAACAGATCAAAATCCATAAGAGATAGACATACATATCTCAAAATAATGATTGAACACATGCTAGCCATTTTGCATGCATTGGTTAACGGCATTGCAGGCATTTACTTAGTTGACATTGTACATTGCAATCTACATCCATATAATGTAATTTTTATTTCACAAGAGCAAATAATTTGCATCAGTATTAACAATTGTGGCATGCTGCTAAGAATTTCAACCAAGTGGGTGTCAAATAATTATGTATATAATGCAGCTAAATCTTTGACAATGCAGCTTTGGAAGCAAAGAGTGCATGCAAGCACGAGCTGTCAAAGTGGCCATGGATTGCTCCAACAATCTATGATCTACAATGTGATTGGTACATACACAAAGGCCATTGATATATATATGCGCTAGGTTTTATGTAAGAGATGGTGATAGATTTTTGGAATGCAACTAGCAGAGTATTCTTCAAAAATGAAGTATCTTGTTACCTTGATCACGATACTCTCAAAGTCATTCAACTGAAGATGAACACATAGATGAAGCTAAGGGAGCGTGAGGCCAAAAGGAATCAATTTGCTATTTTTCAAAGATCATTTAAAGATAGATCCTAACCCTGTTTAATGACCTCTCATTGAACTTATATCTTCTTTTTATCTAGCTGAAAAATTATCAATATTTATTGTAAATGATTTTTTATTTAGGTTTTTATTTGGACCGATCTTTTCATTTGGGTCAACTATTTATAATCGTGTTGATTACTCTATTTATGCATTTTGATTTCTCTGGTGTGATCTGGCTTTGTCATGGTTGATAAACATTTTGAGCTATAGTGTGAGAGAGTAGATCTTCGAGGGAACAACGTTTTGCCAAGATGTTTAATATTTGTCTATTTGTGAAGTTTTGAGACACCATGGCTCAGTAGGACCAAGAATCTGACGCACAACTTGTCCCAATAGATAACGCCAAGCAGTTGTTAATGCATTTCAATGCATGAAGTCTTTAGCACATGGTATATCAGCACAAAGCAACGCACACAGCTCATTGGCTATCCAAATGGGCAAAACCCAAACTATGCGCAATAGAAGATATCAACAAATAAGTGATCAAGAAAATGATCAAGACAACATGGCCATGTAAATACAGAGAAATCAAGAAAGGCATGTGAAAAGTATCGAAGTATCAACACCAAGAAATCACAGAAAATGTCAAAAAGATGGACTTGAAGTTTCCATTGCACAACGTAGATTGTGATCTGTACTTTGCAAAGATGTTGTATGCACAATTTTTCCAACAACGTCCAATGGACTTCTCCTCGAAGGAAACCATTGTGGCCGTACACGATATAAGAGAGAGTTGTGTGACATTCACACAAGACAAGTTGATGCTAAGATTTGAAGGCACAAAGATAAACTTGAATGACAACACAATTGATGGAGAAGGATATAAAAATCACATAGCTCCTTAGGTATTCCAAATACCTCCAGTGTCACAAGCCAAAATGGAAAACAGATTTGATCAATAAGCCAAGACGATCAAAATTTAACACAACGAGTGAATCCTCCACCTGTTCAAGGGACACACATAAGTCACTTGGTTGTACATCCATAGTTAGTCCCCGCATGAGATTCACATACATCTTCATCCTCTCAATACATAGTATGCTATAAAACTTTTATTGGATGGAGTGGTCACTGGCGTATAGTCAATATTACCATCTATGTGCTTGATTAGACTCATGCAAAACAAGTTGATGTGAAATTTATTCTAAAGAAATTTCATAGGGTGTGTATTATATGTTCGGGATAGCCAATGAATATAAATTCAAGCAAGCGCGACAAAGCATCCCTAGTGGAATAATCAATGATTTTATTACTGAAAAAGCACAAGCTCAACATCAACCTTCACAACAATAGACATTGTAATTTTGCCTCAAAGTAGCATTGTTTGCATTAAAAACTTGTTAAAAAATAAAAACTTCAGTTACAATTTCACATCTTGTAAACTTGTGACATCTTATGCTGAGTCTATGCAGTCATTATTTTTCTCTGTGTTTGTCCATTGTCAGTTCTCCAATGTTGAATTGTCTACATCTATCGTGAGGTCCTCTTTGATCTCAACTATTTTACATTGAGATACGTCAATATTGATGAATTCATCTTCATCTTCTGCTTGATAATCGTCCACTCAACTAGGCATTTATTTCTTGTAGCTAGCACTTTCAATATGTTGTAGTATCTTTTCATTGTAGAACATGCAAACTAATTTTACAGCTCTGTCTGCTAATAGTTTGTGGGGTTAAAGATCGCAAAGAAAGCATTGCAGTTCCTACAGCAATTCGACAACATCTATGCTTCAAGGAACTATACAGAAGAATCCAAGATTTCTCGAGCAGCGGGATTTCTTAAAGATAATTCTATGCAATGGTGGAGATTAATCGCGACACAAACGCATGCTCCAAGGACCTGGCAAGCTTTCAAGATAGTTTCTGCACGTAGTTACATGACTTCTATGTTTGAAGTCCGGATTTTGGCAGAGTAGGGCAACTTGAAAATGCTTGCCACCGAAACCATGGACGAATATAACCAAAGGTTTCTCGACGTGTACTTTCCGGTGTCCTTCTTTAGATTTGTTCCCTTGGAGGCCCAATGCGAGCGATACACCATTGGACTACCATCACTATTGCAGGAATATTGTCTATCCAAGCAAGTCTCCACCATGCAGGAACTTATGGACCATGCTGCAGATGACTACAAACTGATGAAGGGAAAGCTAGAGTTTACCACTGAAGATCTCCATCCACTAAGTACAACTCTCGCCAACAAAGAACAAATTCTCGAGAGTCTCGTGAAAGTCAACCACAAAGGCCTTGTTTGACACCTCAACAACGAGACACCTTACTACAAGAAGGCCGATGTTTTGGATGCTTTCAAACAGGACATAACTATTTTGGTTGACCCCAACGCACTAACAGACCCGCGGAGTCGACTCCCGCGTCGACGGTTGAGAGAAACCCAGGACCATCTCTAGCCAAATGAGCTAAACCGGCTATTTGATTAGTACCTGACATCTATGGCATACGCCTTGAAAGTACAAATGAATTGTGTCGAGCATATGGCAAAGTCAATGGTTTCAAAGCCCTTATTTTCTTTGACTCTGGAGCTACAAAGAACTTCATCCTTCCAGGATTCTTAAAGCAAATTCACTTTGATTATGATGTAGAGGGTGGAGAAATTGAAGCTGAGCTAGCCACGGGGCAAACTCAGAAAGTGGTACCGCTCATTGGCGCTCTTCCAGTGTCTATTCAAGATTATCATGGAAAAGCTGATTTCCACATCATGAAGTTGGGCAATTGTGACGTTCTATTAGGCATGCCTTGGCATGACAAGAATGATGCGACTCTCCAGGTTCGAAACCGAACCATCAGCGTCATGCAGAAGGGCAAGCCAATCGTCCTCAAAGTTTGGTTGTCTGAACAAAACCCTGAATGAACTCTCTAGTTGTTTTATAGTTAGATACTTTTGAACTTTGTTTGAGAAAGTATTGTTTGAAATTTTGTTTGAAATGGATGGTATCTGTTTTGAACCTGTCTTGGTGCCAATTTGAATTGTTTGACTTTAATTTTAATAGTGGTTTTAATGATTGGTGATTTTACTCCCGTGTGGAGTAGTGAGAAATGACGTTTGTGAATGCTTGTTCATACTCATTGCCCGACCCTTGTGGTTATTTGCGGGGGGAGTATTGAATGATTGAAAAGTGTTGTTTTTTTACTCATGGCCCGGACTTTTGTGGTTATTTAAAGGAGGAGTATTATTGTTGCTACTCATGGATCGGACCTGGATGGTTATGCGGAAGGAGTATTAAGAAGTCTGAGCAATGGTTACTCCCAACACCTCCAAACGACGCAATCTGCAGTCTGGGGGGCGTTTGGTTGTAAAAGGCCTCTATATCTCATGGTCCGGACCTTTTTAGGTTATTTACGGGAGGAGTGTTGTTGAACAGCTCATGGCCCGGACCTGGATGGTTATTTTGCAAGGGGAGTTCATCGGCGGCTTCATGTTTCTATGTCTTGTAACATGCATATGTGAGCATTTGTGTTGCATTGTGATGTGCCAACCACTGAATATTCCTAATTGGATGAGATTGCCTAGGTATGTAATTTTAGTGCATCAAGACACCTGTGGAAGATCAGTACGGTCTGGGTGTGATGGTTAATTTTAGTACGCCGGAATATCAAGAGTTCCGATCTGGACGAAAGGAGAAGCTAACTCCTTGATCAAAAGAGCCAAAAGGAGAAGCTAACTCCTTAACAAAAAGAGAAAACTGATTGTCCCTCGGAATGACCCTCGAAATTTTTTGAGCTAACTTGAGTTGTTTTGCAGATATGTTGTAATTCGGACGATTACTCTCTTTCAAGAAGGGGAGATGTCACAAACTGTTGATGTGTCAAAGCCTTGAAGAAGGGAGTCAACTTGCAGATGTCGGCCCAGGGGCCTGAACTCTAAGAAGAACAAGTAACAGAAGAAGAAGTCCTACCAACTTATGGGGACCCCGTCTGATGGGGCCCCAAGTGACATAAAGGATTAAAATAAAGCAGGACCCGGAATTGATGATGTGGCAGATTTCCAAAAATTGCGCTAACAATGATGATGTGGCAGGCTATATGGATTTCCATGTTTTGCACTGACTGTTGATGTGGTAGTTGTATGGATTTCCATGATTTACACTGGCAGCTTTTTGGCTTTGCTTTTGGACCAGAAGCTTTTCAGTTTTGAAGGCTTTTCATTATAACTGCTTTTTAGGCCAAGGCCTTTAAATATGAGGTTAGGGCTCATTCTCTGGCATGTTTCCTAGAGAAGGTGCAGAGTCTGGATTACCGGCTTGTACTGTTTTGATGCAATATACAGAGATACCAAAAGGATTGCCAGTGTTTGGGGCCAATACTCTCTGGGGTGGAATTTTTCCACTCCGTGTTGCGTGTCCTCTCTCTCTCTCTCTCAGTTCTGTTTTTATTGAAGTGCTAAAAGTCTGTTCACTTTGTTCTCTTCTATTGGCACGCGGTGCCCGTCTTGTGACAGCTGACCTGAACTCTAGATGTGAGATAGCTTGTCCACATGCACATAGGGTTAGATGTGCACGGGACATCCCCTCCTTTTCAAAGTGAGGTACCGGTACCGAGCTGTATGGCATTGAGGGAATGCGCCAAGAACTTCAAGAATCTTGAGAAGAACTCTTTGCTGGCCCACTCTGATGCGTGGGTCGTGCGATATTTGAACTTCATGAAGGTTTGCAATGCTTGCTTCTTTGGACCGCGTCGAAAGCGACACAAACTAATCTGTTGCGGCTTCAATGCTTCAACTGCGTCTATGGTCGTGGGTACACCTACGTTAAGAATCTCCGAGGAGGAAAATTTTTGAAACCATTGCCAACACAAAACCATAAACATATCCATTCCGTGTAGAGTAACTGGAAAAATACTATGCTTCCTAAATGACTTTGCATGCAATGCAGCTGAACAAAGTGATGGAGTGCCAAGCCGTTCACCAAACACACGCAAAAAGTGGGATCGAAACTTAACTTTTCGACCTACACCTATCAACTCTGGCAAATCACAACGGAAATGACGATGCTTGATGGACAATCTTGCTCGTGCCCTTTCTGAGACTTTTTTCTTTTCAAGGGTGATCCGCATACATCCGTGCTCATCCATGAGTGAATCATGTGCATCGTACAATACAGCATGCCTGTGAAAAGAGAACACATAAAGAGAACACATAAAGACGGTGATGAAAATACAAGAAACCGTCAAGAATGAGAAACTCAAACCATGTGTGCTGACTAATCATGTGAACACACAATACTTCCTGAGTGGGTTCTTTGGACCTCGGCTCGAGAGCCAAGATCTGTCCTGCGTGACTGATCGTATCTGCAATGAGGTTAGCTTCACTAGAAGAATCATCACTCAAATCATTATCCTTGCAAACAACTACATCTCTATAATGCAAAAAATGTGTGTCTTGCTTCAGAGAAGAAAAGACTGAGAGAGTCTCCTTCTCATGTTTCTTTTCAAGGTTTGCCTGCACATTAGAAATGAGAGGTAAAGAATGAATACCCTCCTCACCACGAAATGATAATGGGAGGGTCACTTTTGGCAATTAGAGTGAGCGTATTATCTGTCCAATCAATGAGAGGGTTATGCTCACGAAACCATCAAATGCCCAAAATCATATCACATCCTGAAAGAGGAGACACAACAAATTGTCGGCGAAAGGAAGCTTGTTGAACAGTGAATAACACATCAAGGAACTCTCGTGTAATGAGAGAGTCCATACCAGGAGCAAAGCCCGACACCTCGAGAGGAGTTATCTGGCTAACCTCCAAGCCAGCTCTTTCTACAAGAGAGGCACCAATCACATCATGCGTACTGCCTGAATCAAACAAGATCACCATGCGTTGACCATTCACATGACCATAACACTTCATGAGAGACTCATCAGCTAGATGATCATTAGAAACTTGGGACAAGCGAGAGAGAGGACCCTCCGCTACCGTACTTGTTGAAAAATCAATAAAGAATGAAATACAGAAAGGGGCGTCAGTCTTTGGGGCCAACGCATTTGGAAGGGGATTCACTCTCTCTCTCTCTCTCTCTCTCTCTCTCTCTCTCTCTCTCTCTCTCTCTCTCTCTCTCTCTCTCTCTCTCTCTCTCTCTCTCTCTCTCTCTCTATTTTCAAGTTTTGTTGTTGAAGTTTCTCACGTATGCTGCAACTGGTTTCTTGCTTTGGGTGTCTAAGGCTTTTACACCTCGCGTGGAGGGTGTCATCCTTTGTAGTAAAACCTGTCTGCTCTCCGAAGAGAGAGTGAAATCATCCCCATATCTCATGGTATACTGGGCACCAGCATATGTAGTGCTTCTATGTCTCTGGCTCTAAGTCACATAACTGGCATATCTGCTCCTCCGGAGTTCGTGAAGTACTCTATGTGTAGCTGATGAGAGGAGGTGCGAAGCTGGTTGACGCACATTGAAGCCCATGTGAAATGTGTGAGTCCATGTATCTCGGCCGTAAAATAAATCCATCCTCTATAATATTGAGAAAATGCTCTTTGAAGAGGGGGGGGGGGGGGGGAGAGAGAGAGAGAGAGAGAGAGAGAGAGAGAGAGAGAGAGAGAGAGAGAGAGAGAGAGAGAGAGAGAGAGAGAGAGAGAGAGAGAGATGAAATGTTATATGAAACGTCTTTAAAAGGCCAAAATGATCTATGAGACCAAACTAATACAATGTTGGTGGATCTAATAGAATGTCTGGGTACAAATATAAAAAGAAGTAAAGTGAAAAAATAAATTCTTAACTGCTAGATGCGAACTAAGCAGCTAGCTGGTGTAGGATATGAGTAGGCGGTTGAAAGTAGTGATTGGGGGCTAATACAACACAATGTGGGTGTGAGTGTGGGAAGATAATTGGTGAGGGCTGATACAATATGAGGAGGGTGTACAATCCTCAAAAGAACTAAATCATAGGAGGTCCATCATCGGTCTCTGGCGGATCTCATCAATCTGCTCCATGGTCAATAGTCTGACTGGGCATCGTGCATGTCCGGCCAAAGCGATCTGAATCCTCTGATGCGGCCTCCGTCAATGTTGTCTAGTCTCCGTAGTCGTGGGCGTCTAAATCTCCCTAGATCGCTCGCTCGATCGATCAATGTGCCTGTGGAGTCTGGTGTGAGGAGAATGTGAGCTCTGCTGTGGTAGCTACTCCTCTCGCTGTCCATTGTCCACTCTAAAGAAGTTTGTGATCCATCTTTGAGACTAGCTAGCCTTGCCTCTCATCAGGCTCTCTCTGTGTCTGAGAGAGAGAGAGAGAGAGAGAGAGAGAGAGAGAGAGAGAGAGAGAGAGAGAGAGAGAGAGAGAGAGAGAGAGAGAGAGATGAAATGATATATTAATGTCTTCAAAAGGCCAAAATGGCCTATGAGACCAAGCTGTTACAACATAGTGAATCTGATACCATGTCCGGAATCAAAAAGAATTGAAACAAAAAATACAACTACTACAAGTTGGGACTATATGGATGTGCCAGCTACTACAAAGGTGCCCAGTACAATGTGTAGTACAATGAGAGGGGGGGGGGGGGGGGGGAGGGAGGGGGGGAGAGGGAGATATGGTAGGGATCCATCCTCCTCTATATGGCTCGAATCCTCTACTGTAGTCTCCGTCGATATTGTGTAGCTCCTCTCCTCAATCGCGGTCGTCTAGATGTCCCTAGATCCAATGCTCGGTCTATGAGAATGCCATTAGTGGTAGTATGAGTGTGGGTAGAGCTCTGCAACGGTGGCTGCTCCTCTAGCTGCTCTTCTGGGTTTCCAATATCTAGTGTAAAGAAATCTGTAATTTGTCTCTGGGACTATCTCTCTCCAGCTCTCCTCAGTAAAGTGTCTCTATGCCTGTGTAACTCAAGTAGATACGGTCCAAGACATCTCTGATCCTCATAACTCATGACCCTAGATAGAGGCCCAAAACCCTCTCTAAATAGACAATGAGAGAGAGAGAGAGAGAGAGAGAGAGAGAGAAATGAAATGAAATGAAATGCTATATTAACATCTTCAAAAGGCCAAAATGATCTATGAGACCAAAAAGTTACAATTGGTGAATCTGATATCATGTCTGAGTACAGAAAGTACAAAGAACTAACACTAGAAACATTAAGGAAAGTATCTAAAACTGATTCTCTAGGGGGGGGGGGGGGGGGGGGGGGGGGGGGGTGGGTTCAGATCGCTGTCGAATCTCATCCACATCCTCCATGGTCAGTACTCTAGTTGGTAGTCTTGCATGTCGAGCTAGAGTGATATGTATCTTCTGCTGTAGCCTTCACCGATGGTGGGAGACCCCTCGAGGTTGTGGGTGTCTGGATCTGCCTAGCTCAATGGCTCGGTCAATCAACGTACCTCTAGTGTGGGTGGGCTCTCAGATCTGCTGTGGTGACTGCTCCTCTGCCTCTCCCCTTGCTTGTGTAAAGAAATCTGCGATTCGTCTGTGAGACTCTCTCAACCCTGATGTCCTCAGCAAGCTCTCCCTGAGTTTTTGTATCTCTAGCAGGAACAATCCAAGACATGTCTTATCCTCGTATCTCATGACTCTAGAAAATGATCTGAAGTACTCTCTGAATAGACAGTGGAAGCGGCCGCGTATCTCATAGTGCGTCGGGCAATGACATGTGTAGTGCAGCTCTGTCTCTGGTTCTACGTGACAAAGGTGACATATCCTAGCCCCTACTGGCACCCCTCAAAATCGGCCAATCTCGATCTGGAGCTGATGTGAGGATGTGCGTATCTACCCAATAGCGCATCGTATCCCATGAGATAAGTGTGTATCCATCTATGCAGGCCTAGTCACAAAACTATCCTTCGTGAGTTGGAGAAGATGCTCTTTGTAAAAGGCCATCTTTGTTTCCAACTCCTGTGTCAGATGTATCCATGTGCTCTTGGTACCTAACTGAATCAGATCCTGGCATATGAGTCTGGTGATCTATGTCCCTATGAGAGACAGGGAGGGTGTATCTAGGGAGTATTCAAACGGAGGCAATCTATCCATGGTGAAACCATGTGACTGAAACCATGTTGTCATCTGTCCATACCAACATGATGTATCTCCTTGTAGCACTAGTTGTCGAGATGACTCCAGGGCAAGCCAACCATATCTATCCCTGGGGAGATCCCATAAACTATTGATAAAGGATATGGATCAAGTCAATGCCTCAACCACGAGGGAGGGCCGGGGGGGGGGGGGGAGGCTAGCTCGGCTCGGATAATCTCATGCAGCACTGAGGCCTTAGCCCAAATCATCCGAGTGATCATAGAAACCAGAGGCCTCTCCATACATCTCCATCCATCTGTGTTGCCAGATCTCCCATGATGGTCTACTGAGGGTCCCCATACCTGAACTCCGTAGAGCATAGCTGAGGTCACTAGAGTGTCAAAAAGCCATAGCTTTGCTCGCGGTTCTTGGAATTGAACCTACAAACACATCCTCTCTAGTCCTCCCAAGGTTGCATATGCTCTTGTCAGTCTAGTCTCTGATGCTCTCCTCAGTGAAAACACCGGTCCATCAAAAACTACCCCAAGATAGGTATATGCATCTGTGTACTCCACAGTCTCCCGGCCATACGTAAATGTGGGTGCTGACCTTCTGACCCACTGTGGTGTGGTGTTGAACACCATAACCGTGTCCCAAGGTTGATAAAAAATCCGGATACAGGTAAAGAATTCCCAAGAATCTACTTTGTAATTTACCCTCTCAAAGTAAAAAGAAATATGAAAGGGGCGCCAATTTTGGGACCTATAGGTTGTCGGCATCTGCTCGAAGCATTCTAGCTTCCGAGCCGTGTGTGTGCTTAAGTGTTAATTCTTGTCACAGGTTTCCTTTGCACGTTCTCTCTGTGTGTGTCTAAAGTAAATAATTTTGGGTGAAAGCCAAAGCCTACCACCCTACGCGACGGTTTTCATCTGCCATACTGAGTGTACTCCTCATCTTGTGATAGTCTAAATAGGCCCATCTTTGTGACTTCCAGATCCCTAAGCATCTCCTTGGCAGTATCATAAAATATTGTCTGGTGATGGGCACTCCTAGCATTGAAGTTCCCTAGTATGATAATGTCACCATCCTTAGAAAACTCCTACTTGTCATTATCCAAAATAGCAAAGGGGGGCTGTCCTCTAGGTGATGCATATACTGACGTACTAGGAGGAAAGTAACAAATAGCAATGTAGAGGTCTTTGCCCGTCTCTGCCCTGAGCTTTACCCACATGTACCTAGCATGTTCATCCTTGCGCGCTATATATATCAATGGCTACAACTCCTCCCTGAATAGAATTGCCACTCCCCCTGAACCACGTCTTGATGCTCCGATCTGGTCTCCTGTCTGCAGGCTGTCTCCCATCTATATCCGCTCATGTGTGGCATGGATTGCCCAGGGGCTTGATGCGTCTCAGAGTAGAAAATGATGTCTCTCCCTGTGAAACTATCCTCAAAGGCACCCACATCAAGGCGAAGTGACCCATTGAGAGAGAGAGAGAGAGAGAGAGAGAGAGAGAGAGAGGAGAGAGAGAGAGAGAGAGAGAGAGAGAGAGAGAGATGCTCCTGCTCCCTTTGTTTGCTTTGTATTTTAGGCTAGTAGTAGAAAATCTAGTATCGGAAGGTGCATCAGTTTGAGCATTAGTATGAGATGTCTACAAAGCACATGCAATATCACAACTAAAAGACTGCGAGGTAGATTTGCTTAAGGGCTGGTGGTGTCTGTGCTTTATTGGAACAGATTGTTTAATGAATGAGGGATGATTGTGTCTACCCTTTGATTCAAAGTAGACTTTTACATGTTCTTTGTATATTTGTTTCTAAATTCAGTGCGTTGAGGCTGACTTGTACAATAATGAACCAGTGAAGAGAGCTATTGGAGATTGGTGAGTGTTGAACTTTTTGATCCTTCAAAGATGAATTCTCGAGTTTTTTTTATAGATAGAATTGGTAACTCCTTGATATCTGTTATTTCTGCAGTAATGTGGTCATATGTGCCATTGGAGCAAGGACTTTTGCATTTGATCCTTTCAACACTTATCAAGTAAATTGACTTTCCGATGAACTTGTGTGCTTATGTGGCTTGTTCTATGCTTATTGTCCTATTCACATATTGTATATGCTTTGTAATTGAATGTATAGCACTACTTGAAAATTTTGCACCGTTGAGAGTGACTTGATTTGAACACAGGTCGAGTATGAAGGTGTTCTTAACCTAATTTCAACAACCAAGAATCAAGGGAAGGTTTAGAAGGTAAATTTTGTTTTGTAGCATTGCCATTTTGTTGTAGGGAATTTTCATGCACTGACACATTGTTTGATTGATTGCAGTTTGTTCTAATTTCTACAATTGGTGTTACATATTTTCAACTGGTTTGATTGATCTTCACGTAAATCATTTTTGTCATAATAATCAATATCTAATTCTCCTAAATGATTTTCCATGTTAAACTGACCATTTAATATGGGGAAGTGCCAAGGGAGAAAAAGCTAAAATATTGGTTAAGCTAGCAGACCGGCCATAGTAGGGATCCAAAGGAGGGAAAGTAGGGATCCACAAGGGGGGCCATCTGCAAAAGAGCAATGTGCACCAATGGGCTTAAACGACCCTAAGGTTCAGCCCATTAAGACTTCCAAAATGCTAAGGTTCCAAAATTCAAAGGTTCTGTCCAAAGGTCAAAAGCCTAGGGAAATTGGATGCTTTGTGTGTGTCCCAAAAGTCTTCAGCCATCCCTACATAGGAGGGGGCGAGCCATAGAAGCAGGAGATGAGAGAGAAACTCACACACACACACACACACACACACACACACACACACACACACAAGCTCCCTTTACACAAAGGGAATGAGAAACACATATCAGCTCCCTAGCCCAGATGCCCACAAGGTGTACTCAATTCCTATTGGATGGCCTTGGAGGTGGACCAATGAGAATTAAGTTAGAGTAAATCTAGTTTAATTCATTTAAAAACACTTGATAAAAGAACCAATAGGAATTAAGCTCTCTAGAAGACTATTGGATAGTCTCCCAAGGGGTCCAATGAGCATTCAGCAGCCCAATGGCTTGCCTAATTCCTATTGGCCAAGAGGCAAAGGGGTCCAATGAGATTTTAGTTGAATTAAGTAATTACCTAAAGCTCTCACAAAAGGGGAAAGGGGGACACGTGTCAGAAGACTATCAATTGCTACTTAATTTCCATTGGCTAGGCCTGGGGAGGTCCATTGAGGTGTGAGGATGAGCAAATATCAAGAGGGGTCGACCAAGAGAGAGAGGGGGGGATGATTTTTGCAAGGAATTATCACACACACACTCACACAATTTCATGTGTGAAGCAAAGAAGACTGTCTCTCCTTCTCAAGCTTTAATGGAAAGCTTACCACCTACTCCAAGCTTGTGAGAAGGGAGGCCTACACCAACAACTCTTGGCTTTGTGATGCAAATCCAACCAAGAGCCAAGCTTCAATGCATGCTCATCTCCTCTACCATGCTAATTACTAAGCTAAGCTATGCTAATCTGAGTGATTATGTGAGGATATATACATCTTTCTCGTAAGAATACGCCTTCTTCCTCTCAATCTACTCTCATACCCCGCTAGCTCTCACCATCTTCGAAGGTGTGTAAGCTCTTGGGTCTAAGACCGTGAGGGAATTGATGTTGTGTTTGATAAGTGTTTTGCTTATTGCATGAAGTTTCCATCTTCATTGCACTAGATAGTATTGAAGGAACACAAAGAAATGTATTGTAAAATCTCTCTCTTGATGGGAGAAACCATAATACAAAGTCTTTTGGAGGGGGGACCGGCTCCATGCAACTCCGGTCCTCAACTATTGTCAATTGCTTAATTTCTCTCTCTTTTGAAGTATTGTTCATGTTATCTAACTAGGTGTTATACTTTTTGTTGCTCTCTCTCCACCCAAGCACTCTTGTTATTCTCATTAGGAAGCTATTCTAATGAAATGCTCACTATGTTCATGCTATTTTCCGCTACACACAAGTTACTAGACCATTAAATGTTACATTGGTATCAGAGCACAAGGTTTCTCTTTTCTTGCCCAAGAAGGGAGGTCCTCAAGCTAGCTATAAATGTTTGGTACTATTAATTGCATGTGAGTAAGTAGAATAGGGATTTTTCAGCCTTGCAGTGCACCTTCCTTTGTGTAGTTAACGGGGCATCATTGTCAAGAGCTATGGTCTTAATAGTGGAGTCCTATGGGGCTTGCCTACGGCTTAACCACTATTGAGCTCTTAGAAGCTTGACAGGAGCCGGTGTTGTTGTGGTGTTGAACGACCCTCTCTTCTATTCCTTGCAATTAATGGTATTCTAGCCACGGGTATAGTAGCTTGAGTGCTTTTCTAAAGGGGTAAAGAGGAGTAGCAACTAGCGCTTGAAGTGCCAAAGTACACCTAAAAATTGTTAGAATGGCTGACAATAGTAAAGAGAGTGAAATTAATGTTGATAACTTTGAGTTTGCTAATGAGCAAGCTACTAATGATGCCCCAATGCTTGTTAACTATCTTGTTTCTAAGCTTCAACAAGCCATGGGCAATCCATCCCTCCAAAGTGAAGTGCAACGGCAGCTTCGTGCTCTTGGGATTCTCCAAGCTCCCCACCATGACGAGAGAGCACCTAGGAAGCCTCCTTGCGAGACTTCCAAAAGAGGCATCTCTTCGATGTGGGAAGAAGAAGAGGATCCATATAAAGGGCTCAGAAATTTGCCCCTTGATGACGCATCTCCTTCTCAAAGGAGAATTCAAGAGCCTCCACCGAAGGAACGAGAAAGAAGTGAGTCTCCTGCCACCTCGGTGGAGATGGCTCCACGAAGACGGCGGGCTAAACGCTCTCCATCACCTCCACAATGGAGAAGACCATCACATACTTCTCCACACCATACTTGAAAGAGGGATGACAAAAAGCAAGAGAAGAAAAAGGTGAGAAAGAGGACACACTCTTCTCCATCTTCTTCATCCTCCTCCTCTTATGAAAGTGATGGTGAAGACAAAGAAGATCAAGGAAAGAAAAAGGCGAGAAAGAGGTCACCCTCTTCTCCATCTTTCTCAAATTCTTCATCTTCTGAAGAAAGTGATGGTGCAACCTTTGAACCATCAAAAAGAAGAGGCCATAGGAAATCCTATGCCGCATGGAAGAGGTCGTCCAAGCTCAAAAAATTCAAACAGGGAGGGAAGAGCATCTCTTTCCTTACCTATGATGGCACTTTTGGTGCTACGGACAAAGTCTTGGCCTTTATCCAACAATTCGATGCGGTGTGTGGAGATGAGGGCTTCATGGAGTCCTCTAAGCTACGCCATGTAGCTATGCACTTTCAAAAGTCCGCCAGGCAATGGTGGTCTAGCCTACGGGCCAATGGTGAAGCTCCACAACATGGAAAGCTTTAAGAGCTTCCATTATGAAGCAGTTTTTGGCCACCGATGCCAAAGACAAAGTACACACCGAATGGTGAAGCTTGAAGCTCTCTCCTTACGAATCATTCACAAATATGTAGACAAGTTTTGGGATTTACTACTCAAAGCCAGTGTCTTCAAGAAGTTGGATTTTGGAGAGCAAAAGCAACAATTTTGTGCGGGCTTAACTGAAGAAATGGCGGAGTATGTCAACTCCCAAAGGCCACGCACCATATCGGCGGTTATACACCATACTATGGTGGCCTCTCGAATCAATTTCCAAACGGGGGCTAAAAGAAATTCTAAGCCTATGGAAAACAAGGGTTCTAATGAGCCTAAGGGGAAGGACAATGTCCAAAAGTCTCCTAAGAGCAATCTAACAAGGCGTCCACAGGATGAGTGGCACTGCCAGTCTGTGTGTGTGTGTGTGTGTGTGTGTTGTGTGTGTGTGTGTGTGTGTGTGTGTGTGTGTGTGTGTGTGTGTGTGTGTGTGTGTGTGTGTGTGTGTGTGTGTGTGTGTGTGTGTGTGTGTGATACCTTCTCCGCTCGATTCTTGATAATGGCCACAACGATGTAAGATTTTGTAGACGAGGAGTGTGCCTGTTGGAAATGCTCCGCTGCCATATCCCGCGAGCCCGTGTGAGTGTAAATGTGCGTGCAAACTCACAGCTGTAGGAGCGAGAGAGAGAGAGAGAGAGAGAGAGAGAGAGAGAGAGAGAGAGAGAGAGAGACTCGTCAACTCTTAAAAAGGAGATTACTATTACTGGCCCGAAATACTAGGCCACACTTTTTGTAGTAAAAATCGAATCGTTGCATCGGCAACTGCCTCCGGCAGTGCCAACAAAGCTAAAGAGAAGGGAGTTTATAAAGGCAAAAAAAAAACTCTCTCCTGAAGAGCTTGAGCGTTATCGCAAGGATAACCAATGTTTCAAGTGTGGCGAGCAAGGGCATGCGTACCGCTCTTGTCCTTAAAAGAACACCCGCCATGAACCTCCTAGAGCTACCTTGGTCGAAATCCAAGAGGAGCAAATTTACCAGAAAGGGTCTCCTTTATGCCATGCTTTTGGAAAGGTAAGAGAACATGATGCTTTTATTCTCTTTGACCTTGGTTCTACTCACAATTTTATATCTATAGATTTGGCCACCAAGCTAGGCATACAAGCCTACGAGATGGGAGATGTCCTACCCGCAGATGGTCCTTTCAAGGGGCAAGAAGCTTCAGTTACTCCCTTAATTGGGAAATTGAGGATCCATGTCCAAAGCTATGTGGACAAACAGGACTTGTTTATCTCTTTTCTCAAGCATGAGGATGTAATCCTAGGGGCACCATGGTTTGATCGCATGGCTGCCAATGTTAAATTCTCTGAAAGGAGAATCTCCTTTAAGTTCAGGGAAAAAGATATGTATATAGATGCTAGGGAAATGGGAAACACTATACCCATTATACATACATAAGATCTCAACAAGTCAATAAAGAGCTCTATTTTCGTGTATATGATTTTTGTTAAAGATTCTCAAAATGAACCTAATGTTTTAGCAAAAGAAAATATATACAATCAAAAGAAGCGGTTTCAAGATGTCTTTATTGACGACATCCCTTGTGAGCTACCTTCTAAACGAGGCAATGATGACCATGCAATTGAACTTCTTCCAGGAAGTCCACTGCCTAACAAACCTCCTTATAGAGTTTCTCAAGCTCAACAAGAGGAGATTATGCGGCAAGTGCATGAGTTAATTGAGAAGGGCATGGTTAGGCCTAGCTCATCTCCATTTTGTTCTCCTGTGCTACTAGTGCAAAAGAAAGACGGCACATATCGTATGTGTGTCGACTATAGAGCACTAAATAGGATCACTATCAAGAATAGGTTTCCCGTTCCACGGGTAGAAGACCTATCTAATAAGCTACAAGGGTCCACCTACTTCAGTAGGATTGACCTAAAAAGTGGCTATCATCAAATAAGGATAGTTGTAAGACATTGTAAAGACCGCATTTTGCACTACGTTTGGTCTTTACAAATACATTGTCATGCCTTTTGGCTTGACCAATGCACCAGCCACATTCAACCGCTTGATGGAGAAGCTATTCAGGCCTCGCCGAACCTTTACTGGAGTGTTCTTTGATGATATCATCATCTACTCTAATTCATTAGACGAACACAAGCAACACCTCCAGGTAATATTTCAAGTTCTAAGAGAGAATAAACTTTATTTAATCAAAAGAAAAGTGAATTTTTCTTACAAGAGATTCAGTATTTAGGTCACATTATCTCTCAAGATGGCACCCAAATGGATCCATCAAATTTAGAGGTAATAAAAGGATGGCCTAAATCAAGGAATCTTCATGAGTTAAGAAGCTTTATAGGTATGTGCGCATACTATAGATGCTTCATAGAAAAGTTCTCACTAATAGCAGGACCATTACATGACCTAACAAAGAAAAACATTAGGTGCACAGGGTCTGCCAAGGAGAACAATGCTTTCGAAAAGCTTAAAGAAAAGCTTATCTCTCAACCTGTGCTTACACTACCGGATCTCTCAAAGCCATTTGAGGTCCAATGTAATGCTTGTGGTGATTGCCTTGGAGCTATTTTGCTTCAAGAAGGGCACACCATAGGCTATGAAAGTCGAAGGCTCAACCCTGTTGAGCAAGCTCTAGGCATATATGAAAAGGAACTCCTCGCAGTTCTACATGCCTTAGACTCATGGAAGCAGTATTTATTGGGGACTCCTTTCATTATTCGAACGGATCACCAAAGTCTTAAGTACTTCATGACGCAGACCAAGCTCTCCGACGAAAAAATGAGGTGGGCAAACTTTCTTTCACAATTTCATTTTCATATTGCTCACATTGCTGGCAAGCATAATCAAGTAGCCGATGCACTCTCAAGACGGCCAAGAGTGAATGCAGTTTCCATAGCAACTCACAATGATCTATCTTCTATGATAGATGAGTATTCTATTGATCCCAATTTTAGAGATGTGATTTTAGTCCTTGCACTAGGGAAGAAAGAGGAACCATTTACTTTACAAGATGGTTATCTTCTCTATGGCAATAGACTATACGTTACTAGCTCACTACGTGAGAAAGTAATGTATGAATCTCATGCTCCTCCTTATGCAGGGCATAGAGGGATTCAGTCTACCCTAAAGGGGATTGAAACATATTTCTATTGGCCTACCATGAAAGCAAACATACAAGAGTATGTTTCTAAATGTGTGGTATGCAAGGGAAGCAACCTGGATTGCTTCAACCTTTGCCAATCCCTAATTCACTATGGGAGAGCATATCCATGGATTTTATCTTTGGATTGTTTAAGTCTATCCATGGGTTCAGTAAACAAGCTCATTTTATACCTGTCAAAAAGACTATCAAACCCCATCAAATGGCAACCCTCTTCATTTCACAAATCTTCAAGTATCATGGCTTGCCAATGTCCATAGTGTCGGATAGAGATCTTAGAATGACCAGTAATTTCTGGAAGGGTCTCTTTGAGAATTTAGGAACAAGGCTAAACTTCTCTTCGGCCTATCACCCGCAAACGGATGGCCAAAATGAACTAGCTAACCTAACAATTCTCGATCTACTAAAAGCCTATGTAACGGAAGTAGATCAAAGATCCCAATGGGAGAAATACTTACCCTTAGTGGAGTATGCCTACAATAACATTGTACATACTTCCATGGGAAAAGCACCTTTTGAGGTAATTGAGGGAAGATCAAAAAGTCCCTTGCTACTTAAGGTACACTCGCTGCAGATGAGTATAGCCGAGACCTACAAGAATCTTTCCAAAAGATTAAGGATGTTATCTCTATCTCACAGCAAAGGCAAAAGGTTGTTGCTGACAAGCACAAAAGAGCCCAAGCTTTTAAAGGAAATGATTGGGTCTTACTCAAATTTCCCAAGGCTCTATTAAGACACACGACGGGCAAGAATCCTACGGGACCAAAAGTACTATGTTAAGTTAGCAAAAAGGTACTATGGTCCCTTCCAAATTCTTAGGCCAATCAATGAGATGACCTATCAACTCAAGTTGCCCAACCATTGGCTCATACACAATGCTTTCCATGTGAGCCTACTAAAGCATTACAAAGGAGAGCCACCTCAAGAACCAACTATTGAAGACCCACTGGAGATCAAGGACCAAGAAGAGGTGTTGCAACCCGAGTCCATTCTCCGACATGAAGACAAGGTACTAAGAGGCGGTAAGACTATCCGATGATATCTTATTAAGTTTAAGAATTATCCTTTTGAAGATGCTAGATGGATGCAAGGCATATAATTATAGGATAACCTAAACCTTGTCAATGCTTACAATGCTTCCATAGAGTAAGCAAATGTACAAATGGCAAAAATGAACAAAGTTTTTGTCTTATATGACTCTCTTTTTCTTTATTGTGCACAAAAATGAATTAGTATGCATGCTTCGATCAGGTTTGCGGAGACGACGTCTCCCAAACACCAAGTAGAGGTTGTCACTCTACTATGGAAGATTGATAGGACTAATGTGCAGACATACTTGCGGCAGCTTAGGCTCTCAAGCACCAAATGGACTAATCATCCATTCTGAAACGATGTCATAGGGTAACATAGGGATCCTCTACCCGCTAGGAAAAAGGACTAATGAATATGCTTTATCTTTTCTACCCCATAGTCGAGGACGACTATGATTTCTCAAGAGAGAGGTAATGTCATAATTATCAATATCTAATTCTCCTAAATAATTTTCTCATGTTAAAGTGATCATTTAATACGGCGAAGTGCCATGGGAGAAAAAGCTAGAATATTGGTTAAGCTAGCAAACCGGCCACAGTAGGGATCCAAAGGAGGGAAAATAGGGATCCAAAAGGGGGGCCATCTGCAAAAGAGCAATGTGCACCAATGGGATTAAAAGACCCTAAGGTTCAGCCCATTAAGACTTCCAAAATGCTAAGGTTCCAAAATTCAAAGGTTCTGTCCAAAGGTCAAAAGCCTAGGGAAATTGGATGCTTTGTGTGTGTCCCAAAAGTCTTCAACCATCCCTACATAGGAGGGGGCGAGCCCTAGAAGTAGAACATGAGAGAGAAACTCACTCACACACACACACACACACACACACACACACACAAGCTCCCTTTACACAAAGGGAATGAGGAACACATATCAGCTCCCTAGCCCAGATGCCCACAAGGTGTACTCAATTCCTATTGGATAGCCTTGGAGGTGAACCAATGAGAACTAAGCTAGAGTAAATCTAGTTTAATTCATTTAAAAACACTTAATAAAAGAACCAATAGGAATTAAGCTCTCTGGAAGACTATTGGATAGTCTCCCAAGGGGTCCAATGAGCATTTAGCAGCCCAATGGCTTGCCTAATTCCTATTGGCCAGGAGGCAAAGGGGTCCAATGAGATTTTAGTTGAATTAAGTAATTACCTAAAGATCTCACAAAAGGGGAAAGGGGGACATGTGTCAGAAGACTATCAATTATGCTGCTTAATTTCCATTGGCTAGGCCTGGGGAGGTCCAATGAGGTGTGAGGATGAGCAAATATCAAGAGGGGTCGACCAAGGAGAGAGGGGGATGATTTTTGCAAGGGATTATCACACACACACTCACACAATCTCATGTGTGAAGCAAAGAAGACTCTCTCTCCTTCTCAAGCTTTAATGGAAAGCTTACCACCTACTCCAAGCTTGTGAGAAGGGAGGCCTACACCAACAACTCTTGGCTTTGTGATGCAAATCCAACCAAGAGCCAAGCTTCAATGCATGCTCATCTCCTCTACCATGCTAATTACTAAGCTAAGCTATGCTAATCTAAGTGATTATGTGAGGAGATGTACATCTTTCTCGTAAGACTACTCCTTCCTCCTCTCAATCTACTCTCATACCCCGCTAGCTCTCACCATCTTTGAAGGTGTGTGAGGTCTTGGGTCTAAGACCGTGAGGGAATTGATGTTGTGTTTGATAAGTGTTTTGCTTATTTCATGAAGTTTCCATCTTCATTGCACTAGCTAGTATTGAAGGAACACAAAGAAATGTATTGTAAAATCTCTCTCTTGATGGGAGAAACCATAATACAAAGCCTTTTGGAGGGGGGACCGGCTCCATGCAAATCCGGTCCTCAACTGTTGTCAATTGCTTAATTTCTCTCTCTTTTGAAGTATTGTTCATGCTAATTAACTAGGTGTTATACTTTTTGTTGCTCTCTCTCCACCCAAGCACTCTTGTTATTCTCATTGGGAAGCTATTCTAGTGAAATGCTCACTATGTTCATGTTATTTTCCACTCCACACAAGTTACTAGACCATTAAATGTTACAGTTTTGGTTTTGTAGTTCTCCACTATTTATCAATTTTATTGATGGGAATCGACTTTTTTCTGTTCAGGAAAAAGCAAGCGGAGCTTTACTTGCAAAGATCTGGTCTCAATTATACCATTGTGAGACCTGGTGGCCTAAGAAACACAAATGGGGTATGTTTCTGAATTCAAAGCATCTTCTTTATGTGAGATTGTGCAGTTCAGGTCAAAGTTATACAAGGTTATGGGTTTTTTTTCTCTTTTATCTTCAGCCGGAAGATGTTGTCATGCAAGGCACGGATTCTCAATTTTTTGGAGGCATCGGTCGAAAGAAGGTGACCCCTACTCTGATGTTTTGTCATTTTGATAGGATCAATATTCAAAGTCTGTTGAATTGTGTGGTTCTACATTTATCTATTTTGCTTATGTTGTAAATTTGTTCTTGACCATTTGAATAACCTTGAGACATTCATCAACAAAATTTACATGAAGAGTTGCACAAAGAAGCAAGGAGGGGGAGAGAGAACTCCTAGGAGGGGGGTGTCTTAGAAGGGAAGGGGGGTGGGAATTCTTCCATCCGCGTGACTACTTCTAGAAACAACCTTCTCAAACAAGAATTTAGATAAACTTCTCGGTGTGACATAAAAACCCGTCTCATAGGTGTGAAACCTTGAAACCACAAAACTTGAGAATTTTGTGTGGGTGTGTGTGTGTGGGTGTGGGTGTGGATGTGGGTGTGTGTGCAGGCATGCGTGCAATGAGACAGCACGCACGTGACATATATAAAATATTTATATTGCAAGTCAAAAACTTACTAGGATTGCTATATAAGCAACCCCTTGCCTCCATTGTATACACATTCATTTATTCATTGCCAAGGTTGATTGGTTCAGGAGACTCTCTCTCTCTCTCTCTCTCTCTCTCTCTCTCTCTCTCTCTCTCTCTGCCCCCCTTGGTCTCTATGCTTCTGCATTGTTGACTTTGACACGGTAGATACCGTGGAGCCTCGTGTCGCTTGAAGCCCTTGGTGTGAGCAGAGAGGAGATTTCTTCCCTTGTCGTCACCAGCCTTACTCCCCCCCACCTCCCCACTGTGGCTGTCCCATGAGTTTTAAAACTCTAGCCTCTGGACTCCCTCCCTTGCAACGGCACCGGTTTCCCTCTCTTCTCTTGCAAGCATTTCAAAACGCTGACTGCCGACAACCACACCTCCCCTTCCCTACGTTTTGAAATGCGCATTGCCTGGTAGCACTTGCTAGGCGGCGTCCCTCGTTGCTAGCGGTGTTCTAAAATGCTGCCCTGTGTGGTACCCCTACCTGCCGGTCCAATGGAGTTAAGATAAGCATTTTAAAACGCAAGGTCAACAGCCCTGCTCCCCGACCCCCTGCGTTTTGAAACGCCAACAGGGGTGGCTCTCAAAGTAAAGAGAGGGACTTGGGGTGGTTCTCCTTGGGCGATCAACCGCTCGACGAGGCAAGGTGACAACAAGGAGAGGAAGAGAGGGAGAAGTCACGTGGCTTGAACGAGAAGAGTTCCAGCTTGGTGGCTCAGAGAGGGCGAGGCAAAGTTTTGATCTGCGGAGCCTTGATTTGTTCAAAAGCTCCCACACGGCTACGTCAAGGCGAGTTACAGAGAGTGCGGAGCAGCTTGGGGAATTTTTAGCGGCTTGGGAGATAGGTAGGAAATTGCAAATTTTGAGGATTGGCATGGAATTTTTTCGGCTTGGATGCGGCAAAAAAGGTGAGATTTGAGAAGCGGCTCAAGACTTGTGCGGTCATACTTTGGAGTGCGAGAAGGTTCTCGGAGTTCCAGATCTTGCAACTTCTAAATGGCTTCCCCTTGCTTGAGCGCCCACGATGACATCAACCAAAGACAACCAAAAGCTATGGATAACAGATCGTCAACCATCCATTTAGCGGCCTATGCATCGGCTCCATTCTCAAGGAACCCGACAAATTGTTTGGCTCGAGTTTGTGGAGTCAAAAGCAAATGAAAGAGTTTGCTAGAGGACAACGGCAAAGGTTAGTTGGACAAGGATGAAAATACCAATACTCAGTTAGTTGCCTTAGTACCCACGAGTGGTGCAAGTTCTAGCAATTCTATTGCTAGAGTAGATTTGTTTACTGCACGGTAGGCACATTGAGATTCTAAGGATGCACAAGACTCATGTGTTGATTCATTTTTGTTAAGCATTCCATTAGTCCACACATTCACTCAACACAAACAACAAAACAAGTATGTGATAGACTAGCCTCTTTATGTGCAGATCCTAACTTGGCAAAAATTGCTTACATGTGTGAAGGAGCTAGAGCCCAAGGTTAGGCACGATAAGGATGTATTTCTTTTTATATAATGATGAGCAATGGTAGAGTTTGTTCTTGATAGAGGAGATGACGCTCTAAGCTCCCTCAAACCACAAAAACTAACACATGTCCCAACAATGACTCTTATCCACAAAAGGGAGTTGGAAAGATCGTGTTTATTGCTACATGTGATAGTTGTTCTATATTTTGGGATGCTTTGTATGTACATAGGATCGAGAAGAACCTTTCATATATCTTTACACTTGCAAAACTTGCCTTATAGTCAAGTTTGTGGATGACACATGTATTGTGCATAATCTTAGTTCTGGTGATACTATTGTAGCATTTAACACTTTGTTTTGTGGACTATATAAGTTCAAAACTTACAATTAATGTGTGGAAGATTTAGCACGTGCAGTTTTTTATTTGAAGGCTTTTTTGGATGCAAATCTTTAGCATACACATTGCGGTCATTTCCATTTATAGAAATTTGATACGATTGCTTTGTTGCCCCCTCTCAAGGCACCTCTACAAATATGATATTGTTAAAGAGCTTCACTTTCTAAGAAATTGCAGGTTTGCATGTTGGTGCTTCATCATCTCTCTCTCTCTCTCTCTCTCTCTCTCTCTCTCTCTCACACACACACACACACATAGTGCATGAGCCATTGCACCATCAAGTGATATGTGAGTGGGAGTTTTGGTTAGGTGCACAACAGGATTTATCAAAGCTTGGGAGCTCCGTGGAAACAAAATTTTGAGATTGGGAGCCGAGAGAGAGAGAGAGAGAGAGAGAGAGAGAGAGAGAGAGAGGAGAGGAGGAGGAGGAGGAGAAGAGAATTTTAACGTTGTATGAAACTATCCCAAGAGATCGTAAAGATCTATCTGACGAGAAGAGTTGAACTCAAGACAAGTTATTCAAGAGGGAAATGGCATAACCAATCTACCACACTTGGGTGATAGAAAGGTTATACAATTTTCCTCTTTTTAGTAGCGCGCACACACACACCCGAGAAGAAGAAAATTTTAACGTTGTAGGAAACTACCCTAAGAGACCTTAAAGATCTATCCGACGAGAAGAGTTGGACTAAAGACAAGTTATTCAAGAGGGAAATGGCATAACCAATATCTACTTAGAGAGGGAATTCCCTAACTTCTTTCTTACTTGAGTTCTTTTGTGTTCTTTGAGTCTATTTAGAAACACAAAGCACAACAATATCAACTCTTTAACATAGACTCAAAGAACACAAATTACTAGTGTATGTGAAATGGACCAAAAAATTACTAGTGTGTGTGAAATGGACCAAAAAATGTCTATTTTTACGTGTTTTACGTGCTTACTCTTTGGACTATCTCATTAATATACACAGTGACATAATAATACTAATTACACATCTATATGGATCCTCTTACCATCTTTTCTTTATTGTGGATCACTATGCATGTTATCATTGTAGTTATGAATGTGAGGTACATCATGAGGCACGGTGTGTTGTTCATTATGTGTGGCTCATGGACCATCTTGAAACAAGGCTTCTTCCTTGTCACCACCATAATGGACCACTCCAACAATAGGTCTATGGTGGCAGTGTAGTTTGGCAAAGGCAACATGAATTTGATCAATAAAGAACACTACTCATTTGGAGTGAGTAACCGATATTGTTGTGAAAATGTAAAGGCGATCAACATGGATAGGATTTGAAGGGTACCCTGGTTTCACCCAAGTTTACCCTTCCCGATGGAAGGGGAGATTTTTTGCTAGCCCTTCGAAGAAAATCATACGACTACTTGTCTCTTTCCATTCTCATTTTGAATTGAATCTAGTGTGGCCATAGATCATTTTCAGTGGATGTAGCACAACACAAAATTTACCCAAATGGAACAATTTTTTAAAGGTTTCCAATGCACGTAGTTGCTCAGATATGGTGCTCTTTTTTGGTGCAAAGCTACCTAGAGAAGCTTCCTTCTCAGAATGCCATGTGTTGGGTTGCTCTAATTGCAAGATGTGTCCAAAACTCAGATGGTCAACAAAATGACTATTTTTGACAAAATGCAATGGTGTGACATATTCTCGCTCTGTTTTATTCATAGAACGTCATGGATTCATGCACAAATTATGTGGGTTGTTCTCCATTTTGCATTGCATGATTATAAACATATTTCATATGACCACATATTGAGATATGGATGCTAGGCCTTCTTTGTAAAGAGATGTTGCAATCATCGAAGGAGAATTCTACATTTGAGCATGTACCTAAACCATGGAGAATGCAAGGAGGGTGTGGAGGATGTCCATAGATACTATCCAATAGCCATTTTTATGTTAGTAAATGGCATGATTATAGAGACTAATCTGTGCTAGGTCCCTCTCTCAACTTTGCTTCAATGGCTCCTTGTCTCCAAAGGTTTGAGAGCTATGCAATTTTTTTCAAGGGTCAATGACACCTACTCAGATAGTTGTGAGATTTCTTGCTTACTAGCTCACGTTATTATTCTTGGCAAGTGTTACAAACTTAAGCTAAATGTAGAGCATTGCAAGCTCAACCCCAATGCCAAGCACAAGAAGTTTTGGACAAATTCTTACAATAATTCCCACATTGTGACTTCACATCATCATGAGCTTCTGTGAGGGAGGCACCGCATACCTAGCTAGGTACGATTGGGGGCAGGGGACCGCCGGCCCGATGGGGGGGCCGGTGGTCCCTTGCCCCCAATTGTACCTAGCTAGGTATGCGATGCCTCTCGAGCAAAAACTCATGATGTTATGCATTGTATGAAAAATACTGAAAAAGACTCCGTTTTTCCTACATGAGAAAACTTCTGAATATTCTTGTGAAGTGCCCAACAACTTTTGGATTCACCAGTTTTGAGTTCATACATTACTCATCATTTAAGTAGTGGTGACGGACAATTATTGAGTCTCTACCATGCAAAGCTTTAAGATTCCAAAATGGATTTTAAAATTAAATTTTCAAATTTAATACTTTCAGCTATCTCAACCTGAGTTTAGAAATTAAAAGACACTAGAACCTCTTTTTGAATAGTTTTCACATCAGGTGCAAGCATTTGCCCTGGCTGTCACAATCAAGCAAAAATTGCATTGCTAAAGATAATTTCCCAAGGACGGAGTTGCATGGGCCCACAAATATCACTATGCACAAGCTGCAACCTGCATGTGGCCATAATTGAACCATCCTCTGGAAACTTCAAATGTTGCATCTTACCCAAAATATAGCCTTCACAAACATGTTTGACAGACGCTTCAAGAGGCAGGCGGCAAAGAAGCAACCATATCAGATTTCTACAAACGCAGCAAACTGGAAAAATTCTGATGTCCAAAACGTGCATGTGAAAGTTTTGCATCTGAAATAGCCTTTGAGTCCACAACTGCATTTTCAAAACTTTGCCCACACTTATCATACAAAGTGAGCTCGTACAGCCCACGACATAAAATGCCAGATACAACAATTTCATCACTGAAACTGAGATCATGTATCTATCATCCACAAATTTGACCACAAGTTCAAGTCTAGCAAGTACAGATGCAGACAAAAGATCCTTCTTGATCTTCGGTACATAAAGTGCATCAACAAGTGTGAAAGAACTACCATTTGCAGCAATAAGCACAATCTTTTCAACTCCCTGAACCGGATAAGAGGTAATGTTAGCACAAATAATTGAATTCCCATGAGGGACAGACTCGAGAGAGGTGAACAAATCATGATATGAGATAATGTGCTTTGTAGCACCAATGTCAAAATACCACACATGTGAACCTAGAGCAACTGACATGCATGCATCATGGACAGTAGGATTATAGGTACACTCTATCAATGATGCGAAAGCATAGAGACCAAAGGGAGTGAGCATGAGAGAGAGAGAGAGAGAGAGAGAATGAGAGAGAGAGTCTCCTGAACCAATCAACCTTGGCAATGAATAAGTGAATGTGTATGCAATGGAGGCAAGCGGTTTCTTATATAGCAATCCCAGTAAATTGCCCTACCCAAGAGTTTGAGAAATAAGTAAAATAAACACCTAAAAACTAAACTAGATAATGGGATCACATTGGGCAGTTCACTTGAGATTCCTTAACACCCTCTCTGCAGCTCATAGTTGACATCAATAGTGAGACCAAGTCGATGAAGAAGCTACCAGGGACACTCCAGTAGTGGCCACCAACTGGATACACCTCGGTGTTGCTCTCCTCAACTTTGTACCTGTAAGTAATGCCATCTTGAGCATCGGTTGCCTTTGTAGAAACTTTGAACTGTAGACCACACTACGTCCAATAATCCCCATTCGTGAACTGTGAACACATTACGTCCAAAATATAAAACTCCAAGATAATGAACTGTTGGAACACATCTTGTCCATAAATTAACCAACAACAATGAATTGGTGTGCCCTTCCATAGTGTTTTAGACGTCTGATTGGTTCCCTACCAGATGCATGTGCCTTGAACTCCGACCTACATGTCCAAACACCAATAACTTGAACTCCAACACAAGGGACCAAATTAATTGTAAGGAGCATTCATTGCCCTTCTCTGCCACTCACAAGCCTCTCTTTGGCTGAAGCTAGTGGTGGCACCTGTCATTTGACTAGAAATCTGACGTTGAGGCCACTGTGGCCACTACCACGAGTGCCATGCCGATCTCCTCTGTCAAATTTTTATTACCGTAATCTTTGTCCAGCTTGCCATTGTCCTTGTCTTCAAGTGAATTCCTACTTTTGCCTTTGGCTCCCAACTCCCGAGCCAAACAAAGCGTCGAGTCACATTCATGACAACGTTGGTCCTATATCCACAAAACCATGTCTTACATCATCACCACACACAATGTTTTAAATGTCCTTTGCAACAAAGAAATGTTGCATCATGTATTTCCAATCATGTATTTCCAAAGTTGGTAGTTATCGTTTATCCTTAGAAGACATGCAAAACTCATCATTGTTGTAAGCCATTGCCATTGATTGCACCTAATACAAAAGTTCCTTTGAAGAGGAAAAACTACACAAAATTAGCATATGTTAAATAACACAACCCACAAAAGTCTACAGGACAAATTGCCTATGTGTAAATTGCTAGTAGTGCAAATGGCGACCAAAATAAGCTCAAATCAAAATCCTAACGATGTCAAGCTTTTCCAGAGGTATATCACCCTACGAATGCTCACTAAAAGTCACCTCAATTTGAGAATGTGAGCCGAGAGGGTGCTGGTGATGATATGTAGGGTGTTGTCATCTCTCTTACACCAACTTGCTACAAAAATGCATGCGAAGATAGAGAAGATGAAGGAGAGGTTGAAGAGCACACAAGAACAAAAATAGTACTATCGATGTTGCTTATATAAAGATAAGGCTTGCCGTAGAGTGATGGGTGTATATACAAGTCAAGGGGAAAAAACGTCCTATAAGTGGCCTTGCAATCCTAAGTGTGTTCACACACATCACTACTGTATAAAGATAAGGCTTGCCGTAGAGTGATGGGTGTATATGCAAATCAAGGGGAAAAAACGTCCTAGAAGTGGCCTTGCAATCCTAAGTGTGTTCACACACATCACTACCGTATTAGCCAGACCTTTGAGTCTACATCAATCGAGGAATTGAGTCTTGATGAATTATATACAAGCCAACCATCAAATTAATCAAAAAGAAATGTCAAGCTTTTTGTGCAGAAACCACTTGTGTGTATGAATCACTCATTTCTCAAGATCAAAAGTCAATGATTGCATTGTTTCACTGAGTTTTATTTTTCTCCACAAGGAAATTATTTTGCCTTGGCTGCAAAATCACATGGATAACCTAGGGACAAAAGCCGCAAAAGCACCTATGGGATGGGAGTATCAACAAAGGGTAGGATGCAAGGCTTGTCGATGGAAACGTTTTCTTATGGACCAACCAATTCCTGTACAAATCACCAAGGAGCCAATTGCTAAATCAGAGCCACAATTTTCGGAGCAGTCCACAGATTCAAAGAACCACACATCAGCTAAAGAGCTTCAAGGAGGAAAAAAATATGAGGAGATTCTGAAGTGTGCACATTGTGATGTTAGATGTGTTTTTAGAAGGCCGACTTAGTGGGTCAGAGCGAAATGCAAACACTGGAATCAAGCATGTGTTCTTGGAACATCATCAAATCAAGGATGAAGTGGAAAAAGGTAGATTTTGAGGTCCACAATTGACAAATTCATCAAGTGGTCAAGGTCCTTCAAGGTTGGACCTCTTGAATGAAAATGAGAATTCTTCCAAGTTGGGTCGGTAAAACTGGAGCCCACATGATCACATCCAACATGACTCGAAGATTGTTGCCACATGACAAGCCTAACCAAAGAAGATAATGCCCATGAATATAAATCACCTCTCCAATTGGGAGACTTTAATTATGTACGGATCTAGAAAGCCTAGTAGTGGTAATTGGTGCTGAGCAAGTTAACATCTGCAAAGAGGCCTTTGTGCCCCAAAAAAACAACATCCAATCAACCCAAAGAGAATCATGTGAAGCACATTGAAGTTTCTCTTCAGCCCCAAACAGAGAAAATCTCACATATATCAATGCATACCCAAAAAACTCTCTTCAGAAACAAAAACACGTGTGCACACACATCGATATATTCCTGTTTTGGTCACTACTGCACCAGGAGTAGAAGATGTAGAGAGTAGGCATGCCTATTTGTGTATGTGAGATTCAACAAAGATGCCATGTTCCACACATTCAACAACAGGTGTAAAGAAGCACTTGCACGAGACGAAAAGATTGATTTGCTAAATACTGGTCAATCTGCATATCAACCAACTGCAGGGCATGCTACTCTAACCTCAGCAATTCGTCCAAAAACAACATACAGCAGTTTTCATTGTTCCTACCAGCAGGTAAAGCTGGGCACATCACACTATTAAGTTGGAGCCACAGCTTGATTGAAGGCGGCTAGCCATCCACATTGCTACTTAGTAAGTCGGAGGAGGAGATTGAGTCGGCAGCAATCCAAACCGCTTCTTCAGCACCACACGATGCTTTGAGAACTTATCATCTGGTGAGAATCGAGCTGCACCCAAAAAAAAGGAACGGTTAAGAAAACTTGTTAGCATAATAAGCCTTCAAAAACTCAGCACCAAGAAATTGCTGCAGTACCTGGATGTGCAGACTGAGTTGGGGTTCCCTCAGGCGAGTCTTTCTGTTGAAATTGCAACCATCAATTTAAATTTCAGCTTTCAACTAACATACGAGAACACTCGCTCAGGAATCATCTACCAACATGCAAACCAACAGCGGTAGTATACTATATCTCCCAGCTCATATACCTAGATAAATCTAGGATAAGCATAAATACACCCTTAAAGGGAAATGCAAGGTATAGACTCATAGTAGTCATCCACAAGACAATAAAACCATCAGCTCCATCATGCATGGCATTGACTTCATACTCCAACATCCTCACTAAAGTCATCAGTGCCCAATATTTGGAGTAGAACTAGGTAACAACATATGCTCCCAATTATGCCCACATGCATTCCTGGAATCTCTACTGAGAATGAGTACAAATCTACCAATAAACAAGTTAGCTACATAACGAAAAATTGGATTACGCCCTTCCACATCTCATTCAAACAACACTTGTTACAACTCAATGCTGACCATTCATCTCTCATTTATTGAGACACAAATCTGGTTGGTGCACCCAAAACAGCACCCTTGCATTGGCTTGTGATCAAGCCTTCTACTGTGGCCCAAACATCCGCTGTGTCACAAACCGGTGACGCGGCTAGCCCCTGGACACACACTCCTGCTGACTCAGGCTGACAGACACGTGGCAGGCCGTATGGAACGCCGAAAATTACGCTGATGACGTGGCAGGCAGTACGGACGCCCGGAATTTCTGCCGGAGATTATGCTGATGATGTGGCAGTCCGTACACTGTACGGAATTCCAGAAATTATGCTGGCTAATTTTTATGGCAGCTTTTGGGCAAATTGCTTTTGAGATTGAAGCTTTTAAGTTTAGAGATTTTTGGGGCTCTGCCTTTGGGCATCCCTTGTACTTATAAATAAGTGGGCAGGGCCTCACTTCTCAGAGCATCTGGACGCAGAGTCTGAGAGTGAGCACCTACCAACTCTCTTGTACTTTGAACATAGATTAATACAAAAAGAAATACCGAAAAGGGCATCAGTCTTTGGGGCCAATACCTCTGGGCACGGAACTACGCCGGGTTGTGTCAATTTTGTGAACTGTTTTGAAGTGAATCTCTCTTATGTCGCGGTAGAATCTTGACTTGGGGTTCCAAGTATGTTACAGTGGTATCAGAGCGCGGCCGATTTCTCTTCTACCGGGAAATCCGATCCATTTCTCGCAGCACTTATGGATTCCAACAAGAAACACTCGACTACTTCTGCATCTACAAATGCGGGAGGAGATCACGAAGAAGATTCTCATGAGCAATCAAAGGAAGAGTACGGCCCACCTCGGCCTACTCAGTTTGAGATTGAAGAGATGGAACTGTTAGAGTTACACCACCGTTGCTTCGCCATTTTGTACGACTAGTGATTGTCTCGAGTTGGCCACCCATAGCACATCATGTAGATTGCATGGGCGGACATTTTTAGCACATGTCCGGCCGGTCATTTTTTGAGCCTGGCTTGGTGCACACATTTTTAGCCATTTTTGGGCTTTTATGTTTTTTGCACCAGTTACACATTTTTGCCCTACCTCAACCTAAGATTCTATAAATAGAACGCTTAGGGTCTTGTAGTCATTCAAATTGTGTATTGAGAGCATCATTTCAGGCTAGCACCTTGAGTTTGGTAGAGCCAAAGATAGAAAAGAGTGGACATTTGATAGTAAAGAACTATATTATGGTCACGTCGATCGTCAACACGTGGTCGTAATGTTTGATTCTGCCAAGATGTCACTAATGAGGCTTTGGTTACGTGTACATGTTCAGACTACCTCCCATTCCCACCTTCCCGCATGGATTCCCCCCTCTCCCCCAGACACAATGATGTTAAGTTGATCATTTGACAAGCACAATTTACCCTTGGTTTGTAGTTGGTATGTAGTCTCTAACCTTGTTGGTTGTCATGTTATATTAGGAATTAAGTGGTCTCGTATGTTCGAATTCATTGTCACATGGAATACGCTTACGCTTTTCATCAAACATAATGTTACGCAACCTCTTCTCACTAGATACGAGAGCGTGATTTCTTCTCTTCCTCTCATCTCTCGCACCTAAGCAAAGAAAGAAATATGTCGAAGAGCCCAAGCGGCGGTCATCTCAACCCTTGCTCATTGTTTTTGTAAGCAAACTTCACCAATAAAAATATTTCTCCCATCGAGACTTATTTTTAGAGATGTAACACTTCAACAAGTCTAATACGAGTCACGGCTGAGTTGGTAATCTTTGACAGCCCATCAGTCCGCAAATAAAAGAACGAAGAGAATTTGCGTAAAGTGCCCACATTCACACACAAGCTCGTAAATCTCGGATCTCCATCCGAAACAATAGACTTAGGTATCCCATGAAGCCGAAAAATGTGTGATACAAATAGTTTTGCCAAATGATCGGCCGTCACTATCTTCTTTACTAGTATGAAGTGAGCCATCTTGATGAATCTATCCACTATAGTCCATATGTCATGATGTCCACCCTAAGTCAACACATGACATCCATAGTTGTACTCTCTCATGGTTGATCTGAAAGTAAACATTGTAGAAGTTGTATCGCTCTGTACCTATCATACTTCACTTTCTCACATACCAAACAAGTGCGCACAAACTCATCCACATCCTTCTTGAGTTGAGGCCAATAGAAGTAACTCTTAATTGCCTTGAGCGTCTATTCCTCTACGTCCAACAATAGGAGGATTATGACAATGCATCAACACCTTTTGCCTCCAAGCTCGTGTAACACACATGGCTTTACGTATCAAATAACCGTCCTTGAGACAATATATATACATATGCCTAGATGAATCCAGGATAAGCCTAGATTCACCCTTAAAGAAAAGTGCGAGGTATAGACACATGGTAGTCACTTTCACAAGTTTGTGACGTTGCATGCCCAACTTGAAAGATGGGCCGAGAAGATTAGGGGTTTAGAGTTTGAAAACTTTAACCCAGACTAACTTGAAGATTATGGCTGAGGGGCCTAAACACTAGAAATACAAGCGTAAGGACAAACCGCAAATTGCGTAATTTCCAGTATGTTGCTTACGTGGCATGGTTGTACAGATGTTCTGCGTTTTACGCAGACAGATTGTTGACGTGGTAGTATGGACAGTAGGGAAATTGCGCATGCTTTTGGTAGCAGATGCTTTTAGTGCCAAGTGCTTTTGAACCAGAGCTTTTGGGGCTTTGCTTTTGGGCATCCCTTGTATAGTTTAAAAGAGTCTTGAGGACCATTCTCTGGAGAGGATCTCAACGGAGAGTCTCGGAGAGCTGGACCCTCCGGGAGTTGTACCTTTGTGAAGTAATAATAAAGAAATACCGAAAGGGGCACCAGTCTTTGGGGCCAATGTATGTGGGGACGGAATTCTGTCGTTCCGTGTCGACTCTCTCTCTTGGGATAGTTTCCTACGACGTTAGAATTCTCTTCTTCTTCTTCCTCTCTCTCTCTCTCTCTCTCTCTCTCTCTCTCTCTCTCTATATATATATATATATATATATATATATAATATATATATATATATATATATATATATATATATATATATATTCAAGTTCAATTATTTGCAAATTTTATTCATATGTTGCTATCGATTTCTCGCGTGGAGTGTCCAAGCGTATAACAGTCACCCACAAGACAATATAACCATCAGCTCCATCATGCACAATATTGACTAAATACCACAACATCCCCACTAACGTTGGTGTAGAACTAGGTACTAACATATGCTCCCATACACAACACACCATATGCGCACACACAAGAGAATACATCAACACAAAGTTCAACGTACTAAGTTTTTGTCATGACTCAGGAGATCAAGGACAGACTTAGCCATAATGAAACCTAGCACTAAAAGAAGCATTGAATCCAAAAAACTAGCAAAAAAAAGAGGTAGTTGATAGGGCATAAGCACCACAAAAGATAGAACTCCCCACTCTACAATATGTCGAAACTCCCAAAATCCAAATTTGAAACGTACTACTCTCGCATCTCATAAAATTCATGATGAAACATTGTTGTAACCACTAATATCCATGGCTTGCAAAATACGGCATATGCAACCGCATTCTGCCCTTCAAGTACACAATTTGAAAATGAAACTGAGACATGATGTTTTACCCATCTCATCTATTTCTTTGACAACTTCGGTTGAGACAAGGAATACTTCAAACTCTGATAATCCGCGGACACTGTGAAATTTGCACCGAGCAAGTAATGTTTCCATTGACTCAAAGCATGTATCACTGCTAAGAGCTCTTTCTCATAAAAGTATGCAACTCTCTTAGTCTTCAAAAGCATCCAGTCCTCATAGCTACTACACGGCCATCTTGCATCAAGACCACTCGAAATTTACTCCCACAAGCATCCCAATAAACGTCAAAAGGCTTCTACAAATCTAGTAGAATCAATACGGACCCCATGGTCAACTTTTGCTTGAGCAGCTTAAATGACGGATCTCTCTAGGTTTAGGTCCCAAGTGAATGGTCTTTCTAAGGGAGTGTAATAACGAACATATCCGCAAAATTCGAGATAAAATGCCAATAGTAAGAACATAAGTCCAAGAAGCTCCTCACATCAAGCACATTCTCCAATGTAGGACAATCGTGGGCGTGCAACGGTGTCCACAAAATTCCAGATTAACAGCCGATAGTAAGAACATAATCCCAAGAAGCTCCTAAAGAATTCTCTTCTGTCTGTTAATCACCAATCTATGTTACCTGTTACCTTAACGCTCTACACACTCGAGTCAGATGCTCCCTATGAACATCAGACCTGGCAAGTGGCATGATATGAAAGTCATCATGTCCAATGTAATCCTGACAATGCAAGCAAAACTTGCCTATGAGAGGTGTACCCTCATGCCCTTGTGCCGCTAACATTGCGTCCATCTATGGCCCCATCTCCTTGAGCTTAACTCTCAGTCAAGCTTGGTGGAATAAAGTTAGCTTTGGCTCCATTGTCAATGAAAATCAATCCCATACTTTGCCCCATGCTTTGCAGAGTACGGTACTCTCATTTTCTTGATCCTTGGGCATCCCCATGAAATTTGTTACAAGTCTTGCTTTGGTCTTTTCCTTCCTTCCTGCCCACTCTTCCGCTGCCTTTGAAGTCCTGGCCTTGTCTGCTAGCACTTCCTCTTTCTTTGGACACTTTGACAAAGTGTGCCCAACCTCCCACAACCATAATATTTCCCTTGCCAAGCCACTCTGCCTTCTACTAGGCAGAAATCTGTGGAATAGGTGACTTCTCCCATTGGACAACCTTTTAACCTTCTCCTTACCTTTAGAGGTCCCTTTCTCAACTAACTTAGATGCCAAAGCACCTGGAAAGTCAAAGAAACTATAAGCAATAAAAACTAATTTAGATGCCAAAGCACCTGGAAAGTCAAAGAAACCATAAGCAATAAATATATGTTGAAAGCATGGGCCATAAGCCCGAAAATGTTGTAGGACGAGTGCTTCAAACAATAACTTCATAGCTCCTCAAGTAAGTCACGACAATACCACTCCATTTGCTCTTCTAGAGAAACCTTTGTGAAAGAAGCTATAGGTAGAAATCTTTGAAGTATGCCGTCCAAAGATGGTTCCAAGCTGTCTAAATCTTGACTTCGTCCTTTGACATCAACCATAGAGATGAGAAAAGTCGCTTGAACCCATTCAACTACACAATGTCAAATCATGCAACAATAGTGTTGACCACCAAGTCTATGCATTCCCCTTCCGATGAGAGGCTTCCTTTGTCACAAACTGCTGACATGTCAAAGCCCTGAAGAATGGAGCCAGGCCTAAACCCTAAGAAGAACAAGTAACAAAAGAAGAAGTCCTACTAACTTATGGGGACCCCGTCCGATGGGGCCCCAAGTGACATAAAAGGATTAAAATAAAGCAGGACCCGCACACATGCGTAGCAACTGATGATGTGGCAATTTCCGGATTTTCCGCTGACACTGCTAACATGGTGACGTGGCAATTGTACAAAATTCCGTGATTTACGCTGGCAGCTTTTTGGCACTGCTTTTGGACCAGAAGCTTTTGAGTTGAAGGCTTTTCATGTAAACTACTTTTCATATATCAAGTGCCTTTAAATATGTGCAAAGGGCTCATTCTCTGGCATGCTTCCTGGAGAAGGTGTAGACTTTGGAGTACCTGTTGATACAATATAAAGAAATACCGAAAGGGGCGCCAAGGTTTGGGGCCAATATTCTCTGGGATGGAATTCCGCCACTTCGTGTCGCGTCTCTCTCTCTCTCTCTCTCTCTCTCTCTCTCTCTCTCTCTCTCTCTCTCTCTCTCTCTCTCTCTCTCTCTCTCTCTCTCTGTTCAGTTGTTATTGAAGTGCTGAAAGTCTGTTCTTTTCTATTCGGCCACTCCGTGTCGCGTCTCTCTCTCTCTCTCTCTCTCTCTCTCTCTCTCTCTCTCTCTCTCTCTCTCTCTGTTCAGTTGTTATTGAAGTGCTGAAAGTCTGTTCTTTTCTATTCGGCCACTCTCTCTCTCTCTCTCTCTCTCTCTCTCTCTCTCTCTCTCTCTCTCTCTCTCTCTCTCTCTCTCTCTCTCTCTCTCTCTCTCTCTCTCTCTCTCTCTCTCTCTCTCTCAGTTCAGTTGTTATTGAAGTGCTAAAAGTCTGTTCTTTTCTATTGGCATGTGGTGCCCGTCTTGTGACAGTGGTATCAGAGCATCAAGCGTGTGCTTTTTTTAAAATCATACCGGTCCTACCAAAGAGCAGACAGAGCAAACCGGCGCTTCCAAAAGTCTACTGGAATTTTATTTGAAGTATCTTTTGGGCCCCGATCCCAGACCTATTAGGCACTCCCACCCTTCATACATCGCGCATCGGGCGCCCTCCCGTCTTCACCGCTCATGTCTTACAGGGCATAAGCCATAAAGATCACTTGCAAGAGAAGGATCCAAGATTTGTTTCGCACTGCTATGCAGTGATGGATGTCTATAGCTACCAAGCCGCACACTCCAAGGACTTGGCAAGCTTTCAAGAATTTTTTTTTGCCCAAAGTTATATGGTTTCTGATATCTTCCTTCGGAGTGCAACTTCTGGCAGAGTGGGGAATCCCAAAATGCTTGCCATGGAAACCCTCGCAGATTATATCTTGAAATTTCTCGACATCTCTCAATAGATGTCTCTTCTCGAGCTGATAACCTTGGAGGTCTAATGTAATTGCTATGTCTTCGGACTACCATCGCCACCAGAGGAACATTGTCTGTCCAAGAGCTGATGGACGATACTATGGTCGGCTACGACCTTATGGAATGAATCTAACCCTAATTTTTGGTACAGGTTTCAGGATGGAAAGTCAATTGACTTTTCGAGCTCGACTAATGTCGAGATTTCTTTTTAAGTTTGAAATCTGTTTGAGAACTTGTTTGGTGATCCTGTTTGAAATTTGTTTGAAATGGATGGTATCTGTTTTGAACCTGTTTTGGTGCCGATTTGAAATGTTTGACTCTGGTTTTGATACTCGTTTCATTGATTGGTGATTTTACTCCCTGAGAAATGCTGTTTTGGTATTGTTTGAACCTCGGAACGATGCACGCTGATGCCTGGGGAGCGTTTCGTTGTATGTTTGAAAACCTCGAAACAATGCAGGCCAATGCCTGGGGAGCGTTTCGTTGTATGTTTGAAAACCTCGGAACGACGCAGGCCGATGCCTGGGGAGCATTTCGTTGCATGCTAGAAAACCTCTGAACGACGCAAGCCGATGCCTGGGGAGCGTTTGGTTGTACAGTCCTCTGAACTCATGGCCCAGACCTTTTTAGGTTATTTGCGGGGGGGGTGATGAGGTAGTCGTTGAGTAGCTTCATACCACAGACCGTTTGTCTCGGGGGAGTGCTCAACGACACTGTTTTGTTGTGTCTTGTAACATGCATAAGTAAGCAATTGTAAATTGTGTTGCATTGTGATGTGCCAACTACTGAATATTCCTAACTGGATGAGATTGCCTAGGTATGTATTTAAGTGCGGTCTGGGTGTGATGGCTAATTTTACTATGCCAGCATATCAAGAGCTCCGAATTGGACGAAAGGAGAAGCCAGCTCCTTGATCAAAAGAGCCGAAAGGAGAAGCCAACTCCTTAGAAAAAAAAATAGCGAACTGATTGTCCCTCAGAATGACCCTTGAAAAGTTTTGAGCTAACTTGGGTTGTTTTGCAGATAGGCTGTAATCGCGGACGATTACTTTCTTTCAAGAAGGGGGGATGTCACAAACTGCTCACGTGTCAAAGCCCTGAAGAATGGAGCCAGGCCTAAACCCTAAGAAGAACAAGTAACAGAAGAAGAAGTCCTACCAACTTATGGGGACCCCGTCCGATGGGGGACCCAAGTGACATAAAGGGATTAAAATAAAGCAGGACCCGCACACATGCGTAACAGTTGATGACGTGGCAATTTCCGGATTTTCCACTGACAGTGGCGACATGGCAGTTGTATGAAATTCCGTGATTTACGCTCGTAGCTTTTTGGCATTGCTTTTGGACCGGAAGCTTTTGAGTTTGAAGGCTTTTCATGTAAATTGGTTTTCATAGGCCAAGGGCCTTTAAATATGTGCAAAGGGCTCATTCTCTGGCATGCTTCTTGGAGAAGGTGCAGAGTCTGGAGTATAAAGAATACCGAAAGGGGCGCCAAGGTTTAGGGCCAATACTCTCTGAGATGGAATTCCGCCACTCCATGTCGCGTGTCCTCTCTCTCTCTCTCTCTCTCTCTCTCTCTCTCTCTCTCTCTCTCTCTCTCTCTCTCTCTCTCTCTCAGTTCAGTTGTTATTGAAGTGCTAAAAGTCTGTTCTTTTCTATTGGCACGTGGTGTGTGACGCCCCAGAATCTGGGCGCGTCGGGGAGGGGACCTTCAAGGGCCCGACGGGGATTTATACCCGCGCGGGCGGAGGGGACTTCTGTCTTCAAGGGCCCGGCGGGGATCGACACCCGCGCGGGCGGAGGGGACTTTCGTCTTCAAGGGGTCCTGGCGCGGACGGCACCGGCTCAGGAGGGCCCGGCTCGGACGGGACCGGCTCGGGTCAAGTTGCCTTCACGGGGGCCCGGCTCGGACGGGACCGGCTCGGGCGTGGTTGCGTTCCATGGGTCGACGGCCGTTTGCGTTTCGCGGGTCTTCGCGGGTCTTGCGTTCCGGGTCCCTAGCCCCACGTAGCCTCAGGCTCCGCCGCACCGCCGGCGGGTCATAGCGTGCCCCGGGGAACCTTGCGTGGAGTCCCCACGGTGCGCGAGTGCGTGGAGTGAGGCTACCGTGTCTAGGTGGGGGGTCCCCTCCCGTGGCCGTTCTCGGGAGGCTCATACCCCTTATATGGTGCCCGTCTTGTGACATCCTTCCTCACTTTGGAAGCCTCTATAAAGTTGCTTCTAGCAAAGGCTACGCCAAACTCTTCAATAAAGCCTAAAGCTTTAAAAATCCGGAAAAAGTATCAAACTTGACACTTTGTCTACCATCCTTGAAATCTTTCTTTGCCCTTTTAGGCTCCAAGCCATTATACATAGTTGATTGGAATATGGCTCCGATCTTTCTCAAAGATATACCAAAAGCAGAAGGAAACTTGTTTCTTCCTCCTCATCATCATCATCATCATCATCCTCGTCTTGATTACCCTCGAGATATCCAAAGTCATCTCTCTATTTGCGAGGAAGGGCTCTCCTATTCCGAGGCCGCCAGATCTCCTCTTCTTCCTCGTCAGTGTCGTCCAAGTCTGCCTCAATCGAGGTCGTCTGCCCCTTAGCAATACTTACACCTACCGGTGCCGTGAGAACCAAATGCATCAGCACGAGCACCCTCAATTGCCATGTCGAAAAAGAAGACTTTTTGCATACGAAACCCAGAAAAAAAATTCGACTCATGTCACTTGCAAGATGGAACTTACCCCATACTTTACCAATTGTTGGTAAGCTTGTCATTGGATCTCTCCTTTGGATTTCATCTTCATAGATAGAAGAATTGGAACCCTTCTTGTTAGTAGATATATTCCGCTTCGCCTTAATCTCTGTCTTGGATTTAGGGTTAACTGCACCCTACATCTGATTGTTATGGATCAAGTCATCATGTGCTTAGCGTAAAGAGGATCCATGGAAAAAGCAAGTGATCCATGTGGAGCTACACTTCTTTGCGCTTCTAGTTTGCACCCTCAACGTGGTCAAGCTTTCTGGGTCGGGCTTCCACAACGGGATTGGGATTACTCTCCTCTGCACGTGTTGCCTCCTCATCCTTTGCTTCCTCTTCCACTTCTTCGTCTACTTCCCAATCAACAACAGACCCACAATTAAACTGAGCACAACAAATACTTGAACTTGGAAAGAGCACAAACACAAAACACCCTCGGGCAGAGTACTCCACCTAGCTGCACTCGCCACTTAGTCAGACACCCCTCGATACTTCTTTATTTCTTTATCACAGACAGAACTCTCGGCCAACCGCTCTGCAATCTGCAACCATGCAATGATCTGCAGAAAGGCTCCCAACACCTCACTTATAAAGGCACACAAGCCAAAAAGCAACCACTATGGAAAAATTGACGCCCATAAGCACGAGCACCCAAAACGTCGACGCTTTCAATAACTGTCTTAAAAAAGCAACCCCGCCCTACACGCCACATCAACACTTGCGTTTTGCACCATGTTTCCTGTCGCGTTTTGCGCATAGCCAATCTCATATTCAAGTCCTTTGCTCCGATCAAGCTCCAATGGCTCTACTCTTCCGGTCTGGTATGGTCCACTTTCAACGACAAGCACATTGTACAGGTTCATTAATTTTTGACCACAAAATACTACTTTAAGAAAAACATTCACCAAAAAGCACTTCTCCTTGTATATACAACAAGGTTAGAAGCTCAAAACACAAACTATGAATAACTTGTGACAAGGTGGGAATGGGGTGATCTCTCCCTTGGAGGATTTCATTATCCAAGTGCACGCTTTTTGGAGGTTTCTCAAACGAGAGCACCAAATTATCCATACAAGGCCATAGAATGGGCATATACTTTGTGAACCTCCTTTGTAATCGTTAGCTCCATCCATATACTTTGTGAGCCTCCTTTGTAATCGTTAACTCTATACATGGCCATAGAATGGTTCTTTCATAACTCCATCATATACTTTGTGAACCTCCTTTGTAATCGTTAGCTCAGCCATAGCAACAGAAACCTCCAAGACACGATATATGCCTGCTTATAAAATTTGTAGGATAGTATCCATGGCTCATTCTTGAGCATCAAATATGGAAAGATCAACGAATATGCTTCTTCTCCGGCCACATAAAATTGTATGGTGACTGCAGATCAACAATATGAAGTATTGACCATTGCCAGTGTCACAAAGAGATGATGTGGCATGCCCAAGCGAGAAATCAATAGCAACACACGGACAAAATCTACAAATAATTGAACTTGACTAGAGAGAGAGAGAGAGAAGAGGAGAGTCGACACGATACGGTAGAGTTTTGGACCAAGACGCACTGCCCCCAAGACAAGCGCCCCTTTCGGTATTTCCACGCTTCTCAAAGTACAACTCCGGAGAATCCTCTTCTCCGAGACTCTGTGTCCAAATGCTCTCTGTCACACCTCAATAGAAAAGAACTTGTATCCTTTTTCTATTAATCTTAAATTTTACAAGTGTTTTCCTTTTATAAAACAAGATAGCTAGAACGGTGCACCATAGTATGATCACCGATGAATAGTCACAGGTTAAGGTGGACCCACACAGTGGGTTAGTACATAGATAGTGCACACTCCCACCTAGATAACCCAATAGGGCGCCTGTGACTTGTAACTCGTGCATATCGGGATCATACTTGCACATAGAAAGGGTTGATGCATTGGAGTGTGGGCTAGGTCTGCCTGAAAAGACAATTACAATCAACAAGATGGCATGATAATGAAGATTGCTCATTGTGCATATGTAGGCTAAATGCATTGAATGCTTTATCTCCTCATAGATATGTTAAATCCATGTTTTGAAGCAAAAACCATATTGTACTCAGAAAGAGCTTTCAATTGATACCCATATTAATGTGTGTTTTTAGCAGTTCCAAGATGGAAGATTCTAGAAGAGAGATTCTAGAAGGAAGGTTCCAGAAGGAGGACACGTGGCGGGACACTTGTCACAAACTTTCCAAAAGATGAGACACTTGTCAAAAAGCTTTCAAAGGAAGAGACAAGTGTGTGGATACTTGTCAAAAATCTTTTAAAGAAAGAGACAAGTGTGTGGACACTTGTTATGCCAACTTTATCTTTTACTAAACACTTGTCACAATCCTCTTCAACTTTTCCCTTTTCTCTTGAGCAACTTCTCTATAAATAAAGCCCCTTTCCCTCTCATTTTCCCATCTCCTAGTTGCCGAATTTTCCTCTACCATCAACCCAAGAAACCCCCTTCATTACCATCACCATCTCTCTCTACGCTTACTATTCCTTCATCCTCAAGAAGCCATATCTCTCTCTCTCTAGCTTGCCGTTTTTCAGGGCAGCACACCTATAAATCTGAAAATTCTGCTCTTTCCCTTCAGTTTTACGCTCTTCTATTCATCCTACAAGCAACCAAAACACTAGATCTCTTCTCTAGCATACGCAGCAACTAAATTTTATCTTTGTACATATGTTTGAGAAGTTTACTAATGTTTACTTTTATGCATGTGCACACAGCATCTTGCATGATCTACGAGTGTGAGTCTACTTGAACTCACTCTCCGGTTGATTGTAATTGAGCTCAATCCTAAGGTACTTGTACTTGGGTTGAGTAGAAATCTAATTCCTTGGGGGGGGGGGGGGGGGGGGTTTGCCCATCTTCAACCCTCATTCTGCCTCTTGTCTCTTTGAAGTGTTGTGATTTAATATTTTGTCAAGTTCTTTAAGCACTCTTAGTTGTTCGGGGCTCTTACACTCTCCGAGAATGAGATCCCAAGGGTCCTTATAAACAATACAAGGGATGTCCAAAAGTAGAGCCCCAAAAGCATTTGATCCAAAAGCATTCACACCCAAAAGCCCATGCAAAAAGTGCAAAAGTCAAGCGAAAACGCGAATATCCGTATAACCTACCACGTCATCTTGTCAACGCGATTTGCAAAAGTCGAAGGCAAAGTTCAAGTTTTTGGTTATTTGGGTTTAGGCCCCTCGGTCGGTGCTCATAAGTTTTGTAAGTTGAAAGGGGTTAGGATTTTTAATCCCTCCCCTCTAAGGCCTCTCGTTCCATCTTCTAGGTTCAATTCCTCTTGTCCATTCAGCCAATTCTTTCTAGTTGGGCATGCCATATCATCTCTAGATAGGGCAGAACCCATTACATTCCAAAGAGAACAGGGACAAGAATATAGACCACACAAACTAATGCAAGTTGTAACCACCATGTCCCCTTCGGTGTACCAAAACATAGACTCTACACCATCCATCTCCACTATATCAAGGCGATGCAAAGTCCCGACAAGATATCCACTATAGACACGTGCAAACCGGGCTTCAAAGCTGCAAGCACCCTCCCGTGGAAAACCATCTTGAAACTCCTCTACAAGGGCAGATACACCATTTGAAATAAAGCCAAAGTAGAGGGGGCTGCCTGAAACTCCACCAAGGTGCCACGCACAAACCGACGCACACGAGTCTCCTCTTGCCTTCAAAACGCAGCCCCAATCTCGTCCGACTCCTCCCTAAATGAGAGAGAGAGAGAGAGAGAGAGAGAGAGAGAGAGAGAGAGCTCAACCCTTGGGGGGTGATGCAAGGTGCTATGCACAATCTGACCAAAATGGGGGCACCCCTCTCCCCTAAATAAAGGTAAAGCTCAGACTCCGCGCACATACCCCACGACCCATAAAACTGGGAATTTGAAGAGTCGCTAAGCAATAAATAAGGCATCCAAACAAGAAGCCCTCAAGTGGCTTAACCACACAAAAATTCATAAATCCTCCTAAGGCTTAGACCTAGTAGAACCTCACAAGGCCGGGCACAGCCTCAAAGAAACCCTCTCTCAATGAATCTAAACCAGAAACTCAAGAGACAACCTCCTGAACACTTGGGTATATATCCACATACACACCTATACATATGTAGTTGGTTTCCCTTGATATATACATAAACATTTAATCACCCTTCATATATTGAAAATCACAATTACATGCTAATCGTCTGATACCAAATATCATCCACTCAGCCTTTCAATGAACGTACATCGAACCCTGAGCTCAGCCCAATGTACAAGCATTGAAAATTGAAATTTCTTTGGGTGTAGAAAACAAGGTCAAATATCGTTTCGTAATATTTTGCCAAAATGATTTAGGCACTTCAAGGTCTCAAGCTATCGCCAAAACATGTAGGCACTTTTGACTCTTAAATTTTCACACACAATGAGGTTTTGACACATGTTATAGCACCAAGCCTTCACCAACTCCTACTATAAGATAGGTCAAATACTTTCCATAAGAGACACGTAGTCATTGGCGGTCTATCCTCAAACCAAAGTTAGGAGGAGGGATACATTTGCAAATATGTACTGAAATCCAACGGTAAAGTATTTGCCTGAGGGTATCTAGAGCTAGCGATGCTATCAATTGTGAGAAATTCAGTAACCTAGCTCCAACCTTAGAGGCTCCACCATGTCCAAACTAGTGACATACTCTGACTCCCAATACACTTCGCCAACTTTCTTTTTCTGTCTGAGAGGCACGTATCATTCTTGTGCACTGCCTCAGAGAAAAAGCACTTAATGGTAAAGTCATGATTTGCCTGAGGATATGTAGCTAAAGACGTAGCAATTGTGAGAAATCCAGAAACCTGCACTCCATCCTTCGAGGCTCCACCATGTCCAAACTAGTGACACTCCTTACAATACACTACACCTAGTTCCTTTTTCTGTCTGTGAGAGGCAGGTATCATCTTGTGCCTTCAGAGCGCTCTCTCTCTCTCTCTCTCTCTCTCTCTCTCTCTCTCTCTCTCTCTCTCTCTCTCTGTGTGTGTGTGTGTGTGTGTGTGTGTGTGTGTGTGTGGTGTGTGTGTGTGTGTGTGTGCGCGCGCGGATATACGCACCTGAAGAGTATAGACTTTGTCGCCATTCTCGTTGATGTAGAACATGAGATACATGATGATTATCACGTCTACGAAACAGCACTGCTCTGTGAGTCGACTCCCTTTCTGAACCCCTAGCATCCCTCCTTGTTATTAATTAAATGATCACAGTTTATATTTCCACGTGGTTAATTTAGGATGATATGGAGTGGCAATGAGAGTGTGTGTGTGTGTGTGTGTGTGTATATATATATATTTAGAGAGAGAGAGAGGTCTCTCCATTTTGTAAGAATCGCAATGAGATTCTTTCTTATAAAGGGAGGTTAAAAAAAATTGGAGCACTCTCTCCAGGTCTCAAGGTTAATTTATATTTACACGTAGTTAATTTAGGATGTCATATGTGCATGTGCCATATGGAGTAGCAATGAGAGTGTGTGTAGGTCTGTTTAATTTTGGAAAAGGGTCAATTTGTAAGAATCGCAATGAGATTCTTCTTGTAAAGGGGGGTTTGAAAAAATGGAGCGTCGTCTCAAGGTCTCTCTGTCTCACATGCCGCGGCTCCCTCCCTCTTTCCCCCATGTGTAGACTCCCGAGAAGTCCAGATGCTTCGTGCTCTAGTTTGCGAAGGTGGTTCCCCCCCCCCCCCCCCCCCCCCCCCCCCCCCCCCCCCCCCCCTCTCTCTCTCTCTCTCTCTCTCTCTCTCTCTCTCTCTCTCTCTCTTTGTGTGTGTGTGTGTGTGGTGGACAACTGCAGCTCTCTTTTGCACACTCATATAGCAGTAGAGTTCTCTCTCTCTAGAGAGTTCAACACGTCTTCCTCTTTTATATTGCAGAGGGGGGAGCCAGAGGGTGTGAGGAGGGGTGGAGGGAGGAGCAGCAGGAAAGGAGGGAAGGTGCAAGACAAGAGGGTAGATGGCAGAGGAGAAGGGGGAAGGACAAGGGAGTTGGGAGGCGGAGACAAGAAGGCAGAAGGAGGTCTCTCTCTCTCTCCCCCTTGTTTGTGTCCTGTGGAAGAGGTGCAAACATAGAGTTTTTTTTTTTTTTTTTTTGGGGTGTGTGTGGGGGGGGGGGGGGGGGGGGGGGGGGGGGGAGAGGGAGGAAGATTTTGGAATATCCGGTAGGAATCTCAATATGTCTTGGATTTTTTTTAAGTCAAGCAAGTATATAGGATAAAGAGGTGTGTGTGTGTGTGTGTGTGTGTGTGTGCGCGCGCGCGCGTGCACGCGCGTGTGGTGTTCTTATTAAGAAACAACAAATTTACCATCTAAATAGAGTACTAAATAACGATTGCATATCTTGTCCACAAAGGATGTTGGAAATACAACCACAAGAATGCACTTGAATATGGAGAAGATGAAGAAGAGGCTCAAGGGCATACAACGTGAGGAGTCGTATTATCAAGTGTGCTAATGTAAAAATAAAATCTGGCCTAGAAAGATGGTCATACATGCAAGCCACAGGAAAAAAGGCCTCCTAAGTGAGGGAAAAAAGTGGCATGGCGGTCCTAGGTGTGTTCATACACATCACTACCATAATAGGACATGCAAGACTCTATGTGGCCAATCCACAAAGCAGAGTAAGCCCAAAGCTTTGCAAAAAACTTTGAGCTTCTCATAAGGAAGAGCCTTTGTGAAACATCCGTTAAAGCATTTGCACATAAGCCACGCTACCCTCTCTTGCAGAGAGTCTCTCCCTAACATAATGATAACGCACCTCAAGACGCTTTGTGTGAGCATGGAACACGAGTTCCTTGCAACTTCTAAGCACTTTAGCTGTCAATGAAGATAGTGGGAGGATATTGGTGGTAAACACCTCATACACACTCAAGTCATAAGGCATCTAAGCCAAACACACTCAACCATAGCTATGAAAAGCTGCCCTATACTCAGCCTCACAACCAAACATAGCCATTGTCGAGTGCTTCTTGCTCAACCAAGACATGCTTGAGTTGTTGAGCATGAAACTTAAACCACTAATGGGCACTCATGTGTCACACCAATCAATCTAGTTACTTGGTAAGCCTAATGAGGTTTTTTTATTTCTGGAACCTACAAGCAACCACGTGGCATAATCTAAGCCATTGCCCACGACCCCAAGTCCCACGGCCAGAGCATATGCAATGAAACTACGTAGTGTTCTATAATGATTATTACTTTCACGCAAAGACAGCACTTATACACAGCTCCCGCGTTAAAAACCTCTGGCTGCACAACAACAATGACTGCTTTTTCCTTGCGCCAAGTTCATTGTCGCTTGCACGATAACCTCCTACCACGATCCAAATCGTTTCCTATTTATAATGAGCTCACACATTCTCTTAATTTTAATATTATGGCTAAAAAGTAATAGCAGCAGCTGAAAGCTCTAGAGTACTTGTCCACCGAAGGTCCGCAAAGAGCTACAAGCCAACATTTTTTTTTCTTAGAAAGTCTAGCAGAGTTGATCATGACCTTGCCCAGAAGAGTGAGAAGTAGAAAACGCTTTTGAGAGCCTCAGAGAGAATTATGGCGCTAACTATTGAGCTTCCTAAGTACTTCATCAAAAGTTTTCTCACCAACATGAATGTCGCTCTTCCCCTTCAAAGAACGACTAGAGACAAGACCTTTGTTGTTCTACCATCAAATAGTAACAGAGCTTCCCTGCCCTACGACATCACCTACAAGAAGACATTCCAAATGGGGAGCATGTCAATGACTTGTTTTGACCTATGAAGTGCACCCACAATTGGCATACATGCTAACCAACATGTTCTCAAAGCATGCACATTTCTCATGTACCCCACTAATGCGAATTTCACCATGAGCCTTTGTTGATGTTGGGATAGACCTTGCAATAACTGTAGTCCAAGAGACAATATTTACTTAGTGAGCCTAATGTACTCTTGAGCTTTGTCGAGACTACAAAAGACCACTTTCCATCATGTTAGCCATTGCCGTTGACAATCCAGATTCTATAATGCAAGTTGTTTTTTGCCTATATCATCAGCATAAGAAAATCTTGTGCAAAATTACGTGCCTTTTATCCCAGAGTCTTTATAAACACTGTTGCAAAGCCAACATCCTTATTTTTCAAGCGCTCACAATAAAATTTTCAAAAGGGGTCTGCAAGAAGTATCTCGATCTCCTACCTCCGGCTTGTAGCATGGATATCACACACTTAGGTATCTCTCTCTCTCTCTCTCTCTCTCTCTCTCTCTCTCTCTCTCTCTCTCTCTCTCTCTCTCTCTCTCTCTCTCTCTCTCTCTCTCTCTCTCTCTCTCTCTCTCTCTCTCTGCCCTGACAATAGGTTGATGAGGTTGAGGTTGTTGACACTTGGTGGCCACACAGATGCTCTCTAATCTATCCATGATGTGGGGTCAATGGAGACGAATCCCTCTATGCAAGGAATAATCTACACAATGATGGATATTGCGGTATGAAAGACAAAGAGAGCATGATAGAATACTAAAGGAATTGTAGCCACAAGGATGATGATTGAAACATCACAAAGAGCATAATGATTGTAGGGATAGATCCAATGTATATGTTGGCAGTGGCGACGATGATGAATGCAGAGATGGGAGCAAGAGGGATTCAAAGTAATGTAGCTCATGCACATTTTTGGCAGTCAAAAGTGTGACTATGGGTTGAAACCTTAAGAGTTCTAGTCCCTCGTTTTGAAGGTCTTCAAAGAGCCAAGAGCCAACATTGGTTGCTCTGACGTAGGAGTGACGATGGCAAGTTTTGATGTGGTGATCCTTACACAGGCGAAGCTGTCCAAAAGCAAGCGGGGGGGGGGGAGAGAGAGAGAGACAATTCTCACGGTTACAGAGGGTAAGAGATGGGAACTCACAAATAGTGAGAGCAGGAAAGGTTCTCTAGAAGCATGGAAATCATGAACACAAAGATCAAAGCAGGAGCGATCGAGATGCAGCCACGACTCTAGCTTGACAACACTTTAAGCTTCGTTATCTTTATCCAATTCCCCATGCCTATGCATTTGCTTGGTCCAACACATAAAGCCTACAAGGTAGGGCACGACTTTTTGTTTCTAATAATTTTTGGAGAGACCAAGGTGCCAGCTCTCCACTTATGCATGACGTGCACTGTATAATTAGCAGTTTCACTCAATGACGCTTCATTGTAAGATGAAGTGTTTAACTATTCACTTGGGTTTATGTAGCTTGACACAAACATTCCTCCGGCTTGGACAATTGGACGACACCCATACACAATTATCTGGTCCTCAATGTTGTTTATTTTTTATAGTCTATTGATGCTTTTTGTATTTTTTAAGTTTGTCAATGCTTCCCTAAGTTTAGTTTAGCTACATGTTTTCCTCACTAGTACATGCTCAATTTCAATCATCATATCTATATATCAGATAGATACACACTTCTTTTCTCATAGTTGGGTAATTCAACTTATGTATTGTAGTACTCAATGCACTCTGTACATGTTTACTTTATTCCTAAGTGGTTGATTTCAATCTATGTATGTCCTTGTTTGGCAATGCATTTTATATATTGCAGTCCAACGTTCTTCTCTACATAACCATTCTTTAGCATGAGGACAACCCTGCAAAATCTTAGTGTTTCTCCTCATATATGTTTTGCATGATCGACAGCCAAGAAAACACATCTCTCTCTCTCTCTCTCTCTCTCTCTCTCTCTCTCTCTCTCTCTCTCTCTCTCTCTCTCTCTCTCTCTCTCTCTCATAAATAAGGAAAAATTGACTACCCGTGAATTAGAGTAAGATGGGCTCCCAATCTAGAGACTAAATGGATGATAATACGAGGCTGAATGGAAATCTCCAAGCGACTACAAAAGTAGGTCAAGGAGTAGGGTTTAAGCAAGATGATTAAGCTGCAACCCTTTGCTCGATTCAATTGCCCCCTTTAGTAGCCCTTTGTTATATAGTCAGCTCTATTGGACACAACTTGCTTCTTCCCAATGCTCATCAACCCAAGCTCAGCTATTGTTGTTGCCTATCAATTGGTTCTACTCATCTGCTCCAAAATCTATCAAAACACGTACGACAAAGAGCATTGCCTTGGTCTCACTGCTCAAACAGTTATAGAGAAAGCCATGAAATTGGACCATTTTATAGACAGCTTTAGAGGTATCAATCATCCTATATGTTTGATAAATACACATGCACCTCTTTTTTAACAATTTGTCAATGCACTTTGTAGTTTACTTTAGTGCTAGATGCTTGATGCCAATCTTTGTATGTCCTATTATGTTCTACAACAACACCCACCAAGCAAGACTAGTTTGAGTTAGAAAAAGTATGTAAAGTGGCAGCAATGACCCCCCTTGGGATAAACAATGCAAGATATATTGTGCCACTCAAGTAGCAAAAGATCTATGTAATTTCTCTCCAATGTGTAGATCTTGGGCTATGCATAAATCTACTCACCTACAGATTTGCATATTGAACATCTCGCCTCATAAAGCCTAGTCCTACTTTGTGCACCCATTGGATGTTGCAATTAAGCCTCCATTTGTTTAATTATGTGCTAATTTCAATAAGAATTTAGTGCTAATTAGGCTCCATGTTGTGCTAGTTTTGTGTGCTTTTGCTTGATTTTATTGCATAATTAGAAGCCATCTGTCGATTTCTTGAAGTGTGTGCTGAAAAGCTCTTTGGTCTAGCTCTATGTGCATGCGCACAGGGGTGCACACACGCTTGTAAGCTTATGGTGGGAGCCATTTGTTATAAAATTAGGGGAATTTATTTTTTCTTAAAAGTAGTCACTTTATGGAGGGATTTGCACGATCACCTATCCCACCACCTTGGTGTGTTCTCAAAAAATCCCTCATGCATAGCTGCATCTAAAACCTTAATTAGATTTAGCTTGCTTGAGGCATAAATTCACGTTAGCATAGATTACATTTTTGGGTGATCAAGCATCATTTCCACATGTATACATATTCAAACTAGCATGCTTATCAAAATAAAGGAAAACATTATTAGCATAAGATGACACAAGATTGAGGGTCAAATGTTATAAGGCTATGAATGACATGTTTTAATCGAAGTCGTTAGTTGATAACAACATGAAATACATGCTATCTGCCCACCAAGGTAGTATACATAGGATTGAAGAGGCTAAGATCTCCATGACCCAAGCAGCTTAGCCGTTTCCTTGATCATCATGTGTCATTCTCCTCTTCTTCAAAGCATCAATGAATAATCAATACAAGTATATATCAAAGAAAAGGATTCGAATCCATAGGGCTTTGGTTATGAGCTTGACAAGAAGAAGCTCCATAGCATAGTTGTATATGGAATACTAGTAGAGGCTACTAAGATTTCAGACAATCTCTGATAATCATGTATGATAACCTTTGTAATCTTAGAAATAACTTTTGATTTCGTCTATAAAGTTGTAGAGCTTAAAGAGAGCTAAATTTCCAATTAAATTTTTTTTACAATCCAACCTTGTATGAGCGAGTTATACCTGATTTCGTGAAGATTATATTTTCCTCCCGCTTTTCAAAAATAGTAGTTTGAAATTTCTAGGAGGAGGTAGAAGAGTCCAAAGTATGAGAGTATGAATGTGGAGGGTTAGCCTCTTTTGGGATTCTTTACGAGGAATATGAATGTTCTAGGCCCTTATGCCCATCCACCTACCCTTCTATCCACTTGTGGCAATCATCTTTTGGCACTTCCTTGCATGCCTCATTGTCCTTTGACACGTGCTTTCTCTCTCTTATAAGTCCTTTTTAGAGAAAGAAAACACATGGTAAAGCTTAAAATAAATCAAAATTCAATTTTGATGGCATACCCTTCCTTTGAAGTCGTAGTCAACCTCGACTATACATGGATCAAGTGAAAGATAGCCCATATTCATTTGGGATCCACATTTAAGCGATAATACTTTCCTTAGACTAGTTGGCAAGTATAAAAGGAGTTTTGGTGATGTAGTTTCATCACAAAAATTATATTAGAAAACATTTGTGCACACAAAGAAAATTTTGATGCACATTGAGAGAAAGTAAACATGCATTTTAAATCATTGATTATTCTGTATATTGATATCTTAGTATACATTTAAGCCATGAAGTAACTTGTGGTCTTGCAATAAAGGAAGAGAATCCTTTAATTGGGGTTTGTACATACATTTAGCATCCTCAAGTGCATAATTCCTAAACTTAATCAAATATCTACATCTGTCCACTTTGTAGAATGTTGTCTTCATGTTTAAGGATAGCTCAGGTCAAAGGATGTCCTCTTGCTCATCAAACTTTGGAGGATCCTCTTCAATGGGGTCCATTGAAAGTGTTCCTTAGATGGCTTAAGTAGAATCGCATGAAATGCATTATGTCTATGCCAATGCTCAAGCAACTTGAGTCTATAAGCTATTGCGTCATTGATTCTTTTTAGAATCTGAAATGGACTATAATGCCTCTTAGCGTGTTTAATATAGAAATTTGATGTCTTGTGGAGTTTCCTTGCCAGTTCTTGCCTATCTTTTAAGATAATCGGGCCTAAGGGAATCTAAGAAAAACCATTTTGCTTTCTTGAACTCTAAAGGTCTTCTATGCTTATGAGTAACTCTTTTTTACTTTTGTTGTGATGCTTGAATAACTTATTTTATCTTTTGAAAATCTCTCTTAATGTCAAACACATTTTCATCAGCTACAAACATTTTTTGATGCATTTTTAAACTAGGTGGAGGCTTGGGTGGTATTCAATTATCTCAAATAGAGACTTGCCTGTAGAAGTATGCAGCACCATTTTATTGTATGCAAACTCTAACAAAGGTAAGTATTTCTGCCAGTAGTCATCTTGGTCTTTCTCACCAACATAATTTCTTAGAAGATCAAGAATAGTTAAATTTGCGATTTCATTCTGGCCATCCATTTGAGGATGATACGTTGGAGAGAAATCAAGAAGTATCTCCATGTTTTCAAGTAGGCCCTCCAAAAGAGACTTGTCATACATCGATTCTATCAGAGACTATTATACTTGGCATACCATGGTACTTAAAAATTTGGGAAAAGAACAAAGTAGCCATGTGATGTGATTTAATAGTCTTGCACAAGAATATAATGAGAATGTTTACTAAATCAATCGACTATTTTCCAAATGGGCGTATTCCATGTATGCACTTTGGCAAGCCAAAGATAAAGTCCATAGAAATAATCTCCCATGGAGCTTCTAGGATCGACAAAGATTGCAACAATCCAAGGGCCTTGTGCCTATCATAATTGATCTTTTGACATACTATGCATTGCTCTACGTAGTCTTGAATGTCATGTCGCATAGTGGGCCATCATAAATAAGCTTCTATTGATTGGGTTGTGGCTTGAGTTCCACGGTACTTTGCATAAGGAGGTGCATGTGATTCATACATAACCTTCTCACACAAATTCTTTGTTATGCATAGTCATAAACCAAGCAATAAAAATCTATCCTTTCGTGAGAGGTTCATGGGTCTTGTCATTCTCTAGGTTACCCATGATAGATACATACTCTCCATCTTTTGCATAATTTCCAATCATGCTTGTAAGGTCATGACGGTATGCAATACAAATAATATTGACCATAGGAAAACATGAGAGTGCATTTACAACCGCATTTTACTTTCCCAGAATGTTAGCCTTGTGAAAATGACATTGTGAAAGAAAATTTCCCACCTCATTTATTTGTTGGTAAGCTTAGTTTGTGTGAGAAAGTACTTGATACTTTGATGGTCTATTCATGCAATGAAAGGTGTTATTGATTCCATGAATCTAATGCATGAAACGGCAAGTAGCCCTTTACATGGCATTGACATGGGTGAGAGTATTCACGATAAGATTGCTAGTCAAGAGTTGCTCCATATGTATGTTGAATGCTACCCTTACAAAAGTATAAAAGTTCTTGATTTTTGGGATGTTGTCTCTTGGAGTGTGTTGATTGCAGGATATGCCCAACATGGTTGTGGCAAGGAAGCTTTGAATTGTTTTAACTAGATGCAAAGCGAAGGCCTCTATGTAGATGCAAGCACTTGAAATCCTCTGCCCTTTTGTAAGATGTTGACATGGGTGAGGGAACTCATGGTGAGAGTGGTAGTCAAGGGCTCTTCAGAAAGATGTCGTTCTTGACACGGCTTGGCTTGATTAATTGCCAAAGGTGCTTTCCTTACAAAAGCAATAAAAGTTCTTAACGAGCTTTCCATGCAAAATATTTTCTATTGGAGCACATTGATTGCAGGATATGATGCACATGATTGTTGAAAAAAATCTCATCACTGTTTAGGGGATGTGAACAAAGAGAGATTTTCAAGCGAGCTCTAGAGAGAGGCCTTTTTGGGACTTTCAGTCAAGTGTTGTCTACAGTGAAAATGCTTTCTCAAGATCCTACTTGAGAGATCTTTCAGAAAGGAGCGCTTTTTTGTTTTTATTTTATTTTAAGAGAGCCTCAAACAACGTAATATATACGAGTGAGACTTCCTCCACCTCCGACAAAGTGGCTGCCTGCGGGCGACAGAAAGACTATCAAAGTATGTAAACTTGTTTACATCATTACAATGGTGGTGTGATATGAAGGAGAGTTACATTCCATCCCCCATAATCTCTCTCTCTCTCTCTCTCTCTCTCTCTCTCTCTCTCTCACACACACACACACACACACACACGCACACATACATACAAACATTGTAAACTAGTCCACCATCACACTTTCCCGACTCTCCACCTTTTGGTTCAACCACTATTGGTCGACTTCCTGGGTCAACCACCATATCCGACTTCCCTGCTTTTCTCTTAGCGTTCCACATGGTGTTGTAGCCTAAATATGGCAGCCCTAGGCAATGGTGGGTAGCAAAAAAATTCTCTCTCTCCCTCTCTCTCTCTCTCTCTCTCTCTCTCTCTCTCTCTCTCTCTCTCTTTTAAACATCTGAAGACAACTCTCAAAGAAGTAGAAAGTTACAATCTGAAGACAACTCTCAAAGAAGTAGAAAGTTACAAATTTTCATCTCATGTATACAACGAATGCCAACATCAACACCTTTTCTTAGAGAGAGAGAGAGATAGAGAGAGATAGAGAGAGAGAGAGAACTTAGAATGCCATGTTGGCTGCCATGCTGGCTGCAATGAGGATTGAAGGCTATAGTGAGGAGGGGAAGCCCGTGGCCACATGGATGTGCAACCACGTGGAGCTCTCCTCCGTCTCTTTAATATATATATCCAAAAAATATTTTGTCCATTATTTCTATAAGCTTTCAACATAATTCCCTCTATGTTTGGCAAACAAGACTTTCTTTAGTCGACACCACTTAGTTGAAAAACAAGAAAACACAAGCCACCATCATGTACTTGATTTTTTTATAAAAAAATCTAAAAAAAGAATTACAATTTTAAAAAATAAGTTCCCTGAGGGCAAAGAGATGCTTGGGATACAACTACTAAACATCACTCCTTGCTCAAGTGGTACGACGACAATTGAAGACTCGAAGTAGATCCTCGTTTGTTAGCTTGCTCTGATGGATAAACATATTGTGGTTCACATCCAAACCAAAGTAGCAAAGGAAGATGTAGTAAATATGCTTGCAAGCCATGTATGGTTTTCTATGTGCTCCTCGCTCTGCAAAGTCTCCACATGTACACATTGGGCTACTTGCGATATGAACTTCATACCTCCCACCTTGGACTTGTGAACTTGATGTTTCTACCACGAATTTCTCATGCATGTTTGTTTTAACAATAGTGTGTTGCACAATTTGAGCTTCCATGGTTACTGCTGAGTCAATTCTCTTGGAGGCTTGAATTGAAACTCCTGGCCAATAACGCGCATTGTTTGTTTCCTTAACTACAATCTTCTTTATTGTGAACCCTCCTAGCTCCAAATTCTGCAACTCAAAAGCAGTCAAGTTTGTTGCCATATGATGGGTACTTTAGCCGATCATTGAGTGTTTGTGTTACAAATTTGCCACGTGTGATCCACACTATCATCACAAAACCACATTAATTGTGCCTTTGAACCTTTAGCATGAGAAATATGTGCCTCACTTTCTCAAGTTTTGATACCCCAAAAGGATGGTGCAACAACACCTGTATCAATGTTTTTTGGTTCTTGACCCCAACCACCCCTGGCATTGGACTCTATTGCCCTTTGATATATGTCAAATTTCCCACGTTGTCTTATGCATGTCTATCTCCTCAACCACCAGTCCACCCTCTTGTTCATCGCCTTCTTGATTGGCCACCCTGGCAGCTGCTTGGACACCTCCACAATTACGCGGAATGTTTTGTGTCAGAAACTTGGGTTGATGTGAAGCATTTTCTTCCTCACAGTTCGCATTTAGCTTGTTTTTGCTTCCTAGATACTCTGATATTATCCCCTTAAACTGTTGTTTGTTGATAGAGAGGTGTACCTTGGAGTTGATCCTCAATCTCTCTTGCGATAATAGCAGCTGGTGTGGGTGCTCATCCTTGTTGTGCCCAACAAGCCAACTTTTCTAAGAAGGTCCAACCCCATGATACTTGCCCTCCACAAAAGCAAGCATTTCCTTACTTTGAAGCAAAGCGTTTGATAGATCAAACACACATGCATCATACAAGCTCAACATTTCTTTGTTGCCCTGGCCTGCAAGCCAACTTGCATGCTTTGTTTTGGCCAGGTTTGTAGTAGGAATGAATGATAGATCATCTACTTCTTGTAGCACAATTGTTTTTAGTGACAATATACACTGCCTATAATGAACTCTACCCACAATATGGTTAGGTAATGAAGTGTTTTTTCTAGTGAGGGTACCGTACATGTGACCAACTTAGCCAACAATCCATTTGCGACAAGTTACAATCTGACACTTTCCGAGATGTCCACCAAGCTCGTATGCTTCTGTAAAAGGTGGCTGCCTCATTCTTGCTCCTTGTGCAATGCCATAATTCATACATACGCTTGTGTTCATCATGGAAATTCCTATGTACATATTGAGTGGTGTGAATTTGTAAGCTTTGCTCCTAGTGAAACAAGGAAGAGCACTCTCTTTCTTCCATAACATTGTTAGGACCTTTGTTAAACACCATGCAAATTGCTTTCTAATTTTCTCCAGCCTCATCGACAGTGAGTCCTCTAAAATTAGCTAGACGACGTCCGTTATCCAACAACACCGCATTCAAAATTCCCAAAACATGATTTGTGCTTGCATGTCTTCTTCTTTCATCTCACATACAAAAATGGTTTGCATCTCTTGAATTCTGCATAGATGAAGGGTTGTTCAATGCCTCAAACAAACGAGAAAATATTAACAACTTGTTTGCAAAGACTCGCGCAAGATCATAGACATGTGTTGCCATTGTTGTCCACCCCACAACACTTTTAATGTGATCAAAGAAAACCCAGCTCCTTCGTAAGTCTCCATTCCCATCTTGTTGCATTCTATTGACTAGCTCGACACCAGACCCGAGTCCGTTGATCGACATTTTGAATACATGACACCTTTTAGTTAGATATGTGGATTGTGTTGGAAATAGCATGCCATGAAAAAATTTATATCCGCAATTGCTCTTCATCCTTAGCAACAATTGAGACTTAGTGCTAACTTCAATCCTTATAGAAGTGGCTTCTCTCATCAAGTGCTTAAACATGGTAATGTGGGCACTATTTGAAATGTTAGTCTACAAGAACGTTGAACATGTTCCTAGATAAGTTGCACTATTACCTTTGTGTATGGATCAATGGCCGCATCTCTTACGATGTAGAGAGAGGCTTGTTGCTATTTAGTGATTCTCTGTTTTCTCCGACAATTGCTCCCATCATCTGCTTTGCAAGATTCGACTGCAAATGCCTAGGACCAATCGTAGGTGTTTTTGACACCACACAAGACACAAGCTCCCTCGTATGTTGTATTGCACCTTTGTGTATGGATCAATGGCCGCATCTCTTCCGATGTAGAGAGAGGCTTGTTGCTATTTAGTGATTCTCTGTTTTCTCCGACAATTGCTCCCATCACCATCTGCTTTGCAAGATTTGACTGCAAATGCCTAGGACCAATCGTAGGTGTTTTTGACACCACACAAGACACAAGCTCCCTCGTCTGTTGTATTGCCGATCACAAAACACCCTTTGCAACATGGTAGTTATGGATTCTAAGGTGGATGAACAAGCACGTCCAATTATTCTCAACAAGTAAATAATAAACAATACAAGGACATTCCCGAAGTAGGACTGGACTTTGCCCACAATGGAAGCACCTCAAAGTTTCGTTTGTTGAGCTTAAAATACCTATGGACAAAATTGATGTCATCAAGTTCCCAGTCCAAGACGCCTCATTTGGGCGTTCATTTATTGCTCTCATACATCACGTGCTGGTTTTGCAGATAAGATGTCATCCACATTTACTTCACCTGATTATAGCCAGATACTTCATTCTAGTTGAACAAGCTTAACCCAACAATGGCCGTCAAACGTTTGTTCCATCCCCACCATTTTGAAAACACCATCTCGTACATGATCCAACTCATACATGAAATCACCATTATACACTTGTATTTCTACAACCTTCTCTTGATCAAACACCTAGAAATCATTATGTTCAGCTTGGAGTACTGGTGGTTATTTATCACTATGAACTGCAATGTACTCTGTAATTTCTCAAGATTGTTTGAACCATAAGGAATTTTTGTATCCTTGTTCTTTTCTTTTATCCAAACATCTTCCGTTGAAGCTCAGCACATAGAACAAGAATCCTAATTATTTTTATTGTGCATTGATCAACAAATCCTTCTTTTCTTCACAAAAGCTGCTAGATAGCTCAACCATTGCCACATTCAATGTTGTGGACATATCTACACCCTGTAGAGAAGGTTGAATCCAAAATAAATTGAAATTGATCACCAAATGTCACAACCACCATCTTTCACTTGAGTTTGACTATCTCCCTCAAGGGTAGACAGGATAGCAAACATCTTGCTATTACTACTGCCCCCAGAATCTCTAGGATTGACCATAGAAAATCTTGTAGGACAATCAAGTATTATTGATGCAACATAGAAAGTATCCAAAAACAAACTAATCTTGCATGATGAAGAAGAAGCCATTGCTGTGAGAGAGTTGTCATGGCTATGGCTAGATGAAATTTGTTACGCACAAAGGTTTATTTCTAGACAATTCGCAATACTTTTATCTCTTAGTCATTGCCCACCTCTCTCCATTCCCATTTGTGTGTCTAGTCATCTTGTTTATCTCTTCTTCTCTAACTCACTAGTTCTCCCACCCTTGTTCTCTAGCTCTTGCTCCACCCTCTCTCACATTTCACACTATCTTCCTACATTGTCACATCTCTCTCTCTCTCTCTCTCTCTCTCTCTCTCTCTCTCTCTCTCTCTCTCTCTCTCTCTCTCTCTCTCTCTCTCTCTTCCCTCTTCACTCAGTTACTTTATCAATCTCACTTTCATCCTCTCTATGCTTCTCTCATCATTACCAAAATATCCTTGTAACTAGTGGAAATTCCTCAAAACCCCCTCAAATAATAAAATCCCAATGTAACTCATAATAATAGATAGGAATGGAATTTTAGTTTGTACAAGGTCTCTCCAAATGAAACTGCTCGTCATTTTTTAGCACAAATGCCTGTATTTCTGAGCTCATTGGCAAACAATTTTGTGTAAGACGCTCAAAGATAAAACTCCATTGTCATAAACATTACACTATGCAAAAATTAGGGCAAATCTATTGGAAGACAATGCATTGGTATATTGAGAATTTTTGAAATCTGAGGGGTAGTTTGGTATTTTTGACAATTTTTAGGAGTATTTTTCTTATTCCCATAGAAGAAGCATACAATCTCTATCATTCCCTCCCTCTAGGTCTCTCTCTCTCTCTCTCTCTCTCTCTCTCTCTCTCTCTCTCTCTCTCTCTCTCTCTCTCTCTCTCTCTCACACACACACACACACACACACACACACACATGCTTGAGCAATCTCGGTGCTAACTTATATTTAAAAAAGGCTCTCTCACTAACTTTCTATTCCCCTCCTAATTTTTTTCTATCTCCCTCCTCGTAATCTCTCTCTCTCTCTCTCTCTCTCTCTCTCTCTCTCCTCTCTCTCTCTCTCTCTCTCTCTCTCTCTCTCTCTCTCTCTCTCTGTCTATCTCTCTCTCTCTCTCTCAGTGTGAATGACTATACGCTACTCTTTAAAGCCATCATGTATCACATAAAGAGTTTTTTGTTTGACCAATGGACCCCGAAATCAGATCATCGGACCTTATGTATTGACCTTTCATGTGGAGAAGCAACTAAGCATGATACTCTCAGCCAAAGGGAAGAGAAATTATCACTATGTATGGATTTCAAACGGGCACCAGTGTACACTGAAATGGTTGAGCAAAAGTTATTGATGACAAAGCTTCAATATGATGCACCATTGGAAACTAAATGGGAAGCTTTCAAGAAAGCTATTTGTTCTTGTGCCGAAGAATGCTTTGCCATAAATCATCTCCATGGTATCAACAAACATAGGTCACGCAAAAGGTGGTTTGATAAAGAATGGCAAGATGCTCAAAAGTCCTTGATAAAGCTTGATGCAACTATGGACAAAGAAAACTATCAAAGTCATTTGCATACATACAAGGCATTGATTCAAAAGAAGAGAAGAAGATGGGAAGTAAAGCAACAACTTTTTCAAGTCCAAGAAAAGGCACGTGCATGTGGAAGATTTTGGAGAAACTTGAGGGGCAAGCGTGTTGAGAATTTTGGTAACTTGAGTCTTGTGGATATGTACACACATTGTAGGCAATTATATGAGCATGCCAATGCTGAAAAAATGCCATTTTATGGTTCACTCCCATGTATGCCCTCTTTTTTTACTATTGAGGATGTATGCTGTGGGATTGAAAAGTTGGCCACTTGCAAAGCGGAAGATCTTCAAGGTATCAAGCCGGAGATGATCAAACGGATGAGAGATTTTACCCATGAGTGGATGCGTGATATGTTCAACCTTGCACTTCGACATGGTATGCCTTATAATTGGAGTACTAATTGGATTAAGCCTTTGCATAAAGGAGGGCATGTAAAGAATGTAAACAACTACCAGATTATAATGATTGGGTCTCTTATGGCAAAGTTGTTTGGATTATTAATGGAGATGAAATTGACTGATTGGGCGTTTTTGTCGATGCATAGCACTATTGATTCTCATGGAGAAAAGTCACTTGAAAGGTAAGTGATTGTATTGTTTTTTTGTGGACTTTAAGAAAGCCTTTGATATGATTCCACGTAACAATTTGTGGAGAAGGATGGAAGAACTCCAAGTGCCAAGTGAGTTTATGCTTGCGGTTTCTCGCATCTATGAGAAGGTGATTTGTCAATTGCGCATGGGAAGAGGAATTTCAGAAATTTTTGTAAGCACTATTGGGGTTAAACAAGGATGTCCATTGTCACCAACTCTCTTTGGTCTATGCATCGATCAATGGGAACAAATGGTACTTGACTTTATGCAAGAAGAGGTCACTATTTGCAAAGCAGTAATCATGCTTTTGTTGTATGCGGATGATGTACTACTTCTAGCACACACTTTAGAAGATGCACAAAAGCTTATGGTTGTCCTTGAGAACTTTTGCTTGCATAGTGGGCTGATTGTGAGTGAATCCAAAACAAAGCTTATGCTTGTGAAAACCAACCATAAGGAGAAGCCATGCATTGTGTACAACAATGAGACACCTGAAGTTGTTGAGAGCTTTAAGTACCTTGGCCTTGAGGTTCTGTCAATCACAAATGACATGAATGTGCTATGCGTCGTTTGGAAGCGGGAAAGAGAGCATATTATGCATTTGAGAACATGTGTAATGCAGGAAACATCAAGTGTTGGGTTCTCAAGAAGTACCTTTTTGATACATTGGTGACACCGGTTCTTCTTTATGGAGTTGAAGTGTGGGGCATGAGAATCTCAAAGTCTACTTGGAAAGAGTTTGAGAATGTCAAAAGTGCATCGTGTGCCTGCCATGTCCTTACCCTTGGTACAGGACATAATGTTGGGTCCTTTTGTAGGGCTGTAGGTTGTGAGCAGAATGAAGTATCTGGAGTTCTTGTTCAACCAGTTTTTTCTCCACTTTGGATGGATATCATCTGAGCCTTCTGCCAGCATATGTTTGTAAAGTCTTTCTTTAACATGTAGTAGCTCCACTTTTATCAATGGGAAGGGCAGTGATTGCTGATGCCATTGAGCATTGATTTGGTTGGGAGTGAGCTGAGTTACATTTATTGAGTGGAGAACTCTCAACTCCCAATCCATTGCTGCTTTCCATTCAGCATCTGCTTCTTGGACAATCTACTCTTTTAGTGCATCTTCCTCAGCTTTAGAAAGCTGGACCATTGGCACTTGCTCGGCTTCCGTGATTGGTACTTGAAAATCTGATTCTCCTGCAAGCCCTTCTGATGGCTGTGTTTCCATATCAGCAAAAGAGACTGAGGGTATGCCGATGGTTGGTTGTTCAGAGGTTCCTGCTTCATCCTGAGTTTTTGTTTGTCCCTCTCTTAGCAGTTGATTGACTCTCTTTAATTCCTCTATTTCCTTGAGCAATTGCTCTTCTCTTTGGACCCACATCAATGCAAGGTCTCATCTTTGCATTTGTTCCAGCTTTAGCTTAAGTTCAAGGTCCTTGTTCCTCTTTTCTAAAGTCTTGTAGACTTCATCTGTCCCCTTGATTGAGGCTAAAGCTTGGTTTTCTCTTACCTGTCTTAGGAATGCTGCTTGATCATTGATCCACTGCTCAGAGTACTGCAAAGAGGCATTAGCTACATTGAGTTGCACTTGGATGTTTTGTATTGATAGAGTAGTGGTGAAAATTTCATTGGTTACTTCTGTTAGTTGTTGATCCTTGCTCTTGCATGCATCAGATAACTTTGTCAGGAGCTCTCCTAGCTCTTCCATCTCTTTTTGTTGTTTCTCTTTTGCAATTTGGTGTATTGCTGCTTCATTTTTCAGCTCTGTAAATTTTCCTTGAAGATCTTCAATGACATTCATTCTGTCTTGTAGCTCTCCTTGTGAAGCATCAATCACTTGCTCCAGCTCTTTAACCTTGGCACTGCGGCTAAGTGTTGTTGTTTGCATCTTATCTGTCATCAGCTGCATTTGCTTCGCATATTCATTCACTTGCATGATGACTTCATCATTTGTTTCCCAATCTTTCAGGCTCGACCTGGGGTTGTTCAGAAGTTTGGGCCATTTCAGCTTGTGGCTCTTTTGTTGGTGCAACAGCTTCTACTTGCGGCCGTGGAGGTGGTTCTACTTCTTCTCCTTGAGGCTTCGTGGATGTCTCAGCTACTTTTGCTTGGGCTATTGTAGAGGAAGGTCATGCTTTAGCTGTTTCAGCTTCCTTCGGTTGTTCAAACTTTGCTTCTTCCTGTTGTTTAGGCTCTTTTTCCTTTGCTATGACGTCTTCATTGGATTTATCTATTGGTGAAGACCTTGGACTCAGCATGGGCTGATCTTCTTGTTCCGTGTTGCTCAGCCGCTTCTTCCTCTGCTTTTCTGAGCTTCCTTCAGCTTTAAAGCTTCAGCTTCTGCATACATACACTCAAGCAAATCTTTGGGATCCTCTGGTCCTTTCCTTGCAGGGTTCTTGGTTCTTGGTCCCTTTATATCTCTTGAACTCCATCTTTCGGGGTCTTCACATGATTTATAAGTTTTCATGCTTGCAACATGCTGGTCTTCTCTCTTCGCAGGTAGGGCAGCATATAATTATCGACCTGCTAGCCACGCTGTAGGTGAGAGTGACTGGCAGGGCCGATCACCCAAGTTTTGAGTGGGCTTGCAACATGTGTTTGTCTATCACTAGCTGCACACACCGATCTTTCAATGTGTGCATGCAAGTGGAGTGGTGGAGCATAAACCCCGTGAATTCCAGGTACTGAGATCAATTCTTCTGCGTCGTCTCCGTGTTGAATATTTTGGTCAACACTTGCTCACCAATTGTAGTTGATTGGTAATCATCTCGGGCTGCCGCGCCATGAAGGCAAGCAGTTTGATATTTAACCAACACCCTCTTCGCGCGCATATGTTGCATGCCTACTCATTGCCTCTCTCCAACAAGGTTAAACAAAGCTAGTTTTGTGGTTCTTGTTGTACACTATAGCTCTATCCCAGCAACCCTCATCGCTCTTCTTATACTTGGTTACAGTTCTAAACGTCTCTCTCTCTCTCTCTCTCTCTCTCTCTCTCTCTCTCTCTCTCTCTCTCTCTCTCTCTCTCTCTCTCTCTCTCTCTCTCTCTCTCTCTCTCTCTCTCTCTCTCTCTCTCTCTCTCTCTCTCTCCCCCCACATCCCCCGTCTCCCGTTGTTTTACAGATCAAGGTAGAGGCAATGCACACCACGAGGGATGTGGAGGGGTTGGAGACCTCACTAATGGATCATTAGTGTGGGTTTGCATTGGAGACTCATAGTCCGGTGCACTGCACACAATCGATGGTGATTGAGTTGATGCCAAAGAGACCGGCTTGCTTTGCCATCGTGGCAATGCAACCGAGCTAGTTCACAGTCTCTTGAGACCAACTAGGAGCAGTTGACCAAAATGGTCAACGCAGATGCCACACGGTGTGCTTGAACCCAAGTCCAGCCCCCCAACGCCCAAATGCTCTACCACTACACTACGTGCATGCATTTGTACACGTTTTAGAGCCCGTTCATTATATGGTGTATCCATTTATTTCCTCCCCAAAAAGTGTCGTGATCAACTACACCAGTCACGCCCACCTACACGCATGCAAGCAGGCCAATATTTATCCATTGCCGCTCTCGACCTAGGTAGAGCCTAAGCCACGGGCTGGAACGACGTCAACGACAAAGAAGACTGGGCACCAATAGTGCTTGAAGTAGCAATATAAGGAGTGACTGAGCCGCATCTTGGGATTAATAAAGAGCTTGGAAGGTAGCACAGTATCGGGGGAGGGGAGGTCTGCACTGCTCTGCACTTGGCTCGCGAGTACTTTGTTGAGGCTTGCATTAAAATCGGTCCATTGCGGCAATAGCATGAATACCCATTCTCATCCGCTCAAAACAGAAGGTGGGCTCAACACGTCAAAATGAACGAACGTCCTGCATGTGCACACTATGAGAGAGAGAGAGAGAGAGAGAGAGAGAGAGAGAGAGAGAGAGAGAGAGAGAGAGAGAGAGAGAGAGAGAGAGAGAGGCAAAACACCCTCACTCATGATACACAATGCAAGAACAAGTTGGTTGATACATTGGACAAGATGTACAAGCATGCAAAGCACAAGCTCGTGACCCGAGGGATTCACCATGGAAAACTTACAAAACCACGTAAGTGTAGGGGAGGGGGTTCTTTTACAAGTTACATAAGCGTATGAGTTAGGGGCAGGCCCCCAATAATTTATCTCCCAAGCTTAAGAATAAAGGGGGGGGGGGGGGGGGGGGGGGGGGGGGGGGGGGGGATTGACTCGGGTTGATTACTTGTAATGATTGGTCACCGATGTGCACTAGAACCCATATGAAATTAGGGGAAGTTTTTTATCAGATCACACATCAAATTTTGCATCAAGCCGATCATAGATAAGGGCTGATTTGGAGCACGTCAAGGGTTGATTTACACTAGCTTTGGATGGGTCAAAATTGGACAAGTAGCCAGAGTGCAGACTGATCGGGCACATAGTTTGAAAATCAAACTATCAACAGAAGTGGTTCCTTAGTACATTGCCAGTCACTATGATATACACTCTTTGACTAGTTTTACTATGTTAGATCACATGAGACCTAAATTTTATATGTAAGATAGGGGTATGATAGTTTTCTTCATTGCTTGTCGTATAAGCATAGAAAGGGCTCGTATATGGGTGTTGTATCAAAGTTTTCCGCTTGCAAGTGGCGTCCCGTTTTGTATATAGATTGAATCTGTAACATTTAATGCACTAGTAACTTGTGTGTAGCAGAAAATGATAACATAGTGAGCATTCCATTAAGAATAAGTTCCAATTGAGCATAGAGAGAGTACTTCATTGGAGAAAGCAACATAGCAATTTACACCTAGGTAGTTTTCCATAGACAATACTTGAAAAGAGAGAGAAATAGAACAATTGACAGTAGTTGAGGACCGGATTTACATGCAGCCGGTCCCCCCTCCAAAAATGCTTTGTATTATAGCTTCTCCCATCAAAGGAGACTTTTGTACAATACAATCTTTGTGTTCCTTGACAAAACTCATTGGTGCAATGAAGATGGAAGTTTCATGCACCAAATTATGCTTGAAAAACACACCTAGTGGGCCTAGCCTCGGTCCCAAGACCTCACACACCTTCAAAGATGGTGAGAGCTAGCAGGGAATGAGGAAAGATTGAGAGGAAGAAGATGTATCTTACAAGAAAGAAGTATTCTCCTCACATAATCACTCTAAGAGCATAGCTTATATTAATAATCAGCATGGTAGAGGAGATGAGCATGCCATTGAAGCTTGGCTCTTGGTTGGACTTGCATTCCATAGCCAAGAGTTGTTGGTGTAGGCCTCTACTTCTCAATGCTTGGAGAAGGAGATGGAGTTCTTGCTCAACACATGAGTTGTGTGTGTGTAGCCAAAAAGTAGATAGACTAAAATGCCAACCCCCCTCTCTCTTGGTCGACCCCTCCTCCTTATTACTCTTGCCGGCTTCCCATTGTCTCTCACAAAGCTTAGTCAATAACAATTAAGAAGCATAATTGATAGCCTTGCGACATGTGTCCCCCTTTCCCCTTTTTGAGAGCTTTAGATAATTAAAATGATTTACAAGAAAGCCATTGGGCTACTTGATGCTCATTGGACCCCTTGGTAGACTGTCCAATAGTCTTCTAGGGAGCTTAATTTCTATTGGTTCTTTTATCAAGCATTTTTAAATTGATATTAGACTAATTTTCCTAGTTCTCATTGGTCCACCTCTATGGCCATCCAATAGGATTTGAGGGGAGATTGGGGGCAACTGGACTAGGAACCTACCATGTGTCCATTATTCTCTTTTGTGTAAAGGGGGAGCTTGGGAGTGTGTGTGTGTGTGTGTGTGTGTGTGTTTCTCTCTCTTCCTCTACCATTAGGGCTCATCCCCTCCTTCCTAGGGATGCGGGAAGACTTTTTAGTCTTCCCATAACCATCCAATTTCCCCCACTTTTGGCCATTGGACTTTTTAATTAAATATACGAACTTTAGCCTATGGAAGTCTTAATGGAGCTGAACCTTAGGTCTTTTAAGCTCCATTGATGCACATTGCTCTTTTGCAAATTGTCCCCCTTTGGATCTTTATTTTCCCTCCTTTGGATCCCTGTTGAGACCGGTCTTGGCAGCCTTACCAATATTCTAGCTTTTACTCCCCTAGTACCTCCCCATATTAAATGATCAGTTTAACATGAGAAAACCATTTGGGAGAATTAGATATTGATTTTTATGACAGAATCTCCCCGGGCTCGTGACAATGGACAATGTGTATAGCCTGGGTCTATTTTTTGCCTTGCTCCCTTCACAGCCTAGCTGTACACAACTACCTAATACTACTCCCATGGCGGCCGAAACACAATTGCCTCCGTGGTGAAGAAGGATGAAAACATTGTGCATGATGCTGCAAAGAATATGCATTTAGAGGTGGGTGTTGTTTTTGCAATGGAAAACCATGGGAACAGAGATGTGTTTGTTTGTTGACGACATGAGCGTCAATTTCTTTTTGTTCATTATCACAGATTTTTTGGTAAATTAGTATAGTAACTATGCTCAGGACTTTGATGATGTTGGGGGCGGGGTGGGGGGCATCTGATCCAGCACACCTCGTGGTAGATATACCTTAGGGGGTACCGGACAAGCACAAAAGATGTTGTTTAGACTACTTGTTTGTCACTCGAGTACAAACATAGTAATCTAATAACTTTATGTGGATTTTGAAACAAGAAACCAACATAGTGCATCTATACCACATCTTTATCAGCTACTTGCAACATGCAGGCCAAGGCCTCTTCTTTGAATTCATGTGTCCCTCGGTGATCATGTCCATTGTTTGTTTGGCATGGGAAAGGGGTTCACCTTGGGAGCGTCTCAGCCTCGGGAGACATCGAAACCCACCAATCTTTTGCTTATATCTCAGTCTCACACATTCAGGCGGACATGTATGACATGGGTCTAAACCTATATCTGTACCCATAAGTACTCCGACCCCTAATCAAGACACTAACTTAGTGCCTAGAGGTTGGATACATGGATTTTATCAAGGTGATCACAAACACGCAAACATATTAATAATGCTGAGTGATCACTTTCCAAAACACGTAGCCATGTTAAATATTAACGTCACCTTCTTGTTAGCCTACAAAAATTGTCCCAACTGGTAAGCCAGCCAAGCTTTATGTATACCTCGATGGGTCCATCGAGGTATACAAAAAGCTTAGCACACTATTTTGTATAAAACAAAAAGATGTCACTTTTAGCCTTTTGACTAGACATATCCCTCTAGAGCATATCCTTGTAGCGGGTACAATTGATTCTCCTTGAGAATTGACCTAAATTTATTGACTCATAGGTCCTAATACTGGGTTGAAAGTGATTCTTAATATGATGACCACATGGTAAATGCTTTGGCATAAAACAAAAGTACGATGTTGGACAAATTGGGTCTTTTTAGGGTCATGCTCATTGTAACAAAACCACTGGTTTATGAAGGGACTTAAGTTGATTTTACACTATAAGAGGAGCATTCCACAACCGCTAGCATTGCCGCGAAAAAACAAAGGAAAATAGAAAGAGAAAATATTGCGTACGCGGTAATACCAACAACAGAAAACGCGATAGTGGTTTAAAAGAAATATATGTGGGTAACAGTTGCGAGAATATACCCGCAACTATTATCGTGTGACTTGCGGCTGTTATTGCCGGGTATATTACCGCTAAACACCTATTCAAAAGTAAAGGTACTCATTTGGGCCACCCAAAATTGGGTGGCTCAAATGAGCACCTTTATTTTTTACCTGCACAATACAATGAAACATCAATTGTTTTTTGAAAGAGTATACGAAAAAAACACAAAATTCAAATTGAATTTACTTTACCTTGACAATTTAATTTGCAGAAGATCAATTATTTAAAAAAGTTACAAATAAAATAAAAATAGTTGTATATACATTGTGTCACATTGGGACCTTATGAAAGTTTGGACAACTATTTTTCCATCTAATCCTCCTCCTACTCCTCCTCGTCCCACAGGCACGTACATTTGATCACCTTGACTCTACATAAACCCAAACCGAATTAAACAAATATCAACAGCTCAAAACAATTGATACAAAATTATTTATTTAAACTTAGCGCTTGTAGTGATCCAACCGCTGCATCAAATTGATCGCAAGAGATGTGGTTGTTCTCAAACATCCATCACCAAGTTTCAAATTGTGTATGCCGCTCCCAAAACTTGACCATCTCTCTGGTTGGTCGACTAAGAGTGATATTTTCCTAAGTTAGCAATAACAATAACAAATCATCAACTATAATCTTTACAATCACCGACTTAGGTTGTAATTTAATCAATCTTACATATTTGTCCTTCCATGCTGCTTTGCCTCCCGAGCCATAGTGCATGGGAGTTTGTATGGCCTAAGCTTCACGTTGTTGTCTGTAGGATGAGCTCGCTACAACCTGATCACTCTTTTCTTGCATTGCTCACTCCCACTCCGCATCTGCCATGTTGCCACCACGATAGCTCTTGTCTGGATCTCTAACTTGGTTGGCCATTGTGCACCGTACATTGGACTGCTTGTTTTTCCAAAATGTTTTTATGTAGCCCTCCAACCACTATTGTGAAAAATTGATCAAGGGCATTTGGAAAATCTAGCATGCAACACGTCCTCAATGTAGCGTGCATGATTGGATAGATGGTCTCTAAACTTTACAAAACAATTCTTATATGTCGAATGTATAAGAATATGAAAATGCCATCAAAACGCCATGCCCTGTGCTATATCGAAGTCCACCTCCCCACCATATTTTATCTTGTAGTAGCACCCATGCGTGTCTGGCATGGATGCATAAGTATTCTCTTCCTCTGCATCAAGGGCAACACGCTCTGAAACAGGGGACTATGTTCCCCACCCACTACCAAAACAAGTGAAGCCATAAGATCCCTTGCCGCTTCGTCTCTCTCGCTGCTTGCTGCCTTGAGACGAGCGTCGATGCCCGCCGCTAGATGAAGTCCGTCAACAATGCTCTAGCGAAGTAGGAGTGGAATGGAGTGGCGTAGGACCCTGTGATGTTATGACAGTGGGACCCTACGATGCCATGGGAGTGGGACCCTGCAATGGAAGGGGAGTACGACGATAAGAAGGGGCCGTAGACTGAGGTGCCGTCGATGCGAGGCTCTGGATGTAAGGAGTCCCTCCTTGAGACTCCCATGGCATGGAATGCGGAGAAAGACCGTAGGTCACAAGCTGCTTCGGAGTGTACTAGCCAAACAATGCATCCTTCAAATGAAGGTATTGGTCCCGTAAAGAGATAGCCTGATGTAGGTCTGCTGGATCTACCCACTGATGGAGGAACCCTAGTAGAGTAGGTGTAGGATGGCCATGCCTAAAATGAACAAAAATAAACCTATAAAACTCATGGTTTAGGATTAACTAGCCACAAATAATCTTTTTTTTCTTTGCTTGGTCTCACCGCCTCAAGACTTGGGTCCATTGGAGGCGATGTCCACCCCGGATGGGAGTTCACAAGGTATGTGAATCAACCAAAAGAAAAGCCAAATGGCTGCTCCCCACCAGATGGTCTCTCGTCTGACATCCATATTACAAAGAGAAATATGAGATTTAGCTTTATCCCCCTATTCACTCATCTATATATATATATATATATATATATATATATATAGACAAGTATATATGCACATAAGCATGTAGATACATATACATACTAGTAGACCTAAATAGGGACTAGTAGTGCCAAAGGTCAAGTGGCACCTCTTTAGATATCATCACAGGCTCAACCGTGGTAAAACCAAAGGTACGTTGCGGTAATCCATGCATGAGTGGATCAATGATCGCAATGCCATGATTAAAAAAGGACTATACCCAAGAGGAAGTGTCTAACCTTTGGGTGCTATGCTCCGGTACTCAGTGCTTTAATACATGCATAAACAAATATAAACATTACCGACCCCATATAATTTAAGTATATACAATTACATACTCTCTACAATTAAGAATAATTTAAGTATATACAATTACGTTAATGTAGCCATCGTTTAGGGTTTAGGGTAAAGAGCTAGTGTTGTAAATGTAGCCATCATTTGTGTCGTGTGCAGTGTCACAGTGCTTTTGCCTTTGTAAGGTGCTTTGAAGAAGAGCTTCTTTATTGTGCTTCTTGTGCAACATCTCTTCACAACAGCTACTTCTTCGACCTAATGCCTCATCCGTAGAGAGAAAGAGAGAGAGATAGACAGAAAGAGTGAGAGAAAGATAGAGAAGGTAGAGAGAAGAGCGTAGAAACTCATTTATAAACTCCATCTTGGGGACGTAAAAAAGCTTTTTTTCAAAGCACTCTATAGAAGCCTCTGTACTATTGTATGACGCACCCCACAAAATGGTGGCTTCACTTACAATCATTACTCTTTACTTACTTGCAATCATTGATCTCTCTCTCTCTCTATTCTTTCCCTCTCTTTCTCTCCTTTCTCTTTCCCTTTCTCTCTCTATCTCTCTCTTTCTTACCCTATTCTCTCTCTCCCTCTCTTTCTCTATTCTCTCTTTTCCTCGCTCTCAATCTATATCTTTCTCCCTCTATTTTTCTACTCTCTCTCTTTCTCTCTCTCTCTCTCTACCTTCCTCTCTCTCTCTCTCTCTCTCTCTCTCTCTCTCTCTCTCTCTCTCTCTCTCTCTCTATTCTGTCTCCCTCTCCCTCTCTATTCCCTCTCTCTTTCTCTCTCTCTCTCTCTCTCTCTCTCTCTATTATGTCTCCCTCTCCCTCTCTCTCTCTCTCTCTCTCTCTCTCTCTCTCTCTCTCTCTCTCTGTCTTACCGTCTCTCTCTGTCTCTCTCTCTCTCTCTCTCTCTCTCTCTCTCTCTCTCTCTCTCTCTTCCCTCTCGTTGTATTTCTCTCCCTCTCTTTTTATCTCCCTCTCTATCTCTCTCTTACCCCTCTCTCTCTCTAGTATCTCTCTCTTTCTCTAACTACACTAGTATCTCTCTAACTTACACTATTTTGACACTACTCTAACATTCAACATTTCCCTCTCTCTCTACATTAGGACTTATTTAACAATAACCATTAAATCATTCATAATCTCTCTCTCTCTCTCTCTCTCTCTCTCTCTCTCTCTCTCTCTCTCTCTCTCTCTCTCTCTCTCTTAATCATACACCAAGCAAACAACCAATCGTACACCGCCACCTACAAACTAATTGCATGCCAACAACAAGCATTATTACCGCCTGTTCACAACGATCTCATGGAGAAAAGGAGACTTTACTTTGCACACTAGTCGTAAATCCCTACAAATGGACGAGGTATGCGCAACTAATGCATTTTTTCTATTTCCATTATTGTGTGTGTGTGTGTGTGTGTGTGTGGCGGTAGAAAAAAATAAGGTAAGGGGGGGGAGGACATGAGATATTTACCGTGCGTTGAAGAGTTGGTTGCCAATGAGGTTGAGCGTCCAATGTCATTCGCGGATGGCCCCCACTCCAAAACTGTCTCCGCAATCAATCTAAATAGAATATAGATGTGTGTGTGTATGTGTGTGTGTGATTTGACCGTAGTGTGTGTGTGTGTGTGTGTGTGTGTGTGTGTGTGTGAGGGAGAAGGAGGGGAGAGATGGACAAGGGGGAGAGAGGTAGAGGGTGTGGAAGATGGAGTAGGGAGGGGGAGGGCTTGGTGCAGGTGCGATGGCGGAGAAGAATAGGACAGAGTACACTGCAAATAAGCGGCATACTCTTTGCCCTTCTTTCTTTTTTAGGCGCCAATGATTACAACGGATATTATTGCGTATTGTCATTTCAAACGGATACAAACATATCCGAGGTAGTGGGGGTACAAACCACCCTCCTCTACCCTTAGATATCAATAATGTCATTTTAAGCCTTTTGATTTTTTTAATGAGTACTTTTGACTTTTAGATGCTTTTTAAGTACATCTTTTAATCTTTTTGTAACATTTGCGATTAAAAAATTAAACCATTTAGTGAAAGTACTGATTGCACTCTATTTAAAAAATTTGTAGCACTCATTGCACTTTGATTTCTTTGAATTTTTACTCATTTCTCTTTTTTTATTGAAATATGTAGTTGACACTATTTTCTCTAATTGATTCTTTATTTTTTAGGACACATATGACTTTTTTTTTTGAATTTAATCTCCTCTCTATTTCACGCGTGTGCAGGACGTCGACTGGGATGATCGTGTTCCTCCGAACAGCCCTGAGATGATCGGTGGCTCAAGGACAAACTCCCTTGTCCTTGCACCAAGTGCAAAAAGAGAAATCCCTCGCTTGAGACGCATTGCATTGGAGCACGTGGAGAACGAAGGGCTTTGGCATCCTCGAAATACCGCTCGAGAGATGAGAGTGCCACTCACCCCTCGCTTGAGGAGGTGCCCCATTGGTCTGTGTTCAGTGGTGGTGCACGGACGCGCAAGGCCAAACGACAGAGACAAGAGCTATTGGACAAATTGGGCGCACCGCATGGTGATCCTCCCACTAGCTCTACTTTGATAGCTCCTCCTCTGGCGTCTCAGTGGCACTTTGAGGTGGACAGTGAACGTTTGACATGTGTGATGAGTTACTGGCTCATGAACACGACGTGCCAGGAGGATTTCCAGCCATTCACTCGACATGCAACGGAAACAGAGGAGAGATTGTTGGGGAGGGCCCAGACACCTCTTTACGACGACGATGCACAGTACTTGGTGCTCCGGGCATCGATGGAAGTCCTCAACTTGCGAGCAAAATTTGGTTGGAGCAATGCAAGCGTCGATGCACTCCTGCGATAAGTTCGTTATATGGCTTTTTATACATCTCTTTTGCTTCATGGTGCCTCCTTGCAATAGTATTAATATGCCTGTTTGTTGTAGTTTGATAGGCAAAATGTTACCAAAAGATCACCACATGCATCGGGATTGTCGACGAGTTAGATCGTATGTCCTGCACTTGGCATGGAGTATGGGCGCATCCACGCATGCGTCAATGATTTCATACTATACCACAATGAGCACACAATGCTACCTCATGTCCCATGTGCAAGGAAGCACGTTACAAGACTGGAGTGAGCGGGGTGCACCTGCCCTGCAAGTTATTGAGACATTTTTTATATCCCTCACATTCGACACATGTTTAAAAGCAAGTCTATCGTGGAGCTTCTCGCATGGCACGCCAACCACCGCTCAAATGATGGAATGATGCGTGTCCCTGCTGATTCACCTACATGGAGGCACATCGAAACTCAATGGCCAGAGTTTAGGTTGGAGCCTCGACACTTGAGATTGGGCTAGTCTACTTCATGGAGCACTTGACCTGTGGTGATCATCAACTACAATATTCCACCATGGGAGACAACCAAGAAGGACAATATACTTCTTTCCTTGCTTGTGCCAGGGAAGTACAAAGTGTCAAATATTGACGTCTACCTCATGAGCCCCTCATTGAGGAGCTGGAGGATTTATGGAGAGGCATCTGTGTTGTAGATGTCTCACTTGCAAAGGGGGGGAAGAAGCCATTGTGAGGGGAATCCTTATGTGGACTATGCATAACTATCCTGGGCTTGGAGAGATTTTTGGTATCTCCCTTCTCCTTCTCTCTCTATTCTCTCTCCCTTTAGTTTGAAGCTTATCTCTAATGATATGATATGTATGTAGGGTTGTCCACATCGGGTCACAATGCATGTCCTACTTGCGGGCCATCATTGGTGACACAGAGGCCGGATTCCTTACGTAAGTTAATATATCCAAACAACCATCATTTCTTATCCCAAGGTCATAGCAAGCACAAGGCTCCAACAAATGGGAAGACGCCTCTAAAGCTCACGATGGCAAATTGGGCAACCATTTGGGAAGAGCATTGCAACAACAATCCGGCTCCAAGTACTCCATCAAAAGGTATGTCAAGATATTTTATATTTTTAAGGCTTCCATATTGGAAGGACTTAAAAATACAACACCTCTTGGATCCCATGCACATATTCAAGAATGTAGCCCACACCCTGTGGGACCACATTGTTGGCAAGGACTCATTGGGGGTGAGGGAGGACTTGAGGGTCATTAAACGTCTCCCCGTCTCTGCTACTCCATGTCGTGCCCCCAATGGGAAGGTTGTGCTTCCTAAAGCGCCATGGATGCTAGTCAAAGAAGAATTAGACAAAGTGAAGGATACCATTGTGTCTGTTCACACACCAACAAGATGCATGAGGTCGCTAAAGGGAGCTTTCACAAAAGTGAAGAAAGGTGAAGCGTTCAATTGTATGGGTTGAAGTCCCATGATTGGCACAAGATGATTTAGGTAATGTCCCTTTCTCTATTCTATCTATTGGTTGTGTGTATGACTTTCTCTCACTTTTCCTTCCCCTAATTTACATTGTAGTTCATTTTGCTGGTGAGTATGTGCATATGTCAAGGGTGCTATTTTTAAACTTGGAGAGCTAGTAAGATAAACCACAAAACTCCACTCAACTACACTTTTTTTATGTACGCAATAGCCTCAACTAGAAATTAGTGTATTCTTGTGTGTTTTCTTTCAGATTTGTGAGCTCCAAGGAAATTGAAATAGATGGTATCCCTGCTGCTCAAACACTTGCAACAAAAACTATGTGTGCCATTGAGGATGCATTTCCTCTATTGGTCCTTCTTAGTCAAATCCACCTCTTAGTTCACATGGTGGAGGAGATCACTATATGTGGAGTAGTGCACGCATGATGTATGTTCTTTTTAGCGAGGTTTTTAAAGGCTCTCAAAGATTTGGTGCGGCTATGGTCTCAACCAGAGGCATGTATGGCCGAAGGGTGGATCGTGCAGGAGGAATTTGTTTACATCTCACAGTATTTAGCACAAGCTGATCCTTCAATGCCTCGCATGTGGTTAGACGAGGAAGATGCAAGGACGACTTCACACTTGCCAAGTGGAAAGGGGAAATTATTTAACATGGTTTTATGAATCTATCTCGAGTGGTCATTAACTTTTGTATTCTCAATGCAAAGGTTATGACCAAGTGGGTGGACTTGTGGACAATGGCAAGGCAAGGTGTTTGCAAGAGAGAGAAGCATGGAAACAAGTACATGGAGGAAGGAGGCACCCTCAGTGCCTAGACACCTTGCATGTTTCCTATATCTCATTAGTGCGGAGTTGATTTATGGGAGAATGACCAAAGCAAAAGCGCGCGGAGAAGACATCACCGACAAAGAATGGGAGTATGCACAAGGCTGCATACCAAAGGTAGAGTACTCATATACCTAAACCATATTGTATAGTTTTTTCTTGATTTTATCTTTGTAATTGATAAAAGATATTTTCCTTTTTTGTAGTGCCTTTCCTTTAACTCTATTGGTCAAAGGGTCATCACTTTCGTACGCGCCACATCGACGAGCGTAGAATCACCATGGATTGTGGCATCTTGGGCAATTTTGACACAGATGGTGTTGAAGCCAGGTACTGTGGAACTATTGAAAGAATACTAAAGGTTAATTTTAGAACCTTTGACACCTTCATCTTTGAGTGCAAGTTCAAATGTGTCTAGACGACATGGGAATGGCCTCTACATGGTGGACTCTAGTGTGCATCACACAGGGAGGTATGCCAATTTAGTTTTGCCACGCAATTGTGAGCAGGTGGGTGACTAATTTTTTTATTCTTATTTTCTTGTAACATTAATTACACCAATGTTTCTCACTTTGAGCTTCTCTTATATAGGTCATCTATATCCCAACAGCCCACCAACCAAAACTTTCAAATTGGTTTGTGATTCCCGCAACACCTTGGAGGAGCATTTTTTGCACTAATGAAGTGGAGACCATCTTCGACCCTCTTCCACCTCCTACTTTGGATGAGGGGGAGATAGAGAAGAGGGAGGTCAATGAATCAAGTCCAGCCGCCGCAAGTCTTAGCAAAGATGTCATGAGGATGAAGATGATAAGACGGAGGATGAGAAATTTGAAGATGATTAAGCCAACACATTCACAAATGAAAATTCTGTTTCTCTCTTTATTGATTTAGGAGCCATGGGCTTAGAATTGGATGATGCTTCTTGAAGGGATCTCTTGGAAGATGATTCATAAACATTTTGCATACTTTAAGTTATGAAATTCTTTGGTCATGTCATCCATTAATCTCTCTCTCCTCCCTCTTCCTCTCTCTAATTTTGTGAAGCAAGCTAAATTGTGTCAATCAAGTGATAGTGATTAGTTTAGTTGTAACCAAGTGTAATCCGACATAGCTAACTATTGTTCCATGTTTTCATATCTCTTTTCTTAAAATTTACAAATTTCATATAATGTCTTTTATTTAAGAGGAGGAAAACACCAAAATTTAAGAGGGGTGGGGGGGAGGGGGATGTTTAAGCCAAAATTTGAATGTTTAGGCACTAAATTGCGCTTCGAGAATAAATGTGGTAATTGTAGCGGCAGTATTAGAGGTAATTATCGCAGTAATAGTTGCAAAAATAATCACAGTGATATTTGAAATGCAAAAAAAACCCCCGCCCTTCTCTCTCTTCCCTGTCCAGCTCATTTTGGACCTTCTCTCTACAAAATGTGATAAAAGACCGCGGTAAACAATTAGAGATCTTCATAGTGTTGGAAGATGAGTATATACGTAGAAATAAATCGTTAGTCAGAGGTTTGATGTCATGTATTAGTGTATCTAATATATAAAATCCTTGAAGTTTTGCATTTCACACTATCATAGGTTTTATTTGGTGTACGTTGTTTGTTAGTACACAATAAGAGGGCTACAATCCTTAATTGGGTGAAATCAGTTCTTATATATTTTGTCGAATGTATGAGGGAACTAGGATCCTTGATTGGGTAAAATAATTCCTCAAGTGCATAATTATGTTGAAGATTTTATAATTTTGTTTTATGCATAATGTTGGATAAGAGTGCATTGTATATTGTGAAAGACTGTTGGTACATGACATTGAAATCATACATATTTTTGTTGTGTATTGCAAATAATTAACATCCTTACCATGTTTGAGTTGATTATTCTTTGTTGCATGTGAAAATAATTGAGCAAATAAGAAAATTTACCATCACTAAATAAAAACTGTGATTTTTACAAATGTGTTTTATTATTTGCAAATCACATGAATTCTTTTTTTTAATATACAATGAAAAGTACCAAATTATTTTTGCAAATGAATATGTAGTTCTTATGCCTTCATGTATAATTGCAATCAATGGGAAAAAAAGTCGACACAAGTAATACATAGTCAGGAAAGGGAAAAAAAGTGTTTAAGAGAAGAGCTCAAGAAGAAGGGTGGCAAGAGACACCATGTAGAGAAGTTTATTATGAATGCATACCAAGAGCAGCCAGAGTTTTACGAAACAAAATTGTCAAGTGCTGGTTGGTTTAATGTTCAAAGAAGACCATTGATCAATGATATGTTGGTGTGTCCAAGAGCATAGACATTCATAAAAGCTATTGATAAATTTGGTGCTATTAAAAGTGATTTTTAGACAGTTGGTATCTTGGTCAATGTAATTAAAAAAATAGGTGTTGAACATATCATTCAAGTAGTCATAAACAATGCAAATAAGTATAATAGTGCAGGTAATATAATAAAAAGGTGTTTTCTACACATTTATGCCAATTAGTTACAATACATACGATTTAAACTTGGTGCTAAAAAATTAGTACACTAGTGAAAAAACTACATGGGTTTGCCAAAATAATCGATGCTACACGTCAAGTTGTGAAGCTTATCTTGAAAGGACAAAGAGTGCTTGACATATACATGTTGCACATGTTAGTTATGTTAAAATTATCTACTGATACTCGATTTTGCAAGCACTATTACACATTGGAGTCTCTCTTACATAATAAGTGCACTGTAATTAATATTTTTGACTGTACGGTATTTGACAAATGGTAATTGATCAATGTGAATGAGTGAAAGAGAGGTTACTAGTTTGAAAGGATCCATAAACAAGCCTGCTTAATGCAGGAGTGTAATGGATACACTCCACGTAATTTTTGTGATTCGCAACCTTCATAAAAAAGAAACAAACCTAAGAAAACTATGGATGACCTGGTGGAAAATCCAATATAAAGTTTAGAAATTCATGAGAGGTTAAAGGAGTCTATAGTAGAAAAAGAGTGGCGAATGCTATTCTTAGCTAGACAACCAAAAGTTTTGTTCAAGTACTTTCACGCATGGTGGAAGAGTGCTCATAGTCCACTCTATAATGTGGCTTACATGCTCAATCCAAAGTATTGGAATTTAAACTTGATGTCAAATGCACACGTACTCAAGGATTTCTATCAGATTTTCAACTCATTCTACTCCAATGCTCGAGATCATATTAATTAGATCAAAGATTTGAGTGCATTCAAACTAAAAGAAGGACCTTTTGCAAATGATTTTGTTCTATTGATGGCAAAAGAGCAACTTACATAGAAGTGCTAAATGATGAATGGTGGGAGCATTGCTTGACTCTATGTCCACTTGCAATGGAAGTTTTAGCGCAATGTGCACTAATTTGACCTCTAAGAGAAATTGGAGTATAAGTATGTTCATAACACAATTCACAAAAAATTATTAGCAGACAGAGCTGAAAATTAATTAGTTTGCATGTTATACAATAAAAAGATAGTGTAGCATATTGATACTCATTGGTCATCCCGAACTAATGCACACCCTATGAAATTTCTTTATAATAGATTTCACATCCACTTGTTTTGCATTGTCGCGCTTGCTTGAATTTATGCTCATTGGCCATCCCGAACTAATGCACACCCTATGAAATTTCTTTAGAATAGATTTCACATCAATGTTGACATATCTCAGTGTACAATAGTTGAGATTAAAGACAACCTCACGATAAATGTAGAAAATTCAGCAATAGAGAATAGACAATAGACAAACACAGAGCAAAACAATTTGTTGCACTAGGGATGCTTTGTCGCACTTGCTTGATACTCATTGGCCATCCCAAACTAATGCACACCCTATGAAATTTCTTTAGAATAGATTTCACATCCACTTGTTTTGCATTAGTCTGATTAAGCAAATGAGATGGTAATAGTGACTACACACCAATGTATAGAAACTACTCCATCCATCAAATGTTTTATAGATTTTTCAAGTTTATCTCTGCGCCTTCAACTATTATCATCAAATAATCTCTTGTGAATGTCACACAGCTCTCTGTTATATCGTGTGTATCCACATGGCTTGAATATGATTCTTGATATGGTAACCACATGGTAAATGATTAAAAACTTTGACATAAAATAAAGGTACGATGCTGAACAATTTGGGTCTCTTTAGGGTCATGCTCATTGTAACAAAATCACTAGTTCGTAAAGGGACTGAATTTGGTTTTAGAATATGAGTATATACGTAGAAATAAGTCGTTAGTTAGAGGTTGGATGTCATGTACTAGTGTATTGGATATATAAAAATCCTTGAAGGTTTGCATTTCACACCATCATAGGTTTTATTTGATGTATGTTGTTTGGCACTACACAATATGAGAGATACAATCCTTAATTGGGTGAAAGCAATTCTTATATATTTAATCAAATTTATGAGGGGACTACAATCCTTGACTGGGTAAAATTAGTCCTCAAGTACCTAATTATGTTGAAGATTTCAAAATTTTGTTTTATGTATAATGTCAGATAGAGAGTGCATTGTATATTGTGAAAGATTGTTGGTACATGAGATTGAAATCATACATATTTTTGTTGTGTATTGCAAATAATTAACATCGTTATCATGTCTAGTTGATTATTCTTTGTTGCATGTGAAAATAATTGAGCGAATAATAAAAGTTACCAACACTAAATAAAGACTGTGATTTTTACAAATGTGTTATATTATTTGCAGATCGCATAGTGTGTAAATTTTTATTGCATTTTTAATGAAATTATTATTTTTTATATATATTGAAAAGTAGAAATTTAGTTTTGCAATTGAACATGTAGTTCTTATCCTTTCAGCTATAATTGCAATCAATGGGAAAAAAATGTCGACACAAGTAGTACGTAGTTAGGAAAGAAAAAAAAACATTTAAGAGAAGAGCTCAAGAAGAAGGGTCGCAAGAGACACCACGTAAAGAAGTTTTTTATGAATGCATACCAAGAGCAGCCAGAGTTTTAGGGTACACAATTGTCAATGATGGTTGGTTTAATGTTCAAAGAAGACCATTGATCAATGATATGTTGGTGTGTCCGAGAGGACAAATCTTCATAAAAGCTATTGATAGTTTTGGTGCTAATTAAAAGTGATTTTTATTGTTGGTGTTTTGGTTAGTGTAATTTAAAAAATAGGTGTTGAACATGTCATTTAGATAGTCACAAACAATGCAAAGAATTGTAAATAATAAAAAAGTGCTTTCCACACATTTATGCCAAAAGCTACAATACATACGGTTTAAACTTGGTGCTAAAGATTGGTACACTAGTGAAAAAACTATATGGTTTGCCAAAATAATCAACGTCGCACTTCATGTTGTGAAGTTTATTTTGAAAGGACAAAGAGTGATTGATATATATATATATATATATGATGCACACGTCAGTTATGTTGAAATTGCCTATTGATACTCGGTTTTGCACGCACTATTACACATTGGAGTCTCTCTTACATAATAAGTGCATTGTAATTGATATTTTTGATTGTACGATATTTGACAAATGATAGGTTGATCAATCTGAACGAGCGAAAGAGAAGGTTACAAGTTTGCGAGGATCTTGAAAAGTAGAGTCTATAGTAGAAAAAGAGTGGCAAATACTATTTTAAGCTAGACCACCAAAAGTACTTTTATACAAGGTGAAAGAGTGCTCATAGTCCACTCTATAATGCGGCTTACATGCTTGATCCAAAGTATTTGGAATTTAAACTTGGTGTCAAATGCAGAGGTAGTCAAGATTTCTATTAGATTATCAACACATTCTACTCCAATGCTCAAGATCATATTAATTACATCAAAGAGTTGAGTGCATTCAGACTAAAAGAACGACCTTTTGCAAATGATTTCGTTGAATTGATGGCAAAAGAGAAATTTACATAGAAGTGGTAAATGATGCACGGTGGCGAGCATTGCTTGACTCTACATCCACTTGCAATGAAAGTTTTGGTGTAATGTGCAATAATTTGAGCTTTAAGAGAAATTGGAGTATGTATAAGTATGTTCATAGCACAATTTGCAAACTATTAGCAGACAGAGCTGAAAAATTAGCTTGCATGTTCTACAATGAAAAAATACTACAACATATTGAAAGTGTTGGCTACGAGAAATAAATGCCTAGTTGACTAGACGATTATCAAGCAAAAGATAAAGATGAATTCATCAATATTGACGTATCTCAATGTAAAATAGTTGAGATCAAAGAGAACCTCACGATAGATGTAGACAATTCAGCAGTGGAGAACTGACAATGGACAACACAGAGCAAAACAATGACTGCATAGACTCAACATAAATGTCACAAGTTTACAAGATGTGAAATTGTAACTGAAGTTTTTATTTTTTAACAAGCTTTTAATGCATACAATGCTACTTTGAGGCAAAATTACAATGTCTATTGTTGTGAAGGTTGATGTTGAGCTTGTGCTTTTTCACTAATAAACACATTTCTTATTGCAATAGGGATGCTTTGTTGCGCTTGCTTGAATTTATACTCATTGGCTATCCTGAACATATAATACACACCCTCTGAAATTTCTTTAGAATAAATTTCACATTAACTTGTTTTGCATGAGTCTAATCAAGCAAATGAGATGGTAATATTGACTATACGCCAATGTATAGAAACCACTCCATCCAATAAAACTTTTGTAGCATACTATGTATTGAGAGGATGAAGATGTATTTGAATCTGATGCGGGGACTAACTATGGATGTACTGTTACCATATACATGTGGTAGTGATGTGTGTGAACACACTAGGACCGCTGGGGCATTTTTTCCCTCTTTAGGAGGTTTTTCCCCCGTGCATTGTATATACGCCCATCACTCTAGGGCTATCCATCTTTCCATTGCACACTAAGTGACACACTCTCTATTGTGTGCCTTGAGCTTCCTTCGTCTTCTCCAAGCTGTGTGCGTTTCTTTGCAACCCTAATTCCAACAATTGGTATCAGAGCAGGTTTCGTCCTCCCGGGCTTAGTCGCCAGCTGCTCCAGTATACGCCTGCTCACTTTCTCTGATTTCAGTGAGATTTGGCGAGCGTTCGCAGGTCGACAAATATTTTGGGTGTGCTCGTAGAGCTCAATCTGCTTAGATTTTTAATTCGGGCTCATTTCGGCCTCCATTTCCACTACAAGCAGTACTGCACAGGCTATTTTGTCATTTTGTGCAAAATTTCTGTCAATGCCATTTTTTGCACAACAGGTGCCTTATAGTCTTCTACGGTTTGCGCTATATAGCACGTGTTGTTCCTGCTCCGTTTCTCCTATTTTCGGGCAGTTTTCACATCAGGTGCAACATTTACCATGGCTGACAACAACAACACAGATGTGTTCAAGATGTTTGCTCTGCTGAGGACAGGTTGGATGGGGACAATTACCCTATGTGGGCTTATATGATGCAACACGTTCTTGTGTCAAAGAGCGTCTGGAATATTGTGCAGGGCATTGATGTACGTCCTGGTTATGAGGATGTAGGCGATGTTGAGGATGTTGCAGGTCTTGCTGCAAGGATTGCTGCTGTTAGAGTTGTTTTGCCTACGGCAGAACAAGCTCGTTGGGATGTTAAGGATGCACAAGCTCATGCATTGATTGCGTTGTCTGTGAAGCGCACCATTGTTCCTCACATCCGTTCAGCAAAATCTGCAAAACAGGCTTGGGATATTTTGTCTGGTCTTTATGCAAGTCGCAATGAGGCTAAAATTGCTTTGCTGCATAAAGAGTTGGAGTCAAAGATTATGCATGAGGAAGATGATATGGACACTTTCCTTGCTAGTGTCAGGATATGAATGAGCAGCTTATTTCTGCAGGTGAAGTCATTTCAGACAGTTCCCTTGTGCAGACTGTTCTTGATGCCTTACCAGATTCTTACCAGACTTTTACTAGTACTTGGAGACTTATGACCCAAGGAAATCCAGAAGTTGTCAAGTTTGATGCATTATGCACATTGCTGTTGCAAGAGTCGCTTTCTTGAAAAAATAGGACTAGACAGCGTGCAGTTGAACAGGCTTTTATTGCTTCTCAAAGAAAGGGTGGTAATAGTAATGTAGCCACTTCTTATGGTTTTGCTGCGAGTGGCAAAACTTCTATTCCCAATGCTTCTGCGGGCAGCACTTCGTCTCGAAATTCTGGTGATCAGGGCAAAAAGAAGATGCGTTGCCATTATTGTAAAGCCAATGATCACTTGATCAAGTTGTGTCCTAAGTTGAAGGCCAAAGAGGCTAAGAAGAAAGAGGGTGGTTCCACTGCAAATGCTGGTTCCACTACAAATGTAGCAATTGTTGAGTCTTCTGTGAAAGGAGACTGTGTTGCTGATGTTGATGCAGAATGGGCTTTTAGCGCAGAGTGCACTTACAATCTTGATGTCCATGATGCATGCTTGTCAGTTGCTGCAGATTCACATGTGTGGTATTTCAACAGTGGTGCTACAAAGCACATTACCTCACATCGAGAATTGTTTACCTCTCTCGAGTCTGTCCCTCATGGGAATTCAGTCACTTGTGCCAACAATGCCTCTTATCCGGTTCAGGGAGTTGGAAAGATTGTGCTTATTGCTGCAAATGGCAGTTCCTTCACACTTGTTGATGCACTTTATGTACCTGGGATCAAGAAGAATCTTTTGTCTGTATCTGCACTTGCTAGACTTGGACTTGTAGTCAAATTTGTGGATGACATATGTACAATTCATGATCTCAGTTTTGGTGATGAAATTGTTGCATCTGGCCTTTTGTGCCGTGGGCTGTATAAGCTCACTTTGTATGACAAGTGTGGACAAAATTTTGCAAATGCTGTTGCAGATTCAAGGGCTATTTCAGATGCAAAACTTTGGCATGCACGTTTTGGTCATCTGAATTTTGCTAGTTTGCTACGTTTGCAGAAATCTGATATGGCTGTATTTTGGGTAAGATGCAGCGTTCTAAGTTTCCAAAGGATGGTTCAATTCGGGCCACATGCAGGTTGCAGCTTGTGCATAGTGATGTTTGTGGGCCCATGCAAACTCCATCCTTGGGCAATTACCTGTACTTCGTGACTTTCATTGATGATTACTCTAGGCATGCATGGGTATTTCCCCCTATAGCGAAGTCCAAAGTTTTTATGTGCTTCAAACAATTTCTGGCTATGGCTGAAAATGTCTCAAAATTTACTATGGGCACCCTCCGTTCGATCAAGGGGGGGAGTATATGTCTCATGAATTTAATGCATTTCTGGCTAGTCGTGGGATAAAACACCAATGTACAGTGCCTTATACCCTCAGCAAAATGGTGTTGGTGAGAGGAAAAACAGGTCACTGACGGAAATGGCATGATGTATGGTCAAAAGTCAAGCTTTGCCGCATTCTTTTTGGCTTGAGGCCATCATGTGTGCCACTTATGTACTTAACAGGTGTCCTACGAAAGCTTTATAGTCTATTACTCCATATGAAGCATAGCATGATAGAAAGCCTTCTATTGAGCACATGCGTGTTTTTGGTTGTTTGGAATATGCTTTGGTGCCACAAGTGCAACACAGAAAATTGGATGATAAGGCTGTCAAATGTATTTTTGTTGGTTATAGTGTTGAAAGCAAAGGTTACAGGTTGTATCATCCGCAAACAAAACGTATTTGGGTTTCACGGGAGGTAGTGCTTGTGGAAGATTCTGTTCAGCCCTTGCTGTCATCTACTAGAGACAGTAATGTAAGCTCACATGACATTTATGACACTTTGTTGCCTCTTTTCAGTGGTGGAAATATGAATGTAATTTCCAATGAGGCAAATGTACAGCCTATGGGGGTTTCTGAAAATGTTACAAATCAGCCTATTACTGACGCAAATGTACATGATGTACTTGATGAGGAAAGGGCTAAAAATGAGTAGGCTAGAGGTATGCCAAAATGGCTGGTGCACACTTTGCATGACAGTAAATTGGATGCACCTTTGTCTAGTCGTACTCGTTTAAGCTCTCGCCATGCATCTTATGCATCAGATTGTTATGCTTTGGCTGTATCTAGCTTACATGATGTTGAGGAGCCTCTGTCTTTTGATGAAGCACAAAATTCAGAAAATTGGATGGCTGCCATGCAATCAGAATATGATGCACTTATAAAAAATGACACATGGACTTTATGTGATTTGCCTCCTGGCAAAAAGGCCATTGGTACAAAGTGGGTTTACAAGTTGAAACGCAAGCCGGATGGTGAGATCGATCGCCATAAGGCTCGACTTGTTGCAAAGGGTTATGCACAGCAAAAAGGCATAGATTATGAAGAGATTTTTGCTCCCACTTGTCGTATGACTACTGTGCATTTTCTATTTGCATTGGTAGCTCATTTTGGTTGGGATGTAGATCAATCAGACATTGTTACTGCTTTCTTGAATGGTGACATATTTGAGGAAGTTTATGTAACGGAGCCTCGCCGTTTTGTCATAAAAGGACAAGAGGACAAAGTGTGTAGATGTAAGAAGGCTTTGTATGGGTTGAAGCAATCTCCTCGTGCTTGGTATGAGAAAGTTGACACTCATTTGGTTAAACGAGGCTTTCGTAATAGTCCAACAGAAAGCACATTGTATGTAAAGCGTGAAGGTGATGTACTTCTCATTGTGGTTCTTTATGTCGATGATTTGTTGATCACTGGACCAAATGAGAGACATATTGCTGAATTTAAGGCTGATAAGAATGCTACTTTCAAGATGAAAGATTTGGGGTTGTTGCATCATTACTTGGGTATACAGTTTAAGCAGTGTGATGGTGGTATTACCTTGTGTTAGAAAAGTTACATAGAGACATTGTTATGTAAGTTTGGACTTGAGGATTGCAAACCTATTGCCACTCCCATGGAAACAGGTTTGAAGTTGAGTCTACATGATGCTAGCGATCCTGTTGATGTCACTCTTTACCAAACTATTGTTGGCTGCCTCATTTATGTATGCAACGTGAGGCCAAATATTCAGTTTGCAGTCTCACAGGTCAGCAGATTTATGCATAGCCCAGGGTCTAAGCATTGGCAGGTTGTCAAGAGGATTTTTCGCTACCCTAGTGGCACTTTACTCTTGGCTTGTTTTATCCCAAGGGGGGATTATTGCCGCCAAACTTACATGCTTCTTCGGACTCAGATTGGGCTGGTTGTTTTGACACACGAGTGTCCACAAGTGGTTTTTGTTTCATGCTTGGCAGTTCATGTATATCATGGTTGAGCGAGAAGCAACCTAATGTGGCCACTTCGAGTTGTGAGGCTGAGTACAGGGCAGTCTTCACAGCTACGGTTGAGTGTGTATGGCTCAGACGCCTTATGGCTGATTTGGGTGTTGGACAGGACACTACCAACACTATCTACACTAACAGTCAGAGTGCATTGGCAGTTGCGAGGAACCCAATTTTTCATACTCGCACAAAGCACATTGAGGTGCATTTCCACTATGTCAGGGAGAGGCTCTCAACAGGAGAGATCAGCTTGGCTTATGTGCCAACACAGGACAGCCTTGCAGATCTTTTCACAAAGGCATTGTCTCGTAAGAAGCTTAAAGCTTTCCGCAAAGCTTTGGGCTTACTCCGCTTTGTGGACTAATCATGTCCTCAGGGCATGGCACTTCCCTTTACTCATGTGCCAGCTCTCGTTCACCGCATCACTCCAAGGCTGATTTGTTACCATATACATGTGGTAGTGATGTGTGTGAACACACTAGGACCGCCGAGGCATTTTTTCCCTCTTTAGGAGGTTTTTTCCCCCGTGCATTGTATATACGCCCATCACTCTAGGGCTATCCATCTTTCCATTGCACACTAAGTAACACACTCTCTATTGTGTGCCTTGAGCTTCCTTTGTCTTCTCCAAGCTGTGTGCGTTTCTCTGCAACCCTAATTCCAACATGTACAACCAAGTGACTTACGTGTGTCCCTTGAACAGGTGGAGGATTCACTCGTTGTGTTACATTTTGATAATCTTGGCTTAAATGATGAAAACAATTTTCCATTTTGGCTTGTGAAATTGGAGATATTTGGAATATCTAAGGAGCTATGTGATTTTTATATCCTTCTCCATCAATTGTGTTGTCATTCAAGTTTATCTTTGTGCCTTCAACTATTAGCATCAACTCCTCTTGTGTGAATGTCAAACAGGTCTCTCTTATATCTTGATGGTTTCCTTTGAGGAGAAATCTATTGGACATTGTTGGAAAATTTGTGCATACAACATCTTTGCAAAGTACAGATCACAATCTACGTTGTGCAATGGATGTTCAAAAACTTTCAGGTCGATCTTTTTGACATTTTTTGTGATTTCTTGGTGTTGATACTCTGATAATTTTCACATGCCTTTCTTGATTTCTGTGACTTTACATGGCCATATTATTTTGATCATTTTCTTGATCACTTATTTGTTGATATCTTCCATTGTGCATGGTTTGGGTTTTGCCCACTTGGATAGCCAATGAGCTGTGTGTGTTGCTTTGTACTGATATGCCATGTGCTAAAGACTTCATGCATTGAAATGCATTAACAATTGCTTGGTGTTATCTATTGGGACAAGTTGTGCATAAAATGTTTGGTCCTATTGAGCCATGGCGTCTCAAAGCTGCTATTCACAAATAGACAAATATTAAACATCTTGACAAAACGTTGTTCCCTCGAAGATCTACTCTCTCACTCTATAGTTCAAAATGTTTATCAACCATGACAAAGCCACATTAGACCAGAGAAATCAAAATGCATAAATAGAGTAATCAACACAATTATAAATAGTAGACCCAAATGAAAAGATCAATCCAAATAAAAACCTAAATAAAAAATCATTTACAATAAATATTGACAATTTTTCAACTAGATAAAAAGAAGATATAAGTTCAATGAGAGGCCATTAAACAAGGTTAGGATCTATCTTTAAATGATCTTTGAAAAATAGCAAATTGTTAGAAAGATTCCTTTTGGCCTCACGCTCCCTTAGCTTCATCTATGTGTTCATCTTTAATTGAATGACTTTGAGAGTATCGTGAGATCAGGGTAACAAGATACTTCATTTTTGAAGAATACTTTGCATTCCAAAAATCTATCACCATCTCTTACATAAAACCTAGCGCATATATATATCAATGGCCTTTGTGTATGTATCATCACATTGTAGATCATAGATTTTTGGAGCAATCCATGGCCACTTTGTGTATGTATCATCACATTGTAGATCATAGATGTTTGGAGCAATCCATGGCCACTTTGACAATTCGTGCTCCCATGCACTCTTTGCTTCCAAAACTGCATTGTCAAAGATTCAGCTGCATTATATACATAATTATTTTACACCTGCTTGGTTGAAATTCTGAGCAGCATGCCACAATTTTTAATACTGATGCAAATTATTTGCTCTTGTGAAAATAAAAATTACATTATATGGATGTAGATTGCAATGTACAATGTCAAATAAGTAAATGGCTGCAATGCCGTCAACCAATGCATGCAAAATGTCTAGCATGTGTTCAATCATTATTTTGAGATACATATGCTCTATCTTTGATGGTTGTTGATCTATTGGGGGCAATTTCTTTCAACCATTATGCATGCAAAGTCAAAATGTGCCTTGCACAAGGGTACTCGACACATCAAGTCTCCCAGCGAGCCTCCATTATTGTATGAAAAGAAAGTGTATTCATGGGGTGTCTGTAGTGAAACTGATGCATCTGAAAATGGATGAATGCAATGTTTGCATGCCCTATTCTGTTTAGAAGTTGTTAAATTTTGCTTTTATCCCTCCCTTATAGCATTTGGCTACATAATTGATGTGTTCTAGAAAGAAGAAAAGCTCTTAATGGTGTATAAGCTACAAACGCCAAATGAACGTGATCCAATTATGACTCCTTATACTAAGGCTTCATGGGGAATGACAATCAAATGTGTAGACTTAGAAATCAATGTTATGCGCATAAGTGTTCTCGTGCCACTGGCTTTCGACTTGTTGTCGATGGCTCCGTGCGTCTTTTGTGTCATTTTTACTCGCTTGGGCAAAGTAGAATGATCTTGTACTTTCACTCTCTTCATCTAAGTTATCTGTTTTCTCCCACTGTTTTTTCCATAGCTCTACCTTGGTCATATTGCATGTAAGAGGAATGTCTTCTTTCAAATCTCTACAGCATATCTTCATGCTACCAAGCGTTGTTCTAATTTTGTGATGCAGCTCAAATTCTTTGATACCTGTTGGCAGCAATAACTCGTGGTGGCCTTCTTCAGGTAGCGTGCACTCTATATATTTCCACATATAAGTGCTAATGAAATCTTTGATAAAGATATCGATTTTGGCATTTGCATACATTGAGATTGCATATGTGCACTCTTTGTAAATTTTTTGCATGATGATCTTTTTCTCTTGAGGCGTCACTTTTACACTGGTCGTAAAAAAAAATGATCTAAATTGTACTGCATAACCCATCTAGGTTTCCTACATATTAGACTATCAAAATATTAGGTTAAATACATATAACACTTTAAAAAACTATGTTAAACCATAAGACATTGGTTCACATTTTGATAGTTAGTACTAATTCTGTCTAAAGTTGATAAAATATAGCACAAACCATGACAATAAAGCTGATCAAATAACACCATATTAGTGAATTTTGGAAGTTTTCAATTTCCATTTTCAAAACAAGCTTAAGATTTGACCACATGGCCAAATCTTAGCCAAAGTTTTGAGAGCATGGCTCGGAAGAGCTTTTCAAGTACTACCTTGTGGAAGGCTTTAGCCTTTAAAAAAAGTTTGAGATTTTTCCATATGGCCAAATCTTGAAGACATCGACGATTCCCAAATTGGCTCTTAAGTCTTAAATTCTCTAATGTGGTGTTAGTTACATTGATTCAATCTTTTGAACCATATAGGCTAAAGACATGTAACACTTCAGAAAGCTATGCTAAACCATAAAACATTGGTTCACATTTTGATCTAGCACTAGTTGTGTCCAAAGTAACATGTAACACTTCAAAAATCTATGCTAAACCATAAAACAATGATTCACATTTTGATTGCTAGCACTAGTTATGTCCAAAGTTGATAAAATATAGCACAAACCATGAAGATAAACCTAATAAAATATATTGACTCAATCTTTCAAACCATACAGACATTGGTTCACAATTTGATTGTGCTAGTGCTAGTTATATCCAAAGTTGCTAAAATATGACACAAACGATGACTATAAGGATAATCAAATACATTGATTCAATCTTTCAAGCTTCTTGAAGCGTTACATGTTACTTTCGACATAACAAGTGCTACCAATCAAAATGTGAACCAATGTTTTATGGTTTAACATAGCTTTTTGAAGTGTTACATGTCTTTAGTCTGTATGGTTTGGAAGATTGAATCAATGTACTTGCTTAGCCTTATCGTCATGGTTTGTGCCATATTTTATCATCTTTAGACAAAACTAGTGCTAGCAATTCAAATGTGAACCAATGTCTGATGACTTAACATAATTTTAAAGTGTTACATGTCTCTAACCTAATATTTTGATAGTTTAACATGTATGAAACCTAGATGCGCTATGCAGTAACATTTAAATCATTATTTTATTGACCAGTGTAGAAATGGTGTCTGCAAAGAAAAAGATCGTCATGCAAATAATTTTACAAAGAGTGCATACAAACAATTTCAATGTATGTAGATGTTATAATCCATCGGAGTAATGAAATCAATATTTTTATTAAAGATTACATTAGCACTATGTGGAAGAATACAGAACCTAAGTTACGTGAACAAGGCCACCATGAGTTATTGGTGCCAACAGGTATCATAGAATTCGATATGTCTCACAAAATCACAATGGTGCTTGGTAGCATGAAGATATGTTGCAGAAATTTGAAAGATGACATTTCTCCTACACGCAATATGACCAAGGTAGAGATGTGTGACAAACAGTGGGAGGAAAAGTAGATGAAGATTAATGAGAGTGAAAGTACAATATCAGTCCACTTTGTCCAAGCAAATAAAAATAGTGCAAAATATGCATGGAGCCATCAGTGATAAGTTGGATGTTAGCGGCATGTGAACATTCATGTGCCCAACATTGAATGCTAAGTCTGTGCATTTGATTGGGATTCTCCATGAAGCCTTAGTAGAAGCTGTCAAAATTAGATTAGGTTCGTTTGGTGTTTATAGCTTATACACCATTAAGAGCCCCCGAGGACTCATTTCAGAGCTTAGAGATAGAGAGAGAGAGAGAGAGAGAGAGAGAGAGAGAGAGAGAGAGAGAGAGAGAGAGAGAGAGAGAGAGAGAGAGAGAGAGAGAGAGAGAGAGAGAGGTGGGGGTGGGGGGAGGGGGAGGGGGTCATGTGGGAGTGTGCTCTACGTTGCAATGTGCAGCACTAGCGGAGTAGTAGAGCACATGATTCATGTGATTGTATTGTACCATGTATTGTGGTGCACAAAAATAGGAGGGTAGCTGACCACACAACGTGGGTGTGTGCATTAGTCATTCTATTGAATAGTGCTTAGCACGGGGATATCACCTCGATTATGTAGGGAATATGATGTCCTTGTGGTAAGTATTGGCTCATCGTATGTGCACTACATCAATAACATGACGATACTAGTATCGTATATGGTGAGTTAACTTCCCTTTCCAATGTAAAGAAAACATATGGGCATCGTTTGGTAACGCATCCATATGATGCTCATACTTAAACAATCTTTAGATTTAAGCGGCACTCAGTCAGTAACTTGAATAATATGTGTCATTTGTTTGAATAAGCATGTGTTTATGCATACATGTGACTTCAGGTCGTTGAACTGACCATATGAATGCCGTATAAATTGTATGTGCATGTATATTCAATGTCTGTTTGAATATTATGTATACGAAATACTTGGTCGATAACTTGAGCATAGAGTATTTTGTATACTAATTTTCATGATGTCTATAAATGTTCGCGTTGATTCTTTTTGTCAAAGTATCTCACATTAAATCATAACCCATTTTTTTAAAAAAAGAATCATAATTATTTGTTAGCTATCCGTTGATTTATTTGTCGACTATCTGTATCATGTTAACAAAATTTATTGAAAAACTAATATTTCTTTCACAATATAATTCTTTTGTTTTTAGCATATTGAACTTTGGATATCAATTAATCATAAACTTAAACTTTAACTGTCAATCTCTCATCTTCTCTCTCTCTCTCTCTCTCTCTCTCTCAGAGTCAGGATACAAAACTTGCAATGAGCCACAAAAATTGCCTAGATCATAGATTTTAGTAAATTAGAAACTTCTTTTGTATATAACATAAAAACCTCATAAAACTTCTCATATATGGAACTAAGAAAAGAAAAGCTCAATTTACATATGTATGAACCTTACAATTGTTATGAAAAGCTCAAAATTTTAAAAAATTAGCTCAAATTGACAAATTGAATTCTACTAATTAACTTGGATAAGTTAAAAATATTGAACCATCTTAAAAGATTTGATTCTCTTTCTTTTGCAAATTATCTCTCAAAAATGACCATGGAGGAATAGTTGTATACCTTCACTTAGCTTTGTACCATATTTTATTAACTTTGAACAAAACTAGTGCTAGCAATCAAAATGTGAATCAATGTCTTTGGCTAGCAATCAAAATGTGAAGTCAAAAGATGAGATTGCACTTCTCAAAGAAACCATAAAACATTGATTCACATTTTGATTGTTAGCACTAGTTATGTCCAAAAATGATAAAGTATGCCACTAACCATGACGATAAAGCTAGTCAAATATATTGACTCAATGTTTTGAATCATACAGGTTAAAGACATGTACCACTTCAAAAATCTATGATAAACCATAGGACATTGGTTCACAATTTGATTGTGTTAGTACTACTTATGTCCAAAATTGATAAAATATGGCACAAACTATGACGACAAGGATAATCAAATACATCAAATCAATCTTTCGAGCCATACAAGTTAAAGACATGTAACATTTAGAAAACCTATGCTAAACCATAGTACATTGATTCACATTTTGATTGGTAGCACTAGTTCTATTTAAAGTTCATAAAATATGGTACAAAGCTAAGTAAAGGTATGCAATTATCTCTCCATGGTCATTTTTGGCAGAGAATTTACAAAAACAGATAATTTTTTGTCAGTTTATTTTGAAAGAGAATTAAATCTTTTAAGACTGTTGATATTTTTTACTCATCCAAGTTAAGTACTAGAATTCAATCTTATAAATAATTTGTCAATTTGAGCTAAAGTTTTTATTTTTGAGCTTTTCATGGCAATTGTAAGATTCATGCATATGTAAATTGAGCTTTTCTTTTCTTAATTATATATATAAGAAGTTTTATGAGGTTTCGATGTTATATACAGAAGTAGTATCTCATTTACTAAAATCTATGATCTAAGCAATTTTTGTGGTTCAAGTCAGTTTTGTGACTCATTACAAGTGTGTAAGAGAGAGAGAGAAGACAAGACATTGACAGTTGACATTTAATTTTGTGATGAATTGATATCCAAAGTTCAATAAAGGAAAAAATAGCATTATATTGTGAACAAAATATTAGTTTTTCAATAAAAGTTTAGAGATAGTTGACAAATAATTATGATTCCTTTTTTTATGCGTTATAATTTGATACGAGACACTTTAACGAAAACAATCAACACGAACATTTATAGACATCATGAAAATTTTCATACGAAATACTCTGTATGGTCGCGGTATCGACCAAATACTTTGTGTACATAGCACTCAAACAAACATTGAATATACATGTACATACAATACATGTTCCAAGGCCCCTTTTTTATTATCTTGCGGACTTACCAGGATTTTACGTTTTTTCGTAGGGCTTTTTCTTTTTCCCGACAAACCCGCTGAAAATTTTCAAAAACCCAAAGGACTTATGGTGGGTTATCAAGTCACCAATCACCAACTTAAATCATGCAAAGGGTAATTAGTGAATATGACAATAACACATTGTAATCACATAAAAGTTTATGTGATCACATGATTATTCACTCCCTAGTTGGATGAGCCATGCAATAGCAAGGATATTAAGGATGGTCATCATATCTTTATAATGAGTCGTGTTTCAAGGGACTGTGTCTTGACAATGTCAAGACAAGAGCATTGGGCATGGAACAATGAGAGAGAGAGAGAGAGAGAGAGAGAGAGAGAGAGAGAGAGAGAGAGAGAGAAATGAAATGAAATGTTTTATTAACGTCTTCAAAAGGCCAAAATGGCCTATGAGACCAATCTTCAAAAGGTTTGAAGGGACTATGTCTTGACAATGTCAAGACAAGAGCATTGGGTATGGAACAATGAGAGAGAGAGAGAGAGAGAGAGAGAGAGAGAGAGAGAGAGAGAGAGAGAGAGAGAGAGAGAGAGAAGAAGAAGAAATGAAATGTTATCTAAATGCCTTCAAAAAGGCCAAGATGACCTATGAGACCAAACCCATACAATCTTGGTGGATCTAATCCAATGTTTGGGTAGAAAAGAAAATCAAGTAAAATAAAATAAAAAATGAACATCAATGTCCGAGAAGTTTTAATATTGTAGGCACAATGCTAAGAGACCTCGAGCCTCGGCAACCATGTCTTCATTAGCATGGAGCCTAGGCCAACTATAGGAAAAACCTACAGATTGTGTGCGTTCAAGGACTGATGAACACACATGATAGGATTTTGTTTATTATAGTGATCCCCCCCCCCCCCCCCAAATCTCACAGTTGCTATACTACGATTGTAACAAGTGAAAGAGAGAACATTGCCAAAAATGTGACCTTTAAGTTAGATCCTCATGGTGGTGATGGTTTGACTACTAAAATGGCATACTTCAGGTCTTTATTACTTATTTTTGCAAATTAAAAAGCAAGATAGTTTTGAAGCTCGCTTATTTGAGGGTCCAAAAAAATTGGTTTATGTACAAATCAATTACCGTTTGGGTAAGAATTTTTTTGGACCCCTTTTAGATGATACCGAAACATCTCCATTTGCTTCAAGTCTTCCATTGAGTCATGAAGAAGTTCAGAACTGCTACTCCATATCTCATTGGAGCATTATTTGACTGCAATACATTTTCTTCTCGGTATGTCAAAGGCGATATTTGATGAATAGTATATAAATTGAGAATGCTCCATCTTTGATTCATGTCCTCATCACAAGTCACATATATTACAAGCCCAGATAATAATACAACACTTTTGGGCACCCATCTAGAACTTTGGAGGTCCTTGATGAATCAATCTTTATACAAAACCATTTCAAGGCCTTGATTAATCAATCTTTACATGAGGAAATCATGTTATCCCATCTTTCAATTTACTGCCGATGAAATAACCAACTTACAAAAATTTGTCTATATTTTCAATATTCTACTCATGAATTCTCCCACCAGCTAGGATCTTCTTGGCAGCTACTCAGTTCAACCATGCATGGATACATGGTGGGTTGCCCACATTTTCCATGATAAACGGCGGGTGTTCCAGTAGAGTTTCCAATAAATTAGCTGCATAATAGTAATAGTACAATTTGCAATAGCCGCTAAGATTCACTTCAAGCTCTTTGTGACTCTCATACTTGCTTGAAAAGATCGACTATGCTTCTTCTTTGAGAACCAGGCACAACAACCACCTGTAGTCAAAAGAGGTTCTATGTTACAGGAAATAGGGAACCAAGAACAAAAATAGAAATTGTAGGAAACAAAAAGCAATAACATTAATGAAAATGGGGAGACGGGGAAAAAGTAGAGTTTCAGGTAACTATGGGCCATATATTTTTCATCATAAAAGGGTTATAATTATAACTTAACCTTTATAGTTGGAATATTGAAGTCATAAATAAGATTACTCATTCTACCACAAAAATTTCACTTACATTTATAAAGACAATTGAGATGGTTAGATGGCATCCTGGTTGTGTTACTATTTTAATGATTCTTGAAGAAAAATGCTTCATTTTTAGTGTTAAGTACAATACCCAAAAAGTATGCTTATAATGATCTACAGTCGCCAAAGGCTAATATCATTTTATCCACAATTTTATCAGATGCATCTGAAGAAACAAGCACTTATACACACACACTTCTGCAACCTGTCACAACCACCACCAAGTAAACTTGTGTGAGTATCATGCCAGCCGAGAACAACCATTTTGCATTTCCGTTGCTATTACATGCCATAGAGAGAGCAATGGTTGATAGAAAATATCACTCTTTTTCACAATGGAGAGAATAGTGGGATTACTCAATCACTCTTTTACCTTTCTTTCTTAAGGAAGGAGAAGAGAGGAGCAATCCATTGAGACTGGGTGGGTGGGTTTACACATTCAATAATTGGAAATTTGAACAGGGTGTGACCCAGGGGGATTTGCCATGGAAAACTTACCGCACCAGGTAAGTGCAGGGGAAGGGGGTTTTTTTACAAGTTACATAAGTGTATAAGTTAGGGGGCAGGCCCCTAATAATTTATCTCCCAAGCTTGAAAATAAGGGAAGGGGTATCATATTTGGGGGGGGGGGGGGGATGAGAGGAAGTTTTTGTGTTTCAAAATCATGGCTTCCCAAAAGAGTCTTCCCTCAAACTTGTGAGTCAATTTCTACAAATATACATGCAAGAACTAGCACTGCTTTGAATCAATTTCTTGTTTTGTGATTATAGTTCATTTGTTGAGAGATAAAAGCTATAAAGCGCTTGTATAAATGCAAATTTACACGGAGAACCTAACACAAATTTATAACCTTTTTTTTGAATAATTTAGATGGGTCCAAATTGGACGAGTAGCTAGAGTGCAGACGGAATGGGCACATAGTTTGAAAGTCAAACTAAAACACATTGAGGGTACATCTAGTTATCAACAGAACTGGTTCCTTTGTACGTTGCCAATCACTATGCTAGGCTCTTTGACTAGTTTTACTCAGTTAGATTATACGAGACATACATTTTATATGTAAGATAGGAGTATGATATTTTTCTGCATTGATTATTGTATAAGCGTAGAAAGGGGGTTCATATTCTCTAATATGAGTCGTATATCGGGGTTTTATCAAATCTGTCTGCTCGCAGGTGGAGTCCCATTTTGTATATAAAGTGAATCCCTCGGGGGTGTGACATATGTTTCAACATATTGGAACATTTCAGGGCATAAAAAAGGTGAAACAGGTTTCGTAAAAATATATGTTGCCCTACCCAAGACTTTGACAAATAAGTAAAATAAATACCTAAAAGCCAAACTAAATAATGGGATCACATTGGGCAGTTCACTTGAGATGCCTAAACTTTAACAAAAAGCCCATTCAGCATCACAGTCTCCTTTCACAAAAGACTCAACAATAACCACATTTGTAGTAGAACCAACATTTGCAGTGGAACCACCCTCTTTCTTCTTTGCCTCTTTAATCAACTTATGACACTGCTTGATCAAGTGATCATTAGCTTTACAATAATGGCAACGCATCTTCTTTTCTCCCTTATCACCAAAATTTCCAAACGAATTGCTGCCAGCAAAAGCATTAGGAACAAGTATTTTTCCACTGAAGAAGAACCATGAGAAGTGGTTGCATTACTGTTACCACCTTTTCTTTGAGCAACAATGAAGGCATGTTCAACCGCACGCTGTCTAGTCCTATTTTTTTAAAAAAGCAACTCTTGCAACAAGAATGTGCATAATGCATCAAACTTGACAACTTCAGGATTTCCTTGGGTCATAAGTCTCCAAGTTAGCAGCAATCCTTGCAGCAAGACCTGCAACATCCTCAGAACTAGGACATACATCAATGCCCTACACAATATTCTACACACCCTTTGACACGAGAACATGTTGCATCATGTAAGCCCACATAGGGTAACTGTCCCCATCCAATCTGTCCTCAACAACAAACATCTTGAACACATATGTGTTGTTGTTGACCATGGTGAACGCTTGCACTTGATGTGAAAACTGCCCGAAAAGAGGCGAAATGAAGCGGGAATAGCACATGCTATATAGCACAAATTTTAGAAGACTATAAGGGACCTGTTATGCAAAAAACAACATTGACAAAAAATTTGCACAAAATGACAAAAGTGACCCTCCTGTGCAGCACTGTCTGTAGTGGGAACGGAGGCCGAAATGAGCTCGAATCAAAAATCTAAGCAAACTGAGCTCTTAAGACGAGCACTCCCATAATATTTTTTGACTTGCAAACGCAGGCCAAAGCTCACAGAATTGAAGAAAATGAGCAGGAGTGTGCTGGAGCTGCTTGCGATTATGCCCGGGAGGATGCAACTTGTTTTGATACTAATTGTTGGAATGAGGGTTGCAGAAAAACACACACAGCTTGGAGAAGACGAAGGAAGCTCAAGGCACACAATAGAGAGTGTATTACTTAGTGTGCAAATGAAAGATAGATAGCCCTAGAATGATGGGCGTATATACAATGCACGGGGCATCACAAATGAGATTTTGCATTAAAAGATATATGGAGGTGAAAATTTACACATTATAATATTCAAAGATGGAGAGATGCATTGCATGTATTGTGATGCCTGTGCCCATCAAAAAAAGAAGAAACCATACGTATGACACATAAATATGGTGTGGAGTTGGCATCGTTCTCCACATTATTAATAATACCATAGGGAACATGCCCTTCCCTGCCACTTTTGTCCCCTCTAGTGTTGAAGGGGGACTTATGCTTCTCCTCCAATGTTGGAGGGACTTTCTTAATGTCAAAATATTGTTGCAGGCCCTGTGAGTATAAGAGAACTACAAATTTGGAGATCACGGTCTCAAAAGTAAACCACAAATGTATACATCATGCCCAAAAAACGCATATGGAATAACCAAATCTTTCTCAAGCCAAGAGACAACCATGCTCCACTAAAGCACAATCTGTATGCATGTAGATATGTGTCCTTGTCTCCATCTTGGACTTGTAATGAGGCCAGAGAGCTATGCTCGCTCTCTCTATGTGTAGACACAACCGGAGAGCTACACGCTCACTATGTCGAAGTTGCCAATGCCGAAAGTATTTGAGAGTCCAATCCGGAGAGAGTTTGAAGTGTGTGTCCTCAAGGCATTCAATGTTGAAGTTGAGATAAAGGTATCTTTTTCTCTCTCTACACTCTCTCTCCTCTCTTACTCAATTTGAATGCACAATTTGTGCGTAAGAAAATAGCCTCTATGTTTTTTATTTCAGACGTACATGCACTCCAAATCAGCTGAGAAGCCCTTCTACAAAGTCACAAAGCTTAAAGAGAGCTTTGTTTTAAATAAAAAGTGTTTATATCCGAGTTCTTAGCTCAAATTATAGAAAAAAGTGACCTACTGTCAATCTGCCTTGAACTGAACGACCTGATTCTCTCTCTCTCTCTTTGAGCTAACAAGAAGCTCAATCTCTCTCCCCTTGTGGCTTGTGGAGTTACCCCTTTAACACCTTGATATATGAGTTGTATGTGTTGAGCTCACAATGCCTCCATAGCCATGGAATCTCTAAGCTTAGATTTGTTGCCGATGCGAAGCTCATCGGGAAGTGGGAAATGCTGAGAGAGAAGTAGCACTACAACCTTCGGCTTTGATACCACTTGAAGAATGCACGATGCGTGCAAAGTGCGAGGGATGAGAGGAGCAAACACACAATGTTGGTGGAGCTCGGTATTGGAGTTATCCTCTCACGCTCCTTATTCTATATCAAAGTAAAGAATAAGTGAGTTAGTAATGATGGGTTAGTAACGGGCATCCAATTAGTTGACCTCAATCCCAACAGTAAAAATAATGGTGGTGTATGTGTGTGCGTGGTGTGTTTGTATTGATTATCCAACAATTGATTGAGTCATACAATCAATTGAATCATCCAATAGAAGAGATTGGACAAGAGATACAACCATATATACCATAAAATACAACTGCCAACCAATTTGACATAACATAATAATTGTCATGATAGACCATAACCAATGTAAGTCTGCTTGAGTTAATCCAAACCTGCTACTACATCTGCAGTCCATGTAGTAGTCTTAAGGAAAGAGCCTCTTATTTGCCGCTATCCACAAAGCATTTAGTACTTGGCATGCTTCATGTGGGAAGACAGGTGTCAACGACTTCTTCCCCTTGTTATCGGCGTCAGGAATTGCTAACAAACTAACAACATGTATCAGTGAATGTATTTAATAACTTAAACCACTATGTAAACATGTATCAAAGTCAATTCATTTACAGATGTATTTTAAAAGCTCTGACCGAACCTTGCTCCCAATTATGAGCAATTTTATTGCCAATTATGCTATCTTGAGATTTCTGAAAATTACGGCAGCATTTTGTTTGTATTTTGGCTATCTTTCCAAAAATTCATTTTCATCCATCTCCTAGGAAACCCTCACAGGAGGATTAAGGCATATTGACCAAGAAAATATGACAGACTATGATAAAATAATTTATAGAGCATCATGTGGAAAAAAAAGGATTATAAATTTATACAATTGTATTCATATATAAAAACTAAACTTGTGCTTTGAGAGCTTTCAGACTCATATCAAAAGCGTCCCCAATGGATGTACTTAATTAAAAAATCAACTTATGACAGTGTACTAAAAGGTCTGCAGAAAACCAGAATTTAAAAAACCGTTAAATTTTATTTTCCTGCATGCCTGAAGACACATTAATACATGCCCAAAGCTCAAATCTGGTAGTATTATTTATAATACAATAGTAAGGATACAAAATTATGTTATATTGACGATGTCACAAAACTGAGAAAGATCAAACCTGGAAAATGTTGATGGTGTTTGTCTTTTGCCCAAAGGTGAGTGGTGAGCATATTAGGATTACACCATACGTCCACGTGCACTTTATCCGAAGAAGTGGAAATGAAAGCTTCTCATGATTCATAGAGAAATCCATAGCTATTTTGAAGGCGTAACCTAGGAATCAGCATGAGAATTGCTCATACAGAGGTTGTCCGTATTGGCTCAAGGTTTTGGCGATGATGTGGGCTCAAGGTTTGTAAGTACTATTTACTCCATAAGAAGGATGATATTGATCAAAGGTATGCAGTCGTTGCTGCCTTAAGAGCCCCGCTAGGTAAGTGTGATGAGGCAAAGAGCGTCCACTACTCATAAGGTGGGGAAGGAGTACAGAGTGTCGAAATACCATGGCACAAAACTCAATAACAACAGAAGGGCATATGGCGTATATATGAGACATTGGAAACTGTAAGCTTGAGGATTCATCAAGGGGCGAAGCTCGACAAGCACATGCTAATGCGCTTATTTTAGAACCCACGCTGGCATCAATAACTATGGTTTTAAAAAAGCAAGTGAGTAGGTACTTTTGGATTACCTGCTTTAAGACCCAAGGAATATGTACATACACCATCTAAAAAAGTTTTCCTTGCTATAAAAGGATTGTAATGGATCATTTGAATGCTACAACTTAGTTAGTGTCCAAACTTGGAACCCAATCCCGGATCATCAGCTATTTTTGGACAAACAGTGATGTACAAAGCCAATGGGGCTCCGGACAAAGTGTCAACCGCCCCTCATGGGTTAAAATAACATTGATATCATTAGAAGCTCCGAGCTCAAATTCTTGGAGAGGGTATGGATAGAAGGGCTATTGTTATAGTATCCAACTATAAGAGAAGGGACTCTAAAATTAGGCAAGGGTATGTAACTCTTCTATACTCAAGGGAGCTTCTCAAGCAGGTGTGAAGTGGGAAAGTTACATGAATCCAATGACCCTACTATAGATCCCAGAAGGTGATAGCTAGATGGGGATAGTTGTGATGCATGTTATTCAATGGGTCATTTACATAACGAGGTCCATATAATGGGATCTAGGATAATGCGCAATGCGGGTCTACACCTACTCTATACCCAAGATGGCTTCTTGAACATGTAAGTGTGTGTGTGCATGTGTGTGTGTGTGTGTGTGTGTGTGTGAGAGAGAGAGAGAGAGAGAGAGAGAGAGAGAGATGATTGGAGTAAAAATTGGATGAAACCTTTGCCTAAAGGGAAAAATACATATACAGCCTCATGAGAATGATAGAGCTTAAAATATAAATGAAAGTTTGGGAATTGGCCTCAATTCCATAATACGTAGATCAATCATGAATTTTTTTCATCAAAATGGTCCATGAAATTCAATGAAGTCAAATTATAATACGTTTCAAAATCTTCTTGATGAATGCTTTAAAAAATCTTCAAAGACTCTCCCTCGTGTTGTGTTTTACAGACACAAGAGAGAACATTTAATTTGCGTCAAGTTTTCACATAAAAAACTCGTCATCATTTGGGACTTGGGGAAGAAATTTGGCCCCTTTCAATCCTTACACCACACCTCACGCCAAGTTTATTGAGATGAAGTTCATGCAAGTTTAGAAAATTAATAGGAAGGAAATAACACTAATCAAGTTTAAACACTCACACTCTCTCACTCTGTCTCATATCAAGGTTTCCAACGAAGAGCGTTCTCAGAGAGTCGTTGTCGACATGTCCGCTCTCAAAATCGAAGCCCCCGAGTAAGAATCTTTCCACTTTGCTTGTTTTCGCATTTTCCGTACGGGCTCCATTTCAATTTACTGGGTTCAAAGTAATGCATATAATCGCCACAGGGCAAGAAGTCAAATTCATCCTCTCTCTCTCTCTCTCTCTCACACACACACACACACACACACACACACACACACACACACACACACACAAACACACACACTTCATTACTTGCCTACCGTTTTTCAGCATCAAATTAGGCTATAATATGCCATAGATTGTCGACACTTTGGCTTTGAAAAGTCCCACACCTTTTTACTAGATGAATATCCATTATGGATTAGAACCCTTAAAATGTTATGATAGTTACAAGGCGTGGCTAAAATACTACTTACTGTCCTTATTTACTATGCCCTGAGGTGCTATGGTGGCTATATTGTGCCGGACCGCATCACAGGCGGCTACTCATCCGCGAGTCTGCAGGAGGAGCTCGATCTACTCAATACGCTCTGCAAGCAACTAGCCATGAGTGATGGCGGCCTTCCTTCTTCCTATTTAAAGAGGTGAGGGCGCATTCTGCCCCTCACTTAGCTTTGTGTGTGTTCTACTTGTGTTAAGTTTGTGAGGAGTGCGTGTTTTACCTCTGGTGCACCAAACATGAAGCTTACAACACAAACAACTGAGGTTGGCCACTAAGCTTAGCATTAATGGTCTCGTTTCTATCGTTTTTATTTTGATATAAATGGTAAGCACTGTCGCATAAAAAGCCTAATAAAGGTTAATGGTCGGGTTGGCTATACTAAGCAGTGCATGATAAAATATGGATGGTTGGACCACTGTATGGCTAGCTCGGTTTGACAGTAAGAAGCATTACAGAGGGGTGTTGTTCCTCGTTCCTTAGCCTGGTAAGGTCCACTACGGTGGTCGGCTATGAATGGCATCATATGGTAATAGTTGGAAAAGTTTTTTTGGGGCATGACTATGTTCTTGCTACTGGTTTTTTAGCTGCTCTGCGAAACTGTTCATTGTTCATAACAAATTGCAGGTACATACTGTTCAAAATTTTGGGGGATAAAGCAGTTTTTAACTTGATATTTATTGTTTTTTATTTACTAATGATGACGATACATAAATAAATGCCTGGCAAAAGTATTGGGTGGCATAACCTGCCGCTTAGCCTGGTAAAAGGAACCACCGTGTGGTTGGCTTGCTTAAACAGATAATGGCACTAATGTGGATTGTTGTTCCTAATTACTTAGCCGGGTAAGGCCCACTATGTGGGTTGGCTAGGTTTGATAATATATTGTAATGGCTGAATGAGCTAGCAAACATGTGTTAGGATATGATCTTGCCACTGCTTTCGGTGGCTCTGCATAAAATTGACCATTGGTTGGAGGTTATTAAGTACTACCGCTTGGCTTGTTGCATACTAGTTGTTATCTTACTGATTAGTGATTTTTTGACTTGATAATGGTACTAGTTGTTTTCTTTTACTTAGCGCATGAATTACTGGCAAAAATTGGGGTTGTTTCCCGATTGCGTACTGACTTTTTGGTTAAAAGTTGTTCGGTGGATTATTTTGGGTGGGGTTCCCCCCGGCTGCATACTACCGCTAGACTTGGTCGTTTACTGTTTTTTTTGGGGTAATGCTATACTGTTTTAGCATTCATATGGACTGACGAAAAAAGCGCATAAAAATACTTATTTCTTTTATTTGAGCACTCTGTCTGGCTAGATACCGTGTTTATATTTAAAGATCTCTGCTAATTGGCTTACTCATTAGGGAATGAAGGTAAGTAACATACAAACTTGAGGAAGGAGAATGCCATAAACCCTACTTGGAGATAAACTTTATCTGTCATAAATAATCAAAAACTTGTTTGATATTCTTGAAAGAAAAATTGCTTTAGGCTCCTTTTACTTTATGGTATGTGAGAATGGAGCTTCATAAAAAAAAAGTGGGTTAACTGATATAAATGAGGAGCTGGTTCACTTGGATTCGAAGGTGGTATGGCCTTCCAAATAGAATTAATACCTTAAACTTTGGATGATTAAAACGTTTTTTGGAATATAAATACTTTGGACTAGGCTTGAAAGTTTTTTTAAAAACTTTTTAATATGGACATGGATAACAACTGGTATAGTCCATTTGATACCTGTAAAACACATCCAACGCTAACATATCTGTTGTCTTGTTTGAATGGATGCAGGTAAGGATTCTATCTTATCTTGGGAGGTTTTTTTGGCTTTAAGAAGTTGTCCTTACATGATTACACATACACCTACGGCGGCAAGGGAAGTACTTCTGATATCTGTATACTGGAATGAGGCTTCATTCATATAAACATTGTACAAAGATAATTCTAAGACTGAGTTTCTTTTGTACTTATCATTCCTTCTCTTTGGAGCCAGCTGTCTTTTGAGTGTAAAAGTTCAATTATGTCTTATTATTTATGATAAAACAGCTACACACAGGTCCTAAACATAAGATTTTTCCATTCTTATGGGGAAACCGGGACGCTGGCTTTAGAAACTAGTTTTGGAACTTAGTTCTAAGTTGGACCCACAGTCTGTAAACCCTTGACCGGTTGACTGGTGTTAGGTGGTCCTTCATAGACTATGTTTTTGGTCTCCTGCTCACAGCTATTATAGTCTCTGACTTTGCCGGTTTAAGGATTGCAGGCCCGATCTACAAGACTAATCGTATGTTTATATATTTTCTTTCAGGATCACAAAAACTTTAGAATGACATCCCGCATGAAAGTAAAACACAACCCTGAGAATCATACAAGGATTCTAGAGCAGATTAAGTTTTACCTAAAAGACCATACTCCAAAAAATGCCTTAGCAGCTAGAACCCGACCTTTTCTGTCAAGAAAGGCCAAATATTGTATTACTTACTACAATAAGTAGTCATAGCCTCATTAACTTTTTTGTATATTGTAAACCCTTTGCTCTCTCGCAAGGCTTGGAATTATCCTCTGAACCCCTCTTTGTGTGGCAACATCTCTTGTCTTCAGATGTATTAGCAGCTTGGATGATTCTCAACTAATTTATGACTTGGCTCTTGCCTCAGCCAAAAAGATGTCTATTTTACACATGTTATCTTTTAATGATTGTGTCAAAATTTTGGCTACCTTGGATAAAGATTCAAAAGATGGTGTTAATTTGATTTTCCAATACACAGCCCAGCTTCAAAATGGTCCATGAAATTCAATGAAGTCAAATTATAATACGTTTCAAAATCTTCTTGATGAATGCTTAAAAAAATCTTCAAAGACTTCCCCTTGTGTTGTGTTTTATAGACAGAAGAGAGAACATTTAATTTGCGTCAACGTAATCATCATTTTCATAACTCACATAAAAATTTCATCATCATTTTGGACTTGGGCAAGAAATTTGGCCCCTTAGAATTCTTACACCACACCTCACGCAAATTCATTGAGTTGAAGTTCATCCAAGTTTAGAAAACCAATAGGAAGGAAATAACACTAATCAAGTTTAAACACTCACTCTCTCACTCTGTCTCATATCAAGGTTTCCCAACGAAGAGCGTTCTCAGAGAGTCGCTGTCGACATGTCCGCTCTCGAAATCGAAGCCCCCGAGTAAGAATCTTTCCACTCTGCTCGTTTTCGCATTTTCCGTACGGGCTCCATTCCAATTTACTGGGTTCAGAGTAATGCATATAATCGCCACAGGGCAAGAAGTCAAATTCATCCTCTCTCTCTCTCTCTCTCTCTCACACACACACACACACACACACACACACACACCCACCCCCACACCCACACCCACAGGAACAAGCTTTAGTCTGTAGCGAAATTTTTTGTTCACTATGAAACAGGAATTTGTCAAATCACAAACACATTATTTGTAGTGCCGTGCCAATAGAAAGACGAGCTCATAGCAGGGGTCATTGGAACCTATGCGTGTGTATAGTCATCTGTTCAGAAATTCTTGTGTTTGTTCACCGTCTTTATAATTGTACCATGTCCATTGTTTGCTTTGATGCCAATATTTAAACTTCTCTTGTTGCCAATTTTGTTGAGCATGTTTTAGTAGCTGTACTCAACTTCAAATCTCATCTCAAGAAGATTTGAACATTTTGTTATCGTGAGTGCGAAGTCACTATGATTACGTTTGTTGAGCATGTTTTAGTAGCTGTACTCAACTTCAAATCTCATCTCAAGGAGATTTGAACATTTTGTTATTGCGAGTGCGAGGTCTACACTACCAATATAAGACAATTTATGTAACACCACTGTAGAATTCTCCTATATTGTGAAGTGAAAGGGTGTGTTGGGGATATGTCATCTCCAAATGGTTCTAAGTTGCATATAATGGTTGTATGGCCATGATGGCCTTGCATACACATCTTTAGTTCTTTTTGCCTTTTTATTAGCTTGTTAGCTGATATGGCATATCTTTATGAGAGGTGGCACATTTATTAGCTTTTTATGTAACTTGTAATTATTTTGATGATGTGCCAAATTATTAGAGCTAGGTCAGCCATAGTTACAGGGAATGGCCATTTTCAAGTCTCCGTTCTCCATTCCCATCCCAATTTCCCATTCCGGGTTTCAGACGTGAGTATCCGAAACAGGGAATGGCATTTGATGCATGTTGCCGTTCCGTGCTCCCCGTTCCCGTTCCGGGTAACTATGAGGTCAGCCCTTGTTTATAGAGCTTTAGGTGACTTTTCAGGCCTGTCAATGACCCTCTCATTCTCATTATCAGGCGGTATGAGCATTCTGTTGAGTTAGTGCTCTTGGGCTACACACACTCTCTCTCTCTCCCAGTGTTTGTGCTCGTCTCGTGTATCTGCTCTCCTCTCTTTGTTCCTCTGTATTATTGAAGCAAGTAGACCGAGGGCTACTTGGAAACCCTATGACACAATTCAAGAGGCTTCAATGAGAGATTGCGTTGTGGTAACTTGTTTCAATTTGCTGCATTTTTGCATCAGCACTTAGTTTCGAGGGATCCCTTGCTTTTTGCACCCATCTAGGCGGGATTTGTTGGAGTGTACAGCGGAAAGGAGGGAGGAAAGAGACAATGGCACGAGAGGAAAGAGGACAAAGGCTGGCAAGCCCAATAACTCCATATGGAAAACTTTGTGAATGATACAAGAGCCCCCTAGGCCACATATATAGTGAGACAGGGCAATTTCAGACAAATCTCTCTTATCAATTACCAAGACCAACAATAAAGTCCTCATCTTAAAAATATGAAAATGGCCAAAACAGACCTGAAATGGGCAAAGTCTTGGTGCAAATGCTAAATGTGCTTGAGAGCCTTGTATATAAGGTATATGTGTCACAAATTGATGGCGTGGCAGTGCAACCCGGACACAACAATGGTGACGTGGCTGATTGTATGGACGCCCGAAAAGTGCACTGATTGCTTGACTGTACAGACGCCCGGAAAACGCGCTGACTGGCTAAACGTGGCAGCGTAGGGATTTTCGGCATTTTATGTTGGCTACAGATGTGGCGTGGCTGTATGGATATCCGCAATTAGCGTTGACTGCTGTAAACCTTTATAAGTGACCCAAGGGGCTCACTTCTCAGAGCATCTGGACGCAGAGTATGAGAGCGAGCACTCGCGGGCAGTTGTACTTTGCTCAAAGGTTAATATAAAAGAAATATCGAAAGGGTCGCCAGTCTTTGGGGCCAATCTCTTTGGGCACGGAACTATGCCGGCCGTGTTGACCAAATTGAACTGGGATTTTATAGTTGTGAAGTATTTTAAGTGATTCTCTCTCGTGTCGCGACAAATTCTAGACTTTGGGGTGTCCAAGTTTGTTACAGTGGTATCAGAGCATGACCGATTTCTCTTCTACCGAGAAATTTGATCTTTTTTCTCGCGACACTTATGGATTTCGAAAAGAACCAATCAACCTCTTCTGCAACCGCGGAGGTTGGAGGTATGAATTTTTGGAGATGCAGCGTCGACAACAGGTTGACAAGTGCACAAAGCAGATGCTTCAGCTTGCTAAAGATCCCCAATTTGCAAAATTTTTGACCGAGCAGTCCATGGTTGAAGTGCATACTCAGTTGAGGCAGAAAACCACCGAACCACCAATCAAACCGGCAATCAAGAAACCTCCTACTCCGAGGATGTTTACAGAAGAAGAACTTCAAGAGGTGGTTCAAACCCAGATCACTCAGCTTTTGGACACGAAGAATCAATCAAAAAAGCAGTTGAAGAAGCGCAAGAAGGGGACTGACTACCCTGGGAAACAATTTGAACAACTTTCTTCTAGTTTTTCTGAGGAACATGGATCATGATCCATGTACCTCTATGACCAGCCCATTGGAAGTTGTCACCCACTGCTAAAGCTTGCTCTTAGACACCGGAATCTTGAGTGTGAACATAAATAGACTGCTAAAGTACATCCAAAATTAGGAAATGGACAAATCTTCAAAAAACCTTGGAATTATAGTAAAATTTGGGAGAATTAAACTTTTGGTGTTCCAAATTCAAAAAGGGGTGAGATTTGGCTTCTACAAGGAATACAGAACTAGCATAACAAGATTCATGACAAAACACTTCCAAACATGGATGGCGGAAATAAGCGGCTTTCTTCTAATAGAGAGAGGCGAGAGACAGAGGCAGATTCCATACCCCAATTTGCACGTAGACTGCCTACTCGAGGAGATCCTGAGTTGAACTCGAACGGAGCTATGGCTTCCAAGCCAAAGGCGAGTTGAAATGGCATGTGATTCGTTGTTGCCTTGAAAGACGTTCCGTATGCCCAGAGGGTGCCGTGGATAGCCCGAGCCCAAGACGCCGGATGGAGATGACAGGCTTTCTATAGGAGGGTGATCAGAACCTTGTTTGTGCTCTCGGCCTGCCCATTGGCTCTAGGGTAATAAGGGCACGATTTGCGATGAAAAGTCTTGTAGTTGGCCAACAAAGTTAAAATTAACCCATTGACAAAGTGGTTGCCCCGATCACTGGTAATCTCCAAGGGACATCCAAACCTGCATAATATATTTTCATACAAAAACTTGGCTATAGTATTTCCAGTGCAATTAGTTGTCGCCAGTATCTCTGTCCACTTGGTTGCATAAACTGTAGCCACCAACAGATACTTCCGATTACTAGGTTGACCTGGGGGAGAAATTGGACCCACAAAGTCCAAGCCCCATCTCTCAAATGGTGACCATGCCATGGAGACCAATAGAGGACGGTTGGACTGCTTACTTGGCTTTGGTCCACAGCGTTGACAAACATCACAAACTTTAACATGTGCTATTGCATCCCGAAAAACATAAGGCCACCATAGATCACTTTGTAGAATTTTTTGGGTGGTGCTGTGACCGGGGTAATGGCCACCAGTGGGACCATTATGGGCATCCTCCATAATATGCTCAACTTCATGAGGAGACACACTGTCGAAGAACACCATCTGGTCCCGATTTGTAGAGCTGGCCTCCAATCAGAGTGAATGGCCTAGACTTCAACAACAATCTTCTCTTCTGCAGTGGAGATGCATTCTCTGGGTACAGGCCAGTAGATAGCAAATGCAAGATATCGCCGTACCATTCCAGAGTGGTATCCACCTTAAAGAGAGTGCTATCTGGAAAGTCATTTGCAATCCCTGTAGCTTCTTCACCTGTTTGAATGCGAGAGACATGATGCTTGCGGGGGTGGAGGATCACTTCGAAATCAAACTCTTGGAATAGGAGTAGCCACCACCATACTCGTCCTACAACTTGCGGCTTATTAAGCAGATAGCGCAGGGCATGGTGATCAGTAATAATTGTGAAGTGGACCCCTAATAAATAGTAACGAAATTTTTGTAGAGCATACACAATAGCCAAACCTTCCCTTTCTGTTGTGCTATAGTTGGGTTCTGCTTTGGTGAGCAGTCGACTTGCATAGTGAACAGGGCGATCCAAGTTGAACTCCTTACTAGGCCGAGTTAGCACAGCATCCACAACCAATTGGCTGGCATCCGTATGGAAATGAAAAGGAAGAGGCCAGTCGGGGGCAACTAGAATAGGTGTCTTAGCGAGGCGTTTTTTAAGGTATGCAAATGCTTCAGCTTCGGGTTTTGACCATTTGAACAATACAATAGCATTGGTGAGCCGGGTCAATGGTTGAGCCACTTGTGCATATATGCGTATGAACTTGCGATGATAGCCTGTGTGGCCTACAAAGCTCTGAACACCTTTGGGATTTATGGGAGGAGGCAACTTCAAGATGGCTACTATTGTCTCTGGGTCAGGCGCTAAATCTTTAGTAGACACCACATGGCCTAAGAGTGTACCTTCAGTGACCAAACAATGACATTTGTTCGGATTTAGCTTTAGGCGTACCTTTCTGCACCTGAGGAAGACGGCAAAGAGTTGAGCGAGGTGCTCCTCTAGATTCTCCATTGAGGTTGAACATTGAGCACCCGAGAAGGTTGAAAAATTGTCCATGAATATGCGAAGATGATCCGTAAGCAAAGGACAAAACATGAGATATACTGCAATAAAAGGAAGGTGGCCCATTTTTCAACCCAAAAGACATTCTGGTGTAGATGAAAATACCCCAGGGAGTCACAAAAGTCGTTTTGTTCTGATCACCTGGATGGATGCCCAATTGATTGTATCACTAAACCCATCCATGAAATTGTACAGTACATGCCCTGCCACATCTTCGAGCACACGCTCAGTGAAAGGTGTGGGAAAACCATCTGGGATAGTTACCTTGTTCAGCGCGGTAATCGACACACACGGATTTTATTGGATTGCTTCTTGGCGCTATTACCATGGGTGATAACCATTCAGAGTGCTCCACAGGTACAATGATCTCTGTTTCTTGCATTTTTTCTAGCTCTAACTTGATAGCTTCTGCATACTTTGGGCTGATCTTGTAAGCTCGTCCTCTGACCGGCTTGGCCACTTCAACCAGAGGGATAGTATGGACACCCAATTCTGGTGGGATCCCTTCTAAATCTTTGTAAGACTAGGTGAAAACATCTTCAAAAGAGTGCATGAAAGAAACTACCTGATCGAGTAGCACGGGATGCTCCCATAACCAAGCGGCTAACAAGATGTGCTGAGGGTTGTCAGGGTCACGCAGGTTGACTTCTCTGAATGGGTCAGGAGGTGTAGCTAGGGAGGGTGCATCAGAAGATGAAGATTGAGCTGCCTCTCGGAGCTTCGAGACATCATGAGCTGGTGTCTGATTGATTGGAAACTCCGCATACTCTTCTTGTAACCATCCTGGTGGAAGCTCTTCGAAGGGTAAGTCCTCAGACACAACACAACAGAGTGTTTTTGTGTGGGTGGGGAGTCAGATGCAAGGCAGGTTAAGGGTAGAGGAGGGACATTGGCGAACTCCAGCCTTTTTACCCCTTCTATGGTGTGTTACAGGTTCTCCAAGGTCGACGGCTTCCATCAACGGGACACTTGAAGCATGAGCCTCAGGGATTGACACACTCGCTTTTGTGACTGGCACACTTGATTCTGGATGATTTAGGTTATTGGTTTTAGCGTGAAGATCAAGGAAAGAGGGTGTATCCACAAGCAAGGGGTGAATAGAGACCACATAGCATGGCATCGATGTGGTAGCTTCCAACCACTGCTGTAGGTCTTCGTCGTACTTGTCAGATGGGTTAGGATGTTCCCGATCGGGGTTGGACTCTATTGACAAAGAGCTGTGATGAACTACTGGATCCATGCCTCCTTCGAGCCGAATTGGTTGCAAGGGGGAGCCGGGAGTATGTATCCACATGGCGTCGTTTCCCCAATCATGAAGTGCTTTAGTGTGTTGCAACCATGGTCTACCAATAAGCGAAGTAAATCCCCCCAACTTGGGGAAGACTGATCACAACAAAATCCAAGCTAAAGGTGAAGTCTTGTACCTTCAAAGGCACCTTGTCTACTATGCCCACCGGATAGAGTGTCCTCTAGTTGGCCAATGTAACAGTGAATGGAGCAGGGCGGGTAGGCTGCATACCTAAAGCCAACATAGTGAACTCTAGCATCATATTGATTCCAGATCCACCATCAACTATGACGTCGGAGAATTGGTGTCCAAGAATAGATACAGTGAGACGGGGACTTTTGTAATTGGTGAGGGGAGCGGCTTGATAGGAAATCATATAAGACTCCGAGGATTGTACGGAGGTGCCCGCTACTAGGCCCTGCCCCCGGGTACAGAGACTGAATGACTGAAAGGATGTCACTTGTGAGGTTTGCATCGTGCCAGAGCATATTATAAAGGGACACTTGCTGAAAGGTGTTCTTTACGATGGCTTCTGTTGTGGACTTAGCCCCCTCGAACTTTGATGTGTTGCAAGTCAGCCACTGCTTCCAAGAAGGCTCCATCAATGTTAGACAGCATAGAGGTTGGCTTGCTCTTAACACCAATGAAGGGATTGTCAGTTGGGCTAGGCAGGCCAGGTAGTGGAAGTGGAGATTGACGAGATGGACCTTTTGGCAAGCTGAGACCAAGAGCTGCTCTTTGTGCCCGAGTGAGGACCCCAGCAGGCTCCTCCACTTGTTGTGGCCTAACCACATGAGTAGCAGGTGAGGGCTGAGGGATAGTGTTCACTGCGATCAGGTTGATCTCGGGAAATGTGAATTCTTGTTGGTTTAGGTTCAGGTTTGAAGATGTGGATGCTCGTTGCTTTGGACAATATTTGCTGTAATGATCTTTAGCCTCGGGGCAATGGCGGCAAGGCGGAGACCCTTCAGGAATTGGACATTTACTTTGGTAATGTCCATACTCCCCACACCTGTAGCATAGGATGGGGCGATTGGATGGGCTCGGTGGTGGACGAGGTGGTCTCTGCTCTTGCTGCATAGGGTTGGCAGCTGAGATGTAGAAGCTCTGAGGACCTGAGGGGGCAGCAACATGATAAGGTGTTTTGCATACCTTGCAATATTGGCATAGGAGGGGTTGTCAGCAAGGGTGGCATTTGTGTTTTTTGACCATAAGCAGAAACCATATGGGATGTCGGAGCCAAGTCTTGTTGAAGCGTTGGATAGAGGCTCTGTTGTAATTGTCGCAGTCCCTTTAGATAGTAGCATTCTTCTGAGGGATAGCGTTCATTGCGATCAGGTTGATCTCGGGAAATGTGAATTCTTGTTGGTTTAGGTTCGGGTTTGAAGACGTGGATGCTCGTTGCTTTGGACAATCTTTGGTGTAATGATCTTTAGCCTTGGGGCAATGCCGGCAAGGCGGAGACCCTTCAGGAAGAGGACATTTACTTTGGTAATGTCCATACTCCCCATACCTGTACCATAGGATGGGGCGATTGGATGGGCAATGTGGACGAGGTGGTCTGCTCTTGCTGCATAGGGTTGGCAGTTGAGGTGTAGAAGCTCTGAGGACCTGAGGGGGCAACAACATAATAAGGTGTTTTGTATACCTTGCAATACTGGCATAGGAGGGGTTGTCAGGACTCAGCAAAGGTGGCATTTGGGACCATAAGCAGAAACCATATGGGATGCCGGGAGCCAAGTCTTGTTGAAGCGTTGGAGAGAGGCTTTGTTGTAAATGTCGCAGTCCCTTCAGATCGTAGCATCTTTGTCATTATGGCCTGACTTCTCATAGAAGTGATAGTAAGCTCGGAGCGGACATTTTTGAGGAGGATGCTCGGGAGAACAACACGCGGTACACCAAACCATAGTTTTAGTCTCCTGATGAGCTTTGAGCTCTTCGAGCTTGCGCTTGAGATTGTCCAAAGCTTCTTGATGTGGAAGCTTCTCTTGCCGAAGAGAGAGTGATTTCTCTTCTTGAAGAGCTCGTTGCAACTTCAGAGCTTCCAGTTCTCTACGTAAGGAGGTCAAAGGATCAGAGGGACTTTCTAAAAGGACTGAGGTGGTTTCTACATGAGGAGAGTCGGTGAACAGCTTCCTAGCTCCTTCTATGCGAGTAGCAGCTGCAACAAACTCCTCCAAGGTGGCATCAGGTCGAAGACTCCCGCAATTTTTGTTGAGACGTTTTGGAAAGAGCCTTCTCCATCCACTTCTTAATTATGAATTCTTCGGGTTGCTGAGGAAGCTTGGCGACCGGAGACTTTGTTCTGGTTATGAGCTTTGCAAAAGTCTCTTTGGGCTGAAGCATCAGGTTGGCCAACTCATCGAGAACCTTCTCTTCGAAGTCCCCTGGTCTGAAAGCTTCACAAAATTGTTGTCTTAATGTGGCCCAAGTAGTAAATTGGTTTCAGCAAACTGACTGTACCACTTGTTTGCTAAGCCATCCAAGGTAGATGGGAAGAGTACTAAGTAGGCGTCTTCTCGGTTGAGGCCACGACCTCTGCAGAGAGAAACAAACCTTCTGCAGAGAGAAACAAACCTCCGGGCATGGCCGTCAGCATCCTCTGTGGAGAGACCCTTGAAAGTCGGAAACTTAATATTCACCTTAGCTAGAACGCTTGTGAGCTCCTCCATCACTGTCTGTGCAGGAGCTTGTTGCACTAGAGCTTGTTGTAACACAGGGGATGAGAACTTTATTGATGGGGGTGACTGGGGAGGTGTAGAAGTGGTTGAGGGGGAAGGTAGGGGTAACGGGGCTGGTGGACTTTTGCTTGGCATGAAGGGTTGGCGCTTCTTGTGGTAGTACTTCACAAGACTTAGTAGTGGGCTTTGTCGCTCTTTTGAATGCCTTGTATGTGTCATACAGTAACCAAAAGCCCACCCAAGCCTTGGGCCCGAAGACCTGTAACTTACTGGACATTGGCCCAAACGCTACTAGACTAAGGCGAGTGACTGGACCACTTGGCTAGACATGGACGAGAGAGGACTAGTGTCACAAACGGGAGCGCACACAAATAATCAACAAGATGAAAATAAATAGTCTTTCAACTAAACAGAGTTGAGGGAGAAGTTCGACACACTATTTGGGACGAGAAGATGGGCTGGTCCCCCCCCTAAAGAGAATCCTTTATCAGGGAGAATCTTTTTTACAAGCACAAGAACCAGAGAAAACCCCTCCGTTCTAATTCTCAAACTCGATGGGCGTTCCTTCCCGTAAGGGAAATCCGAGGGACGAGCTCTCAATCCTATTTCCGTCTGTACTTGGAGTCGAGACTCCGTAGACAATTTCCGAATTCCGTTCTTGGAATTCCCAAGCGTAGGCCGAAGCCTTCTCACTTCTCCTTCGCGATGAAGCACCTGCAAATACACACACACAAACACGGGATAACAATTCGTATGGCGAATCCACAATAGATACTTGTCGCTCTTTCGCGGGAAAAGCGACTTCCATGCTTCGTAGTCTCGCAATCTTTTGCGTCTTTTGGTGGCAGAGTCTTCTCTTGCTGCGCTGGCAACTCTTTTCTCTGAGTGAGGGCATGGGATGCTTTTATAGCTCCCTGGCCACGGCAGGAATAACTGAGCGGAGGCTGCCCGCGTAGAGATCGCGGCGGATTTATTTATTTATTTATTTACTTATTTATTTTTTCCTGTTCTACCCGAAATAGGGAGAGAAAATTCGCTGGCTGGTTTTGTTGCTTTAATTTCTAAGTGGCTGCCCACTTATTAAGTGGGCGGTCGGCATATTTTAAAATTGGTATGAACCTGCCCAAAAACTCAATAAAACCTTATAAGTTAAAAACAATGCTTTTCACAGCACTTCCCAGGCGTCCCTGGATGGAACCACATGCACAAATGCAATGTAGACATAGATTCCTCACGGGAAAGCGTCTGCTCTTGCCGGAAAACTCGTTAAAATATTTTTCTTTTTAAGAAAAGCTTCTCAGAACTCATCTTTATTCTTGTGCTTGCGTCTTTACGCGTATTCCTCTTTCTAGTTCAGGTTTCCTGCCAGACCAACGAGATATTCCCTTTCCGATGCTCCCGTCACCCCATCATGTGACGCATTAGGAATATTCGTTTCTCGGTCTCTCCTACCAAACTAATGGTAAAACCCCTTCGCGATGCTTAATGTCACCCATCATATGACGCATCAGAGTTTTCCGTTCCTAATGGCTTTTAATAATTCCAGTAGATCTAGAGTTCCTAACCTTATGGTTCAAGTGCACATCTATAGATATCCTAATTTCAATAAAAAGAAATTACTCGAGAAAATAAGAAAATAGTCCATTCAGCAACATCCCTCTGGCTTCTCAACTGTAGTGCTTTTACATATCCTTCCAGAATCTCGGGATAGGATGCTAATTCCTGTGCGATCATCCACTGAGCATCTACAGTGGAATCTTTTTAGACTTAAGTGTCCGATCCTGATGATGGATAGTCTGCTCTGGTTGGAGTATCTCTTCTGTAGTTAGAGTGTAGGTCCTCAGTAATGATTGCTAACTCCATCGTCCTCTGAAGGGTATCATGAGGATACACCTTAAAGCTCTTCCGAAGCTGTGGTAGGAGACCCGCTTCGAATTTTCGCATCTTTTCCTCGTCGTAGATCTTCATGAAAGGAGTAACCTTTAGAAGAACCGACCAATACTTGTCAACATAAGTGGTGACTTTCTTATGTTCCTTCTGGGCGAGCCAGTCCCATTCCTTCTGAATGTCCTTCTCGAAATCAGGTGGAAGAAATTGTTCATAGAATTCAGCTTTGAATTGAGCCCAGGATCTGGCTTGAGTACCTTCCAGAATTTTGGCTAACCACCAGTTGCTTGTAGTCTCCTTGAGATGCATCCCAACACGATGCAACTTGGATTTTTCAGTGAAGTTTCCGTTGGCAAAAGCAACTTCAAACTGCCTGATGAAAGACAATGCCTTGGAGATATCTCTTCGTCATGTGTAGTTATCAAACTTGACATCCTTGTCACCGGATTTGAAAATCCGCATCTTGCGGTGACGTCTGCGGTTATCCCTCTTGAACTCGGGCTTCTCTTTAGTAGTATGTAGGGAAGTAGTAGGAGTTTTCTTCTTGGGAGAAGATTTAGATACTGTATGAGAAGTAGATGTAGTAGTATAGTTAGGAGAGTATGATGGAGAAGAGGTAGAGACATCCTTGCTTTCGTTAAGCAGAGAAAGTTCTTTTTCGTGGCCCTTGCTCTTGGAAGGCCGTTTGTCATGATCCGGAGATCCCTTGTGCGTTTCGGCACCTCTTTCCGCACCATCCACCTGCGGGTTACTTCCATTAGTAGGATTTTCCTGACGCCCATCGGCATTCGTGCCTTGCGGCTTCTTGATTCCGTCCAAAGCCTTTTGGACAGCCGACAACGAAATGAGTTGTTGCAATTCCACGAGTTGGGCTTGCACTCGCTGATGTTCGTCTTCAACGGTTCTTCCGTGGGGTCATGGTTCTTCCCGTTCCTTCCCGGAATCATCCTCCTTTGCAGAGAAAGAGAGGAATCCGAGCTCTGATACCACTGTCACAAACGGAAGCGCACACAAATAATCAACAAGATGAAAATAAATAGTCTTTCAACTAAACAGAGTCGAGGGAGAAGTTTGACACACTATTTGGGACCAGAAGATGGGCTGGTCCCCTTCCTTAAAGAGAATCCTTTATTAGGGAGAATCTTTTTTACAAGCACAAGAACCGGAGAAAACCCCTCCGTTCTAATTCTTAGACTCGATGGTCGTTCCTTCCCATAAGGTAAGTCCGAGAGACGAGCTCTCAATCCTGTTTTCGTCTGTACTCGAAATCGAGACTCTGCAAACAATTTTTGAATTCCGTTCCCGGAATTCCCAAGCGTAGGCCGAAGCCTTCTCGCTTCTCCTTCGCAATGAAGTACCCGCAAACACACACACAAACACGGGACAACAATTCGTATGGCGAATCCACAATAGATACTTGTCGCTCCTTCGCGGGAAAAGCGACTTCGTGCTTCGTAGTCTCGCGATCTTTTGCGTCTTCTGGCGGCAGAGTCTTCTCTTGCTGGCGCTGGCAACTCCTTTCTTTGAGTGAGGGCATGGGATGCTTTTATAGCTCCTTGGCCACGGCAGGAATAATTGAGCGGAGGCTGCCCGCGTAGAGATCGCGGCGGATTTTTTTATTATAAAATTAATTAATTAATTTATCTTCTACCCGAAATAGGGAGAGAATTCGCTGGCTGATTTTGTTGCTTTATTTTCTAAGTGGTTGCCCAATTATTAAGTGGGCGATCGACATATTTTAAAATTGGTATGAACCTGCCCAAAAACTCAATAAAACCTTATCAGTGCAAAACATATAGGTTAAAAACAATGCTTTTCACAACACTTCCAAGGCGTCCTTGTATGCAACCACATGCACAAATGCAATGCAGACATAGATTCCTCGCGGGATACGTCTGCTCTTCTCGGAAAACTCGTTAAAATATTTCTCTTTTTAAGAAAAGCCTCTCAAAACCCATCTTTATTCTTGTGCTTGCGTCTTTACGCGTATTCCTCTTTCCAATTCGGGTTTCCTGCCAGACCAACGAGATATTCCCTTTCCGATGCTCCCGTCACCCCATCACGTGACGCATGAGGAATATTCGTTTCCCGGTCTCTCCTACCAAACTAACGGTAAAACCCCTTCGCGATGCTTAATGTCACCCATCATATGACGCATCAGAGTTTTCCGATCCTGATGGTTTTTAATAATTCCAGTAGATCTACAGTTCCTAACCTTACGGTTCAAATGCACAACTTTAAATATCCTAATTTCAATAAAAAGAAATTTCTTGAGAAAATAAGAAAATAGTCCATTTAGCAACAACTAGACCAAGTTGAGAGACTACTAGACCAGGACGAGAGACTAGACAGACAGCTCTAGACTAAGCACGACAAGGTGAAACTAGACTGGACCAAGCGCAGCCCAACCCAGTCGAAACCAACAGACCAAGACAGAGAGGTTAAACCCAATAGGTCCTCGACTGGACTTTCCACGGAGTGAGATTTCAGTTGAGGTCCCACCGGGCGTGCCAAAAATCAGAGCACATGTAGCTGAGATATCGTGTTGTGCTCTCTACAGTGGGTGCTCCTCAGTGCAGTGTGTGTCACTCCAACAGAATGACAACACAAAAAACAAGGAACAACAGAGCAACAAAACAGAGACATCAATTGACAACAGCAGAATCTGAATATATGGGACTCGACTAACTCAAAGAAACCAGTACAGACTCTGGCATGGCAACACACTCAGCTCCAGCCAAGAACTCATAGGTACAATGGGGTGTCGAGGCTCAAATGTGCGGGGATGGTGCAGACGTGCTGTGTATAACTCAAGATGATAGACTCTAGAGTACTGACCACACAAAGTAGATGATATCCATAGCCCCAAACACTATGGATATATACAACCATAAAGAGCCACCAATGGCTCACAAATATCCCGTCCAACTAAGACTATCTCCAAATTGTGGTCGTGGTGGTTTGGCCCCGCATTTGCTAGACCACCACCCGTATGCCTGCCATGTGTCACTGCTCAACAAAAGTCCGTCCAGTGTGAACCCCATCCCAACTGCAACCAACTGTTTGTCCAGTGCCTGTGACACTGTAGCCTTGCTACAATCACCGTCATGCAAAGTATCCATCCTGCGTTTGGTGACGACCATGCATTGATTACTTGGGCTACTTATTAGTTTTCAGCCCGTCCTCAACGTCAACCATACTAGATCAGCCCTTAGCCTTGTCGAGTTTGCAGATCCCAGACAACATCCCTACCGTTTTGCATTCCTTGCCCTTTGCCTCTTAGATCCAAGCATTAGTAGCAAGGGTGATGGAACAAAAAGGTGGAGGACAATCAAACAAAAATCTGCAAACACAAAGAATGTGCAAGGTGACGTCGAGGCCATAGGAAGAAGGTAGCCAGAACGGAGCGAGAACTAGTTGTACTTTGCGAGCATAATAATAAAGAAATACCAGAAGGGGGGGCCAGTCTTTGGGACCGGTGCGTCTTGGCTCGGAACTTTGCAGTGCTGTCTCTCTCTCTCTCTCTCTCTCTCTCTCTCTCTCTCTCTCTCTCTCAAAATTCACTGATTTTGTAGTTTCTGTTCGTGTGTTGCTGTTGATTTCTTGCTTGGAGTGTCCAAGCCTGCAACGACCTTTGTATATTTTATGGATTTTTGCTCACACACCTCTTTGATGGTCAGCATTGTACCCTTATCTTGAGGCTATGCCCTTGAGATTTGTATTTATTCAGTTTATTTGAGAGAGAGAGAGAGAGAGAGAGAGAGAGAGAGAGAGAGAGAGAGAGAGAGAGAGAGAGAGAGAAATGAAATGAAATGAAATGTTATATTAACGTCTTCAAAAGGCCATAGTGACCTATGAGACCAGAAAGTTACAAGGTGGTGGATCTGATACAAAGTCAGAGTAACAAAATAACCTAATCAACAGTACAAAACAAAGATATATATTATGGGATTCTAGATAGGTCGATGTGAGCTAAGCCGAAAAACTAAGCAAAAATGGGCGGCTAGTTGGGATAGCTGAATCACAAAAGATCTAGCATCGGTCGTTGGCGAATCTCATCAATTTCCTCCATGGTTAGTAGTCTGACCGGGCGTCGTGCATGCCTGGCCAGCGTGCTCTGAATCTTTTGACGTAGCCTCCGTCGATGCTGTGTAGTCTTGCGCAGTCATGGGCGCCTGGATTTCCCGAGTTCAATCGCTCGGTCAATCAATGTGCCTCTGGTGTGAGACGGGGGGGAGCTCTGCTATGGGAGTGGCTCTTGCGGCTGTCCCGTGTCTGCTCTGAAGAAGTCTGTAATCCGTCTTTGAGACTGGTTAGCCTTGCCATTCATCAGGCTCTCTCTGTGTCTGCGCAGCTCGAGCAAGAACAAACCCAGGCATCTTTGATCTTCGTATCCCATTACTCTTGAGAGTGGTCCAAAACCCTCTCTGAACAAGCAATGGAAGCGGCCTCGTATCTCGTAGTAGACGGGGCAGCGGCATGTATAATGCAGCTCTGTCTCAGGTTCCATGTCACACAAGGGGCATGTCCTGGCCTCTGCTGGTACTCCGCTATATCTCTCGGTTTCAACCTGATTTGGTGAGACGATGTGCGTAACTGGCCAATAGCACACCGTATCCCATGAGACAGGTGGGTATCCATGTATCTGGGTCTCATCACAAAACCATCTTCCGTAAGCTGGAGAAGGTGGTCTCTGTAGAAAGCCATCTTCGTGCCCAATTCTTGTGCTGGTTGTATCCATGTCCTCCTGGTGTCTAGCTTGGTCAGGTCTTGGCGGATGAGCTTGGTGATGATCTCCGACTGTGTAAGAATGAGAGATGGTGCATCCAGTGAGTACTGGAATGGTGGCAGCCTGTCTATGCTGAACCCATGCGCCTGAAACCACGATGTCATCTCCCCATACTAGCATGTTGTATCTCCTTGTATGGCTAACTGTCGGGAGGACTCAAGTGCTATGCGAGCATATCTGTCTCTGGGAAGTTCCCATGTGCGGTTTATGAAGGAGACTGATCTGGTGAGCGCCTCTACCACTAGTGGGGGGGCCGCCAGCTCTGCTCGAATAATGGCCCGTGGTACTGATGCCTTGGCTCTAATGAGCCGCGAGATCATAGAGACGAGAGGCTTCTCCATGTTTCCCCATCCGTCTGTGCGACCCGGCCTCCCGTGGTGATCCAATGAAGGTCCCCATATCTTGGTTCCATAAAGCAATGCTGAGGCCACCAAGGTGTCAAAGAGCCAGAGCTTCGTCCGGGGTTCTTGAAACTGAACCTGCGAACACATCCTCTCCAATCTACCCAATGCTGCGTGGGCTCTAGTCAGTCTGGTCTCTGCTGCTCTTCTGAGTGAGAATGTGGGTCCAGTAAAAACCACTCCAAGGTACATGTAAGCATCTGTGTACTCCACAATCTCCTGGCCGTATGTGAATGTAGGTGCTGATCTCCTGATCCACTGTGGGGTGGTATTAAACACCATAACCTTGGTTTTACCAAGGGTGACAAACAAACCACTTTCGTGGGCAAATGTATGCAAAGCATCCAATTGGCTTTGCATTCCCTCTGGGGATTCGGAGATCAACACAATATCGTCCGCATATAACAAAACTGGAATCCATGTCCCTACCAACTGTGCACCTTTATCCTCGTCCCTGTCAATGTAGTTAGAAACCTCATCCACATACATACTGAAAAGAGTAGGAGAGAGCGGGCAACCCTGCTTCACCCCAATAGTGGAGTGAACCGGTATTGAGAGTCCCTCCGGGGTGCGTACATGCCCTACTACTGATCTGTATAATGCCATGATCCCCCAAATGAGCTCTGTGGGTACTCCCATTTCCTGTAATCTGCGCATCAGTCTAGCTCTGGAAACCGTGTCGAAAGCTTTGTGGAAGTCCACAAAGCTACAATAGATCCGTCTCCCATGAGATCTGCCTTCCTCGATGATGGCCCTGAGTGTTAGGATATGGTCAAGAGTAGAGAAGCCTCTCCTGAATCCTACCTGCCCAGTTGCACGCATTCCTTCCCTCTCTACCCATCTACTCAGTTGTTGCTCAAGAATGGATGCATACAACCGTGCCAGTGTGTGCCCGATCATAATAGTGCGATAATTCCCAGGCTCCATGGGGTCTCCTGATTTGAAGATAGGTACGATCGTAGATAGGCTCCAAGTGTCCGGTAGGCCCTCACACATGGCACGGTTAAACATAACTGCTAGAAGCTCTGCTAGTAGGTCTTTGGCATGCATGAAATGCTCAGCTACTAGGCCCTCATGATTATATGCTCTCCCAGTCTTCATCCTGTCAATAGCTTTCTTCACCATCTCAACGGTGAAAAAGACACATGTATGTGGGCATGGGTCGGGGGGGTTGGGGAGGGGCGGCTGTTCAGGTACTGTGTACAAAGATGATGCGTACTGACCCCAGGTCTCTGTGGAGGAAATAGCAAGGGGGGGGGATTGCTCATGAAAGAGCCGCCACGCCTCACGCGGGTCTTGACTCATGAATAGCTGATATAGATCCTGCTCGAGCCGAGCCAGAAAACCCCTCTTCTTCCGTCGCATCAGGCGTCGAAAGTCCATCTGTGACTGTCTGTGAGTGACGTCCCTCAACAGCACCTCCCTCTGAAGTCTGGCTCTAGTCTGGCGGCAATCCTCATCGTACCAGCTGTTCTGAGGCATGCTCCCAGAACGGCGGCTCTGCTCAGGCTGGGTGTGTGGATATGCTTCTGCTGCTGCCTCATGTAATGTCTGTGTCAATATAGTAGTTAGCTCCTCTAGAGGTCGCCCCGGGTCCTCAGTGCATAGGCGTCTGTAGATTCCGTCCATGTATACAGAGTCTGTCTCCCTTGTGAATGTGTAGCGAGTAGGGGGTACTACTCGTGGCCTATGTGCTACACTGAATTGGAAAGAGATGGTCATTGACACCAGAGCATGATCCACTGCCACCCCGACCGGTCTGGGCCCAACTGTGAGTTCTTGGATACTAGAGATGAGATTCGGTTGTGCCATGACATAGTCCACCGTGCTGGTTCCATGTCTGTGTGGGAAGCATGTTAAGCCTCCCGCAGCAGGAAATCTCTGTAGGCCGTTCAAGATGGCCAATCCATGTGCAGTGCCCATGTCTATCAGGTGTCACCCATACTCAGTATATTCCATATCGTGTGATAGTCTGGAAAGGCCCGTATCTGCCACATCTATCTCTCTTAGCATCTCCTCTGAAGTATCATAAAACACTGCTTGGTGATGGGCAGTCCTAGCATTGAAGTCCTCGAGGATGATAATGTCACCGTCCCTAGAGAACTCCCATATGTCATCATCCAAAATAGAGAAAGGGGATTGTCCCCTGGGTGGTGCATAAACTGATGTACTCGGGGGAAAGTAACAAATAGCTAGATAGAGGTATCTGCCTGTCTCTGCTTTCAGTCTCACCCACATGTACCTGGCTTGCTCGTCCCTGCGGGCTATATGTATCAGTGGCTGCAGATCCTCTCTAAATAACACTACCACTCCTCCCGAGCCTCGCCCTCTGTGCTCTGAGCGTGTCTCCTGTCTGTAGGCTGTCTCCCACTTATATCCATTGATGTGAGGCATGGATTGCCCCGGGGCCTGGTGTGTCTCAGAGTAGAAGATGATGTCTCTTCCAGTAAAGCTATCCTCAAAAGCACCCACATCAAGACGCATAGATCCATTGCAATTCCAGGCAGCTACTTTGAGTGTGGTCCCATAAGTCTCGCACCGTCATGTGGAGCGTCGCTCCAGTATTACTACTTTTCCGTCTCGGTAAAAAGCGATCTTGCCTTTTCCCCTTGCCGCTCTAATCTCCGGCATTACTTCCTGCATATGAGCGATCTGCGAGAGGGTGAGATCGTCCCCGAGAAAGATGCCAGTCTCCTTAAGAGTTGGTTTTTTCTTCAAGAATGACTTCTTTGCTTCCATGGAGGGAAAACGGAGGATGAGTGCTCTTTCTTTTGAGGTTTCTCCACTGCCTCCATTTTTCTTTATGTTGCCCACTCTCCATGCCCTTGTGTGTGTTGGCTCATGAATCCCCATCAGGGCTGTGAGTTCTTTTACTTCTTCGTCCACATTGCCTTTGTCTTTAAGACCGCAAATTCTCACATGTAAAGCGCGCACCCTTCTCCTCTGCTCCTCCTCTAGTGTCTGGTTAATGATGTTGTTGGGTGTGGACGTGGGCGTTATCTCCTTGTCTTTCCCTTTCTTGGCCACCTTGATCCATTTCTCGGCTTCGTCCGCCTTCTGTTGGGTTTTGGTAAGAACATCCACCCAAGAAGTCGTCATTTCTTTGTGCTGTTCTTCTCCCTCTTTGATGGCCCGTACTTGTTCCTTGATCGTGTTGATTTCTTCAATTACTGAGGGTTGCAGTTCGCCCTCTTCCAGTGTGTTTCTTGATCGGGCTTCGGCGAGTTCTTTCTTGAGTGACGCGATCTCTTCCTCTTGGGTCGTCACTCGGTCTTCCAGCGTGCTTATCTTGCTCTCTTGGATCAGCACACGTCCTTCGAGGATGTTTATTGTGCCCCAGAGATTGCGGTTCAACTTGGTGACGGTCTCCGTCATTTCCTCTTTGCATTTTCGAATGGCATCCTCTAGGGGGTCAGCTTTATCGTTTGTCTTCCTCATGCTTGATCGCTGTCCGCAAGGGGGGGGATAGATGCACGTGTGCACCCACACTAGCAGCGGTCTCGGCGAGTGGTAGAGCGGAGGCGGTAAGACCTGGGGGTGAAAACGTTAGTTACGAGAGAGAGAGCCGCGGGGGGGGGGGGGGGGGGGGGGGGGGAATAAGTATGGTAGATAGAGTGGGAGGAACGGGGCCAAAAAAAAAAAAAAAAAAAAAAAAAAACTGACGTCCTACGCGTGAAAGAAAAAAAAGGGGGGAGGTGGGGGGGGAAGACATGTTACGTGTAGGAAAGGGGGGGGAGACATGCTACGCGTAGAGGTTGGGGGGCTAGGGCAGCGTGCAGCGCGCGAGCAGGGCAAGGGCGACAGGGGTGCAGGGCGACGGGCGCGCGGGGCAGAGGCGGGGGTGCAGGGCGGCGGGCGCGTGGATGCAGTGCAGGGCGGGCGCGAGGGGCAGAGGCGGGGGGGGGGTATGGCGCAAGCCAGGCAACAACGAGCAGCACAGAGAGAGAGAGAGAGAGAGAGAGAGAGAGAGAGAGAGAGAGAGAGAGAGAGAGAGAGAGAGAAATGAAATGAAATGTTATATTATATTAACGTCTTCAAAAGGCCAAAGTGACCTATGAGACCGGAAAGTTACAATGTGGTCAGGGTAGTTTTCGTACGACGTACGGAACGTCTCGTTCCGTACTGCGGGTCACGTACCGTCCCGTACGTTTTGTACGTTTTTTTTTTTTTTTTTTGGTGGTTTTTTTGGGCAAAATTCACAATTGTGAATGGATTACATTGAGCAGCCCAACTCTCTCTCTCTCTCTCATGCTCTAGCCTCTTCCTATTTAAGCAATGCCTCTCCATCTTGTTCTCCAACACTTCCAAGCTCTCAATGCTCATTGCTCTCAAGCTCTCAATGCTCTCAATGCTCATTGCTCTCAATGCTCTCACTGCTCAATGCTCCCATGTTCTAGCTCTCAAGTGACAAGCTCTAGAGACTAGAGTCTTGCCTCTCCATCTTCTCTCCATTGGGTCTCTCCCTCTCAAGCTCCCATTGAAGATCTCATAATGTCAAGTTTCTTTAAGTGTAAAGTTTAAACCCAAGGGCCTGAGCCTTAGACGTAAGAATTCTTGGTTTTTTTATTTTGAACGTACGTAACGTCATCGTACATCTTAATATTTTTTAGTTCGTTTAGTACCGCACATCATCGTACGTGTACAAAACGTACGGGACCGTACGAGACCACTATGAATGTGGTGGATCTGATACAAAGCAGAGTAACAAACTAACTAACAACATAACAAAACAAAACAAAAAATACTATGGGATCCTAGACTGGTCGATGTGAACTAAGCAAAAGGGGTAGCTTGCCGGGATAGCTAAATCATAGGAGATCTAGCATCGGGCGCTAGCGGATCTCATCAATCTCCTCCATGGTCAGTAGTCTGACCGGGCATCGTGCATGCCTGGCCAGAGTGCTTCGAATCTTCTGATGAAGCCTCCGTCGATGCTGTGTAGTCCTCCGCAGTCGTGGGCGCCTGGATTTCCCAGCTCACTCGCTCGGTCGATCAGTGTGCCTCTGGTGTGAGACGGAAGTGAGCTCTGCTGTGGTAGTAGCTCCTGCGGCTGTCCAATGTCTGCTCTAAAGAAATCTGTGATCCGTCTCTGAGACTGGCTAGCCTCTCCACTCATCAGGCTATCTCTGTGTCTGCGTAGCTCGAGCAGGAACAAACCCAAGCATCTCTGATCCTCATATCCCCATGACTCTGGAGAGTGGTCCAAAACCCTCTTTGAACAAGCAATGGAAGCGGCCTCGTATCTCGTAGTAGACGGGGCAGCGGCATGTGTAGTGCAACTCTGTCTCAGGCTCCATGTCACACAAGGGGCAAGTCCTGGCCTCTGCTGGTACTCCGCTGTATCTCCCAGTCTCAATCCGCAGCTGGTGAGAAGACGTGCGTAACTGGCCAATAGCACATCTTCCCATGAGACAAGTGGGTGTCCATGTATATGGGTCTCGTCACAAAACCATCCTCCGTAAGCTGGAGAAGATGCTCTCTGTAGAAAGCCATCTTCGTGCCCAGCCCCTGCGCCGGCTGTATCCATGTCGCCTGGTGTCTAGCTGGGTCAGGTCTTGACGGATGAGCCTGGTGATCTCGGACTGTGTAAGAGTGAGAGATGGTGCATCCAATGAGTACTGGAAGGGTGGCAACCTGTCTATGCTGAACCCATGTGCCTGAAACCATGATGTCATCTCCCCATACCAACATGCTGTATCTCCCTGCATGGCTTGTGTATGGGCTGATGATGTGGTACGGACAGTGATGTGGCCTATTGTATGGCCAGCAAGGTGGCAGCGGTACGGTGCGTTCATGTGACAGTTTTCTATGATTTATACTGATGTGGTGTATTTTTATGTCCACTTTGCTTGTAGTTTCTCCACATGGGCTATGTGCCTCTGCTATTGGGCCATGATTTAAATAGTAGATGTTTTAGTTGCTTTGGGTAGACCTAAGCTAATAAATCAAACGCCAGCCCCCAAGTTGTTCTCAAATTGTGTGAGTGGGCTTAGAGAACGATTGTAACCAAGATCAATATATAGCAGTTTAACAATTGGTGCATTAAAACTTCCCTCGTGGGTATTCCATGCCAGCTAGTTCAAGCTCATAAAAAATTCACGATATCATGTGCATGTGGTAGCAGCTGGGGGCTTTACTAAAAAAGGATCAGAAAATTATATTCAGTGTAAACAGTATTACTTGCTGTGGTCCGATGACCCCCAACCACCATATCTTTATGGGATATGTTGAGGTTTAGAAACTGGTGTAAAATATATTATTGGACATCATAAAACCTATACGTTATTGAGGGGAAAAGAAGATGCATTAGCAATTCAAGCCAGATGGTACATAAAGCAGACATGTGCAGAATTACACCAATGTGGGGCCAATTATTTAGAGAAAAAGGGGGGTTTTGTCTTTCCAGCATGTTCTCTTTTTCTGTGTAACATGCTATCCATGGGAATGAACCATTCTGTCATATATTTCCCAAAGAGGTAATACTATTGATGGATTTCGCACTTGTCGAAGCTTGGTTTTTTTGCTATATGTATCAGTGGCAATTGATTATATAAGAAGAGCCAAATATATTACTGTGTTGTATAAGGAATGCCTCAAGGGGCACTGAGGGGCCGCTGCAGCTATAAGGGGAACTTGGCCCCTCTGTGCCTTGACTCTTTAAGTAATTTCAAGTTCAGTTTGCTGTTTCAATTCAGTTGTGGTATTATTTACAGTGTTTCACCGCTTGCTCAAGTCTCCAGCTGGTTTCACTTGTCTATCTTATGATACCAGCATCATGGATGCAATAGACAATAGAGTGCCTTCTTTAACAAGTAGATGATCCTGATAATGACTTGTTCAACAAGTCATAAGCATCAACAACAAAACCAGTTAGTTGTTTCGCATACATTTCGTCCTCTAAATCACCATTTAGAAAAGTAGAATTCACATCTGTTTATGGACTAGTGCAAACACAAGATGAGTAGAGGTAAATTGTGCAGTGGGAGCAAAAGTCTCATCAAGATTTTCACCTTCTTTCTGTGCATCGCCCTCAGCAACAAGATGAACTTCGTACTTGTTGGGGGTTCAAATGTCTCTTCTGCAGAAGCAATCAAGCTCGCCTATGTGAGATTTTCCATGCGTATCTCTCTCTTGTCAAGTTAATTATTTTTCTGTGTTAAGTATTTGTTTGCAGATTTGATAGACCACTGTCTTTACCCTGCTGCTGTAGGAGCTGGTTGTTATTATTCTCATTGGTTGTATCTGCATATTAAATGGATCTACCAGCCATAAGATATTTTGTTTAATTAAAGATTTTCCAGGCGAACATGTTTAATTCTGAACAAATGACTGTTGACATGAATTTGCAGTTTTGTTTCTGACATGTATACAATTCATATTGCAGCGTCATCAAGATTGTTCTGCAATTTTGCAAAGAAAACTCCCTGCATCAAACTTTTCAGACCTTACAAAACGAGTGTCAAGTCTCATTAAATACTGTAGATAGTCTTGAAACATTTGTTGCCGACATCAACAATGGGCGCTGGGATGCAGTTCTACCACAGGTTGTTCAGCTCAAGCTTCCAAGAAAGAAGCTTGAAGATTTATACGAGCAGGTTATCTATCTTTGGAATTCTATCATATGCTGGATTTCTGCCCTCCTTTTGTTATGTTAAGCTCCTTCTTACCACTGTCATAGATAGTGTTGGAGATGATAGAATTACGGGAGCTGGATACAGCAAGGTCTATACTACGGCAGACACAAGCGATGGGCTTTATGAAGCAAGAACAGCCCGAAAGATATCTGCGGCTTGAACATTTGTTAGTCCGGACGTATTTTGATCCTAGGGAGGTAATATGTGCAACTGCAAGTAGATTTTGATGTGATTTTCTTGGCCTGGCATTGACAAGTGGTCTGAAGCTTATCTCCGTGTGGAACTTTGTCAGTAGGCTTATCAAGATTCTTCCAAAGAGAAAAGGAGAGCTCAGATAGGTCAAGGCAAGTTCATAATTGATATCTTCTGTGCTCTAATGCAGTGCATAAGTTGCAATAATTCTCGAAACTTCATATGTGGGTGTATAAGTAATGGTAGATATTTATGTCACTACATGTTTCATTAATGCAGGACTGAAATATGTGTCACCTTCTTTGCTTTATGAAAAATTTGTGTTTCTTCTTTTATTTTCTCATCTTCACCTTTGGTCACAGCTCTTGCAACCGAGGTTACCGTAGTACCTCCATCAAGATTAATGGGCCTTATCGGTCAGGCGTTGAAATGGCAACAACACCAAGGTTCATTTCTCTCTGAATAATTTACATATTTTCTTTCCATTTCATCAGTTTGAAGAGGTTACTGATTGGTCCATTTCCTTTTTTGTGACATTTTTTTTAGGACTGCTGCCACCAGGCACCCAATTCGATCTTTTCCGAGGTACAGCAGCAGTGAAGGCAGATGAGGAAGAAACTTATCCCACAGTGCTAGCCCATTCAATAAAAGTAACACTTAATTCCTCTTGTAACAAACCAAGCAGGAACAATTCTTAGATGTGTTCTAATGTTCGGCGTGATCTTCGGCAGTTTGGGAAGCAGAGCCATCCAGAATCTGCACGATTCTCTCCAGACGGTCAATACCTTGTATCCTCTTCTGTTGATGGGTTTCTGGAGGTTGATTGCCATTTCTCTTATTAAAAGCTATAAAATGTCATCATGTTCAGTACTCGTTTCCAATTTCCAACCTAAACCTTTATAATCACAATTATTACCTTGCATCATGGCATTTACTCACCAATCAATTTAGGAAGTATGACCATATTTTATGATTGCTGATGACTGACTGCAGGTCTGGGATTATATTAGTGGGAAGCTAAAGAAAGATCTACAATATCAAGCAGATGTAAGTGTTGCATTGACTGCATTTTTTTGTTATTTGTTACCAATTCCTGATCGTCCCTTTCTTGTCTTGACACTGCACGTTTGCACCTAATTTCCTTGCATTCTTTCTTTTCTTCCGATTTTTCTTTTCAATCAAGTTTTATCCTTCAGCACAGCTTTTTAATTACATTGTTTCCAGTGTTCCTTCACAATATTATCTAGGCACAAGGAGCACACTTAGGTATGTGGTCACATTTAGAACAACATGTTTTCTGTTATGCAGTCAAGAAACGTGCATAATTCAATTGAATTTAGAACAAATTTGTTTTCTAATTGGAACGTGGAAAATAATGAAAGAGGATTCCCAATTATTGTCCTTCAGAAGGCATTTCTTAACCATGGATTGGTGGGAAAATTCATAATCTACTGTCAATCATAGAACACACAGGGAGCTTATGCGAAATGGAACATTTTGAATTGCCCACACAAAGTTTTGCGTGTATCCATTGCCACAGGAGATTCTATATCACAAAATTTTCTGTCCTTCTTTCTATTTTTAAAATGAATGTTCAAGTTAGTTATGAGTGAATGTATGTAGATGCCTTATCTCATGTGGACTCCAAGAGATATAGTTGAATTGCGTGAAATAGACTCCTCCAGGTCAGAAGGCCAGGTGTCCCACTAATTGCTTCTTGCTTTATAGCTAGAGTTTACGAGCATGCTCATCTTGTAGCTTTCACAATGTGGAGATGAATTCAGCATTTTCTCCCTCCTTTCATGCCATTTACGCTGTAAGTGCTGGATACAAAGACAGATACAGGGTAAGGAGACATTCAAGCAAATTGCTGCTGAAAGTGATTAATGTATGATGACTGGACCATTTGGTTGATTAAGTTGCATGGGTGGGTGCCTCCAATCTCCTTCCAAAGAAGCCTAATTTTCTTGCAAGCAGGTAGGTCTGCACAGTTTTGAATAGATAAGAAATACATGAATTAGATGAAGAATGGAAGAGCTGGATACTTCAACCTCAGGAAGAAGTCCAATGGTGTGGAAAATGAAAATTTTAGAGATACTGGACAGTCTATCAGAAAAGATAATGGTGTGAGCAATGTGGATTTTGACATACTCATATTTCTCTTACACATCTTCCCTTAAGGCTTTGTCTTTTCCTTGGTGGCTCCTTCTGTATCAATTGTCAGAATTATCAAGTCGTCGTCTTCAAAAATTGAGTTGCCACCTTGTTTCTCTGGTCGTCTAGTGTGGCAAAAAATTAGCAGTGATAACTCAGAAAATTAGAGCTGTTGTCACGTGCAAGCTGTTTGTGTGTGCGCCCAACAGCCTGCTGCATGGAAAATTTCATTGGAAATGACATCCTCTAACATTTAAGCTTTTTGAAGCAACAATAGCTAATCAACCAGTTTAAGAATTCTTGTAAGAGGTCATAACTGTGATCCTTAACAATGTTTCATGAAGTCACAAGGAGAACGTAACATTTCTTGTTAAGCTTTGCTGCTATTTCTTTCAGGATGCATTTATGATGCATGATGAATCAGTGTTATGCGCTGATTTTAGCAGGGATTCTGAGATGATTGCATCTGGCTCGCAAGATGGAAAAATTAAGGTATTGGTGATTGACATTTTTGTGCAGATTTGTTCTTAGTTAATTGGGCTATTGAAAGTTGTTCTTGTACTCTAGGTGTGGAGAATTCGGACAGGGCAGTGCTTGCGGCGGTTGGAGAGAGCACATGCTCAAGGTGTAACGAGTATTATGTTTTCTCGTGATAGCAGTCAAATACTAAGTACTTCCTTTGATGGCACTGCCAGGTAGGAGGAATACAGTGAGGATATTTATTGGTTGTTTGTCAAAGGTCTACTTATGGCTAGTTGTTTAACCTGGGCTCAACAGAATACATGGGTTGAAGTCCGGAAAACAACTGAAGGAATTCAGGGGTCATTCATCTTATGTGAACCATGCGATTTTTACCAGTGATGGTACACGCATTTTGACAGCCTCCAGTGATGGTTCAGTTAAAGTAAGTGGTGCGGAATTGATGCTCCCTTTGTTTCAATTCATGCATTTTCTGATAAAAGCAATCCTCACTTTCTTATAGGTGTGGGACTTGAAAACCACAGATTGCCTTCAAACTTTCAAGCCTCCACCTCCTTTGCGGGTATGTAATACACCTATAAAGCCTTTCCATCGAATCGAATTTAGCACAGAACAGCTTCGTTGATTATTTACTGTGATATGCAGGGTGGGGATGCAACGGTCAATTCTGTACATCTGTTTCCCAAGAATCCAGACCATATTCTAGTATGCAACAGAGCTTCCTCAATCTATATTATGACCCTTCAGGGCCAGGTAAGAGCTTTTTGCATGATGCCAAGCAACACATAAGTAACAGGACAAGTTCTTGTTGATCTGAAACAGTCTCTCCTTCCTTTTAATTACTTGCTTGTCAAAAAAAAAAAACAAATTTGCTTCATGCAACTGGATGTCTCTAAAAGAATAAGTGATTTGTAGGTGGTTAAGAGTTTTTCTTCGGGAAAACGGGAAGGAGGTGATTTTGTTGGTGCTTGTGTTTCTCCAAAAGGGGAATGGATTTATTGTGTGGGAGAAGACAGGTAAGCTTCTGGAAAGTTCGCAGTGCACAATTTGAGCTCTGGTTACTTGTGTGTGTGTTGTGATCTGGTATCTTTCTCCAGGATGCTTTATTGCTTCAGTCATCAGTCAGGAAAGTTAGAGCATCTGTTGAAGGTATGCATCTCTTAGATTGCCTGGACTCTTTGACAAATGTCTTCTGTCTGCATTTTTGTTATGTATCACATGCAGGTGCTGTGACATTGAGCTTGCGGCTGCCTTTTGGTGCAGGTTCATGAGAAGGATGCGATTGGCGTCACTCATCATCCACATAGGAACCTTCTTGTAACTTATGGAGAAGACAGTGTTATGAAGTTGTGGAAACCTTAAGCCCATCTTGACAAGGGGATGTTGCTTTATGATTTCATCCATACAAATTCTTTGTGGTTGAAGGTTCTCCATTTGAAATCAGTACCTGAAGGGTCAAAAGGCAGCTGTGTTCTGGCTTTTGTTGAGCAGGCTCATTCTTCGTCCGGAGCAGGTTGCACAGAAAAGGCACGTTTGTATCACCACAAGGACCAGCATCACCTCGTCGAGGAGTGTATACATGCTCAAACTTTATACCCACCAGATGTGAATCACAATCAGGAGAGGTGATCTGTTGGTCTCTTAGCATTTTTTGGATGGTGTGTAGTGTTTGAAGGTTCAATCTTATGCGTCAATCCTTAGTGAACAAGTTCTTTTGGGTTCTGTCTGTGGAAATGTAATCTTATGCAGATGTTTTATAGGAGGGAGCCGGAGTGCTCCCATATAAAACAGATTGGAATATACTTCTACAGTGTTCCTGTACAAATAAGAGCATAGGACCTGTAACAAGGTGGTTTTGACTAGTTGGCAAGGTTGGGTCTTAGTGGTGGATGTGCGGACCTAGAGAGGGCAAATTTTATCCAGTATAATGTGCTACTCTTTCACGCTTTCCTCTTCCCTCCCTGAAAGATGTGGCAGGCTTAGTGGTTGTGGTTTCTGCAATGCTTTGCTTGACAACTCATTTCATAGCAGATCATAATGTTACTTTCTGTTTTCGCAGCATTGTACATATCAGCAGGGTTCTCCGTAGTTTTCTTTAACATAATCTGAGGGTTTTAACTGCTATGGAAAACAGAGAGTGAAGAAGGTAAGTGTGCTGCTTTAGTTATGATGATATACCTTATGCATGGAAGGCAAGATGTGCTCAGTTCAGGCTGTATGTGTTTGAAATCCTTCTCTGAAATCACTTGTAACTTCTAGATAGGTATTTGTAGGGCTCTCCATGTTAGCCATTACATGTCATCTACATGTAGAAACACCCTCTTAAGCACCCTTTGTACCTTCCATGTGGGAGCATTCCTTCCCTCCTTTCCTTCCCTTCTCTTTATCATCACTCATATTGGTGTCACCTTTGTAGTTTTATTCATGACATGCATTCACCTTATACTAATGGCTCGCACCATGTAGAGTGGCAAGGAAGAGTTCATCTTCTCACTTTGCTTGCGAGGTTTCGAATGGTGCCCTTCTGAGTGTATGCTATCATTGTTACTATTGTGAGATACATTATGAGTCATGATGTGGTGCTCGTTGTGTGCTACTCAATGGTCCATCTTGAACAAGGCTTCTCCATTGCTGCCACCATGATTGACCAATCAAGCACTAGGTCTATGGTGGCAGCATCTTGTTTTGAGCAAAGGCCGCCAATAGCATTGTAAAACTTTAATAGAGCGTCAATAATAGCATTGAAGGGCACCCTGCACTATCAAAATATGGGTTATACCCAAGTTAGCCTCCAGGGAAGATTTTGAACATTCTTTAAGGTAAGGGTACTTTTGTTGTCTTCATTCTTTAACCGGTTCAATGCACGGAAAGTGATTTAAATCTTGTGTGGCCCTAGAACATTTTCAATTTGGTGCAAAATGACGGCGTCTCCTTGAATGCTACTTTTTGTGAGTAATGCATGTAGTGACTCAAGTGGTGCTCTTTTTTTAATGTAACGTTTCCAAGAGAAGCTCCTATCTTGTAGTGTTGCAATTAGAATATGCCCAACACCTGAAAGGTCAACAATTTGACAATTTTTAGCAAAATGTAGAGCAACATTCTCTTGTCTTATGGCATGCGTGAATGTATAGTTTATGTGTGTTCCTTCCCCTTTTGAATTGCATTGTGTATATGCATGTTGTATGGTTGCATATTGATGATGGATGATAAGTGTTAGTTTTGTAGCGAGGATCGGGTATAGAGCATGTTGAATGCAAGGAGGATGAAGTACACTTGTAAGAATATATATATCTACTATCCAACTAGCATTTGCATGCAAGTAATATGACAAGTTCGCAAAGGCTCATTTGCATTAAGTAGCTCTCATAGCTTTGCTTCAATGGCTCCTTGCACGTCCCTACTACTGTCTAATTTCAATCTTGACTATATCTACTTCGTGAGTTAAGAGCTTTGTTGCTTGCTAGCTCATAGTTCTGTTCTTAGTTAGAAAATCATATATAAGGACAATGTAAATAGATGAATAAAACATTATTATGATTCGTGAATTATTTTAGAAAATAAATTGCAAAAGTGGCAAAGCTTTGCAAGCAAAGTTTTTTGTAATTGACGGAATTCTGCTAAATATGAATAGTTTTGTCAAAAGTAGAGGTAGAAAGGTTTTTTAAATAAGTGATGGGTTTAATAAGTAAGTGGTACACGTGTGTGGGCTAAGAAGGTACTTTTTTTTTTCATGAGAAGGGGTCATTTTTTTGCACGAGGAAAAAATACAAGCAACATGTGTAGAAGAAATCGAATGCTTGGGTCTTGGTTGAGATCCATAGCTTATGCATTTGGGGGTGGTTCGTGGCTTGGTTGAGAGTGTGTTTGATTGTTATTTTCAAGCGCTGGTTGATTGCTCTGTGTGTAAGCATTCTCTTTCCGCATGCATAGATGCTGTTTTTGTGTGGTCTCCTTGCTGTGAAGAAGGAGAGAGCTTTCTCTCTGCAATGGTTGATTGCTTTCTGTGCAAGCACTCTCTTGTCACATGCATAGGTGTTTTTGTGTGGTCTCCTTGCTGTGAAGGAGAGACCTTTCTTTCTTTTGTATATTTGGTTCTTGATATGGAGTTTTTTCTTTGTAAGCCTTGTTGATCATTGGTTTTGGTTATGGTGTTGTTTTGTGTGTTTGTGAAGAGTCTGTGGTAGAGATTTTGTTTACACATAGAAGGATTTGCATATCGTTGCTTCTTGAGATTGCAGTTTAGATGTTTTTGAATTCAAATTACTGGTCTTTTACAATTAAACGCAAGTTTTCTTGTGAGGAAGAATCAAGCTTGGCTCTCGGTTTACCTCCCTCTTTATGGCGTTTTCATTTTGGTCGTGCCTTGTAGAGGGCATTGCCCATAGCTATCATACCATCACAAGATCAAACTTGAATGTAGGGCATCGCAAGCTCAACCCCAATGGCTGGTGCGTAATTTCTCGGATTCAACAATTTTGGGTTCATGAAAAAACCCTGTCATTTTAGGAGTGGTGGGTCACAAATCTTGCATCTCTATGACACAAAACTTTAGTGAAGATTCCAAATTGGATTTCAAATTTATTTATTTTAAGTTTAAACTATTAACTATCCTAAGCTGAGTTTGGAAATATAGATTGCTTAGAGTTATGAACCTAGTTCCCAGATTGTGAGAATTAGAATCACACAATCTTCTTGAGCAATGAGATCATCAATTCTTCCTCGCTACAATAGACAAATGACATCTTTACTACTTGAAAGATCTCATGTCTAGTGTAACTAGGGTTGCTTTGGCATTCCATGAGATTTCATCTTGGATAGTTCAACTGTAACTTCTTGTGCCTTTGGAAGTACACCAAATTTTTCTTATGTGTTAAACAAAGGTGTGCTAAGCACAAAATCCCAGAGCCGGTGGGTAAAAATCTCATCATGAATGTTCTCGCTTTGCAAGCATATTGCGAGATGGCACATGCCTTCAAGATGCAAGCATAAGTGTTTGCATTTGGTGAAACACCATCATTTTCTCCCTAGGGAAAATATTCAAGGGCTTCCTTGCCTTGCACTTGGTTTACATACCGTGTAGTCTAGCAAGATGGACAATCAATGTATGGTGTGGAGGCTAGTACACCACAATATACATACATAGAAAATACAAATTAGTATAGCATTGAATGCAATTGTCATGCACAGAAAATGCTAACTTTTTTTTTGCATTGAATGCTTGAACTATGATCGCTTTTTGTCTTGCCAACATTTTGTAGAAGTCTATTAGGTAATCAAGGTAAAATGCCTTTAGGTCATCAATATACATCTCCTAATGGGCTCCAAGAAAAAAATTCCATTAACTTTATAGTAACTCTCTCGAATCTTGAGAATCTACTAATGGTTGCAACTTGGTGATGACTACAATTTTTATTTTTATTTTTTATTTTTTATTTGGGAGAGAGAGAGAGAGAGAGAGAGAGAGAGAGAGAGGAAAATGCTATTGATGCTTGAAAATGTGCATGTGTTGCTAGATATGGCAATGTATGGTTATTTCAAAGGCCATCATTCCTGAGAGAGATGCTATCATTCATGAACATTTCAATTGTTGGCATGCCTCCCTCGCTAACTTTTTGTTGTTTAGTGAAGAGCCGAGGGGCACGCCTTAAGAATCAAGATGGCAATGCTCTATGTTGTTGATGTCAAGAGAACATGTTGGGATGTGAGGAGAGAGCATGTCCCTCCATGGACATTTGGTGTATACTCGCTACTTGAGTGCCAAAAACACGACTTCAAATGCCCTTACTCTTGTTGTGCACTTCAACTCCTAGATTATGAAGCGAAAGAATAGAGTAGGCATTGTGCAGGTTGTGGCATTGATCATTTAGCCAAGAGTTGTCAAGGAGTACCTATAAAGAGTTGCCAATATATATATATATATATATATATATATATATATATCTCCAAAAGATATCATTTTTGAATTATCACACTCATAGTGCTGATAAGAGCCCAAGCTAGAACGGTTGCTAACTAGCCTATAGTATAGTGCCCTCAATGAGGAGTCACTGCTACAACATCTCTCCCCCAATCCACAAAGGAAACATAGATGTGGGCATCGCACACGAGGTGCCAAAACCCAAAAGAAAAGGGGAATGATAATGATTGACACATCAACAACTAGCTCCCATGAATCCATAGATATGCCCTCAGTGCATTGTCACATGATCATAAGTACAAACTGCACAAAAACTTAGAGTCCAAGGTTGGATTTATTCAATATACAAGTCCCTATCACACCCTACAGGGTTCCATATGTACAGATAGTGTCGTACATTAGTTTTTTTCTTTGTAGTTTCTTTGTTGTTGGGCTTGAAGTGGGTGTTTTGGGTGACCATTTGTGTGAGCACACGCCCCTCTTATTTGGGGATTTTATGCGCCTCTAGACCTTTATTAAACTCAATACATAGAGAGTCACTATCATCTTGTTATTTTGATGAGACGATCACCTATGATTGGTTGTTATCCACTTAGTAATCTATAGTTTTGGAGTTTGTTAAAATTTTATGTTTAATGTAACATTTGAGAGCTAATTGAGCTTGCATGCGTTGTTCAATTCTAATTGTTTAGTGTTGGATGTTTAAAGTGGTCACAATATTGAACAGCCCTTTTAAAGCCTCAATTGTTTTAGTTTAGGCAGCTCAACCATTTATGGAGTGATACTTATGAATACATTATAAACCTCGTGCAATGGTCGATTGCTTTTTGCGCAAGCACTTTCTTTTCGCATGCATATATGTGGTTTTTGTGTGGTCTCCTTGCTGTGAAGGAGAGGCCTTGCTTTCTTTTGTATATTTGGTTCTTGATATGGAGTTTTTTCTTTGTAAGCCTTGCTGATCATTGGTTTTGGTTATGGTGTTGTTTTGTGTGTTTGTGAAGAGTTTGCGGTAGAGATTTTGGTTACACTTAGAAGGATTTGCATGTTGCTGCTTCTTGAGATTGCAGTTTAGGTGTTTTTGAATTCAAGTTTTGGCCTTTTAGGATTAAACACAAGTTTTCTTGTGAGGAAGAATCAAGCTTGGCTTTCGGTTTATCTCCCTCTTTATGGTGTTTTCATTCTGGTCGTTCCTTGTAGAAGGCATTGCCCATAGCTATCATACCATCACAAGATCAAACTTGAATGTAGGGCATCGCAAGCTCAACCCCAATGGTTGGTGCCCTGCAATTTCTTGGATTCAACAATTTTGGGTTCATGAAAAGTGGTGGGTCACAAATCTTGCGTCTCTATGACACAAAACTTTAATGAAGGTTCCAAATTGGATTTTTTTTTTTGAAAAAGAGTTTAAACTATTAACTATACCAAATGCTATTATACATCATATGGCACAAAGCAATATAGCATATCATAAGCAAAAAAATTACTCTTAGTGCCCTACATCAAATACCACTTATATAAAAAAACATGTACCACAAATTGATTTTAGACAAAGTATTATATGCTAGTGCTATAAAAATATACCACATGGCATCGACTTGTCACACATAGTGAAAACAATTATGTATGATAGTGTGTGCCCTGATAATGTATAACCATAGCATAAAAGACTATTTAGTGCCATGCACCATAGTCACTAATCACTACTAGCAGACATTAATAAAAGTAGAGACATTAATAGAAGTAGAGACAAACAAGTACTTCTATGCACACTAGCACAAACCAATAGAATATTAAACAACAAAGTAGTATAAGCCCCAAGGGATTCTCTAGTAGTAATGTGGAGACGTCACCTGTCTGCAAAAAAATTGTCTTATTACACTCCAATAATTCAGACAAACAAGCATCGCATGGTACTGCTCTTAGTGCTTGATGACTAATAAAAATTGTAGTCATCATATAACTAAAAGTAGCTGGTGCATTTATGAGACTGATAGGCATAACAAGAAATTCATAGTTACCACTTTGAGTGCGAAATGGAATCTCACAAATATCATATGCATGCTTTCTTGTATCAGAGCTTTGTTACTGACTTGTCTCTAGATTTTTTTTTGGGTTAAATTGGAGTCTTCATATTAGGTGCGTCATAAGCAGGGTATAAGGAATAAGGTCAATCATATGATCCTCTAAAGACCAAAGGGCTAGTTTTCTTTACATTGATGAAGTCACCATAGTTTCAAAGAAATAAAGAATCCAGGAAGTAGTTTGAGAGGAAGACAACTCCTTGTGTTTTCTTTCCTGGGTTGAAGTCTCCTTAGGATGCACAATGTTCAATAAATTTTGAACTCTCCTTAGGTTGCCTGGGTTGAAGTCTCCTTAGGTTGCATAGTGTTCAATACAAAACACACACTTTTCTTGATGTAGCTCTTTGGTCCTTGGCCATGGCACGGGGGCAAGTTTCTATTGTCTATTCCTAGCTTAGATATGACAAGAGTCATTATTTTCTCAGCATGCACTTCCTTCTCAAGCTCAGTGGCTACCCTTGATGTTTTGTCTAGAGGGGCATCAGTGTCCTTCGGTCAATTATCACCAAGGAGAATGGTTTCTTGATAATAATCATCTAGATTTCCATACCTCTTGCTGAGTAAATATGCATAAGGCTCTTTAATTTTAAATCCCTCAAAGAAGCATGACTCTAGCCTCTCTTGGCTTGGAATTTCATTGGATTGTATTGGTTCAAGAGTGTAGTAGTGTCCCACATGAACTCATTCTTTTTTTGCTTCAATTTTTAAACTTTGTGTGAGGGTTTTATGCCTAGAATCCATCTTGGTATGTGCTTCTATGAAACTTTTGATTAGGGTCACAAAGTCATGTAGCACAGTCCGTGAAGCATTTTGAACGAATGTTTATTTATCTAAAGTAATACCAAAACCGTGCACCATCATGTATGTATTGCTCACTCTTTAGCATAAGATACTTGTTGGAAATAGGCCACATGATCACAAGGATCACTTGTGCCATCAAAATTGTTGCACAATCTTGCCAATTTGGATGGCCTAATTTGTTATTGCCTAGTATTAGTGAGCCTATTGCATGTTCTTGCAATTTCTTCAAGTGTCACTCTATGTAGGCATGGCTGTAGTAGCCCTTGATTGGCTAAATGGCCAATGTTACCTTCAAGATATGATCCAATAGAGATTAGGGAGGAATTTTATCCACTCCGTCTCTTTTGTAAGAATGCATTTGTCTTTGAAACTTAAGTGGTACCCCAAGGTTGTGGTACCCATTGATCCATTCTGTTTCATAGCTCTTATGGTAGCAAAACGGAGGCATTGTATCCATGGTGGTGTTGTGGTTGTAACCAATATTTCTTCATTGTGTAAGGAGAAAATCCCTTACGTGTTATGTTCTGGCCATTTTCTAGTTCCCCTTGCATGTTTTCTTGCCTTAGGTGGTTAGGCTTGAAAAGTGGTTTCCCTAGCCATGTGTAATTTTTAAGCATGTAAATATCAATGTGTTGTACTCAATAGCCCACCAATCACAATAGAGAAAGTGCACATGAGTGACTATCTTGTACATGTGCATCACTAAACCTGAGGCACAACAATAACTATAGTCAAATCTTGAGGTGCCACATAAAGAACTTCTACCTAGGAGTTCACCTCCTACTAAGCCTCCTTATCAAGTATGACTAGCTCAACAAGAGGAGATTATGAAGCAAGTGAACAAGCTTGTGGAAAAGGGGATGGTACAACCTAACTCACCTCCAATTTGTTCACAAGTTCTAGTACTACAAAAGAAAGATGGTACTTATATAATGTGTGTGGACTATCCTGTACTTAATAGGATACCCATAAATACTAGATTTCTTATTTGTTGGATAGAGGATCTATTTGATAAGATACAAGGGTCTACTTGCTTTAATAGAATAGATCTCAAAAGTGGTTATCATCAGATAAGGATTGTGCCTGAAGATATTCATAAGACGGCCTTTTGTACAACATTTGGCCTATATGAACACCTAGTAATCTCTTTTGGGCTTACTAATGCACCAGTCTCCTTTAATATAATGATGGAGAAGATCTTTAGACCTCATTGAGTTTTCTTCAATGACATTATCATCTACTCCAAGTCTATTGAAAAACATGAGTAGCATCTTCAAATAATATTTCGAGTTTTGAGAAATAATAAGCTTTATATTTATCAAAAGAAAATTGATTTTTTCTCAAAAGAGATTCAATATCTAGGTCATATTATCTCTTAAGAAGGGATCCAAATGGACCCTACGAATTTGGAGGTAATACAAAGTAAGAAGCGTTATAAGAATGTGTGCATACTATAGATGCTTCATGGGAGAATTCTCATTCATACCAGAACCATTGTATGATTCAACAAAAAAGAACATTAAATATGTACGGACTGCAAAAGAGAATGAATCTTTAGAAAATCTTAAAGCAAAGGTTATCTTTCAACCTGTATTAATATTATTGGACCTCTCAAAACCTTTTGAATTCTAATGTGATGCTTGTGGATATTGCCTTGGAGCTATGTTAGTTCAAGAAGGGCATGCCATAACATATGAAAGTAGAATATTGAATGAACAAGAAAATAATCTAGGCATATATGAAAAAGAGCTACTAGCGTTTTAGAGATATGTGTGTACCTCATTATCATGTTGGCCCTTGGTTGTATGATTCTATCAAAACTTGTTGGGCATACCATGCTACATAGAAGCTTGTCCTTGATCTTGCTTCTATGTTGAGTACTCCAATGGATCTGTGAAAAAACAAGAGAGAATTTCCCATTTTAGGAACACCCATGGCATGATGCTCTTGTTTCTTGAAGTTGCAAAAATCCTTACATTGTGTCCATGTGATTTGTCTAGGTGTTCTATATCCCTAAACTAGCCCCAATGCACCTGATTTGGTCTTAGTCTTTACTTTTAGCCACAAGAGTGTACCACTTAAAATTTATCAAAATCCTTGAATCAAAGGATTGATGGAAAAGCTCTTGTAGCTCACCAATTACGTCTAAGGGGTTTAGGTAGTCAAAAGTCAATACTATGGCCAAAATAGTGATTGTATACTCTTGGAATTGCCCAAAACCTAGTCTTTGACATCCTAAATTTGGAGCACTACTTTGATCTTTTCAACTTCTAAATATTGTTTTGATGTCTCTTGTGTAGATGTTTTTGTTGTCTCTCATATCATTTTGGTACAACCGCTTAGATCATTTTTGGCCTTAAATTATTTGTGGATGTTTTCACTTTGGCATCACTCTTAGAGTAAATCCACCCTTCTAAGTCCACTGGCAATGTCAAATTTGCCAAGTTCTACTCTTATCACCCTCTAATGACTAAGATCATTATGGAGAATATTGTTCCAAAAGTGAAGTTTGACATGTCCCTAGGGTAAACCCCCCCATTCTACGTCTCTTGATGATGTTAAAATTTTGTTGCTATCACCCATATTAGTTTGGGATAGCTAGTCACCAAATGAAAAATTGAGGTACATATATGTGTCCATAGGAGTTTTTAAGCCCTGTATTCCACTTTACCCAAAAAATATTGTCAGATGGTATTGCAGATTGGATGTTATTTGTGGGTGATCGTCACTTCTCCTCATGTAGGTTCTCTAGAGGGTTGCACTCTTCTTCGAGGAAATGGGGCTGACATGCTCCCCCCTTCTACAATATGTATTTCGAGATCGACTTTGCTTGATGGTTTTTGCTTTAGTTCTTGCTGTTGGTATAGTTTGTTTGGATGATTGGGGTCCCCGTGGGGCAAGGGCATGGTGGGTGGCAGTCTTCATGTCTTTGGTGGCACGCCAATGGGGTTGTACTTGGATCTTTATGTTTCTCTGAGCTTTTTTGTTCATCAAGGCTTGCCTCCCTTATTTGGACAGACTTGTACTGTGATATTGTGGTGACTCTTTATCTGATTTTGCTGGGCTTTAGGGCACATGCTGTGCATGAGGCTATATTGTAAATTTTTTGGATTATAATTTCAACTCACCTATTGGTGGGTCTTGCAATAAAAAATAATGATGCCCATTGCCTACAATTGATACAATAACTACTCTTAGCAAGGTCTTGTTGGCATCGTAAGACAAAGAAATGAAAAGGAAGGAATAAGAGGCTCTTAAACGAAGCGATACATTTAAAAATTGAACCTCAAAGACAATTTTACATGCAAACAAGCAACATATAAGACCTGCAGTGGCCCCAAGCTATGAAGATCATCCTATGGAAGGTGCTATGGGGGCTATTCCTAATGGGGTTAAGACATTAACCAGATGGATAGGCTTAGATAGATGACGCTCAGGGTGAAAAGCGGCAAGTGAGGATCCCTTTCACTTGTTCCAAAACTGTCAAGCTACGAGAGGCCTTGCCGATGACAAAATATGTAAATGGACACAGAAAACTTGGAAGATCCTATTCTTCGAGAATAGGATCTTCCAAGTAAAATATGTAAATGGACACAGAAAACTTGGAAGATCCTATTCTTCAAGAACGATCTACTCTTGGGGGTAAATATTTGATGAACCAAGCCATCCTAATCTGCACACAATTGTGTGCTTCCGTTATTTTAGACAAGTCTAGAAGTCTAGGAACCTGCGTTTCTTTGAAAATGACCGCTCGATGGCCACCTTCAAAGAGATTATTCAGGTTAGTAGAGAAGTGATCATATGTATTGGAAAAAAAAAGAACTATGAGGAGTGAAATCAAGCAATCAATGCCATTACAACTCTGGTATGAACTTGTCCACAAAATATAACTATCTTAGTAGCTTTCGTTTGTCAAGAATTCTGTAGCTCTGAATCTGTTATTGACTCCTCAAGGCACCTAGCGTACTTTATGATAATTGTACATTCCTTTTTGGGTTAATACAACACATTCACTCACAATTGTGAGTATTGCCAAAATAAAATAAAATAATAATTTACATGCAAAATTAAACTCCCTTTGTCACTAAGGGTTTGTTGTACAAAGGCAAAAGAATTGAGGGCGGTTTTGCAAAGGCTTGGGTTAACCCCACTAATCATTATTAAAGTTTCCTTTTCCTATTGAAATCGATTTCTATGTGAACATTGAGGCTTTTGTGGATGCGACGGTAGAAGAGGGGATTTTCCAGCTCTACCAAAATTGACAAAGTATGATTACATCTATACTATATATGATGGAGCTTAAAATTTTCAAGGAAGGAGAGGGCATCCACGTGTTATGTATTGGTTGATTTAAAAGAAAACCTTACAAAACCTTTAATCTAAAATGCAAAACAGAAGATCTAAAATGCAAATATGAAGGCTAAGAAGATCTGAAATGCAAAAGTGAATAGTAACATGGCAAAAAATGAAAAGACTTGGCAGTGAAAAGTCAAAAGACTTTCTACTTTACATAAAGAAAATGTATCAGCTTAAGTACACATAACAAAAAAATGAGCAATTTTGGTGGGGATTTTATCATTTAGTGAAAATATAATTTTTGAAGATATATTTGGCTTTGTCTTTTTTAAGGAGCTTTTTTTGAGACCAATAATCATACTTTTAAAAACTTTGTGCAATTTTATATTTTTAATTTTTTTAAAATAACTATAAAAAGACGCTGCTCTACCCTTTCTTACAGTGCTTAAAATATTGTTGAACATTAAGCACCTATGTTGTTGCCCCCCCCCCCCCCCCCCCCCCCCCCCCCCCCCCAAAAAACCCCCAAATTCACCGATTACTTCATTGAGTGTGTGCATGTACGCGCACACACGCATAGACACTAGTGAAAACTCAAACATTGAGTATGTTTTTATGAAGAGAACGGGGTTTGCCTACTTATGGCGAAGGTGGGCCATCCATGGGCTAGCTCTAGTGGTAGCTCATTATGTGACAGAGGAGAGAGAGAGAGAGAGAGAGAGAGAGAGAGAGATTTTATTATCATCCTCGGGGGTCAAATATGACCTATGGGACCAAAGTTACATGTGATGTAGTATGTGTATGGTTGATGACTCTCGATGCTCCAAAATTGTGGTGATGAGAGTCGCAATGGAGAGCCCACATTGTGGCTAGGAGAGGAAAATGTGTAGGTCTAAGTCATGGCTAAAAATGTGAAAGAGGCAAGTTTTGATGTGACCAAAAGCTGAGATTTCTAGTAGTGTGTAGTACTCAGACTCTCGAACTTGAAATGAGCATAATGTGCACAATCGATTTGACTCTTTTCCATTGCGCCAACGCCTTGTTTTGTATCAAAGGAAATGGGAGCTAAGCCAAATGGCTGCAATAGTGTGTATCACCGACAAGGGGATAGGCTCAATCATGTAAGTGTGAGTACCATTTCCTCTTTCAGCGAAGAACATGGTTTTATAGTTGGGGGCAATATGGGTGGTGTAATGTATTGAAGCGTGACCCACCGGATTTCTCCAAAGCCGTAATACATTGGCGTTGTAGAAAACCTTCATTCTTGCGTTTATGCGTCTTTTGAACTTCTTTGCTTGCTTATTATCTTTTGGTATTTTGCATATTGGTGGTAAGGGATAATTCTAAATGGCTAACGATTATTTTTAGCAACATCCGGTGGGTGGCTATACATTCCCAAAAATACTACTCACGCATGGCTAAGTTAATGCACCATTTGCGTATAAATAAAGCATTGTGCATGAGTTTGGAAGGCACACGATGCCGCTTTTCTTTATAGAGCACACACACACAATGTATTATTACCTGCTAGCAATAGCGCTCATCTGTACTCTACATAACGCTACCCCTTGGGCTACGATAAGCGCATGTACCCTCCTTCTCAACCAATGATTGCCCCTTGGGCTACAACATGCGCACGCACCTTTCTTCTCAACCAACGAATGCAAGGGTGACAATCTCTGCTCTGTGAGCCTGTTGCAAACAAACAAGCACCGAACGGATTGAGTGTTCACTCCTCGGCATAATACATAAGGTAAATGATGAGTTCTTTTCTCAGAATTGCACACACACTGTTAGAAGCATGCGGGGTGGCATTTTCACACCCATTTACACACACATAAAGTGTTTAAAGAGCTATGTATATAGCCATCATTACAAATATGGCATTGAGGTTGCACTCTCACATCAGAGAAAGATTGTAACATATGTAGTGCTGATTTTTCATAGTTATATAACATAAACTTACTCAGGTAAACACATGCACATGCATACTTATAAAGGCTTTGAATGTTTTTGATTTTGCACACACACGCATGCACATACACACAGGCATATACAACAAATCCACACGACACATAGGGAAGGTTTTCACAAAAGACGAACACCGTAGCACATATGCACATACAAAAGTAAGTATACAATCATACTCATAGGGTAGCCATAACATAAAACATAGATGATAATAGTGATAAAACATAGTATTAATCAGCATCCTAAAGTTAATACCTATCATCAAAATATCATTCGAAGGATTGTGCATTGACAAAATTGCAAAATCTTGGACAATAAGTGTATACAAGAGAGATAACACGTACACAGATGACGACGGCGAGTACTAACCAGGTATTGCGGTACATGTGTTTTACTTACATAAGTTTCCTTTATTTTGGGATCAAGTACTTAAATAAGGGTTTTGTTTTGTATTAAGGGCTTATTAGTAAGCATGTATGTAGATGTTGGTAAAAATATGGATCATTGGTTATGAGAACCTCCTCTGAGGAAGAAAGTCAGTGTTTACTTCTGGTTTTTTTTGAAAAAAGATTGATGTTACAAACAAAATGATGCCAAAAGTTTTACAATTTAAGAAACATATCTCTCAAAAAGAGAAATATCATAAGTAAACATAGTTTTGGTTTATTCTCTAGGAGAAAATTAGGTGTATATACCATAGAATGTAACATTTTTTGGACTCATACAAAGATATATTGATATACTCATAAAGTGAGTCAAGAGATAGGACTCTTACATAGGAAATTTAACCATATTCGCTAATAAATAGGGTTACATGAAACTCATAGCTGCACATAGGTAAAAGAAAACCAAACCAATAGCAATTAGGGACCCTATCTCCAAACCATGTAAACCCATTAAAATTTTCAAAAACCGTAATAGACCCTACTTACGTACACGAGCTAAAGAAAACATATTATATATTTAGGAGTATGGTTGGGGTTTGGGATGTGACAGTGATAACAAGCAGTTGGGTTTGCTTCAATACCTATTACCCATTTAGTACGAATTAATTCTAATTAATTGTAATGGCGGTTGGTTGGCATGTAAAGATCCCCGCTCTCATTTGATAGGAGTTCCGGCTAAAACTCCTACTTTGTCATGTATCAAAGTATTTTGTAATGAATTGTTTATGTATAAGAAAGTCTCCATTTTTTGTTATGTACACATTATGTTTTTCAAACAGTAATTAAGTCTCTTAGTATATGATTCTGAATGATGGGATTTTAAATTCAAACACACACACACACACACACACACACACACTCACACTTAGACCGTATCATTGAAACACACACAGATTCTGAATCTAGCTTAGAATACAAGCCTCATGCTAGGCATGCCTGACATATGCATTCTTGGTCTTACTCTCTTTGGCGTACCCATACCTGCATTCGTGCTCATAGACACTTAAAAGCTAACAGTGGTTCCTTGGACCGCTCATGAGGATACAAATCATACATGAAGCTGCAATCGGTGGCCATATAGCACTTCACTTACTATCCAATCGACTGTTCTATCGGCAACAACGATACAGGTAGGTGCCGTTGCACCTGCTCAATAAAAGCTTGGTTAATTTTGAGATTTTAAAACTGTGTTTATGATTGGATATCATGGCTATTATAACTGTAATTTATAATGGGTATTGGACATTGGTGATGTGTTTGCTGAAAACTGGTTTTTTAACTGATCATTTGGATCTATATATAGTCATGTTTACATAGGACAATTTGATGAGTTCTGGCCTTGAATAATATGGGTAGTTGAACCCTACTGATAATGCTAAGACACAATTGGATATTATGAACTAATTATAGAGTCAGAATGGTAATTGTGCAAATGAGGCACAATTGTGGTGGTTGTCTCTGATAGGCAACAAACTAACTATTTTTGCAAATCCTGCTTGATTATAAATATAGATGCTTGGAATTTAGAAAGTGGGACACATACATGCTAAGAGTAAATTGCATGCTATGGCTGATCTATAGACCTCCTTTGTGATATAGCTATACTTTTGGAAATTGATTTCAATTACTTTGAAAAGGGGTTTGTATGCCATTTCAATTCATCGTTTTGAATGCTTCAAGGAAATCTTTTTACATCTACATATGGTACTATCTTTTGGGTATCTCAATCATAGCTACATATAAATATAAATGGCCTTACATATGATATGTCTTCTGGAAAATTTTTTGGATTGGGTATTGGCTTTTTAGATGAGAATGCATTGAATCAGGATTGAAATTCTATTGGTTTTCCTGTTGAACATACATCATCTTCTTTGACATTACCTCTTAGTGGAGGATAGGCATACAAGATTACTTGAATGTCTTTTGTCGACCAAAATCAGGTTCTTGAAGCTAGGAAATTGGGGTTGATTCCATAGCATCCATAATATACGTTTGACTTTTGCATATTGATGGGATACAGATATACATACTAGTTGCATATTAATGGGATATCAATTCTCGAAGTACTATGGTCATGGTTTAATCCATAGCTTATTTGTCGCTACACACATAATTGAGCTGATTCTTCAATGTTTTTTTTACTTTAAATTGTACCTTTAACTGGCTTTAGTATCATCCCTTTCAAAATGAGAATTGGTTGTATTTCTTGGATATAATTTCTTGAGTTTTGGGGCTATAATAATGCTATATACGGGGCTCAAGCCTTTCACAAATGTGTTGGTTTAAATGCTTCACTAATACTACCATACCCAGCTTTTTTAGTTGGGCACTATTTTATCTTGTATTCAAGGCTACCAAGACCGTATGCATAGCCATAACATAGTAGATAAATGTCGTAACATACTAACCATGCGATATATGCCTAAAGTATGTCTCATACTTTTGAGATGATTCTTCAGTGTTTTTAACTATTAAATTGTACACTTTTGCTGGATGTAGTCTCAAACTGAGATTTGGTGGTATCTTGTAGATAAAACTTTAGTGTTTTGGGGCTTTAATAATGATATATATGGGACTCAAGCTTCACAAATTTAATTTAATTTTAATTGTTACCATAATTATTGATCGGAAGTCCAACAACAATAACTTTACTTGAACGTGATCCTAGACACAAAGTTCTTAAACTTCTATCTTTATAAGCAGGAACTCACTTGTGATGAAGGTAAGTATATAGTGGTGAATTCACAATTGTAAAGTGTCTTCTGGATGCTATCCTTTCTTGGTGGATAAATGCATATTTTAAAACAAATGTTTGTAATTTACTTTGAAATTTGTCCAAAGATTGTTAAAAGAGCCTTAATCCTCAAGTGGGGGTCTTGGATGAGATGGCATTAGACCGGACTTTTGAGAATTGATCCAATTTACAAAGGAGATGCTGTCCAATTTTTTTTGGAATTAAATGATGTAAACATTATCGTAAATAAATGGCTCATTCTCTAAACATAAAATTTGATCTATGTTATGTTTTAGTTTTTGTTGTAATTTTTGACACCGATAACAAGGGGAGGGAGTCATTGACACCTGTCTTCCCAAGTAATGCCAGTTCTAACGGGCTTGTGTTTCTTGGATGGTGACATGTAAGAGATTCTCTTTTGGGATTACAATGACAATTGTTGCAATAACAAACGATCATCCACTGTTCGGTTATTTTTATTAGTGATAGATGACCCTTGCATATGATTCTTCGATAATAACATGTAATACACTATATGTTTGTATCAAGTTTAAATGTCATTTGTAGTCTTAACTTTATCTACTTGTTATCTAATGTATACATAATGATTGGTTATTTACATGTTGAATGGTCTCTAGTCCCACTGTATGGTTCAATATTGTACAACAAAACCCCAGGGATATTAGAGATCTATCCGACCAATCGAACTCAACATTTGTCACTCAAAACGAGAGAGAGAAATGAAATGAAATGTTATATTAACGTCTTCAAAAGGCCATAGTGACCTATGAGACCAGAAAGTTACAAGGTGGTGGATCTGATACAAAGTCAAAGTAACAAAATAACAATAGTACAAAACAAAGATATATACTATGGGATCCTAGATTCGTCGATGTGAACTAAGCAAAGATGGGCAAAAATGGGCGGCTTGCTGGGATAGCTGAATCACAAGAGATCTAGCATCGGTCGTTGGCGAATCTCATCAATATCCTCCATGGTTAGTAGTCTGACCGGGCGTTGTGCATGCCTGGCCAGCGTGCTCCAGATCTTCTGACGTAGCCTCCGTCGATGTTGTGTAGTCCTCCGCAGTCGTGGGCGCCTGGATTTCCCCAGTTCAATCGCTCGGTCAATCAGTGTGCCTCTAGAGAGAGAGAGAGAGAGAGAGAGAGAGAGAGAGAGAGAGAGAGAGAGAGAGAGAGAGAGAGAGAGAGAGAGAGAGAGAGAGAGAGAGAGGGAAAAAGAGAAATGAAATAAAATGTTATATTAACGTCTTCAAAAGGCCATAATGACCTATGAGACCCGAAAGTTACAAAGTGGTGGATCTGATACAAAGTCAGAGTAACAAAATAACCTAATAACCTACCAACAATACAAAACAGAGATATATACTATGGGGTCCTAAGCTGGTCGATGTGAGCCAAGCAACAAAACTAAGCAAAAAAATGGGCGGCTTATAGGGATAGCTGAATCACAAGAGATCTATCATCGGTCATTGGCGAATCTCATCAATTTCCTCCATGGTTAGTAGTCTGACCGGGCGTCGTGCATGCCGGGCCAGCGTGCTCCGAATTTTCTGTCGTAGCCTCCGTCAATGCTGCGTAGTTCTTTGCAGTCGCGCGGGCGCCTGGATTTCCCCAATTCAACCGCTCGGTCAATCAGTGTGCCTCTGGTGTGAGACGAGGGGGAGCTCTGCTGTGGGAGTGGCTCTCGCGGCGGCTGTCCCGTGTCTACTCTGAAAAAGTCTGTGATTTGTCTCTGAGACTCGCTAGCCTCTCCATTCATAAGGATATCTCTGTGTTTGTGTAGCTCGAGCAAGAACAAACCCAGACATCTCTGATCTTCGTATCCCATGACTCTAGAGAGTGGTCCAAAACCCTCTCTAAACAGGCAGTGGAATCGGCCTCGTATCTCGTAGTAGATGGGGCAGCGGCATGTATAGTGTAGCTCTGTCTTAGGTTCCATGTTACACAAGGGGCATGTCCTGTCTTCTGCTGGTACTCCACTGTATCTGCCAGTTTCAATCCGCAACTGGTGAGAGGATGTGCGCAACTGGACAATAGCACATCGTATCCCATGAGACAAGTGGGAATCCATGTATTTGGGTCTCGTCACAAAACCATCTTCCGTAAGCTGGAGAAGGTGGTCTCTGTAGAAAGCCATCTTCGTGCCCAATTCTTGTGATGGTTGTATCCATGTCCTCTTGGTGTCTAGCTGGGTCAGGTCTTGGCGGATGAGCTTGGTGATCTCTGACTGTGTAAGAGTGAGAGATGGTGCATCCAATGAGTAATGGAATGGTGGCAGCCTGTCGATGCTGAACCCATGTGCCTGAAACCATGATGTCATCTCCCCATACCAGCATGTTGTATCTCCTTGTATGGATAACTGTCGAGAGGATTCAAGTGCTATGCGAGCATATCTGTTTCTAGGAAGTTCCCATGTGCGGCTTATGAAGGAGACTGATTTGGTGAGCGCCTCCACCACTAGTGGGGGGGCCGCTAGCTCTGCTTGGATAATGGCTCGCGGTACTGATGCCTTGGCTCTAATGAGTCGCGAGATCATAGAGACGAGAGGTTTCTCCATGTTCCCCCAACCGTCTGTGTGACCCTGCCTCCCATGGTAATCCAGTGAAGGTCCCCATATCTTGGTTCCATAAAGCAATGCTCAAGCCACCAAGGTGTCAAAGAACCAGAGCGACGTCTGTGACTGTCTGTGAGTGACGTCCCCTGATAGCACCTCCTTCTGAAGTCTGGCTCTAGTCTGGCGGTACTCCTCATCGTACCAGCTGTTCTGAGGCATGCTCCCTGATCGGCGGCTCTGCTCAAGCTTGGTGTGTGGGTATGCTTCTGGTGCTGCCTCATGTAATGTTTGTGTCAGTATAGTAGTTAGCTCCTCCAAAGGTCGCCCCAGGTCCTCAATGCATAGGCGTCTGTAGATTCCGTCCATGTATACAGAATCCATCTCCCGTGTGAATGTGTAGCGAGTGGGGGCTACTACTCGTGGCCTGTGTGCTACACTGAACTGGAAGGAGATGGTCATCGACACTAGAGCATGATCCACTGCCACCCCGACCGGTCTGGGCCCAACTGTGAGATCCTGGATACTAGAGATGAGATTCGGCTGTGCCATGACATAGTCCACAGTGCTAGCTCCATGTCTGTGTGGGAAGCATGTAAAACCTCCCGCAACAGGATATCTCTGTAGGCCGTTCAAGATGGCCAATCCATGTGCAGTGCCCATGTCTATCATGCATAGCCCATACTCAGTATATTCCACATTGTGTGATAATCTGGAAAGGCCCGTCTCTGCTACATCTAGCTCTCTTAGCATCTCCTCTGAAGTATCATAAAACACTGCCTAGTGATGGGCAGTACTAGCATTGAAGTCCCCTAGGATGATGATGTCACCATCCCTAGAGAACTCCCATATGTCATCATCCAAAATAGAGAAAGGCGACTGTCCTCTGGGTGATGCATAAATTGATGTACTCGGGGGAAAGTAGCAAATATCTAGATATAGGTATCTGCCTGTCTCTGCTTTTAGTCTCACCCACATGTACCTAGCTTGCTCGTCCCTGCGGGCTATGTGTATCAGTGGCTGCATATCCTCTCTAAATAACACTGCCACTCCCCTCGAGCCCCGCCCTCTGTGCTCTGAGCGTGTCTCATGTCTGTAGGCTGTCTCGCACCTGTATCCACTGATGTGTGGCATGGATTGCCCAGGGGCCTGGTGTGTCTAAGAGTAAAAGATGATGTCTCTTCCAGTAAATCTATCCTCAAAAGCTCCCACATCAAGACGCATAGATCCATTGCAGTTCTAGGCAGCTACTTTGAGTGTGGTCCCATAAGTCTCGCACCGTCATGTGGAGCGTCGCTCTAGTATTACCACTTTTCCGTCTCGATAAAAAGAGATCTTGCCTTTTTCCCTTGCCGCTCTTATCTCCGGCATTACTTCCTGCATATGCGCGATCTGAGAGAGGGTGAGATCATCCCCGAGAAAGATGCCAGTCTCTTTAAGAGTTGGTCTTTTCTTCAAGAAGGACTTCTTCGCTTCCATGGAGGGAAAATGGAGGATGAGTGCTCTTTCTTTTGAGGTTTCTCCAGTGCTTCCATTTTTGTTTATGTTGCCCACTCTCCATGCCCTTGTGTGCGTCCGCTCATGAATCCCCATCAAGGCTGTGAGTTCTTTTACTTCTTTGTCCACATTGCCGTTGTCTTGAAGACCGCAAATTCTCACATGTAAAGTGCACACCGTTCTCCTCTGCTCCTCCTCAAGTGTCTGATTAATGATGTTGCTGGGTGTGGACGTGGACGAGAGAGAGAGAGAGAGAGAGAGAGAGAGAGAGAGAGAGAGAGAGAGAGAGAGAGAGAGAGAGAGAGAGAGAGAGAGAGAGGATGAGGGAGGGTTGCTCCAAGCTCCCATAGAGACAAAGAAATGGGTACATGTGTGCACGCACGCATGCACGCATGCACGTGTGTGTGTGTGTGTGTGTGTGTGTGTGTGTGTGTGTGTGAGAGAGAGAGAGAGAGAGAGAGAGAGAGAGAGAGAGAGAGAGAGAGAGAGCATGCTCCCATATACCTAACTAAAGAAAAATATATATCAATATATATAAGGTCTCTCCCATATTGATATATATTTTTCTTTAGTTAGGTATATGGGAGCATGCTCTCTCTCTCTCTCTCTCACACACACACACACACACACACACACACACACAGACACACACACACACACATAGTGTGTGTGTGTGCGTGTGTGTGTGTGTAATACATATATATATATATACATGCATACATATATACATATTTGTAAGTGGGATAACACTAAACCTAGGTGTGGGTCACACACTAGTTGACATAGTAAAGCATGATAGTGAGTTGCTTCCAATTGGTGAGTTAGAAGTAAACTAACATTCCAAAAAATTTACATGACAACCTCATGCACAACAAGTGCCATGAAAGTTAGAATAAACCCTACTACGACACCAGATCCATACCAGCATAGAGAAATCTGGCTAACAGGGGAGCCAACCCAGAGACATACCATATAGCCAATACATTCAAGCAGGAACAAAGACTTGCCGTTACCAAATCACGTGCCACCACAACACCCCTTCTCACACAAGGAATGCCATGCCCAATCAAGCAATACCAAGAACTTGACAAAAATGAGAAGATACCACTCCTAACTTGGTCAAACTAGCTTAGTGAGACTGCTTGATTCCAAAACCTAAACAAGGGATTATGACAAAAAATTATATAGAATCTAATGTTTAATCTAAGCAAACGTATGGAATATTGTGCTACCAATCACATATAAAGAAGACAAACATGGATGCAAAAACAAAGACAAGGGACAATGAGAATGGTGAAGAAACACATGTTTGTGTTGATGATTACGCTTGATTTGAAGAGTGAACAAGAGAAAGATTCCATGAAGTTCCAAATCCTAACAACAAAAACATGTTCGTGTACACACTAGATAACACAAAGAATACCTCTAGGAGGCACATCTGTGGGAAGAGGCACCAACCCTTATTAAACACAATTAAACATCATAAGGAACCCTAACCTAATTATTTGTACTCCCCCTAAAGAGTCAAGGGAATAAGATATTGCAGAGATTGGGGGGCGAACCCTAAGGCTAAACCCCTATCCTCATCATCGTCAAGAAAAACAAAGTCATCATCTGTGAGACTATAGGTGCCATCCGTGTAATCATGTAAATCGTCTTCATCATTAGAAGCACCAATGTTTACTAAGAAGGTTACTATACGTCTATAGTCATCTTGGTCAAAAGGGTAGGCTTCTGCAATGGGAGAGATGCTCTCTACTAAGTATGGATCAATCGTGGTCAAGAGACGTATCATCCATTCTAACTCCTCGAAATTCCTCTCACATGCTAGCATACCTATCAAGTCCCATTCACACAGGCAAGCACCGGAAAGACCATGTGAAACACTTGTGAAAAGTAAAGAGGGTACCTCTCACCCAAGGCAAGATCTAGCGTACTAGCAATATCTGTACACACAGATAGTTGATGGTTAAAGTGAAAATATTATAAGGGTCATGTCAAAAGGTCGTGTCTTTGTGCATAATGTGTTTTTATGATTTTGTGTTATGTATAGAACTTGTAAGTTTCCAGCTTATTGTTTGGTCGCTCTTGATCACTTTTTGAAATCAATTGTTCCAACTTGTCTTGGGTGAAGACTTTGACCAATAGTTTTTGACCGCCCTAGGCATTTCATCTAGTTGGCAAGGGGGGTAAGGTACTCTCCCACGATTTTATTTGCAACATTGTTGTAGGTGGTGACCTTACAACGGGAGGTGAAAACTCTTTCTTGTTTGTATGGATACGTACAATGGTAGGTGGAGGTTGTGTCGAAGCTTCTATTTCCGTATATGAACTACATGAAGAGCAAGAAGCTTTATTCATTTTTTCTATGGTTGAGTTGAGCAAAACAAGCCTTTCTTTCTTGGGAACCTATACTAGCTCCGGATCCGGTGTATAGTGTTTTGTAATTTTTCCTTTCCCATGATCTGCCATCGGCTTTGTCGTCAGAGGATTTGACTCACATGGGTTAGGTGAAAGGTAAGAACATAATTTACGTTTGGCACCCAGATTTGATCATTTCCTTGATAGTAGCCTTAGGCTTCCAATAGTCGTTTAGGAATCCAACGCCACATTTTCTTACTTTTCTAGGAGTGAGTGGGGCGTCTCTTAAAAGGCTCCTATTTTTTAGCATCAGCCATGGTCGCTAAAGAAGATTTCAGGACCCACTTGTATGTTTTCTTCGCTATTAGTATGTGTCTTGTGTGACTCAAGCTTTGTTTCAATTACAGAAGTTGAAGCTCTAGAGAGTTGGGCTATAGGGACATATGGTTCAATCTCCTAGACATGCATTGTTTTTTGTTTTATTTCCTCAGGAGGTAATATCTCAGGGACTATGGCTTGAAAGACAGGGCTAAGAGGTTGTTTCTACGTTATGACACTCCATGTCCCCCAATCAATAGTGAATTTGTTTGCTATCATCCAGTGCGTCCTAGGTTTATATGACCTTCCATAGCTCCAATAGGCATGACCAAAAAGTCTCGAGCTACAACCCTATTGTCATAACTGACAAAAGTGTGCCCGATACCAAAAATTACAGGTTTTTTCTTATTGACTGTCAGAACAAGGGTCCTACGGGGCAAGGCCCAACCTAGGGGATCAGGGACCTAGGCCAAGGGCCTGGACTGGACCAGTGTGGACTGAGGATCCGCTTAGGGCAAGAGCTAGGATCTAGGCCTATATAAGGGGCGGTAGGGAGGAGGATCCTACGTCTTAGTCTCCTAGGTCTTACACTGGTATCAGAGCAAGGTGGAGAGCAAGGGACACAAGGAGCCATGGAGGAGTAGATGCACGGTTTTCTCTCTCCCTCTCGTTCTCTCTCTCTCTCTCTCTCTCTCTCTCTCTCTCTCTCTCTCTCTCTCTCTCTCTCTCTCTCTCTCTCTCTCTCTCTCTCTCTCTCTCTCGCTCTCTCGCTCTCGCAGCCCTGGCGAAGTTCATGTATCATGAAAAGCCATGCAAAGGAGGGTAAGGTCGCGCATCAAGTTGCATGGCGGAAAAGGCGTCAAGGCCTGACAGCAAGCATGGCTATGGGATGCAGTCCCTCCAAAGCCGAGGAGGCCGCGTGTGAAGCTGACCTTGCATCAAATTTGAGAAGCCATCGACCTGCTTGGAATCGCGTGATGTTTGGTCTGACGGGAGCGCGCTGGGCTGGGAAGCAAAACTCATTTTTGTGGCGAGCCTCGCCAGGGCCTGTGGCGCTCTCTGGATTCTGACTCAGCATTTGCGCAAGCGATAGTAGCCGCCATCGCTAAATTTTATGCAGGTTCACATCAAAGTTTTTTTTAAAGCATTGGGCGCCCTAGGGCACCCAAGGGGCCCCCTAGGGGCCCGTTCCACCCAAGGGGCCACCCCTAGAAAAGATGCTTCCCGATGGCGAGGAAAAGATGCTTCCCTATGGCGAGGTACACATGCTTCCCTATGGAAGGCACGAAGCACAATCGGCCAAGGGACACTTGAAGCTTAAGGCACCAAGCACAGTCAATTTGCACTCCAATATGTCCAACCTATGCAACAAGATGATCAAACCTAGATATTGACAGATCCCATCATGCCTCGACAAAGATGATTATGCTGATTGATTCGAGGATCTTCGATGCGTTGATTGTGGTACTTGAGCATGGCTCACGATTAGGCAGTGAACATTTGTACCGATACGAAAAGCATGGCATGCATGCTCATGCAAGGCACTTGCCATGGTTGCATGACATAGTCCAAAGTCAATTTCCCAGCAGGTACGCAGAGTCCCTTTCGCATTTCTGTTTTTTATTTGTGTAAATTGTCACAAGTTGCAAAAATTTCAAGCAAGAAGCCGAGAAGGAGCGTCGGCGTGAGTATTTACTCATGAAAGTGCAAGAAGCCGGCAAGTCAGGTCGATATAAGTTAGTAATATGGTATGCAGACTCTTTTGCATTTTTTTGGTAAAGTTTTTGGAACATATTGCATCGCTATGTCATGCACCTGAGGTGCGTACCCTTTACGACGGCAAAGCACAAGCACGACTTGTGACAATTACCGTAAGCGCCAAAAATTTGATTGGTTTAAAGATTGGAATCAAGCAAGGCTTGAGTACCAACCGCCTTGCTCCACATCACGGCTTCACAGTGGTTCACTTTTGATGCAAAAGTATAGCCAATTTGCCATGTTTTGTAATCTCAAGGAGATTAGCACATCCTACTGCTTGACTTGATGCAGGAGGCAAGTTCTTTGGCATGGTCGACTCCTTCTCCATGTTTCTCGAAGCTGCCAGAGGATGCTAGCCCAACATTACTGTCTGATTTCAGTTGAAATTGCTCGACAAGGTCGATTCTTTCTGTCCTTCTGTATGTCAACAATCGCCTTAGTTGGCTATCAGCAAGGTTTCAATTTATGCATCTTGCAGTGAAATTGCCCACGGTTTGGCATATGCTATGCGCATACTAACTTGGGAGGGATTTGGCAATATGCTTACAAGTTATTTCAGTACGTGCCAGACAGGTGTATAGGATATACCAGGGCGTCTGTGCTGATATGGCTATGAGCCGGTTTGGAATCCGTTTTTGCTTCCAAATTTCATGACAACTGGTTGTAGCAACAACGACCAGGTTAGCCAAGTTTCAATTTTTTTTTTTTTTTCCATGTTTACACTTTACTTGGCAGTTACTGTCATTGTGCAAAGCAAAGTGTTTTGGCAATTTTATACGATGCAAGGCTTCTCCCTTCTGTCGAGATATTGCCCATTGATTTGGAATCAAGGGCATTGGCACCCAAGTTTGGGGAAGTGGAAAGAGACTCCCTACCAGTATGAACTGTGCAAGGCACTTATGGTTTTGGTTCTCACGTTTGAGACCATCACTTTGCATGCAAGGCATGCTCGCCAGGTGGAATGACCTCCACCACTTCATGGATTACGCTTCCGCTATTACACTTGCAACTCTGTCAAGGACATATTAAGGATAGACTTTTAATATGATTGTTGGTTGCTATCAACACACAACAATACTAACAGGAGCCTAATTCTAGGACTTATTTCACGGTCAATCACGACCCCTGCAAAGTAGGTGGATCGGAATGAGTTTTGTGTTTTTTTGTTACCTCTCTTGATGAGAGAGTCATACCGGAAAACTGGGGAATGCTTATACGATAAGCTGCAAGTCAGGCATGAGATGCGTAAGAGCACATAGCTTGGGCACACACTCTAAAAACTTAAGGAAAGTTCCTCAGTCCAGCATGCTCTTCTTTTCGTTCTCTATCTCTCTCTCTAAGGAAAAAATGAAAATCTTCTAAGAAGCTTTTGATACATGTTTTGCTCGTGAGTCAGCTTGAGCCAAGGTGCTCTAACTCACAACTAGCACGTGGCTGAGATGCTACTCAAATTACTCTTCATCGGTTCGTCAATTGCACACTATTTTGCATAAGGACTATGAGCCAAACAGGCTAAGAGCCGTTGTCAGGCCAAGGGTAAGACCCAACTATTGGCATTCTTTGGGTGATTGTTTTCAAGATCTACCCAAGGAAGTACACATCGACGTTAATGGACAAGCAAGAGTCTTGTCATTACGGATGTCTAGGGTGTCATTTTTGCACTACATGTTTTCAGTGCGACACTCAAGTTGAGTTTTTGATAATCTTCAACTCACAGCAGCTGATCTCTACAAGGAAGTATAGATGCAACAGTTAGTTGTGACAGCATGGCTGTCCATAAGAGCCCGGCAGTCAGTTTGATCTGCATTGAGTATCATAGTTGATCTCTCCCAGTTATACTTTCAAGGAAAGAATTCCGCAATCTACCACGTGGTAGCGGACGAACACACTTTTCAAGTTCATTCCAATTATTCTGTACACGGTTGACTATGTTGGTTACCGTTATCTGCTAGTTGAGCAGGTTCTACAAAGAGTCTTACCAAGCGGTTTGACTGCGTAGATTCTAATCCAAGGGCTTGGATTGCAAGGGCAACACCCGGGGTTCCCAATGCAATGTTGTTTATTTTTTCAGATAGGGGACGTGCTCCTCTCCATTTGAATACGGGTAAGTGAACATTACGTTCAAATCTCCAGGTACTCATCTATTGATTTGGTGTTATTCCATTTTTAGTATGCTTTACTTGGTTTTTCAAGACGTATAAGTACGCTTGAATGATCTAGAGCCATGCCAAGGGCATATCGGCACAAAGTATTTTGGGCCAACTGTCCAATCTATCTTTCTGCCTTATGCTGTTACGAGCCTATTTGTAGGGTTCAATTTGGCACATGTTGTCACATGGGATACAACATGGTCTAGGAACTCAAGGAGTTCGGTTTAGCCAGTGTGGAGCAATGAATGAGGGTACCTCTCACTCTTTTTGCAGAGTGTTTAGAGTTACCTCCACACACAAGTACATTTTGTACTTGACGGATGTTCTTTTTTTTTATATACATCCTCACATGTGGAGAATATGAGTCTCTGGACTGACACTGGAGCCATTGTTTCAATTATGTGTCACGACAAAGTCCCTAGGTGCTGGTCACATATGTTTTCTAGACCATTTTTAGCACGACGTATCAGGAGCAATTTCGTGGCCAGAAATTGTCAGATACTTAGAATGACTTGTTAAGGTACAAGTACTGCTAAATAACATTATAGATGGTTGTTTATACATATAGCAAATGAAAAAGTTTCATTGTTTGTACCTAGAAGTGATCATTGCTTCACCTTCTATTATGGTTCAGACGTTTAAGCAAAGCTTGCAAAAGATTGCAAATGCAAGTATTTAGTTTCTTTTCAAAACTATTTACATTCCTGTTAATGTGTGCTAGGCGCATTGCATTTGCCATAAGTATTGGTAAGAATTACCACGGATATACAGGTTCGGATCTGTTTTTTGCTAAATGCATGCACACTAGGTGTTATGGGGCCTAGTGTTTAGCAAAGGCTGATTTGGAACGGCATGCATATTCCTTAAGTTGTTGCTTATGAAGCATTTTGAACTCTAAGTGCAGTATCTCTATGACATTAATTTTTAGGTCTACCAATCACCAATAGAGGTCATGGCTCAATTTGGTTGCTTGTAGATTTTTCAAGTTAACCATGAGGGTTATTCATTCCATTGTTGATTCTTCAGCAATGTGGTATGATATTGTTATCCCGTTTACCAGCCATCTTGATAGTCTGGTTGTAAACCATGGGAAAAACACACCTCAATACTGTCCGTTATCCAAGGGGATAGGCAGATTACAAAGACTAATCTTGTGCTGAAGGATAGGCAAAGTGCGTACGTTAGCACCAAGCGATCCAATTAGTAAGTATTTATTGCTCTACTTGGGGTTTTCTTACCATAAGTTAAAGCATGTTTGCGATTAGGTATAGTCTCTCCATGTAAAATCAAGTTATCAACCTTGAACACTAGTGATGGTGGGGTTGTTTACTACTGAAATTGGCAAACAAGTCAAGGACTTAAACTTGGCTGATGAGTATGTTAGCAAGTTAATTTCATTAGGGTACATCTTTGTGTGATAACTCGTATTGAATACTCATTTGTGTTCTAAATGGAGTCTACACCCAATGATCCGATAGGAATCGGTAACACAAGCTGGTTGCTAATGCACAAAAATGTCATAAACCAAGTTGTTTCTCTTGGTTTCATTGAACCTCCTGCAGGACCGTGTTTCGATCAAGCAAACAGCTGGATCCATGAAGGATGCCACTTGAGAAAACATTAGTGTTCTTAAGAAGCACCTTCCCACTTTTGTTTTTGAGGACGAAAACTCTTCCTTAAGGGGGGAGGAATGGGGAAAGAGCTAAGAGCTAGGCCTATATAAAGGGCGGTAGGGAGGAGGATCCTACCTCTTAGTCTCCTAGGTCTTACATTGACACCCTTGACTTGGATAGTACTCTCAGATAGGGATGGATTTCCCAACTCCAACACCACACCCTATATGACAACAGATTATATTTAGCACCCATGTCTAATAAGGCATTATATAGCACTAGTTCAATAGGGTATCGTAGAGGTGTGTTAGGGTCCAACCAATCATCCCCTGTTTCAATGTGGAATACATGTGTAACTCCAAGGTTGGCCTCTCATTGGCATCTTATGCATTGCTGTTGCTCCTTAGCCTCAGCTTGAGATGGCACGTAGCTCCTCTTGGCTTAAAGGATCATAATATCTTTAAAATTTGCTCCCATTGAGGAATCCAATGGTTTCAACTCCATCAAGAGCCTCCACACGAATGGTGCCTTATGGGGTGATTTCACATACTCTATATGGTCCTTTTCTCGCATATTTCAACTTTTTCTTCTTGTTTTGCACTCCATACATAAGTACTTTATCACCAACATTGATATCTTTGTTCTTTAGATGATGTTCAAACCATTTCTTCCTCCTATCTTTCTCCACAAGTGCATTTTGCACAGCCAATTGTCTTTCTTTATCTAACCTCTCAAGGATGTATAAGCGCTCAACTAAAGGGTTACCATCCCAACCTTCTTGTGAACCTACGCGCAGACTAGGAATTACAAAATCCCATGGCATACCTACTTCTTGGCCATATACCATTTTGAATGGTGTAAAATTAGTATCCACTTTGTAAGAAGTACAATAATCCCATAGAGTTGATGTCAGCTTTAAATCCCAATCTGTGCGGCAAGCTTCGACTATTTTGGTCAAGAAAGAAATGAAGGTCTTGTTAGTGCTCTCAGCTTGGCCATTTGCTTGTGGATAATAAGGCGTGGACTTATAGTGGGCTATCATGAAGTTTGTCGTGAGTTCCTTTATCACTTCATTTATAAAATGAGTACCATTGTCACTCTCAATCTCAAAGGAACAACCAAATCTTGTAATAATGTTCTCAAAGAGAAACTTGGCAGTTGACCTTGCATTAGCCTTACGTGTCGCCCTGGCTTTCGTCCACTTTGTCACATAGTCAGTGGCAACGATAATATATCGAGATTGAGTGCTATGAGCGGCCGGACTAATTGGGCCTACAAAGTCTAAACCCCCTTTTTCAAATGGTTGAGTCACTTTAACATGATGTAAGGGTATCTTATCCTTTCGTTGTGTGATCTTATAACATTGGCATTCATCACATCCTTTTGCAAAAAGTGATGCATCCTTGAAAACGGTAGGCCACCAATAGCTTGATTGCAATACATTTCTAGTAGTTAGTTCCCCTGAGAAATGTCCTCTGGCTATACCCATGTGGGCTTTTGCAATATGTATAAATACTCATCCTCACAAGCACAACGTCGAAGAATATCGTCCTTCCCTAACTTGTAGAGAGTTCCTATAATTAGAGAATAAGGTTAACATTCTTTTAGCAGTTTTTGAGCTATATCCTTACAAAGCTCTTGGGTGGAAAACTGTTAACTAAAAAGTTCACAATCTTCTCACTCCATTCAGGCATGTTCTTGACTAGGAATAGGGAAGTATCAGACAATTCATCATCGACTCCAATAGGGGCTTCACCATTGGGTATGCGAGACAAATGATCCTTCATGACATGTCTTTTACTAGGTCTCACCACCAAATGGTAAAATCAAAATCAAGAAGAATTAACAACCAATGTGTAATTCTTCCCGTGGAACAAGGTTTATTTACTAGATACAACAATTCTTGATGATCCACATAGAAAACAAACTTGTTGGCAAGAAGGTAGTAGCAAAATCTCTTCACTGCGTACATCATAGATAAACCTTCCTTCTCTGTACTGGTGTAGTTTCTCTCAGCATTATTTAATTGACAACTTGCAAAGCTAATGGGGTAGTTCAGTTTATGTTTTCCTGGTTGAGCTAGAACACACCCAATAGCAAAGTTTGATGCATCAATATGCACATGGAAAATTACATTCCAATCCGGCACTCATAGAATGGGAGCGCTTGTCAAGGTCTTTTTCAATGACTCATAAGCATGGTCACACTGTGCGGTCTAGTGGAACTCAATAAGAAGTTTGTACAATGGACGAGCTATCTCGATAAAGTTTAAAATAAACCACCGGTAATAACCAACATAGCCCATGAACCTTTGAACTCCTTTATAGTTTGTGGGTGGTGGGAATCCAGCAATGGCTTTAATTTTGCCCTCATTTGTGAAAATTTCATTTTTGGACACTATATGTCCTAAAACTACTCCATGTTTAGCCCAAAATTGGCATTTGAAAGGGTTTAAGGAGATGCGATACAATTTGCACTTCTCAAACACTTTTTGTAAACATGATAGATGTTCTTTCCAAGAAGAATAAACACAAAGGTCATCTAAGAAAGCTTTGCAAAACTCCCTCAAATATTCTCTAAAAGCAGTGTTTATTAATCTTTGGAAGGTAGCAGGAGCATTGGTCCAGTATGTTCTTTCAGTACATACTCCTCAGTCTTTGTCAGATCTTGGGCAATGAAAAGAGGTTTGGTCTCTTCTCCTGGGTCTGCTAACTCTATTTCCTTAATTATCACTGGACCGTCATACACTCCATTACTTCCATCGATAGGTGTACTCTGTGCCTTTGTATACACAACCTTATGTTTCTCTGTGGTGTAGGATTTGAAATGTTTAGGTGCAAGGTGTAAGTCTGTGGGGTCTTGTTGTTCTATAGATTGTGATTTCTCTTTTGCTTCCTTTTGTTGTTGAGCTAACTCTCGATTTTGTCATCTCCTTATGGTACGGTTCAGCTTTGGCTTCTCTGTAGCCTCTAGCTATGCAATGTCAATGGGTTGTGGACTACACCACATAACCCTTTGAAGGTATTCACCCTAGTTATCTACCAACTTCCGATGAGCACCATGTCGCATGCCCCTATATAATTAATCCATTCTGCGGTAGATTTATTTTCATTTATTCTAGCACGCACATTTTCTTGATATCCTTGCCTCTTATATCTCTTACTCTTCTTGTCTATTTTTTATTACGACCGATCTCTAGTGAAGAGTCACTAGATGAATTGCTACTTGTGTCTTCTGCTCCCTTGGATAGATTGTCATCTAGGGTACCATTGGGCCCTGAATGGTTTGTCTCCACATTTGCACTAAGATTTAACTCAGATTCTTTGTCCTCAGAGTCAATTTCAATTGATGATTCTGACTCCGAATTGTGTGGACTATAGTCTTGTGAGATGCTACTGGTTCCAATGTCAGTTAAGCCTTCATCTTGTAGGTCAACAAAAGTTATATGCATTGCTCCTATCATATTTAAAGGTACGAGTGGTGGCATTTCATCCCCCTCAGGTGTTACCCAAGTCGTTCCCCTATCTCCCCAAGTGTCTATGGTTGCTGCTAGGTGGATCCAATCCACATTGTCAAACTCAATCATCCAAGGTAGAACATCCATATAAGGAGAATCTTCCCCAACATCAATGTCCATTTTACATGTGTAACAATACTGCAATGGGGCCAAGTGAACTGTGGTGTCAGATCTATGATCAATTATAAATCTGTTTCCTAGAGGACGTGCTCGACCAGTTACAAGATTCACTCGAATGATAGAATCTTGGAATTGCAAGTAGACATGGTTTTTAGACCAGCCATGCACCATTTTTGCTTCCCTCATGAAAGGACGTCCTAAAATCATCTCAGATGACATAGTGTGCTTGGAGAAATTCATAACAATGAAGGTATTCCTTATTTTGTGTCCAAAGACCTTGATCTTGAGATCTTCTAGCATCCCAATAGATTTAACAATAGTCCCATTGGCCATCTTTACTACTATGTTTGTGGTCCCAAGGTGAGGTCTTCCCATAGTTTCCTAGCAATTTTTAGTCACAATGCTAATCCCAAAGCCACCATCAAGGATTCCCTTCACAATAAATCCCTTGGTAGCGATTGGTATGGTCACATTGGATTCATCACCTTCAAAGTATTGTCCCAACTTGCTAACACGTATTTCTACAAGAGATTTCTCATCTAGGTTGTGCAAATTGTGGTAGCACGACTTTTAGTTCTCCATTGAGGAAAGCTTGAAGAGCTAAGAATAGCTCGGGGTCTCCATATAGTTTGGACATGATGGTGGTTCTAACTTTTGAAGCCATAAAATCCATCAATTTGGCAATGTTTAATGGCACCTGTTTGGGCTTCAGTCCCTTGACGTGGGAAGATGGGATCTCCATTTCTTCGATAGGGTCAGGTAGTCCCTCTGTAAACACTCTCTCCAACAAGAAGTGAGTACACCCACTTTTCCATGACTTTAAGTCACTTTCTTCTTGGATGACACTAGGTATGGCTAGGGGTCTATGGACCTTGCAAGCTTGTTGTTGTTGCGTAGGAAAGACTATGTCTGTAGTCTAGATCTGCCTAGGTGCTGGCTCTAGATGTCTTTGGGTCTCTTCTACCAAACTCCTTAATTTCTTGACTCGCTCGATCTCCTCTGTATGGTTTGAGTAAGTTCCTATCTTCTTCTTGGGTCCTGGCCATTGTGGCTCATTACAATCTTCCTTGTTGGTTTCTTTTCTAGTGGTTGTTTTGGTCTCCATGGTTTCACCTGAATCAGAATCCTCTTTAGTGTTGTTCATATATATGGGGTCGTCACCAGTCCCTATGTTGGTCTTTGAACCGGGGTCTGACTTCGCTGCTTTTTGTGATCATTTTCTCCATGTTTTCTTCTTCTTCTGAGATTGGGTAATTGATGCCGTGTCTCTTTCTTCAAGAATATAATTATGTTTTTGGAGCATTAATCGTGTGAGTACATTTACTGGTACCAGATTGTGTACTTTGTGATGGCTCCTTGGTAATCTCAATCAAGTTTAATGGCATGATCTTTGGCACATTTGGATTATTCAGACATTGGCAATCAAATAATCTATTTCACATCAATTACACATGAGTATCGGCATTGTAGATGTGCTTGCTTGATTGGTTTGCATTAGTGTAGCATTCTTTTGTAGCCTAATAGGACCCTCGGCTACACGATGTCGACCCCCACACTCATAACATTGCAGAGGTGGTCTAGTGTAATTGATATTTTGGCCTCTTGCTGCAAGAGCAGCTACTTGGTAGATAGGTTTGACTTGTCCCCAATAGTCCTCCATGTAGTATTGTGGAATTTCTTTAAGTGCATCAATCCCATAGGCAATATTAGGGTCTATATCTTCCTCACAGCCTTCCAAACCAGCAATAGATGACTCACAACCCACTTGATTCACAAAAGTGATTCTCGGATGTGGTGCAACACTGGATGTGGTAAGGGTGTTGTTTGAACAACATTTTGGGCCCTAGGGACCATGTGTTGTGACGTTTGTTCAAGAGGTGGGACCGGCATCAATGCAGGCATTCGAGGTGTGTCTGTCCATGCTAAGGTTGGTCTATTGGCCATCGTGCACTTAAATACTATGCAATCCTTAGCTTGATGACCATACCTCCCATAGGCATTGCAATTACCATTAAATTTTACTCTAAAAGTAGGGCATTCACTGGTACTATTCGGACCATAGCAAACTGAGCACCATTGTTGCTCCCTTCTTGGATACATATGGTTGTTTTTCGGAGCACAATTATCTCTAAGACTCTCTTGAATGGCCTTGGTGACATTTGCTAAAGTCATCTAAGATATCTTTTGCTCCTTAGCAATAGGCTTTAGGGTCATCAGTTGATGCCCCGATGCTTGTGAGCTAGTAGATTTAGGCTCAATAGACACTCTTTCTCCTTGAATCATTAAATTATCCTCCAATTGGATTGCATTGGTGGTGACTGCTTCCCAAGTGGTGATACCTCTAATGACTAGGCCATTGTAGATATCCTCATGTTGAATCCCCTGATGAATCTATCAAGCAATTGGTTATTATTGAAGCACTCATTTGGATTACAACGAGAATTCAAATGATTCAAGCGACTAATAAAGTCTCTCACGGACTCTCCTTCCTCTCGTTGGGCTTTCTGGAGTTGAGATGCTACACCCCAAAGCACTCCCTCTTGTATGTATTCTTTCAAGAACAGTCTCCTAAGAATAGGGTAAATCATCTTTTCTTCCACCCTTAGGGTTCTATAAGAATCCCCAGCCTTCCCACTTAAGGTTAGGCTTAAAGTGTTACTCTTATGAAGGTTATTGTGTTCTCCTAGAGAATCGAATACTTGTTCAAAAACTTTGATATGCTTTCTCACATCCCTGTCTCCACTAAATTTTTGTGTGAGCTTGGCTATTTGTACTGCCTTACTTCTAGGCTCCCTATTAGGTGTGTTACACATATTCTCAACAATAGATCGACTGCTGATAGCTTGAGCAAGTGTTGCCAAGTCACCTAAGTGAGCAGGCACTATGGGTGAAGTCCCTCCAGAGACTACATGTGGAGTAGGTATTGGCATTGGGGTTGGCACATAGGAAGCCCTTGGGTTCCAAGTTTGGTACGATGTTGTGCCATGTGGCGGCCCAAAGTTCATATGTGTGGCCCTAGGCATAGCAGACGTCGGATGTGACATGCTAATGCTAGCCGGTATGGTCCCATTGAAATAAGAGCTTGGATGTTGTGGTTGTGGAGCATAGGTTGTTGAAACAATGGGAGGGGTAGGAGCTAAATGAGTACGAGGACCTATAGGTGCATATGATTGCTACGCACTTGTAAGTACTGTTGTAGGCATTGAGCTACCATGTAACGGTGCTTTACTAACAAAAGAAGTCCATGGCGTGTTTCTTGGCATGCCCATCATTGGGGTAAGCATGGTATCCGTGGTGTCATCAAGGGAAAGATGAGCTAGACTTGGAAAGGTAAAGCTATCACTTGTGGGCTCAGATTGCACTAAGACCGTGGAAAAACAACATATGGAGGATCTATCAAACTTATCGAAGGAGTCTCCATTTTCAATAAGGTTGGTTAGCCTTCCTTGTATCCAAGAATCTCATGAGACCCATTGAAGGCATGTGGATCCCCTTGTTCTGTCTCTCTAGCTCATTAACCCTATGGATGACCTCACAAACTCTTTGTTGTTAATCCTCTACACTAGTGGCACACGTTGTGGATTGTAGGACATCTAACCAACCCATGTGATAGGTGTGACTTGTGTATAGGTCAGTTAAAGTCTTTGTTTGTAGTTGATACTCCCAGTTTTTTTTTAGGAATGCTCCATCTAGGATTGAGATGCTAGAGGTGTCCTTTGAACTAGATGCAATGTGGCTCTCTATGGGTTGACCCTTAGTGATCGCTAATTCAAGAGCACTCAATTGCTTGCCTGGCATGGATGTTGACATAGGGGCTTTTGCTTTTAACTCTCTCCTTTGCTCTACCCTACGTAAGCTCTTGACTTCCTTTTCCCCAGACACAATGATATACCGCTCAACCTCTTGCACTTTGGCAAAGCTTCTACCAGCAGGCAATATAACCTCGGAGGGGACTAGCTGTGAAGAGTGAGGGGATGCAGTGAATGGAGTATTCACGTGCACAATCTCCAGGAGCATGTGATCTATGTTGGTCATGAATGGCGAATTTACTTCCCAACCCCCCTCATTTACATCATTAGCTCCATGTTCGGAGCGAGTGGCTCTACTAAACGTTTCCTTCAAGCGGCTAAGCACGCTTGGCCTGGACTGTGGGCCAATGGCATGCATTTCTTGGCTTGAGATTTTGGGATTAGGCATTGGGTAACCCTCCATGACGTTGTAGTCAGAGGAAGAGTCACTAGATGCAATATGTGGGTCCTGAGTGGTACTGCCTTGATTTCCCGCTGAGGGCCTAGAGCCTAAGGTAGACGAATAATGAGTGGCCGCGTAAACGGAGACACTCTCTATGTACTTGTCCTCTAGCACACGACCAGAGCGTAGGTGCATGTGACCTCAACAATGTAGAGGTGTTGGTGAGTGCCCGTGAAAGCGGCTCACCTAGTTTTTGAGGTATTTACAACCCAAACTTTTGTTATTTTTGGTCCCTTTTTTAAACCAAGCCACGGAATATGGCGTGTGATAGCTCAAAACAAGCGTCTTGGCTAGGGAAACGTGCCATGCTTTACAACCCCTGATTCGGTTACGTACACCCCTCGGAACCCTAAAACTAGTCTTTTCCTAGGTGGGGAGAGGGCTAGATTTAGCAAGTCCAAAGGGTGAGTGTGAAGGGGATGGTAGTCTTTATATATAAAGTGGTGTGTATAGTATATCGTAGGAGTGAGGCTTGGGCTTGGGGAAAGATCCCAATTTCGATCCCTTCTTTTTAAGATAAGTTTTTTTTTAAATTTTTGTTTTGAGTTTTCTTTTTAGTCCCAAATATCCCGTGCGTTTTTAATTCTTTTTTAAAAATAAAAATAAAAAAAAACTTTTTCTGAGGATAAAGTGGCCGTGTGGATGCCGAGCTCCCACGCGCACACAACAGCTTCTGCAAGCTCTGTCTAACCTGTTTTCAACTAACATAGCTAGTTACACCTAATTAACGCTAACTACCTCTGCTAACACATTGTCAAACACAATACTCTACACACTCACAAACAGTCAACTCTACTGCTCACTGTCTACTCTACTTCTCCCTATCTACATTCACTAACAGATCTACTAATACCTGCTCATTACAGATCTTGCAAAACTAATAAAAACAATACAATGTAGCACTAATAGAGCTTACAACCACTTAACAAAACTGACAAAAACTTGCTAATCTCTCCTTTACAGTCACTTAATAGTAGCTAATAAAACACCACAAAAAACAAAAATCAGATGGAAGAAAGGCTTCCAGAGGTAGCACTGAGTGCTCTTCAAGCTTAATGCAAGGCATTCCCCATCAGTGGCACAAAAATTGTACACTTTTCTGTACATATCGAAGCTGGGAACTTGCTTATGCACTGTGTGCAAGCCTCGAAAGGCTACAAACACACAACTAGAAGAGCCTAGCAAGTTCAAAGGGGTAAGGGTGTGTCACTCACCGCTCAATGCTTCCGCTGTGAAGGATCCTGTGCTACAAAGAAGAAGGATCCGCTGTCGATGCTGCACTCAACCGCCTCACTGCCACCAATGCCACGCTCAACCACCTCGCACCCGCCGATGCCGCCGCAATGCTCGATCTCTCTCTCTCTCTCTCTCTCTCTCTCTCTCTCTCTCTCTCTCTCTCTCTCTCTCTCTCTCTCTCTCTCTCTCTCTCTCTCTCTCTCTCTCAAGCGCTCACGCGCATGCGCGCGCGCACACACACACACACACACACACACACACACACACACACACACACACACACACACACACACACACACACACACACACACACACACACACACACCTGTGAGCGCACAAAAGAGAAGGAGACAGAGATGGAGGAAGAGCAATTCTTAGCTTACACCTTAGAGAATGAGGATTTTTAGGTCAAATGGACCTTTTATAAGAGTTTGGGCCATTCACACATGGGCGTCCATAGTAGCCAATCGTTGCAAAAATACTGTAAAAATAAGATAAGTGGTGCACCACTCATTGACTATCACCTACACACCTATTGGACCGATAAGCCCGGTCCATGACTCAATCAAATAAATAATATGCGTCCATCGAAGGTGATAGGGTGTCCGTGAGGGTTAACATAAGTCTTATAAATGGAGATTCAAAGAATAGGAAACCTTTGAGAAGCTCACCGGCACAAGACAAGAAGATGTAGCAAAATCGGGTCTTTGTCGGTTTCTTGAGAGCCCATTTGCAATGGGCAGTGAACAACCCTAGAGAAAATGATTTTTGATGAACGAAATTGATAAGTTGTAGAGCTTTATCAACTAGTATAGTCACCCATGGTAGTGCACCAATATCTTCCATCATAAGATCAATGGAGTGTGCTGCACATGGACTCCATACTATGTGTGGGTATGCAGCTTTGACCATTTTTCCCATAAGCTTGCAATTGCTTGCATTGTCTATTACCACTTGCACCACATGTTGTGACCCAACCTCCTTGATAGCATCTCAAATCTGTTGGAAAAAATATTCTCCTACACATTTTGGATTCGTATCTTGTAACTTGTCAGAAGCACTTCACTTTAAACTATGATGCTCTATACTTTGATTTCCAAGTGACAAAAAATAAAAATAAGAAACATACCAGTGATTTGTATGCGAGCTCGTGAGACATCAATGACTCTCAAAAATGTTGTGCAAGTACAACAAGAGATGAGGATGTCAAGTAAGTGACATTTTTGCACATCTTTCTAGCCATCCGATATGATAGTGCAACCATATACTACCCAAGACCCTCTATGACCCTGCAATTGATCATTTATCATGTCTACTTGACGTGTCAATCTACTAGTGCAAAGTGCCTCAGATCCGGTAGGAGTAATTGGTGCTCTCGTAGCCCCACTAAGACAACATTGAAAAATCTTTTGTAGGCCCCTGTGCGTGCAGCATGGAGTGCAATGTTGCATTGGTAAAAAAAATGCTCCTTGGCAATCTCCGCCACCTTCTTCAAGCTAGGAGCCCAAACATCATGCAATGTAGAAGAGCATCATGATGTGTGAGCCCTCTTCTTATACGTACCTACTCCAAGTTGTCCCACTTTGGGTTGGGATGGAGCTGCTTGTGTGGTGCTAATAGAAGGAGCAGTGTGACTAGTGAGTGCTAGCTTCTGTAGCATCCCTTGCATTGCTATCCTCCACACTAGCACTATCATTTGGAGCACAATGGGTGGAAGAGATATTTGGAGTCAAGGCTCATGGAGTACTAGATGTAGTAGGGATATTTGGAGTTGAGGCTCGTGGAGTACTAGAACTAGAAACCACCATAGGAAAGGGAGGGTGTTGAGAAGCCAATTTACCTTTTTCATCTTGGACTTTCTTTAAGAGGGACTCTTCATCTATTGGGGGCTCAAGAGAGGGCATGACAATACTAATGTACTTTGCCCGCCCACTCTTAAAATCAAGCCACCAATTTTTGGAGACAGATTTGCATGCATCTCTCCCTTTGCTTATGATCCAAGCATAATGGGATTTCAAGCAGGTCACACCTCCTGTAAGCACATCCCCACACAACTTACATACAACCGTGCGAGAGCTAGATTTATGATATCTGGAAATGAAAACTATAGATTCCCATAGATCCCTCTCAATTACTAGCTGCTTGCTCTGTCCTCTCACCATGATCAAAGATTCTTAGCCCTGGAAATTGTGATACATGTAACACATGTAAGAAATTGTCATGTACAGTGTGCTATTGTGCATTAATGGTTTGAAAATTGAAAATTGACCAATAATGATTACAGTCACGATCACATTGTCAATTTCAAGAATCAAAGCAAACTGTTGCAATTTCTTTGCCCGACAAAGGTTTGTACAATGTGCATGGACACGAATAGCATGTCTATGTAAGGCCATGGAATGTGGCCCTACTATATGCAAATGGAAGAGATGCATTGGGTAACAAAATACTATGCAAGATGTGGGTACTGAATTGAATGTTTAGTGGTTTTCGTTGGTGAGGTTCCATCTAAACTAATTTTGTCAATGAACAAAAGGTTGTGGAGATAGTATGCCCTTTCCTTGATGGTCAGTTTTGTGAGTACTATTGGATGATTGATCATTTGGCTTGGCATGGTTTCGAGTACCCACTTGTAGATTGGTTGTGGAGACTGCAAAGTATGTGGTCGTGCTGGTTGTTTTGGTCTCCATTTCCAAGTTGGTTTTGGTTTGTGGTTTCTCGGGGTTGGGATTTGGAATCCATTTATACTTGGGTTTTCTAAGTAGAGAGTTGGTCTACTGCGTGGATTTCTTCTTCCAAGTATAACCGCTCTAAGTGATTGTATTTCCTCTTTGGACTGAATTGGAAGTTTGATTTAAATTTATTGGCTTAGATAGCCATATCTACTTTGGTTTGGTCGTCATTATTATTTTCTTTATCCAAACACATCTGACTTGTCTCTGATGGATTTTTGTAGATGGTGTGGGTGACATTGAAGCTATGGCTGTAGTTATGGTTGATGTACAACCCAAACATGATCTATTGACTCAAGGGGGTCACTATGTATAAATTGTGTATATCTGCTAGCAGCAAGCTAACTCAGATACTAGTTTTTGGAGCTTTCATTGTAAAAACATTTATTATTTTGGTGAATCGGAATATTGTAACTCCTACTTTCTATATAAACATTGTAATTGAAGAGCTGGGGCTACAAGCTTTCAGATTGTATCAACCTGTCTTTAATTAGAGCTCTCAGATTATTAGCTTTGACCACAAAAAACCTTGGCTAAGGTATAAAAGCCAACTTTTGTAAGTTTTTTATAAGTTTTGGATAATAGAAACACAGCGTGAGCTAACAATGCTCAGTTCTCTCCTTCTTACGCTTCCTACTTCCTCCTCGGTTGTCACATTTCAATCGCGTCTGTTGCCTATTGCAACCGCAAGTAAGAGCTCTACTCATTGACGTAAGCATTTCACGGTATTTCATAGCTTTTGGCGTTGTTGATATGCAGCCTAATTTCATCATACATAGGAATTTAAGCTTTAAAATAAAACTAAGTATAGGTGGGGTATTGGGGCATCATTGCTAAGCATTTAGATGCATTCTGGGTCAAAAATGACTAGGTCAAAAACTCACTGTTGTTAATAATCACAATTTTTGCACTTGACCTAAAGTGAGATGTGAGACCATAAGCATGTGTGCTTATGTCTTATAAACATGTCCTAGAAGTTTCGTGACGTTTGGATATCGTTTGATGTTGTAACGGATTTGATTTGTTTGTCGATGAGCGATTAGCTTTTGGTGATTTCAGTCACTTGAGTGTAGCCTGAGTTAGATGCGAGTTGTTTGTTGTTTTTCAAGAGATTGACAACCTCTTGTAGCCTCTATGCACTAGTTGAATCAGGTTCGTCCCATGGATTGACAATTATATTCGTGGTTCTCGCAGGAGTGAGGTTAGACAGCCGTCCCACATTTGGCGCCGCTGCCGGGGATCGAAGAGACCTAAACTAGGAAAAAACACGAGCATCTTGTGAAGTTATCCTTTAACTTCCTCTAGGATCACCTAGAGTCAAAACTTTCTTTTTAAAACCGCATAGCTTAAGATTATCGTCTTTTGTTGTGTAGAGGTAGCTTGGAAGTAAGTTGTACTTGCTAAGTACCTTTTAGGATTATAGGATTGTAGAATTAGATTAGGATTTTGAGAATGATTGATCGACGAGACAAGTCTTAAGGTTAAGGCTCAAAAAACCATAAAAAACAAGAAAACAAGTGTTTGTGGACACTTTCCACAACCCCATTGCAGTAGAATCTAGGAGTAGGGTAAGTAGAATCCGAGGTGGAATTCAGAACAATGCTCGCTCCAAAAGAATCAATTGTGAGATGTTTATGTGAAGTTGTATAATTTCAGGTCTACGGCTAGAAATAGCACCAGAAGGTTGTCAACCACTGAATCCGATTGAAGAGCATGCTTTGAAAGTTGTATGAACCAGTAGGTAAGCTTAATGACGCATTGAGGTAAAATTTTCAAGAGTTTGCAACAAACTCAAATTATTTACTTTTTCTTGACATTTTAGGCCAAATCAAGTTTTGACTTGACTCAGAGGCTTAAAATAGCTCATGAAAAGACTGTCCAAGGAAAAAGTTCAAAAAAGTGCTCATTTTAGGCTTAAAGTAAATAATCACGATTATTTAATTTCAGCTCAAACGTAAGCAACGTTGATACGAGAGACTCTATGCATGTATACAAACACCTTTTGTAAAGGCTCATTAAATTTGGATCACTAAACTGACCAAAAATTGGGTAAAAATTGAATTATGTATTGACTTTCGAGAACTTGAGTGTAAGTTGGGAAACTTTTGTTCAAACCAAGTGAAACGTGACTTATAGGCTTATATTGATGTGATAAACAAGTGTACATGCTCACTTGACCAAAAAAATGTAAATTTTTTTCAAAAGTAAATAATCGTGATTATTTACTTCTATCCCATTTTTCAACTTTGTTGACCAAACCAGCATACCACTAGTTTTAGCATGTTATATTGAGCCCACAGATGGTAAGATTTGGATCATTGGACTGAAAATTGTGGCCAAATTTGCAAAGTCAGTCTACAGACACAAAACTGTTGACCATTTGAACATAAATTATCCAAACTTGATAAAACTTGGCTAGGGAGCTTAAGTTAAGCTGCTTAACAGATCTGTGTCTAGATTGTGACAAAAACTTGCAAAAAAATAGCAGGAGTAAATAATCACAATTATTTTACATCTGCTACAAATATTTGATAATCTTGGACATTTGAGTATACCACAAGGTCAAGCATATCACGTAGACCACACAAATCAATTTTGGTGAAATATGGATCACAAAATTGAGACTTAAGCGAGATTTTTGAAAACTGAGGTTGCGGACACGAAACGGTTGATACTGGAACAAATTTTGTCCAAACTTAGTGAAACTTGTCCAGAGACCTTAACAAGTTGCATAGTTGGCAAAACAAGCCAAAAAGTGCAAAAAACTTAGAAAAGTAAATAATCGCGATTATCTACTACTGATACATAGAGACAGAGACATATTTTTTGACTTTTGAACTTGTATAGTGTTAGACCAACATAATACAAGGCCACCGGGAAATTTTGGGTTCAATCTCAGTTTCCACGTTGCAGATTAGTCGTTGACTTTTTGCAAAAGTAGAATCTAAAAGTCTCAAGTGTTGACTTGCTTAGCTCAATTTGAAGAGATACACATAGACTAGTAACAATAGCTAGCAAAAATTGTACAGCCTTTGTGAAAGAATAGCTAACTTGATCAAAATTGATACAGGAATCAGGTTGCAGACAAGGAATTGAAAGCTTGACAGGAGTTTCAATCACGGCAAGTGGAAGAAGCTGATAATGAGTCAATCCGACGATAAGTACTCTATCCAGGGCTTCACGAGTCTATATAAACCTTAGATCTGGTCGTATACTAGCAAATCAAGGCATATTTGGAGAGACCGCTAGTAGAGTATCCACTGAAGAGAGTGTGAATCAAGGCGATCACTTGCACACTATCTTTGAAGAAGTCTCAGACACATTTTCATAATCAACATCTGAAATGTCTTCCTATTCAACTCATTCAAAAACCAGAACGATAGTGCGTTATAAGCACATACTCTCTTTTTATAAGACTAATTGCCATGGAGCTCAGGTTTACCTGGATCCTAATCAAGGCAAACAAACAAGGAAAAATATACATGGATAGAAACGGAACTCAGTATTTACAAGTTGAAAACTCTGACGTGATAGACAATTGGGGGTTAGAAGTAAATACCATAATTTTAGATATGGCAGCAAAAGAAGGACCACTGACTTTAGAATTCGAGGGATACAATCAAGTGGATTTGAAGCCTTTGAAACGGCTTAGTACGGATAATCCTAGGATCGGAGTCTATTGTTGGGAGGATAGAGATGTCAAAGATCTTCTATGTACTGCTCATGCCAAATCAGGACAATTGTGTGAGATCCCCAACCCGCCAATACCAAGATCGGGATGGGATCCTTGACAGGTCTCTAGGTCTGATAAAAATCAGAGTCTCTAACAAGAAAAATCCAAGGAATAGACCTTTACCATTGACAATGGTTTGGGTCTATAGCCTTAAAAGAAGACCTAGTCCTGTCTCACAGCGGAAACGGGACAATGTATTAAAAGTCCAAAAAAACTATTTCGGCCCTATAACTGCCACAATTGGGCTAAGGTATCCTCAACAAACGCTTTTTTCCACCTAACAGATGTGAGGGCACAGCCGTTGGTGGACTCCTCTTCCAAGTGAAGAAGTTTTCTAAACGTTTTAGTGCGTAGGGATGGATAGTTACCCGAATAATCAGGTCCACCCGTCCATGATTGACAACGTTAGTCAATCTCCACTTACCACCCCGCACTCACACATGATTCTTTTGTTATTTAATTACTACCACGTTCTTATCACAATTAAAATAATAATTCCTTTTATCCTTCATAACAGGATTTTATTAAAACAGCCCTTGAAAACAGTATTGAAAACATTCTTTTAGCAAACAGACATCTTTAAACTTAAGACAGGGTACTGTCAATCAAAACATTATCCATAATAACCATGACTAATATTCTTCTTGTCTCAAGATCACCTAAGGGTGAAAAAAACGGCGCCATTCCTTATTCGCAATCCGGAGTGGATAAACCCCACCCAAGGTTCCAGGTGCCCATACACCAAACCAGTTGCCCATACAACCGGGCGGCTCCCCTAGGATAAAAAACGGTATCCTAACTTATTTAGAAACATCAAGACATGACACGGAGTAGAAACTCATTGTTCATGGGGGTTAACCGACTTATCCGTGGCTAGAAAGCCATCATTATCATCAATTTATACCAAGGAGTCGGAGGTGTCTTGAGACAAGCTGTCTTAAGGATGATCAGTCATATCTTTCCTAATTCAACCAGTTTTAACCCAAACAATTCTTTTTTACATTATAAACAAATGCACGTTGGAAGTTACCTTCCATTTTTGGTCAATAATTGACCAAAAATGGTAACTTCCATTTTTGGTCAATTATTCATTTCCTGATTCTTACTCACTTCTTACGTATGCAATGCTAACTTGTAAAAGAACTTAAACTATTTAAAGACTTAATTGAATAATGGGAAACCCACATGGGATTGATCGGCCATCTGATGCGCCGCTGGCACTTGAAGACTCTCCTCCGTAGGCCTACTACTAGGCCCGGCTTCGTCGTCGTGCGACGCTCTAGTTCGTTTAAGAGTTCTGCCCTCATCATCAGATGTAGGATTGGCTCGGATCCTTTTAGGTGTCATAACTTATTATTCCTTATAAAAAGACATCTAATCATTAGGTAAATTATTCGGAATCGAGATTCAACCTTTGTATTCAACCGTAACCCGTCCAAGGTTAAATTTATAGTCTTAATTGGTAAATTCTTGACCTAGTAATTTCTTATTTGACTATATCGGCATGATAACTTTTTCCACAGCTTCCCTAAGGGTTTTCTAAGCTATCCTAATTTTCCTATAGTTTTCTATATCTTTTTCCTAATTTCCCCATCGAATCTTAAGCTTGGAATCTATTTATTTTGAGCTTAATATTTATTCTATTTATTTCCTCTCCAAGATTTCATTTCCTTAACTTTATATCACATGTTTACACTTACTATAATTTTCCTAAAAACTTTTGACCGCAAGTCTATTTATTTTAATTAACCTTTGGCCAAAAATAGGACTTTTAGTCAATTATAATTTTCTAAACTTACTAATAAATTATGGTATAATTATCACAAGTAGATAAGAATATTTATGACCTCTGGTAATTATTTTATTATTTTACAACTTAATTATATAATTTCCATCTTCAATGTTTAGCTAGAATTAGTATAATTTGACTTAGATAAATGTTTATACTACTTTTCTAACCTTGACATAATTATCACGGCCTCTTTATGATGTAATCTAACTTTGGTAAATAGAATGTAATCATATAAAATGATTAGCTAACTTTTCCCTTTAAATTTATACCAAATTTAATATATTTTGACTTAAATAAATATCTATACTAAGTTTCTAACCTTGAAATAATTATCACAGCCTTTTCATCATGTAATCTAACTCTAATAAATAGCATGTAATCATATAACATGATTTACTAATTTTTCTCTTTAGTTTTTAGCTAGAATTAGTATAATTTGACTTAGATAAATATCCATACTATTTTTCTAACCTTGACAAAATTACCATGGCCTCTTTATTCTATAATTTAGCTCTGATAAATAGCATGTAATTATAGTACATGATTTACTAATTTCTCCCTTTAATTTACCCTCAATAATAGTGATTTTCTACTAGGATAATTAATTATCTGTGGTTAAGATAATTATCACGGGTTACTTAAGATGTAATTTACCTTTGATAATTATCTCAAAGCTTTTTGGGTTAATTTGCTACTTTTCCCCTTTTAATTTGTCTTAAAATCAGTGTAATTTTTCTAATATAATTAGGTAAACTAATTATCTAAGGTTAACATAATTATCACGGGTTTCCTAAGATATAATTAACCTCGTTTAATTAACCAACTAGAGCTTGATCTCTAGTGATTTCTGCGTAGAGGTCTCTCTAGATGAGAAAGGCTACGAGTCTGTTTGAAATTGTGAAGCAAGGGTCATATTTCACTACAAGAGGCTATTTATATTAGCGACGCTCACACAGCGACGCTCAAAAAAAAAATTTCCCGGCGTCGCTATGAGCGTCGCAAATTTACAAAGAAATTTGCGACGCTCATAGCGACGCCGGCTGGGCTAAAAAAATAACCGAGCGCGCCCAAAAACTCAGATCTCAGATCTGAGTTTTTCGGCGCCCTCAAGCAAGGAGCAGGTAACGCTCTCCCTCTCTCTCTCTCTCTCTCTTTCTCTCTCTCTTTTTCTTCTCCACACACACACACACACACACACACACACACACACACACACACACACACACACGAGGAGAGGAAGGAGAGCCAGGTATGCTCCTTCCCTCTCCTCATTCTCATGTTCCCTTCCCCTCTTTCTCTCTCCCTCTCTCTCTCTCTCTCACACACACACATACACACACACATAGTGTTTTTGAGAGAGAGAGAGAGAGAGAGAGAGTACAAACAAAAACAAAAACGCACACACACATACATAAACAAAGAATGCACACACACATTGAGAGAGGAAATCAGAGAGAGAGCATGCATAAACAAAAAATGCACGCATTGAGAGAGGAAAAGAGAGAGAGAACATGCATAAACAAAAAACGCACACATTGAGAGAGGAAAAGAGAGAGAAAACATGCATACGATCCAAAAAAACGCACACACATTGAGAGAGAAAGAGAGAGAAACTAATTTAACGTCGTAGGAAACTAATTAAAATTAAAAGACCTAAAGATCTAGCCGACGAGGAGTTGAACTCAAGACCTATTATTCAAGAGGGAAATGGCATAATCAATCTATCATACTTGGCATGGGTGATAGAAAGGTTATACCATTTATCTCTTTTTATTGGCACACACATCCACACACGCGCACACACACAAGAAGAAGAGAGTTATAACGTCGTAGGAAACTATCTTAAAAGACGTTAGATTAGGTTATATGTAGACTTACATTAAATTAGATTTATGTTTATTTTTAACTAGATTTACGTTTATTTACGCTAGATTTAGATTTACGTTATATTAGATTAGATTTAGGTCTCCATAGACTGTGATGCCTGCATGAAGCGGGTGAAGAAAGCCCTCAATGGAATATAGGGTATTGCTGCCTTCACTCATGGTGGGCTCCGTCGATCCAAAAGTACTGGTGAAATGTCTTCAGAAGATAGGGAAGAAGGTGGATCTTCAGGGCGGCAAGAGTCACTACATCCCCGACACAATGACCATCTAGACAACCTCTAGTCATTCAACAACAACTTCAAAGTTAGTAACAAGAGCAAGAACGGTCTAAAGGGCCAATTGTTGTCGTCAGATGTGGATGGAGATGAGGCAGCGTCACCGCCGGAAGTTAACTCTCACATCTTTAGTGATGAGAATGCCAACTCTTGCCGAGTTATGTGAAAAATTATGTGTTAAATCAGTTTTAAGGTTCTTATAATCCCTGTTAGTTTAGTTCTTTGTTTTTAATATAACATAATTTACGTTAGATTTAGATTTATGTTATATTAGATTAGACTTAGGTTTATTTAGGTTTACCCACACACACACACACACACACACACACACACACACACACACACACACACACACACAAGAAGAAGAGAGTTTTAACGTCGTAGGAAACTATCCTAAAAGACGTTAAAGATTAGGTTAGATGTAGACTTACGTTAAATTAGATTTAGGTTTATTTTTAGTTAGATTTACGTTTATTTAGATTTACGCTTATTTACGTTAAATCGAGTCCACGCAAGAATTACTTACGGTTTAGGGTTTAGAGTTAGACGAACAGTGAAAAGATCTACTGTGAAAAGATGTTAAGATGCTGTGAAGTGCTACAGCTAGAGAAGAGGCAAAGGGGTTTTGTCCACTACATGCAGTATCATGTAGACGTGGGTGTGTAGATTTCTTGTACCCACAAATATAGGTATTGACCAATAAAGACGAGATTATAACCCGGTGGTTCTGATCTCCGTGCACCTCTAGACCGAGGTGTGCGGGGATTGGACATGACTAGAGAATGTGAGGTAGAGAGAGAGAGAGAGAGAGAGAGAGAGAGAGAGAGAGAGAGAGAGAGAGAGAGAGAGAGAGAGAGAGATAAGACGAAGAATGCCAATAGAATATTAAATTTGTTGTCCAGGTTATAAGTTTTTTATCCTCATTATGAGTAGTGACGAGGATGTGGGACCGTCCAACCGAAACACCTATCTCTCAACGAGGGTCTTATGTCCTTGTAATCAATGCAAGCATGCTGTGCGACGGACAAGACGTGTTTCTTTGCAGCATGTTCGCGAATTTGGCGAGTTCGATCCATCTATTATAGATCGAGTTGTTGCCAATTATAACTCGTCGGACTCTGACGCTGGCCAACAAGCAGCAATCTTGCAGCCCAATAGACGTGTTCGCAGACGCTTTGGTCAAGCAGCATATGTGAGGCCACAAGATGTAGCCTCTGACAGCTCGGGGGATGATCATGCAGAGCACATTCCCAACGAGGCAATGTTTGAGCCCGAGATTGATGAAATGATCGAGACGATCATGGATTCAGAAAGGCTTATCTATGATGATATGAAAAGTGAAGCCGATACGCCATTGTATAATGGAGCACGTATGTCTAGATTGAAAGCACTCATGGTTCTTCTCAACATGCAGGCAAAGTTTGGATGGAGTGACACTAGCGTCACAGCGCTTTTCAGGTGATCTATTACAATTAGTTTACTTTAATAAAACTCTAAATGTATAATGATCTGATAGATTTTTACACGACTGTATATGTTGTGTAGAGTGCTGAAAGAGCACATACTACCAGCTGACAATGTGATGCCAGATTCCCGAGATGAAGCAAGAAAGATTTTGCGAAACTTGGGGATGGATTACAATTCTATCCACGCTTGTCCTAATGACTGCATTCTTTTCAGACGGGAATACATAGACATGGAGAAGTGTCCGAAATGTGATTCCGAAAGATATCGAGTAGATCTCCACGGGACAAAAATTCCACAAAAGGTTTTGCGACATTTCCCTCTGCTTCCTCGCATCAAGCATTTCTTCGAATGTAAGTCCATGGCCGCCCTAGCATCATGGCATGAGGAGAATAAATCTTCGGATGGTGTGCTACGAATTCCTGCAGATTGCGTAGCCTGGAAACATATAGATGGAACATGGTCGGATTTTGCCAGGGAAGCTCGAAATTTGCGCTTAGGCCTGGCTATGGATGGCGTAAATCCATTTGGTCAAATATCAACATCTTACAGTGTATGGCCCGTTGTCATCGTCAACTACAACATTCCCCCGTGGTTGACTACGAAGAAGGGGCACCTATGGCTAAGCTTGATTGTGCCAGGGCGATATAAAGTGGGGAATATGGATGTGTATCTTCGTCCACTATTGGAAGAGCTACAACAATTGTGGATTGGCATAGAGGTGGTGGATATGAGCCGACACACAGGACGACGGAATGCTTTGATCAGAGGCATTCTAATGTGGACCATGCATGACTATCCCGGGCTAACAGAATGCTCAGGTGATCTATTGACACTCCTCACTCAGACACTGTAAATCTTGTTTTTTCCCATAGTTGATCTATTATCATGTGTATACATGCAGGGCTTCAAACAAGCGGATACAGAGCATGTGTCACATGTGGACCTAGACTGAATGCACGTAGGGCACCCTCACTGAAGAAGCAAATCTACGAAGGTCATCAAGCATATCTTCCAGAGAATCATGTGTTACGCGACGGCTTTTTGGGAAGAGAGCCACCAAGGATGTCTGCACAAGCATGGTTAGAGCAGAAGGAGATGTGCGATGACGGATTGCCTCCAGGGATGAAGAGACTATCTCTATGGTACGAGTTACCATACTGGCCCCGACTCATGATCAATCACTTGCTCGATCCAATGCACATATTCAAGAATGTGGGTAATCTACTATGGGACCATCTGACCGGCAAGAAAGATACTTTGGGAGCCAGAGTTGACCTTAGAAATGTGGATCGTATGGAGCAATATTGGCCGCAAACAGCGTCTGATGGATCGATAAAACTCCCTAAAGCACCATGGATTTTCACAGGAGCCCAAGAACGCAAAGTAAAAGAGACCATTCGATCTTTGCGGACCCCCACTGGCGTAATGCACTCGCTCCGAACGTGTTTTACTAAAGAAGGAAAGCTTACCGGTTTGAAGTCACACGATTGGCATAAAATGTGTCAGGTACGTTCATAGTGGACTTTAATATCATTGCATAAAATTTGGACTTTAATATCATTGTTGCACATACTTTACAGTTTATTTTACCGGTTGCCATTGAGGGATGTTTGTCTCTCGATATCCGTAACACAATCTACAAACTTGCAAAGCTGGTGCAATGGATCTCACAAAAGGAGATCAACGTAGACTCCATACCATTCGCCAAACTAAATGCTACGGAGCTTGTGTGCATGTTTGAGAAACATTTTCCTACTACAATGCTAACCATTCAGGTGCATCTTCTTGTTCACATAGTTGATGAGGTGGAAATAGCTGGCATAGTTCATTCCAGATGGATGTTCTTCTTAGAACGTTTCATGAAAACGCTTAAGGGATATGTGCGTTAAAAGGCACGTCCGGAGGGTAGCATGGCAGAAGGTTGGTTGGTATCAGAGTCCCTAGTGTACATTGGAGAGTGGCTAGACGGATTTGATAAATCCCGGGACACGCTATGGCGAACCATAGATGATGAGCGCATATCTGGGATTGTCATGTGCAATCTCGGTGTTGAGAAGAAGATGACGGAAGATCTAGAGGCTAAAATCAACCGATTTTGCATGCTTCACAATCCAGTGATGCAAAAGTGGATTTCACAATATGAGGATGCAAAGCAAGAGCGACAAAGGGCACGAATCGAGTGGAGACGGGGAAGACGACCACCGATGCACTATCCAGCGGTTCTGGAGAGCCTACCAACCTTCATGAGCTTAAGATGGTTGCACAACCAATTGAAAAGCGCACAACAATGCGGTGACGAAGTGACTGAGGAAGAGTGGGAGTACTCTCGGGGTTGCGCGACCAAGGTAAGTTTGCAATGTACGACTAGCAAGTGACTTTATTTATAAACGTTTGAACGGCCACTCATAATCTTTGTTCGTTGTAGTATAAGTCATACACAGCAGCATGGTGTAAAGGTCGACATTTTAGGGTGGAACGAATCGACAAAAAGCGTTTTACTCAAGATTGTGGAATCATGGCAAAATTTGAACAGTCTAGTCGACGACGTTCCTCTGATGCAGATCCTGTGGTGGCGGAACTCACTTACTTCGGCACGCTGCAAGAGATTTTGAGGATCGATTACAGAGGATTTTTTGTCGACTTGTTCGACGTGCAATGGTTCAAGATAATCATGGAGGGTCGCAACGCTACTGTGCGTAGAGGAGAGTTTGGTTTTCTTGAGGTGGATTCTACTAAGAAATGGACTGACCTAAGAGACACTTTCGTACTACCCGAGCATTGTGAACAAGTAAGTATGTAAATAGTTAACATCCCCCTTTTACAAGTTATGTGCTTGAAAGCTCTCATGTAAGTTATGTGGCTCTAGCAGGTAATATTTCATCCTACAAAGTCTACATCAAACTCGTGGTACATCATAGAGGTAGCCCCTTGTAGTGCAAGGACGTATGAAGGCTACCATGTGCCAATCACAACGGCATCAATGGAGGAGATCAGAGAAGATGCTCAATCAGAAGCCGCTGCGGTGGTGCCAGACGAGCATCAAGATGCTACTACTCTATATGGGGTGCATGCAGAGGAGCTACAAAATGAAACAGAGGATATGTGTTTAAACGGAGAGCTCTATATAGATATAGGAAGTTATGCTGAGTTATGCGAGTAGATGCAGCCAGAGCGCGAGTAGAGGTAGGGAGCTCGCACCACTTGGGGAGCGGTGGATGGGCATCATTTGAGGCCGATTTTGTAAGTGTTTTCACATTGCTCTTTATGTTCGATAGTTTAGGGTTTATGAGGTTTTTAATTCTAACATAATGAAATCTTTGTATGTTTTGACAGTGGTCGATGACAGGACGTGATCCCACACCGTACGAGCGCGAGTACGCAGGCAGGAAGGGCTTAAACGCCCTGATGGACATTCTCATTTCTCGCGGCGGCATGGTTAGTATTAGGGTTTACTCTTTTTTATTTTTTGTATTGTTTTATAAATGTCGTTATATGTTTATACTTACTGAAAGCTGTCTTATTGTCTTTTTTTGCAGAATCCGACAGATACGCCGCTTGGACGTGATGAGACGTCTGACTAGACGACGTCAGTTTAGCCGTAGCTAGATAGCATTAGTTTAGGGTTTCTCATAGCTTATGTATCATGAGACGGATTTTATACGTCTTTTTGAACCATGTATATTATTACATTTGTCACCGCAGTTCCTTTTGCCAATCAATTCTTTATGCCTATGATGTTGTACAATTGTCATTATTACATTTGCCAATCAATTCATTTTGCCTATGATGTGTACAATTGTCAATTTTGCAAACAATGCGTCTTGTGGGTGACTATTTTGGGTCTATTATCTACCCTTGCACTTTTTTTAAAAAGTGAATCAAGTACAATATGGTTGATGGGTGGCAGGGCATTCAATGCCCTGTCACCAAAAAAAAAATCTCTCGGGCGTCGCTATAACCGTCGCTATTTATGGCTCTGTAGCGTCGCTATGAGCGTCGCTATAGTCTTCAGTGTAACCGTCGCTATAACCGTCGCTATGAGCGTCGCTATGAGCGTCTCTATATAGAGACGCTTGTAGCGACGCATATAGCGACGCTCTCGTAGCGACGCTCGTAGCGACGGTTTTAGCGACGCCGGGGGTTATAAAAACCCAGTGTATTTCCGTCGCTAACAGCGTCACAAGAGCACACAACCTCTTGTAGTGTTTATAGGTTTCTGGGCACTCACAGACTGGAAAATGGCAGTAACTTGCATCCCAAGAAGCCCTACAGCTCCGAAAACGCCCCCTGCTGCTAAATCTAGTATGGGAAAGTTCATCATTACCCCACACAGCCCCCCAGATACACAGAATCGATTTTTTGCTAGTTTGTTGACTTTTAATGATTAATTTTGGAAATATCTGTAATTTCTAGAACCTTAGGATAAAATGTCTTTAGCAGTAATAATTATTGAAACATACAATTTTACTTAACTAATTAAATTCATAGTGTAACCTTGCAGAGCCCGTAACTTTTCCAGATTTTATCGGAATTCGGTTCTGAAAAATTCTAACCCTACTAAAGCTCTGGTTACGATTCCAAAAATACCAATATTTACCATAGTTATCATTTTACAGTGTTTTCTTAACAACCAAGTTAATTTGATCAGGCTTTGTACAATTTCTAACGTTTCAGAAATTGGAAACCTTACAAATTGACACCCATGAAGATCGTTGATATCTTCAAAATCAAAGACAAGGGTTCAACAGATCTACCAACCTACCTGTTTAGGGATTGTTATAACAATAACTTTGTTATGATGACTCCTAAGGAGGTGGAACAAACCAAATACCAAGGGATAAGGGATTGGATATTGGGCCAAGGACCAAAAACTATTCCAAGAGAAGAACTCCGTGAGAGATCTTTTGAGAGTAATTTTAAGAAACCAAAAACCACCTCATCACGAAGAAAACCAAGTGACACTAAGGCCAGTCGAGGGCTACACGAGTCACTATTTCCAACAGACTGGTTTGAAGGACTCGGAACAGGACCAACTGCCAGGAGACCGAGAGTTGAACCAAATAGACGTGTCAGACCAGTTGATTTTCAGAAATGGATCAAAAAATACAGTGGATCTGGGGATTCATATGACCACTTAGCAAGCTTTAAGAAAGTGCTAAGAGCAGAATGCATATTTGATTTTCATACTCAGTTCGAGGGATTTGGAATGACATTAGAAGGAAAATCACTGACATGGTTCCAAAACATTTCACCAAGGTCAATCATGGACTTAAATACATTAGCTCAAGGATTTGTAGCTGCATGTTCTAAAACGGGGATCAAATATAGTACGGTAGCTCAAATCTATAGCTTCAAACAGAAACAAGGCGAGTCTGTTAGGGATTGTGCAACTAGAATGAAGCAATACATTGCAAGATGCCCAAAGCTAGAGATACTTGTAGAAGAAAGACTAGTATCATTGTTTCTAGAGGGTCTGCTAAACAAAGAACTTCATGCTATATTGTATAGCAAGAAACATGCAACCCTAGAAGAGTGTTTTCCAGATGCTATTGACTAAGGAGACAATTGTGATATTTTCAATGAAGAAGATGTCCCTAAGGATAACCAAAGTGAGAAAACAACATCCACCAAACCAACACAAGTGGGAACGGTTGCTGCACCACCGCTTACAACCATAGAAGACATGCTCAAAAGAATGAAGGAAATGATGAATAACATGCAGAAAGCACCTATGAGAGGACCAGGGCTAGGGATACCTCAACAAGGACAACCAATTAGGCCGCAAACATGGTGTGCAATTGAGGGTAATGGACCAACCATGAGACCAATGAGTGCTATTACCGACCAAAGTATGATGGAAATGTTCAATACGTGCCTATGAGGCCACAAGGATAACCCATGTACAGATATTAGCCTAATATGACCCCAGTTCAAAGACCACCGATGGGTATGGAAAGACCTCAACCCATGTTGGGTCAATAATCTCCATATCCTGGACATAATGTAGTACCTGTAAAGTACATGCATTCAGAGGGAGTCATAGATGAACAAGCACTAGTGCCTGCTACACCCTATGCTGAGCCTAGTCCATCTACAATAATGGTAGAAGGAGATTGGTATAATTCACATCCACCACCAATGGAAGAACCTATGACTTATACTACATCGGAGCTGGCACCGATGTACTATGTAGCTAATCAAGGTGTTAGACCTCCGATGGTAAGACCCATGATTAAGCCAAGAACTGAAAACTGTCACAACTCTGGTGCAGACGATCATTAGAAAAATGAATACACAGAGTCTGACAAGAACCTTAAGCTAGTTGAAGCTTATTGCATACAATGTTGCAAAAAAGGGAGGATACTTCTCGTCAGATAGTCCAAAAAATCCTTTAAACAAGGAAAAAACAGTAGTGAACGTAATCCAAGTGATATCTAGTAGCTCATTCAAGAGTGAACTGATTGTTTCAATCAAGGTAATCACCAGAGCCCAGGCTAAGAAAAAGAAACATAACTCCTCTGATGATTCTAAGAATACTAAAATTTTCTCTTAAAAGACCAAAATAAGTAAAAGCAAAAGGTATGAGATGAGAAAACAGAAACAAAGGGCTGAGATCGAGGAGAAAGCAAAGAAACTATTCAAGGAAAAAGTGAAAGAAACTGGAAATGAAGTCAAGGAAACCATAGTGAAATCTGGAGGAGCAATTTTGGTAGACAAATTTTTTGAGCCAATTCACGTAGCCTTGGAAGCTTACCATCAAGTTTGATGTCGAAGTACTCGACCCCGTGGATCTCAACAAGGCGGTAGCGATTGCTTTCGCACAGGAGATGCCTTAAAGTAGGCCAAAACATGGAAAACAAATGGAAAAACTATCCTTCTCCAGATATGGAAGCAACTAAGCTTGAAGCTTATCAAAATTTGGTATGGTAAAACCTGAAGAGATTATGGTAGGAACCAGTAAAGAGAAATCCAAAGTGGTGGTAGAACCCCACCTTGAAACTAAAGAACCAAAACTTATAGTGCCGGACAACGAAGATGCCTTAGACGAAACTCCATTCGTAGAAGAAGACTGGACAGGACACTTACCTCATGTGACATTGTTCCAAATGTCGCCTGTTCCTAAGTGGAGTAACTATCTAGTTACTTACTTATCAAGACGAACATTTCCTGAGGATATGAGTAAACGCCGTCAAAGAGCAATTGAAATAGTAGCAAGAGGCTATGCTCTTATTGGAAACCAAGTGTATCGGAGAGGAAAAGATCAACATCTGCGTCTTTGTGCAAATAAAGATGAATATATGCCCATTATAGAACAAGCACATGTTGATTAGTTGGAGGTCACTTTTTGAGTGAGACCACCGCAAGAGTAATCTTAAAGGCAGGAATATGGTGGCCAACACTTTTTGCGGATGCCAAGGAATATGTTCAAAAGTGTGATGCATGTCAACGAGCTAAAATGCCAACCCGTGTAGATAGAATGCCATTAAGACCAATGATGGGGGCTAGAGCTTTTGAAAAATGGGGTATAGACTTTGTTGGGCCAGTACAACCACCTGCTTATAGATCCCAAGCTCAATATATCATTGTAGCTACGGACTATTTGACCAAGTGGGCCGAGGCTAAAGCATCTCAAAAGAATGATGCCAGAACCATAGCCGCATTCTTGTATGAGTATGTGTTCACAAGATATGGAATGCCAATAGAAATTGTCAGTGATAGGGGAACTCATTTCCTCAATGAGGTAATCGAGTATCTGCTTAATGAATTTATGGTCATCCATAACAGATGGGCTCCCTATCACCCACAAGCAAATGGACAAGCTGAGCATATGAATAAAATTCTTAGCTCGGTATTGACTAAAGTGGTTAGTTCAGGAAGGACAGATTGGGAAATGAATCTCCATGCTGCTCTATGAGCTTATTGAGTTTCATTCAAAATAGCTTTAAATGCTACACCCTTTAATCTTGTTTATGGTCTTGATGCCATATTGCAAATATAATTTCTATTGCCGGCACTAAGGGTAGCTAAGGATCTTGAGTGGACTGGACATGAATTGTCAGAGAGACTTGAAGATTTAGAAAAGCTTGATGAGCAAAGGCTAACTGCTACAGCTCACATCTATGCACAAAAGTGGAAACAAAAACAGTTTTTTGATTCCCATCTAATTACAAAAATCTTCAAAAAAGGGGACTTAGTTTTAGTCTATTCCCTTAAGCAACACATTCCCAAGTTTAGGAAAAAGGAAAATGGACCGTTTATCATTGAAGATATATCCCCAAGTGGAGCAGTTAAGTTGTCCACCCTAGATGGAGAACCAATGGCTAATTGGATTAGTGGATGCCGTTTAAAGAAGTACAATTTTCCACTAACCAATGAATTGCTAGAAAAGATGCATGTAGCAAAGCAAAGAAAGATAAAACGATAGCAGGTTATTGATGAGGCCAAAGAGGAAGCTCGTCTTTGAGTACTCAAAAGAAAAGCTGCTCTCAAAAGTCAACAATTACCTATTCCCATCAACACTTTGAAACCAGTTGAGCAACTATGGGAATTACAGAAGGATGCATTATCAATAGATGATGAATGGCTAGATGGAATGGACCTTCGCATCAAAGTACAACTGAACAATCATAGCACAAATGCATTGGTCGATACAGGAGCTCAAGTAAATGCAGTCAGTTATTCCACGTACAAGAAAGCAACAAGTTAGTCTTTGACAGCAGGAATAGAGACTATTAAAGGATGCAACAAGAACCCAACACCGACATTGGGAGTAGTCACTTAAATGTGATAGTACATGGATGTCATGCCCTCATTAGTTTGTATGCTTACCATATGAACACATGAATGAGACAAAGATTCTTGGAATCTCATAGATGTGGACGTACAAGGCAGTACCAGATTGGGATACCAATCAGCTCAAGCTATCACCTAAAGGCGGAAAACTCGTTGTTCCAATTGCACCAAGCAAAGAGGAATGGAAAGGAGGTTACCAGTAGAGCAGACCATGAAGCAATCAATCTTCTCCATCCTATAACCAAGCAAATGCTACAAGGAGTCATGAAAATTTGGGTACCAAAAGCACAGCCTAAGGACAAGCCGATTCAAATTTGGTTGTCCAAACCATCATCTAATGTACCAAAGATGGTTCCAAGGTTCAAAACACAAAGAAGAACATCTTCAAGCAGGGAACCTAAAACAAAATGGATTTGGAAGAAAAAGGAGCACTTATCTTCTCCGCCAACTGTAAAACCGATAAAGCAATGGAGAGTTAAGTCTCAACAAACTCAACCACAACATTCTGACCAAGACAAACCGAGATGTCAATCGCGGATAAAAGTTCGACAACCATCAATGTTGATACCAACAACACAGGAAATTAGTGTGCCAAAACATTCTGATGGTACAATTCAGCAAAGAGCACACCTGTTACAAGATTTACTCTTTGGAAGACAACAAAAGAAAACCTCGACATCAAAAACCCTTGAGTTAATTACTCAAGACCCAACATAATCGTTTTAACTGCATTGAGCTTCAAAGCATGGTAGAGCCAACCAAGGCTATGCATAGACATGATTGTTCAACCCATGCACACAATCATCCCGGAGTACGCCATCTAGGAGGGGTGGAAGGGAACTAAGTAATTAAGGGAAATGTTTGAAGAGGTAGGAAAAAGTTTGATGTTAATGTGTGATTTTTTACAAAATTACCTAGTAATGCCATTAACAAGTCATCAACATGGAAAATTTAACTGATAACATCTCCGTGATGAGTGTAAATAGGAGGGGTGGAAGGGAACTAAGTAATTAAGGGCAATGTTTGAAGAGGTAGGAAAAAGTTTGATGTTAACGTGTGATTTTTTATAAAATTACCTAGTAATGCCATTAACAAGTCATCAACATGGATAATTTAACTGATAACATCTCCCTGATGAGTATATACTATCAAAAATCATCAAAAGTGGTCTTTTTTTTTATTTTTCATGATTTTTCTTGTTATTGGACTTAAAAACAGAGAAATCCACAAAAAAGCAATAAAATTGTGCTTTTCAATGGATTTTATTAATTATTGGATTTTCACTTTGTTTTTTTAGCGCATTTTGTTATTTTCTTTGATTGCTTCAATAAATAGGTCAAAAATTAATAATAAATAGCAAATGAGCTCAGATAGAAAAAGTAAAGATACGGTGAAGATAAAAGGACAAGGCGGACAAGCACAAAAAATTTCAATCAAATCGACAGATGGAAGCGGGAAGCCTAAATTAGATGGCCAAGGCCTACTTTCGCAAATTCTTGCAGAACGAGCTACAAGAATCCGATTGAGGAATTCTTTGAGCCTAACATAGATTTGACGGCCTAGTAGAACTAACAGAGAAATTTAGGAAAAAATGGTTCGGGAAGTCCGAGTATAGATATCCAAGGTAGTTTAAAATCACCTCATTTCCACTAGTCGCCCTTAGAGAAGAGAGCTCTCGACCTTCTTCGCGTGCGATTTTCGGAGTCCACAATCGCCCGTTTACAGCGCCATCTCACATGAGACATGAGGGGTAAGTTCTATGCTTATCAATGATCCGATAGCTAGTTTAAACCCATGGAAAAAACCCTAGAAACCGAGCAGTGTACGAAGTCCCATGACCAAAAATTGACCATAGCGTCCTGTCAGCTCAACCAAATCGGATGAGACTTGAATTGTAGCATGCCCCTATATAATAGAACACTTCTATAACACCAGATGACCATTTGGTAGGGGTCGAAGGGGGTCCCAAGTAGAAAAGCTAGGTTTTTGTCAGATGCCAGAATTGGATTCTGACTCCACAGATAGCTTATAGACTGGGTCTATACACAATGTACATGGATGGTTTCATAAAAATAGTCAAGGCAAGCTCTCGAAAAGCAAAAATTAGCTCGAAGACTACAAAGCGTCAAATTTGACATATGAAGTCAAACTGACTCCAAATGGGCCAGAATTGGATGGGTAGCTTTAGGACTATGTAGGGACAAGTCCATAGCTTCAAAAGTGACGAACCAACTCCGCATGCCATGTAGTCACAAAAATCGGCGATTTCAAAGTCGACAAAGCACGAAGTGATGCCGATAAGACAAAACTATACCAAATTCAATTTAGGACTTGTTTTAGGTGTATTGAATATGTTTACATCAAAATTTGTCAAGTTTAGCAAAAAAGTTGACTATTGCAAATAATCACGATTATTTACTTTTACACTTTTTGGCTTGAAAGTGGTACCTTCACTTCACCTATTATTTGTACACACCTATTACATGCCACATTTCAAGTATGAGCCAAAATGATTAAGGAAAACTTGAAACATTGTCAAAAATTACTAAGAAGTCTTTCCAAACAAATTTTTGAGTTATCAGTCACATTTTTAGATCCAACTCACCTCATATCTCATACAAAGGGTCTACATCAAGCCTAGAACCAAGTTGCACCAAAAAATGTTCATTTTGATGAAAAAGTAAATAATCGCGATTATTTACTTTCTTATCAGAAAATTGTAACTTTGACCATATGGGACCAAAGCACATGATGTCCCAAGCCCACTGACCAAATTTGAGCTAATTTGGATCTCAAAATCTCAAAATCCCTTTATATCTACCGTTTCAGAGATTGAAAGCCTAAATCTGACACCATTTCCACACTGTGCACTGAAATGAGCCCACACTTCACTCAGAGTATCTAATTGCTATATATTTCAAGCCTACAATGTCAAAAATGTAAAAAATTGGAACAAATTTCCAGCTGTTAATAATCGTGATTATTTACTTTTGTTGCAAATTTTTGCTTGAACTTTATGATTTGATCTTTACATGTTTTTATGCATCTATGCATGCTCCAAAATTGATTTGAAGCAAATTGGACTCAATTTGCTAGCAATTCAGACTCAAGGGCATTTCAGAGCGGAAATTGCAGAAATTTTCTAACTTTGGCACTGATTTCCCCTAACAGGAGCAATGCAAGCTGCGGAGAAGGCCAAGAAGAGGGTGTCCCAAAAAGAGAAGCTGCGAGAGCTGCTTTCCTACCAACTGGACCCAGGTTCAGTAAAGACGACCAAGGCAACATACTTCTCTAGAGAGCAGCTTGAGGAAAACAATACAACAGTTTTCACTAGCAGGTTTAAAAGTGAAGAAGGACACCAAGCAGAGCTACAACTGCTACAGAAAGAGATCTATGATGTCGCGGCAAAGCCAGACACAAAAGAAGTCAACAGAAGGCTCGGACTCAGGGACTTCTACGACTAGGAACCATGTGGCGGAGATTTCCAGAAAGTCTATGAGTTGTTGTCTACAATTAAAGAAGATGGATTAGCCCAAATCACTAACCAACAAGGGTAGAAAGTGGTTATCACAAAGGAAATTGTGGCCCAGGCACTGAAGTTGCCTACTGAAGGGATGACAATGAGGTCTCGAGACAGAAAGACAGTAGGCACTTTTGTCGACCTCATCCAAAGGCAAGTAGAAGAACCAACACGTTTGTATCATCAACACTTTCACTTTCTAGCAAAGAGACCGCCACGGTACACCACCCCTAATCATGTAGTTGCAACTACATTCACCCAAGTGTTGAAGTCGACAACTAGGCGACCGATTGATCATGCACAATATGTGGTGACAACACTAAAGGGCACCAAGAAAGAAGGTAAGATCACCTATCTGGGGCACCTGAGGTATTGACAAGAATAGCATACCATGCTATTGGCATGGCAGACAATTTGCCGCCAGCCCCAGATCTGAACACGTGGATTGTGTCTACACAGCCTTCTCCCAGAACCACACGGTTGTCCAAGAGAGTTTACAAGTCAGATGAAGAATTGGCAAAAAGCTCTCACGAAGCTCATAGCAGTGAGATCTCAGACAATGAAGAGAGGAGAGCCAGGATTGAAGAGATGAAGAAGAAGGCTGTAGTTGCACACTAAGAGGAACCTTAATAGAAAAAGGTGAGGTTTGAAAGAGAAAAACAAACTTACGAAAGAAGCCACCAAGCTGAAGGTGAGGACCCGGAAAGGTGGGTACCAAAAGAGATAAGGGGTCCTACGGATGTATGGAGAGGCAGAAGCCCTCAAGTTAAAAGAAGTTCAAGAAGCTGAGAGGAGAGTAAGAGAAGAAACAACAGAGCAACAAACACAAGCGGAGGCAACTGCACAAAGCGAGACACAACACGATTAGGAGAAAATGTCTCCGAAGCCTACCTCACCCGCTACAGAACCGGTAGACCACCCAATGCCAAGCCCTCCTCCTTCACCAACAGTTAAACCCAATGAGGGAGAGGAAGCCAAAGAAAGAGAGCCTGAACCGCAGGAAGCAACCAGTTTTGAGCAGCCCAAAGCAACCGAAACAGAGGCCACACCATCTACGACCACCCAACAAGAAACATCCGAGGTATCCACGAAGCCTCAAGAAGAAAAAGCAACCGAGGCAACCGCAACGCCTCAAGGTGAAGAACAACCCCCGCTGCAACCACAAGCAGCCACCACAGCACCACCTAGGGAGCCACACACAAAGATTGCTGAAACATCTAGGCAGCTTACAAAGCATGAAGCATGGGAGACGAATGACGAAGCCATCCTACAAGTAAATGAATATGCCAAGCAGATGCAGCAGATGATAGAGAAAATGTAAACAACAACACTTAGCCATAGTGCTAAGGCTAGAGAGCTGGAGATGGTCATCAATGCTCTACAAGGAGAATTAGATGACAGGATGAATTTCATCTCCAATCTACAAAGACAAATCCAAGAGCTTAAAGCTGAAGCCGAACAACGCCAGCTGGCCAAAGAGAAGCAGCAAAAGGAAATGGAGGACTTGGGAGAACTTTTAACAAAGTTATCAGATGCATGGAGGACCAAAGACCAACAACTGACAAAGGTAACCAATGAACTCCTAACCACGACTTTGTCAGTACAAAAGATCCAAGTGCAGCTCGACGTAGCAAATGCTTCTCTACAATACTCAGAGCAAAGGATCAATGATTAGGAAGCCTTTTTGCGACAGATAAGGCAAAATCATGTAGTTGCCTCGATCAAAGATACATATGAAGTATATAAGGCATTGGAAAAAAAGAACAAGGATCTAAAGCTAGAGCAATCCCAAAGAAGAGACCTTGCACTGATGTGGGTACAACGAGAAGAGCAACTGCTCAAGGAGATATACAGAGCTAAAGAGAGTCAATTAGCTGCTACAAGAGAGACAACCAGAGACACAAGAAGAATCTGGTACCTCTGAGCAACCAAGTATTGAAATTCCATCAGTCTCTTTTGCTGAGATGGAAACACAACCAACAAAAGGGCTAGAAGAAGAAGCAGATTTTTTCGTACCACTCACAGATGTTGAACAAGTGCCCATGGTCTAGCTTTCCAAAGCTGAGGAAGATGCACTCAAGGAGCGGGTTTCCCAGGAGACAGATGAACAATGGAAAGCAGCGATGGATTGGGAGTTGAGAATTATCCATTCAATCAATGTCACTCAACTCACTCCCAACCAAATCAATGCACAATGGCATCAACAATCATTGCCATATCCTTTGATCAAGGTAGAGCTGTTACAGGTAAAAGAAAGACTATATAAAGATATGCAGGCAGAAGGCACAGAGGATGTCCATCCCAAGCGGAGAAAGAGCTGGTTGAACAAGCTCGGATATCTGATTCTGTTCACAAGAGCACCTGCCCCACTTCTAAAAGACCCAACCTTTTGTCCTGTACCACGGGTAACGACATGGCAAGCACATGAAGCACTGAATAAGAAGCGGCCTACATGGCTGAACTATCCACCATTGCCAGCTCCAGAGTTGGGATCGACGACAGAGGAATACATGGTGAAAACCCTAACGGGCGCCATGAAATTCTTCAAGAGCCTTCTTGACCTCTCATGTGCTATGCTATACAAGATTTACCGAATGCTGCTCACATGTATTGAAGCCTTTCACTACCTAGAGTAGGCAGGGGTACCATGGATGTCATTCCTTGAAGGCAATAAGGGCCTCTGCTACGACTTAAATAGCCAACCTTCTGAAGAAGTTCTTTACAGCTTCTACACCCGATGCATGTTTTTGCCTTCAAGCAATATGGTGGCGTTTGAGGAAGCATTTTATACATGGTTCTTCAGTTGGCGAACGAAGATATTTGGGCTAGTGATTAGCAAACTAACCTCCAGATTTGTTGGCTATTCAGCCATTGAGCTTAAAAATTAAACAGAGTTACCATGCAGTTCTTGCAGATCCTTGACAAAGAGAGAAGACCGAGATATGAGAAAGCACTCCATGCGGTTAAAGACCGCCTCGTCAGCCGTCAACCTGAAGATTGCTTCAGCCCATAAAGTTGTGTCAAGGGATGACACAGGCGAGGAGGTGGGGGAATGTTAGCAGCAAGCTAACTCGGATACCATTTTTTGGAGCTTTCATTGTAAATTTTTTTATTATTTTGATGAATCTAGAATATTGTAACTCCTACTTTTTAGATAAACATTGTAGTTGAAGAGCTGGGGCTACAAGCTTCCAGATTGTATCAATCTGTCTTTAGCTAGAGCTTCCAGATTATTAGTTTTGACCACCAAAAACCTTGGCTAAGGTATAAAAGCCAATTTTTGTAAGTTTTTTATAAGTTTTAAATAATAGAAACACAGCCTGAGTTAACAGGCTCACTTCTCTCCTTCTTGCGCTTCCTACTCCCTCTCCGATTGTCACATTGCAGTCGTGTCTGTTGCGTTGCAATCGCAGGTAAGAGCTCTACGCATTGACGTAAGCATTTCACGGTATTTTGTAGCTTTTGGCGTCGCCGCTAATTTCATCATAAGTAGGAGTTTAAGCTTTAAAATAAAAAACTAAGTATAGGCAGGGTATTGGGGCATCATTGCTAAGCATTTAGATGCATTCTGGGTCGAAATCGACTAGGTCAAATACTCACTGTTGTTAATAATCACAATTTTTGCACTTGACCTAAAGTGAGATTTGAGACCATAAGCATGTGTGCTTAGGTCCTATAAACATGTCTTAGAAGTTTTGTGACGTTTGGATGTCATTTGATGCTGTAACGTATGTGATTTATTTGCCAATGAGCGATTAGCTTTTGGTGATTTCAGTCTCTTGAGTGTAGCCTGAGTTAGATTCGAGTTGTTTGTTGTTTTCAAAGAACTTGAAAACCTCTTGTAGCCTCTATGCACTAGTCGAGTCAGCTTTGTCCCATGGATTGACAATTATATTCATGGTTCTTGCTACATTTGCAATAAGATAGGAGTGAGGTTAGACACCCATCTCACAATATTGCATGCGTTAATGAATTATTTCTAAAATTCCTTAAATACACCCTTTTCCTATTTAATCTATAAGTTTTTTTTCTCAATTCCATTTTACAGTATCCTTCTGTATGTGAAAATGTGAGAGAAATAGAAATTTAATAACCTCTTTTGTTGCACTCGCGTGATAGTTACACAATTTTTAAGTGACCCCCCCCCCCCCCCCCCCCCCCCCCCCCCCCCCCCCCCCCCCCGAGTTTGTTGGTGCCAAGGGAGTAACATATGAAGTGCCTTTAAGATTGAACTTCAGTGTTTCATTTTACCAATCTGAAACTACTTTGTACATGCACATCCATGAGACTCCTACGATGATGGCTTCGCTAAGGTCAGTGTCCGCCATTACGCAAAATTGATGTGGACATTGATTTCCATCAATGTTGATTGGTACATTGGCATGTATTAAACTAACCATGGTGATTTTGTTGGCTGCTTTAAGCTCTATCTTCATTGGCATCAATATTTCATATGACAGCTTTAGGTACATCAAATACTTCATTTCATTGACTCGTGCACCAATATCAACAAGTGCTCATTCCAATGATCCATCTGCAAGTTGGATAATGATTCGTACATCCATACTTCCAAGCCAAGTTTTCTTATATGAATTGCTTTGTTAGGAGGAGAAGGGGTTTCCAGCTGTGGAATTGGAGCAATGTTTTGTCATTCTTTGCGCCCCTTCAGAATCTGCAACTTCGCTTCCTCCTTGACATGATCTTGGACCATTCCTTCACTTGATGAATTTTATCTAGCATGTTAGCAGTGAGAGGTAAATGGTATTTCTTTAATCTGTAACCATTGATCCAGTTAGGCATCTCCTCTCCCTCTAATGTCGCAAGCTTTACCACTCCACTAGGTGATATATCACTAATCACAAATGGGTCATTACCTTGCTTTTTCAATTATTGGAGTGTTGCTTCAAGGTATAGACTAATACATAGTGTCCATTTTGAAACTCCTTGTTGATCACATGCTGGTCATTTCATATAAGTATAGGGACATTGCATGTGGGGTTTGGCATCCCTCTTAAGGGATATTTTATGATGGTAAATATTGGGATCAACTCCCTTAAGATCCTTGTAAGACCAAGCAAACACATCTAAGATATCCACAATCTATCTTCAAGTTGAGAGGCTTGTGACTTGTACTGTATCTATTAGCTCACTAGGCATCTATTGTACATGTTGTTATCTAAAATCAAAATCACTTGATCCACCTATGGTTACCATATTGCATTGTCTCTCTCCACTTTCTCTGGCCTTCATGAGGACTGGAGTTGTTGAATGCCTCTACTTGTTTCCGTTTCTTTTGTTGCAGCCTAATTGCTTGTGCTGTTGTCAAATAGTCTAGTTCATGTTTTTTCTGCAGCTGATGAAGGATTCTGTGATAAAACCACTAGAACAACTCTTTCAAAAATTTTCCTTATCTCGAGAGCCTCCATGATGTGTGTGTCTGAAATATGCATTCATGGCCATGTAATGAGACTTTTCCAACCCTTGGGTGTTCCATATGCCTGGGTTTCCATACTTTTGAATGAAGTATGGTAAGTGATTGAAAATGATGTGCTACAAATAAAACAAGTTGTCAATAATTTTAAACAACCTTTTAGCCCTTATCATTTAAAAGGGTTTGTTAACAATACCATGTAATGAGTAATGTGAGTTTCAATCCAAGCTGACTTAAATGCTTTCTTTAGTAGTTGAAGATTCTCCTTAAATTTGTTTAGATAATTTTGTGTCCACTCATCTTTGTCACACATATGAAAGAGCACATCGATGGAACACCACACTTCACCCTTGGCATTGCGACTTGTGGGTTCCTGGTCCTTCACTGCCATATGGAGATTTTTCCATTCCTGAAACTCAATTTTGTTGACATAAGTGGACTAATATATCCTTCCACGCTTGGTTAGCTTCTTATCTTTGATACCTGTTGGATTTGATAAAAACCGACGTGCCTTGACCCCACCTATAGATGGTCTGCAAGGTACATCTTCATCATTGGTTGACCTCTTCTCGTCCCGTTGGATTTTCACATTGCCCCCATGGAGACCCATCTCTGACAAAACTAGTTCAAGCGCCACCACCGCAACCTTCTCTTCTTGATTTTCCAAGCAAACCCAATGTACATATACACCAACTTCTCCAAAATTCTGCAAAGAGCATGCATTGTACAAATGTGGACATTGGCAAGTGGAATATCTAGAACTGGGTGGAAATTAGGATCCTCATTGTGCGAGTAGGTGCCTTTCTTCACCATTCTGGGTCCATCGTCTTTGCAGGCTCCATACAATACAAGTATAGAGCCTTTACCATAGCACCCATTCCACAATTATACATACACTTCAATGTTTTAAGGTCACCTGCAAGAAGCCATTGGACCTGAAAGTCTCCCCTCCCATTGACAGCCAGCACCTTTCCTTAATTCACTTGTTTGTCAATGATATCGAGGATAGGGGTTTGATGGAACACCCAATATAAAATGTTGTGGTCTTCTTTCTTTACCTTCAAGATTAAATCCGTATGAGACGTTAAAGTACATCTAAATTTTATCTCAAGTGGGCTCACCAAAGCTGAAGAAAAAGTGGCAATGGAATACCTGAAAAGCACCAAGCCACCATATGTTTGTTTCTGATTGAACACTGAAGTATGAAGGATCATAAATGGGGCATTTTGAAAGATCCCTATTCATCAATGTTATTGTGGCTCGTTCTAGCTTCTTCTCTTTGAGTATCTCACACTCATCTAGCTTCAAAACAAAATGCAGAACGACACCTTTCTCTTCAAATGTTACATTGTAGAACTCAACCATTCTAGTTTGCAACAAAGTGAGGTCCATGAAGATATTGCTGTACTCATCGTAGGTTATAGTTGATCCTTGAGATCTATAAATACCATCAATATGAAAGGGACATCCAATGAAATCTGTCTGTCCATGGTTGAGTTGAAGTATCTCTTTCCAGACACTTGCTGCTGTTGGTAGAAGTTTAGACTTTATTCCATTCTTCACAAAAATGGAGGAGATAGACTGCTGAATAGCTGAGTACCCTCTCTTACTCACACCAAGGGAGTCAAGTGTGCCCTATATTTCACTTGCAGACTCTGCACTCTTTGTAATAAAATGGTCAACAACATCCCTCTGCAAAACCTTATACTTTTTGTCATGCATTATAGCATGTCTACATAGAAAATATAACAGACATAGGAAAAAACATTGTATAGTTGAGTTCACAATCCTGACCTCAATGCTTGTATTCTTTTCTTGAGACCTCTAGAGCCAACCTTCAAGGTTTCAAGATTCCATAGTCTTTTCTTTCGCACACGAGCACCTAAGCTTGTATCTTTCCTTTTTAAGTTACACACTTTTTCTTGCAATACCTGTATTTCTTGTGTGCACTGCAAAAGGGTTTTTTTGGTCCTCACAATGCAAAGTAGAAAGTCGTATAATCTCCTTTGCTTGATGGTGAACCATGCTTTTTTGAATTTTTGAATTTTCAGTTAGAGCTTTGCAGTAGCCAAGTAAACCATCCTGTCCGTCACTTGCAAAGGGCAATAAAGTAGTCGGATTTACAAATGCAGGGGAGGCATTGGTCATAGGATTCAAAGGATAGAGAGAGCCATTTTCCCATAAATCTATGTGTTTTGCTCCTTCTACTCTGAGTCTTACTTTCTCCGTTTATGTTACTGCTGTGCTTGTTTTACTTCGCTTGCATAAAGGCTCATATTCAGGACTCAAATCAACGTGTAGATGATATTTATGACGTTTAGTGAGAAGGTTTGAGGTGGTGGATGAAGAAGCCATGAATACATAGTCAAGAAAATCAAGAAATAGAAGAGTAAAGCACCATTACTCCCTAGACTACTTCCTTCCTATATGACAAAGTGCATTTAATATAACTGAAAAGGAACATTCCATTAATCATTATGACCATTATGACTCTGTGAAAAGAATCCACTTTGAAGTACACTTTTTGAACGGTTGTAGAGGACACCTTTTCTTTTACCACACCAATTTTCTAGAGAGAGAAGGAAAAAATTTGTATTTCCTTAGAAGGCCCTCCAAATGACCTCCCAAATTCCCTAATGTTTGGATATTTGTGATGAAGTTTCAACTGTGTCCTTGGGTTTTTCTTTTGCTTTGCTTCTTTGGATTTTTGTTTACAGAAGCTGGTTTCAATGGTTTCCGTGTGATCTTGTCTCTAACACAGTCATCTGCTCCAAGGAGCATAAGATACTGCATTTTTCTCATTAATCAAGGCATTGGTTTCTTTTCTCTGTTTGTTTGTTTTGTCGCTCGTTTTGTTTGATATCTTTGTTGTCTTCTTGATTTTTGATTTGACTACTTGAAGCACAAAGGCTCGAAGGTATATGAACTATGAAAGACCAACGCATCCAAGGCATCTTAATAGCAGCGAAGGCGCGAGTGGAGTTGAGGAGTTTGCACCACTTCAAAAACGGCGTGCATGGGTGAGATTTAAAGGCGATTTTGTAAGTACATTTGCATTTAGTTTTTGTAAGTAATTGCGATTCAATCTCTATAAGTAATTCTGTGAGTATAGTTGCATTTAGTTTTTGTAAGTAATTGCGATTTAATTTCTATAAGTTATTGCTTATTTTAATTTATGTGTTGCTTGCAATGCTTTTAAACAGTGTGGGCAATGAAAGATCGCGAGTCTACCCCATTTGAGTACTATTATGGTGCAAGCCATGGTTTTTCTAAGCTCATGGAGATTTTGAGATCTCGACCTGGAGAGGTAAAACATATAAACTTTGGTCATTTATGTTAGATTACGTATTGTATATAGTTCTAAACTTTTATTATTGTCTTTTTTTTTTGTTTTGTGAAATCTAACTCGAAGTACGCCCTTGCAGTGTGAGGAAACCTCCTCACCAGAGCAGCGTGCTCATGCACCAACATATCTTTTAATTTTATGTACATGTATCTATTGGGGATGATACAATTTCTTTGTTCTTAATGTGGATGTATCATTACTAACTCAATTCATATGAGTAGAGTGAGGGGACATATCTACGATATTGTTTTCCATAATTACCAATGATTTTGTAATTTTAGTTAGAATCAAATGCAAGGCTTAGAATGAACGTGGTGGTAGTTAATATTTCTCTCAAGCTAAAAATATGTACCATTTTTTGTTTTTGGAAATAAAAAATAAAGGTGATGCTAATTAAAGAAGTGTCCTTTGTAAGAAACTCTCATGTATTTGGAAGGAGACTTGTCTTATACAAAAGACACATTGGTTGCACTACAACAAAAAAAGGTGACATCGATGCAGAATTCGATGCCATACGTCAAAAAGTGTGTCGAAATATTCGTCCTTGTAAAACCGTTGAAATACGCGTCGATATCAGTGTCGAAAGACATTGTTTTCGACGCGTGTTTCGACTTCCCTATCGACGCGTATTTCGATGACCATATCAGAAAAATATTTTCTTGGGCAGAGGACATGCAGCTTGGCCTGTGTCCAGTGAAAAGATGGACACAGCCACAGCCAGACTGACTGTCCTCTGCCCAAGAAAGCGAGCAGCACCAAAATCAATCGTGCTCCCGTAAAAATTTCGGCAGAGTTCCCTTCGTTTTAACATAAACTTTTCAAAAAAAACCATATGTATACGCCTTCTACATGATATCCATGTAGGATCTCACATGAGATTTAACGCAAATGAAAGAAATGAAACGAACTTTGTGCAAAACCATAACCAAATTAAAACCATAACCATAACGAACTTCGTATATAACGAACTTTGTGCAAAAACATAACCACATTAAAACCATAACCATAACCATATTGATCAAAACCATAATGATAACCATAACCATAAACAAAACCATAACCATAATGATAACCATAACCATAAACAAAACAATAACCATAACCATAACCATAACGATAAAGTTAAACATAACCAGAAACAAAAGAATAACCATAACCATGTCTATACAAGAACAATAACCATAACCATAAACAAAACAATAACCATAACCGTGTCTATACAAAAAAGAGACACAGAGATGTGTCTGTGTCTCACAAAACATATATAGAAATCCACTGATGACTCCGCGTCACAACCTGCACATAAAAGGACAAGTCACAAAATTAGTATTGATATTACTTAACATATACTTATTTAATTAAATCAACTCACACATATTAACGTCTCACATCAATCGATCAGTGAGACTCTAAGGCCTCCCAGTCTACAGGCTCTCCTGCGGGGCAGCAAGATCATTCAACACTTCATAAATGCCTCCTCGATATCCATCTGTCTCCTCTTGGTGTGTTGGGACTCGATGCATTGTAAGATTCTGAGTTTATACAAAAACCAAAGTAATTAAGAATACATGATTCATCGCGTTTTAAAAAAAAACTCCATAGCTAGGATTGGATTGGAAACTCACAAACTCATAGCGAAAGGTGTCGAAGCCTCCGCTGCCAAGATGAGATGTGCCCCTGGTCATCTGTCATACCTCCGCGGCCTGACACTGCTGTCTGAACCGCGTGTCTGTTGTTTGCTCATCCTCCTTGATCTGCTGTCACGTCTCCTGTGAGATGCCCGAAGGCTTCGGCGAGCCGGTCCTGAAAGCCCGACGAGCTGCATCTCGACGATGTTTCACGGTGTCCGTGCAACACCCTTGATCTACCTCCTCGGAAGCTCCTCTAAACCCAGAGCGGGCTGATACTCTCTCATGATGGTCTCTACCATAGAATTGATTTTGTTGCGATCCTGATCAGGCCAAGGCGTCATAATGCTGGTCGAAAATTGCAGCTCCGCGAGCTGGCGAACCCGCTGTCTCATCTCAGTCCTGACTCTATCCATGTCAACAGAACCATCTACTCGTACAGTATAGACCTTGGAGGCACTAGGATCGCGTGCCCCCCAAGGTATCCGAGGTGTGCTAAGAGGTGTGTCGAGAGGTGTGCCTGGGTAGGACTGGTGTCGTGAGCGAGAAGGGGTCGAAGCATCTGTGGACCCTCCTCCACAGCAACTACCACCTCCACCTGACGATCATCGAGATCAATGAGTGCGCCTATGCTGCGGAGATGAGGACGTACTCGCCTCTGCCATACCCCTAGGTCTCGAAGCGGTCGTGATGGGAGACCTCGCCGGCGTCGTACCCATAGGCGGCCCCCCCTCCATAGGCATCCCCCCCCATAGGCGTCCCCGCCATAGGTGTCCCCCCCATAGGCATCGGACCCTCGGGTGTGAAGCCTAGAGGCGTGGTACCCGTGCCTCTGGCTACCCAATACTGAGACGCATCTGCCATTTGACTGGGCGTCATCCGTGTGACGAAGCCCATAAATGCATCCGCACTCATAGAAGCGGGATCTGGATACTGGTCTGCCATCCTAAAGTCCTGCACAAAGAAAGTAAAAAAAGCGTCAGAACACCTTTGTTTAAATTAAGAAAGAGCTTAATTTTAAATCAATGTCTTCACACAAACACTTACAGGCCTCGACTAGTGAGGCATCATCGATAGGATCTTGCACCGTATCATCGTCCATCTCTAACTGCAGACATAACTCTGCCCCAACTCGTTCTGGCAGATTGTCTTCATCCATTTCATATTCATCTACAAGTGTCATATCTGTCTTGTCTGCGTCATCCCTCGTATATCTATTAGCTTCCTCTGCCATACCTTCGTCCATCTCATCTAATGTCACAGTAGTATCTGCGTCGTCTGGCCGACTTTTCTCCAAGAGATCTTGCCCTTCAAATACTTGTTTATTTCTTGGAGCAACCTAAACCACAAACCACTATTGTCGCTCTCGAGGGTCCGGTACAAAGACCACTTGCTCGCAATGTTTGGAGAGAGCAAACATGTCGCTCGCATCTGTCCAAACCTATGTAGAATCTATCTGCACAAGCTTGTTTCCATCTCTGCGTACCATTGCATTGCGACCAGAAGTAATCCCAAGACGGTCCGCAAATTGGACATGCATTGTATCCCGAAGTTGTAAGACCTGCATATCATTTAAAGCATGATTCAGTACTACACAAAGTGCTTGCGAATAGCGAGAATTTTGTAAATCAAGAACCATTACCAGAAGCTTCACCGTATCCTGGTCAATCATGCATAGTCCACATAAGAAGTCCATGGATCCTTGCATGCTATTGTCCTGTTGGTTCAACCGCATCTGCCATGTCAATCCCATGCCATAACTCCTGGAGCTCGTCAACTAGTGGTGCTAGATAAACATACATGTTTTTTGCCTTGAACTTACTAGGTACAATCAAGCCTAATATCAAATGACCCTTCTTGATAGCAAGCCACGGTGGGAGGTTGTAATTGACAAGGCACACAGGCCAAGTGCTCCATGACGAGCTTCTCAAGCCAAATGGATTGAGTCCATCCATTGCCATGCCCAAACGCAAATTGCGTGGTTCACTCTTAAAATGTGGACAGGTATCTTCAATGTGCCTCCAAGCCTTTGAATCAACGGGCACCCTAAATATTGCATCAGTGGATCTATTCGTAGAATGCCATCGCATCAACTTTGCAATGGAACCACAACGAAACATGCTTTTTATCCTCGGAATAATAGGGAAATGCCGCAACACTTTAGCTGGCACTGACTCACCAACCACATCTTGTTTGTAGTGCATTGCTCCGCACTTAGGACACGACAGAGAATCTGCGAATTCATTGCGAAAAAGAATGCAATCATTTGGACATGCATGAATCTTGTTGTAGTCCAAGCCAACTGAGGTCATAGTCGCTTTGCGTCTGGCCTGGAGGGGGGCATTCCATTGCCAGCCGGGAGAAGTTGCTCCTGCAACAACCTGTTTAAGCCACATTAAATTAAAAGCTTCCCAAGCACGTCACTGTTGCAATCGAAAAATCTCTTTTGTAAGTTACGTACCTAAACAAAGCAGTGACGCTTGCATCTGACCACCTGTACACTGACTGTAGATTCAAAAACGTTAGATAAGTACGAAGAACATATATTTTGGTGCCTTCATAGATTGGTTGACATGCCAACTTTCTCAACATGTCTTCAGGAGATAGGCGCACGGCTTCTGGTGCTGCTTCGTTAGCGTTCTCCTCGCTTGTCTGGAAGAAGGCATCCACCATCTCCTCCATGCCGTCGTCTTCTGTCTGTAAGCCCTTTTCTTCTTCCATCCTTGGCTCTAGATTGGTCGGACCTTCACGCATAATCCTTTTTCTCTCTCTCTCTCAGATGTAGGTGTTATGTCGCGAAAATCAATGCCCGTTCCATAGGAGTCGTATCGTAGATTCTGTACGATTTCTCTAGCAAACTCTCCGTACTTGTGCACATGCTCATTACATATCCTACGCTTGCGCAGGATTTGATACTTGCAGAGCGTGCACGAGCATGCAATCTTTTCCTCCATGTTAGTTGATGACATTGCCATCTACAATGATGACGAATGTTGTTTATATACTCCTCAGAATGTAAACTACCTCACATTCTTTAGCCTTGCCCGATCTCCACACACCTCGGTCCAGAGGTGTACGGAGATCAGGACCACCGGGTCAAAATCTCGTCTTTATTGTTCAAATCCTATATGGGTAGACATATACGTCCTCTCCCAGGTGTACATGACAATGCATGTAGCGGAAAAAACTCCTTTGCCTCTTTTAGTTCCATAGTTTCTTTTAGAGGGAGAGAGAGATAGAGAGAGAGAGAGAGATTTTCTGTCCTTTTCACACAATTGGTCAACCAAGCTAACTCTTTCACGCCGACTTTCTCTCTCTCTCTCTCTCTCTCTCGATCTCGCTCTCCTCTCTCTCTCTCTCTCTCTCTCTCTCTCTCTCTCTCTCTCTCTCTCTCGCTCGCTCTCGCTCTCGCTCTCCTCTCTCTCTCTCTCTCTCTCTCTCTCTCTCTCTCTCTCTCTCGCTCTCGCTCTCCTATCTCTCTCTCTCTCTCTCTCTCTCTCTATTCTCTATTTCCATATCTCTCTCTCTATTTCCTATCTCTCTCTCTCTCTCTCTCTCTCTCTCTCTCTCTCTCTATATATATATATATATATATATATATATCACTCTCTTTCTCTCTTTAATTTCTACACACACATCTCTCTCTCTCTCTCTCTTTTTAATTTCCTACGCATACATTTCTCTCTCTCTCTCTCTCTCTCTCTCTCTCTAATTTCTTACACACGCACACACACACACACACACACACATTTCTCTCTCTTTTTCTCTCTTTAATTTCCTACACACACACACATTTCTCTCTCTCTCTCTCTCTCTTTGATTTCCTCTACACACACACACACATTTCTCTCTCTCTCTCTCTCTCTCTCTCTCTCTCTCTCTCTCTCTCCCCTACACACACACACACACACACACGATGTAGCATGTGTGTGTGTGTGTGTGTGAGAGAGAGAGAGAGAGAGAGAGAGGGGGGGGGGGGGGATGATAATACCTGCGCTGCAGGTTTCCAAGGGCAGATCTGTGTGCGCGCTCGTAGGCGAAAATGATCGCCTGCGCGCGAATTTGATTTTTTTTCCTCAAATTTTTGCCGTCGAAATACACACCGAAATATACGTGAAAGTATGTGTGAAAATGCGTGTGAAAACACTTACCTTTCGAACGACAAACATTGCCACGTGCATTTCCACGCCTCTATCGACGTGTATATCGACAAGCAGCATGCTCGTCGAAAGACGCGCGAAAAGAATGATGCGTCAAAATATGGTGCATCGAAAGCTGGATATTATGTTGTAGTGTTGTTCTATTGAGATAGAAATATTACTTATTTTTTGTAACATGAATGCAAAAGATAAGAACAACAAGAGATTCTATGTTCAACTTGCAAAGAACAAGGGACAAAAATTATAGAACACACACATTCTTGAATATGATTATAGTAGAATAGGTGAAGAATTGTGAAAATTTAGTCTATTTTTATCTTCTAATCAAGAGGTCATCAACCTTCTTTTAATTTCTTGAAAGAAAAGATGGTTTATGATGACCATGTGTTTTTGTTGTAGTTTGCCAACTTTTGATTTACACTAGCAACAATGATCAATAGTATGTCAATTCTAAGTTTAGATGCATTAAATACTTGTGACTAAGCTACAACTTTATGAGCATCATTCCTTTCTTTAAAATCTTATGGCATTCACATCTTGATCTCCATGTGTCTAAACAATCTAAACAAGTCCTCATGGTTTGATATTAGCTTCATGCAATAAATAGTCCACCAAAGAGGTGTTATAACATGTCACCTTTTGCAAACCATGGGTTTTCCAGCATTGATACTCATGTACCCAAGGTGTTTTCTATCCTTGAATGGATAATGACATTCTAAAGACATATGCAAAGTCTATCAGATCTTCTTACTCATTCTAAGATGTGATGAAGAAATTTGTGGGGACATATTCGAGGTTAACATCATGCACTTTGTTTTATATGGTGTTGAATTTCCAAAAAGCTCTCAATTTTCCACATGAAAGAAAGGGGTTGCTATGAAAAAAAACCTTATTTTGGTGGAGCTTTTGTAACCATTGACATCCCTGCATGGGACTAGAACAATTTCAAAATGGAACTTGCAAGTTGTGTATACTGAATGGGAAATGAGGAAGTGGCCCCAAGAACTTGATATATATATCCTTTTTGAAAAGGGAGCTTTTGGAAATCCATTGTGTCATCATTCAATGGTGGGGAAAAGGCAACTTTGGGAAAGTAAAAAATATCACCTTGTTCCAGTGTGTTTGTGTCTTAGAATGTACTTCCTTCATCTGGACCAAATTTCTTGAACTAGTTGTGCTAGCTCCTTCATCCGAGACATTCCCAGAGGCAACTTCTAGCTCACCAAAATTGTGAAATTTTGAGGCCAGAACTATTTTTGCCCAATTATGGTGTGGCAAAATTAGGTTATAGAGTAGGAACAACATACTAGCACTTAGGACTATGCAAATTAAAAATTCATATTAATTTCTCTATTTTTGAACTTACTTGTCAAGGTTAAGCATACCAAACACGCAAGACACTACCATTGATGCGGTCAATTGTTGATGATGGACCTCCTCAAATGAAATAACTCACAACGTGGATGCTATAAAAAATGTTTTCGCACCAAAAATGAGACTAAAAAATAGATTTATCTATGTATTTGATTTTTGTGAGTTTCCTAGTAAGTTCGGCAACATTTCTCTATTAAAATAATGAAATTTTAGTCTTTAAATCATCGATGTGGAGAATAAGCTTAAGACATTGAAGTGAGTGTTACTGTGTTTGTGATTCCAAGTATTTGGAGGTTCTAAAAGGCATTTTCAACTTGATCGAAGAGTTTGTAAGCATACAGCTTGTGGGTAGGGAGGTAGAAGATATGGATTGGCAGAGCGGATGCGTGCAACACTCGAAATGAACATTTTTCTAAATACTAAAAAACGTATAGGTGGAAAATTTTAAGTTAAATTGACTATACACTCAATCTCTTTAAATTTTGCATGTTTTCTCACCTTCAAATTTAAATTAGAGGAGAATTTGTAGGTGGGGTTATACCAAATCTAGCTTTTTTTCGAGCACTAACAGATACGTGCACACTAGGAATAACTAGTGAATGCGTACAAGGTGCGGCTCGTCGGTATGGCGCGACCGCGTTTGGAGAGGAGAGTGATGGTAAATTTATCTTGCCATGTGTGTTGGTTGGATGGAGGCTGGATTCCTTGAAGGAGCGTGACTCCATGACAAGTGCAAAGGGTCAAATAAAAGGGCTTCATAAAAATGGGAGGGGGGGGAAATAGATGCGTGGTGACCACCAAAGAAGCGCCGGGCAGCCTTTCTCGAGACGCTTTTTAGACTTTAACTCCTGTTTGCAAGTCGCCATCGCATTTCCACCCTTTTCCCCTCTTTCTGGAGTCTGCACCGCCCTCTCTCCCTCGTCCCTCCCCCGTCTCTCTCTCTCTCTCTCTCTCTCTCTCTCTCTCTCTCGGTACACGCAGAGAGAGAGAGAGAGAGAGAGAGAGAGAGAGAGAGAGAGAGAGGGGGATTCTGCGCGTAACAAGAGAGAGAAAGAGGGAGGGACTGAGAGAGAGAGAGAGAGAGGGGGGATTCTGCGCGTAACAAGAGAGAGAAAGAGGGAGGGACTCTCTCTCTCTCTCTCTCTCTCTCTCTTATATTGCTATATGTACATGCAGACGTTCCCTTCTTCCCTCGCTCCAGCTTGCACCATCCCCAAGAGCTCTCTCTCTCTCTCATTCGTTGCGCCATCTTCGTCACAAGCAGAGCTGCAGCCTGCAGCAGGGGCTGCGCACTGCAGCAATAACCGTTTGCGCAAGTCCCAACACATGAAAAAACCTGCAAGCTCTGAGCCACGGATCTCTCTCTCTCTCTCTCTCTCTCTCCCTCTCTCTCCCTCTCTGCTGCCACACACACACACACACACACGCAGAGAGGCAGCTAATGATGATATGGTTTGTATAATGATAGTGGGAGTGCAGGGGCAATAGTTCCAGGATCAATGAATGGTGTTGGGGGGTACAGCTTTGCATGGAGCGGCGGCCACTCGACGGAGCAGCAGGGGTGCGCTCATTTCCCCGCAAGTGCGCCAGGGGCAGCAGCAGCGACCTGCAATAATATTAGTAGTGGAGCTGCGGCAACCGCCAGCGCCAGCAAGGCCTCATGGACGCTGCCGTCGATGTCCGTGTCCGACTTGTATGATCACTCTTCTCTCCTCGAATGCAGCAGGTGCATCACCCCAGGTACACAGACGTTCGAACCCTCCCCCTCCCCCCCTCCCCCAGAGGTTTTGAGTTCAAGACTCTCCGGAGAGATCTCTGAGGTGCTACTACGTAAAAATTATGTTCTCTTCTTCGTCTTCTGCTCTCTCTCTCTCTCTCTCTCGCGCGCGCGCGCGCGCTCCACCCTTATATCCACAGTCCTCCATATTGAACTTCATGAATTGAGATCTCATTTGGTCCCATATGACCTTCAAGGAAGATCATTCTCTCTCTCTCTCTCTCTCTCTCTCTCTCTCTCGCGCGCGCGCGCGCGCGCGCCACCCTTATATCCACAGTCCTCCATATTGAACTTCATGAATTGAGATCTCATTTGGTCCCATATGACCTTCAAGGAAGATCATTCTCTCTCTCTCTCTCTCTCTCTCTCTCTCTCTCTCTCACACACACACACACACACACACACACACACACACACACATGCAGACACATACAAGCGTCTCTGCCCTAAGTAGGTCAGCTCGTGGCTTTTGGAACATCTCTAATATAGGAATGGTCTTTCATGTATATAGAGTTGCTGCAACACGAGCAATTCCATACATCACATTACATGCATTCAAATTGGTCCATTTTCATGAATATAACAACGGTTTTGGTCTGCTAATTGAAACATGCCTTAGAGAAGAAGAGAAATAGACGTACAAATTTTATAGTGTGCTCATGTCCCCTTATATGTAAATGGGCTATGTATGTGAGACCCTCTTCACCTGGTTTGTTGGTCAATCTGTGAAACTTTCCGTGGTATGTCATGTATTGCGGTACGTCATGTAGCAATACGGTACTCGTAGATAAGGAACGAAAACAGTAGCAATATTTCCATTCTATTGGATCAACATGTTATGCTTCTTTATTTATAGGATAAATAAAATGAACCATTAGTTTAATAGGTCTATTCTATTTATTCTGTAATTTGTTTGGTTTGTTTACTACATTTCGTGTTCACCATTCAAAACGAGCTGACACAATTACATGGCTTTTTCAAAACCATACCAAGTAGCTTTTCACTCAAGCTTGGCTTATCATGTAAGTATATATCCTTTCGCTAATTCATATACAATGTGCATATATTATGCTTCTATTATAAGCTAAGATCAAAGGATTTCCTCTTCTTATTTCATGAGTTTGTAATTGATGATTTCTTTTTTGCTATCTCTTGTTTACTCCTTTGATACATATTGAATAATTGTGTTTCTAATGGGTATAATTAGAATTGAAAAATAAAAGGGTGTGTTTTCTCATGGAAATAAAACTTGGGACTCTATAGAAAGCTATATTGAAAGCATAACATATAGGGAGCCTCGTGTATAATGAGCCTTCTAGGCTTCTTGAAAGTTGACCTTCAAATCCACTATGGCCATGACACAAAAATATATAGGGATAAGAACTTAGGTTACATATCGTGTCAAAATTGGTACTTGTCGGAAGTTACAGGTGTAGTCAGTGTACCGTGAACAAACTACGATATTGTACTTTGTAAATTTTGGATTTTTTATGAACACTTCAATTCTTGAAGACAATGGCTTGAAATACCTTTGAAAATATGTACTTAGAGGATTCCTAATTATGATGTAATGAAGGTTGAATTCTTATATTGGCACAACCCATAGTAAAACTCTTGGCAATCTTTAATTAGGAGATGATGGAAAGCACAAAGGAAAAAAGGGATTGATCGCATATGCAGGGTCAATCCTCAATTTATTGTTCATTATGGATGCACATGATACAAATTAAGCACGCATGATCATGAACAACATGTATACATGTACATAAACATCATAAACCGACTAGAATTCTATAATTTTCTACATATATTCGTGTTTGTAGCATGCAATATCACACATCCTTGCATTACATGTGATGGATGTTGGCTTCAAATAGATAACACAAAAGATGTATAGACTTGCAATCTCCATATTGTGAGAAATATTCAATATTTTTCAATGTGTATTTGAGTGGATACAGAAGTTATCCATGGATGTATATGAAGAATCCGTATTATATACAATTTATCTCATAAATTGTATGTCTCTTGTATGTGTGCTTATATACATTGCATACATAGGTATTTGATGGTGATGAGACCATGGATCACTGATAGTGTGCATAGATCATACCCTAGCTGCATATAGAGCTTGGAGGTACGTGGAGACCAGTCGTATGGCTAGATGGTAACATGACTAGATGTCAAGTGGCCCTAGATGGCCGCATGAGTGTATAGTCTATCACGTTATAGGACTGGTCATGCTTTGACCAATTACGAATGACCGTCATGTCTATATAAATGGGAATATAATGGTTGGGAGGACAATTTTATTTCAATGCTCCTTGGTACAAAGCTCCTAAGTGGAAAGCTCATCTAGTGAGAGACTATATCACCTACGTTTCATTATATTAGAGTAGATGAAATCCTCATGGGTAAAGAGACTTTTATGGACATGTATAGGTGATGACTCTTCCTTACTTCTTAACGTAGCAGAGAATAGCAAGGAAAGAGATAAGGTTTTGCACTCTTCCAATTTGGATCATTCCTTTTCTTTGATTGCAAGTATGTATTGGATAATAATAATTGTGGCTAGGGACAATGCAAGTAAGAGCTATAGCTTTATTATTTATTCATTAAATATTATACATGGTTAGCTTAAGTCAATTGTGTTTGGCTTAAAGACAAGTTCAAGAACTCATATGAGGATATTTAAACATTTCAAGGGAGAAAGAGATAGATGCAATATTAGTATATTACCCTATAGAAACATAGATTGAGGAAATAATAGTAAATTACCCTTACAATACGAAAAGTGTAAAAACTCAAAAGTAAATTATAGCAACCAGAGCTTGTAAGTCTCAAGAGAGACAATCACATTACCTAGTGAAAGACTTTCTCACCTTGGTAAATGGTGACAAAGAAATCACAAATTTTAAATATTAATGGTGCCACAATATTGTGGAGAAAGCAATGTATTGGCTTGGAAATAAGTAATTTTATAATGGGTAAAGAGTGGATAAATCAGCCAAAGAAGGCCAAATCAGTAATTAAGACTAAACAAGTTGGGAAAACATATTAAATCTTAGGTGGCCATGTGGATAGATAAAGGTCCCATGAAGCTAGAATGGATGATAGCTAGAATGGATGATAGGTGGCCATGTGGCTAGATAAAGGTCCCATGAAGCTAGAATGGATGATAGAATGGAGCAAGAGTGGCATAATGGAATTTTCAACATCCTAGTAGTACATAGAATGCTTCATGAATACACTCCAATCAAGTAATCAATACAATAAATGCTTTGTCTATAGAAATTCAGTATTAAAGTATTGAGTAGTTATGACATGCCACCAAAGAACCCTAATGATTTCTCTCATCATGGGTTCCACAATTTATGAGTAGGTAATTAGTTTTATTTATGGGAAGAAAGTACCTATACTGGTGGGAGCATGGAGCACGCATGACATGCATAGATAGAGTGCATATAGAATAAGATGCACATAGATCTTTGAGGTGGAGTCAGTTGATTGAGTAGTTAATAAAGCTATATGGCAGCATGGGATGTCCACTAGCCTTGAACGACCATACGAGGTTATAGCCCAGCCTAGAAAGGTCTTGCGTGGTTGATGCCCAACCAAGTGTGAATGACCATGCCTAATTATATGGAACTCTTATGGTTGCATAGTGAGTCTCATGTATTGCTCCTTGTCAAATAGTTTCTATGTAAGTCTATGTGTCAACATTTCAATATACTGTTGTCATCACAAATTCATCGCAAAAATGATTTTATGATTTGGTTCAATTTATTGATGCATTCTAAGTACAAAAGCAGTGCAAGTGTATCCTTACAACTTGGATTTTTGTATATGTAATTTTATGTAGCAAATATGCCAATTTAGGAAAACTTGATAAGCATTTATTATTTCTTTCCATGAGTTTTTGTGTCATCAATGGCTTTTTTTATCATTCAACTTAAATTATTAATCTTATCACTTAGAAGTTAATTATCTTTTGATATGATGTACTCATCCTATTGCTACCTACATCTAGTTTAGCAAATTAACTCTCTGTACTAGAAAATATATTTTGCACATGTAGGTCATCTAAATAGATATGTGGGACATTGTCCAAGGAAAAGTCAACATTTTGGAGGGAGATCTGATGTGTGTGTGTATGTGTGTGTATCTATCTATGTGTAGAATGCCTTAGTGGGTCTCACAACATGTAGATTAAGAAGTGTTCAACACAACTTAGAGTACTTGAGCATATATATTTTTAATTTGTAGGTCATTCTATGAGGTATGGAGGACATGGCCAGGGCAATGTAAGCATTTTGGATGGAGATTTAATGCAAGATATACACTACAATATGGAGGACGAGGATGAGACCTTAGGAATGGAGATGAAAATTATGAAGAAAAGGAAGCTTACAACCGAGCAAGCAAGACAGTTAGAGGCAAGCTTTGAAGCTGACAAGAAGCTAGAAGCAGAGAAGAAGCAACGACTAGCAGAGCAACTAGGCCTACAACCACGACAAGTGGCTGTATGGTTTCAAAATCGTCGTGCTAGATCTAAAACTAAGCAGCTTGAGATTGATTTTCTCACCTTGAAGGCAGAATTTGATCGTGTTCTAGCACAACGTCGAGCCCTTCAGGCTGAGGTTTGTGTCATTTCTTGATTCATCACTTCAAAGTTAAGCATCTTTAATATTGGAGTGCATGATCATCAATATTCATATTGATTTTCATACCTTATAGATCAGTGTATATATGTGTCCTTTTTTGTCTTTACTTGGTGCTCTCATTGCTAAAACATCAATTGTGTGTGCACATACACATCCATCTGCATGTATGTGCGCGCGCGCACACACACACAAAACCTACTTGACTTTTGTGTGCCCATATTTTTGTTATTCCTAGCCACATGTGCTAGAATTAAATACACAAGCTCTATATTTATTGTTTATCTACTTTCCTTACATACATTAACTTCATTTCATGTTTGAAAATAGTAAACCATGCAATCCACAATGATAATATCTTATAATCTCTCTCTCTCTCTCTCTCTCTCTCTCTCTCTCTCTCTCTCACACACACACACACACACACACACACACACACACAATACTCCCAATCATTTAGATATTGTCTAGCAACTCAAAACCCATATTTATCTTCAATGTCTTTCTGATTCATAATTTTGATGTCAAGGTTATCTTCTTACTTTCTTAAGTTAACACATGGTCTTTACTTTAGGTCGATCGATTGTCAGCTCAACTACAAGCTAAAAGTTCAGACGCGAAGAATAATTCATGCAGCCAAGAATCCACATCATCTACCAATTCAAACAATGGTGATGTGGTTTCAGGAAGTACAACATTACAAATAAAGATGACATCTCCAACAAAAGATGGAGAACGCTTCACAGCTAATTTTGGCCAAGATTTTGGAAAAAGCAAGGAGGGTCTCTCAAAGTTGCAAGAGATGTCAAAATCTCCCAATGCAACTAGCTATGAATGGGAACCATACGACAATGGATTATGGGTATTTGATTGAATAACTCAATATGTGTTTCTCATTGGTATGAAACAATTCAAGGTTAGGGTAAGATTTAAAAATATCCCCCTTGAAATGTCATGTTATAAATATATTACATGCCTTGTCCTTCATTGCAATTAGTTTTAATTCGTTTTAAATATTGAATAAATATACTGCTTTATCTCTTGTAAATAGAGTAGAAATTTTAATTAGTGTAAACTATAATTATATAAACTTGCATTGGCTTCTACTCAATATGTCAATTTTGATCACTTTATTAAAATGTTTAAATTACATTAACAAGATAATTCTAAATATTAAATAAATAAGGAATTAAACTCCCTCTCTTGTAAATACTATCCAAAGTATTAATTGCGCTATATTAAATTTATGATTGCCAAAATCGTATTGGCTTTTACTTTGTATGTCAATTTTGATCACTTTGTTAAAATGTAATGTAAATTATATTGAAAAATGACAAATGTTAGAATCTTTAAAAATAAAAATAAAATTGATGATAGCTATTAAACATCAATAATATCAATTGTTTTGGTAGGGAGGCTTGTATTTATAGCTGGGACGTGCTTAGTATTTTTGAGCTACTAAAAACAAATCAATTTAAATATTAAAGTTAAAGAGTTAAATATTAAAGTTAATGTACGTTCATGTTTTGCATCACACATGTTCTAGAATCTAGACTTGAATATCGTGAATTTCTTTCAAATATATTATGACACGATAAATTTTGCATGTTTATTGAGGGACATGAAAAAACCTCCAATAACTTCCATATTGTGAATAAACCTCTTTTGTGGTCAAACCTATGGAGTTTTCTAAGGTATTAAATATATATTTTGGACACAACTATGAGGCTTAACCATCGTGGTACTTCCATATAACTTGCCGAGTTATATGGCAAAGCCTTGGTGGTAGATATTCTTGGTTAGTGTGGTCCCGCGACATAACTAGTCAAGTTACGTGGCATCCCACTAGAGAATTGGCTACTTGTATACGGATAAGCCAGGTAACGACAACTTATGTGGCAACCTACATGGTGGGGTGGCCACTACCTATGTAGATGTTCCACACAACTCACCGAGTTTTGTTGCATCCACCATGGTAGCAACTCACAAGTTACAACCTACAAGGTGGATACACCAAAATGTATGTGCAAGACCAAGTGTACCCACTTTTGGTGATTTGTAAAGACTTGGATTTCCTTAAAAAATCCATTTCATGCAATAGTATGGCATATTATCATTTCCTAGCTCACTTTTCAAAGCCAAGAATAAATGTTCACACACATAGCTAAGAACACACTGGAACCAAAATAAGATTCTAAAATGTTTCTTTTTCCTGTAAGGGCTAACCTAGTCTAAACTCTCACACAATCACACAGTCACAACCATATTGTAATCCTAATAAAGACTTGAATGTAAGCTAAGTATCACTCATGTTGCAAAAAATTCTTGCAAATCATTAAGTACATGTTGAGGATCTTAACTTGATTATTGGTAATTTTTTTCCAAGTGTTTTTTTGAAATATTCTAAAAAATATATTCTACTTATGCAAAGCTTATTTTGCAAACTACTGCTGTTATTTGATAGGGCAGAAAATGGCCATGATGTGACATCGAACCATCCTAATGATGCTAAGTCACAACAAAAATCTACAAGGGTAGGGAGTGCACCAATCCCTCCCCCTACAATTTTGAAAAAAATTGGCTATGGTGCGGCATGAGAATGTGGTGATGGTGTCATATTGCAACAAACATATGCAAGGATGGGGAATGCATAAATTTCCCTACCCTTGCAAATCTTTATTGCAATCAGACATTGACACAATGATCATGTGTTGTACCATAGCCTATTTTTGCCATAGACCTTATTTAGAGGTCTATATTAGATACCTAGCTATGATGCAGACGGGATTATTGAGTCTTTGAAAAATTGCGACAAAAAAATTTAGGGGTGGGGAATGCATTGATTCCCTCTCCCTCACACAATTTTTTCTCATCAACTCTTGACATAATAGTTCAAGCAGCACCATAGCCATATTTCCACAACATACGTTACTTGGAGGTCTATGTGAGAAATGGCTAGGGCGTGACACAAGGTCATTGAGTCGGAGTCAAAAAAAAAATTGTAGGGGTAAAGACTATAACCCACTTAAGTGATTCTATGGAAGAAAAATAGTTATGATATAGTATGGGGCTCCGATGACTTTGCATGGGCGTAAAATAGGTGTATTCCCCACCCCAGCTCCAAAGTTATATTGAAATCAAATAATAATGGTCCTATACCATGCCAATATAGCCATATTTTTCCTTAGACCTCTGAGTGAGGCTATGGGCATTGGGCTGTCTCTGAGCTCACATCAAAACTTGATAGGGATAGGGAATGCACCAATCTCCCTGTTGTTGCAAAAAAAAAAAGACCGAACATTGACACAATGGGCCCCATACTGCACCATTTTTTATGCCATAGCCCTCTAAGCGGCTTTATGGGTGAAAAAAGGCTATAGTGCGGCACAATATCATTTTGATGGTGTTAAATTGCAAAAAAGTTTGCAAATGGTGAAATATTCAATGAAACCCCATCCTTGCAAATTTTTATTGCATTTAGATATGAGCATGATGGTCCCACGTTGGGCAAAAATATAGCTATGTCACGACATTGGACCAATTAGTTGGGATCAAATTGCAACATTTGAAAGCTTGCAGGGATGGGGAATGCATTAATCCCCTATCCTTGCAAAGTTTTTTTACAGTTAGACATTGACACAATGGTACTATGCTACACCATAGCAATTTCTATTCCATAGACATTAAGCAGATCTATGGGAGAAAGATGGCTATAGTGCAGCACACGTCCATCGTCATGGTGTTAGATTGCAATAAGGCTTTGCACGAACAAAAAAATGTACCAATCACTTTGCCATTACAAAGTATTTTGCGATTAGACTTGACAAAATGGTCCCATGTCGCACCCCTAGGATTTCACCATAGCCACATTTCTACAATACACGTAATTTGAACATCTATGGGAGGAATATGTATATGGAGCGGTATGGGACCATTGTGACACAATTCCACCACAATTTAACAAAATAAAATTACAAGGGTGGTGGGATTAGTGTATTCCCCACCCTTGAATTTTTTTCACGATCAAACTCTAACGATCAAACTCTAACATGATAGTCGCATGCCGCACCATAGCCATATTTTTTCCATATCACTAAGTGAATCTATGGGCAAAACGTGGCTATGGTGCAACAAAAGGCCATAGTGATTGTGTCATATCTCAACATTTTTTTTTAGTGATTGGTAATACACCAATTCCCTTGCTCTTGCAAGGTTTTGTTGTGATTGAACGCCGACACAATGGGCCCTTGCTGCTCCATAGCTATATTTTTGCAATAGACCTCCAAGTAGGTCTATGGCCTGAAAATGCTTATGGCATGGTACAGGACAATTGAGTCTGTGTCACATCTCAAAAATTGTTTATAGGGATGGGGATATACCAATCTCGCCACCCTTGCAAAATTTCATTACAATTATACATTGACTCATCGGTTCAGTGCCATGCCATAACCATACTCTCTCCATATTCTTGCCATAAACTTTAATCCAAAAAATGGCTATGACATGGCACGAGACCGTTTTATCGGTGTCAATGATGTAACAACAAAAGAAAAATGAGAAAAGCCAAAAATAAAAAATGAAAAAAACAAGGAGAAGAGCAATGAAAAATGAAAAGCAAATAGAGAAGAAATCAAGATCGACAAGACATGCTTCAAATGCCACCCACTCCTATTCACACACACACACACACACACCCTTGTTGCAAAGTTGTTGTGCTTCATTTACATTTGTAACCGGTCTTTGATAGACACTCCGCATAGTTGCATATTCTTGGTTGAGCTTAATGTTCAAGTGAAACTTGCGATTATCATTGACGGAAGATGTATTACTCATTGTAAGTACTGAAGAGCACACTGAAAGTATAATGGAGATAACGTAGTAGGAGAGCTGTTAGCATTAGAAGAGAAGAGAGAAAGCTCTTGAAAGTGACTAGAGCACTCTAAAAGGTCATAAGAGAGTAAGAGACAAAAAGGAGGGATTGAATTATTCAAAAGTGGAAACAACTATTTGCTACCAAATCAAGAAAATGAGAACAAAGTTCGAGGTGAGCCGCAAAGGAATGGTTTGAAAATGATATCTTTTTTAATATTGAGAGATATGTACAGTCTTCTTAACTTCAACCTATGTGGCTACAAGAATTCTCATATATTTTCCAATTGTTGTGTTTCACAATAAAGAGGCTTTCATTTTTTCCTTTATTGCACAGTATAATCCATGAGAAAAAGAGGGGGTAAGGGATAGCCTTGACACATTTCTTGAGCATATTCAATTCCTTCTTGTGATGAAATAATAGCTTACTTTATTATCCTACCTTTAATAAAAGCGTTTTTTCTTTGAAGAAATCCATTTCATGAAATGCACATAGAGAGAGCTACTTTTGCAAAGATTTTATAAACACTTATCACCATGGTCAGAGGTCCCCCTTTGCTAGGCTATCCTAATTGGGGGCTCTTTTTTCAAGTAATTGATGAATCTTGTGTTTATGGGAAACGCAGGGCAGATTTTATAAACACTTATCACCATGGTCAGAGGTCCCCCTTTGCTAGGCTATCCTAATTGGGGGCTCTTTTTTCAAGTAATTGATGAATCTTGTGTTTATGGGAAACGCAGGGCTTTATGGCTAGCTCTAGATTTTGGCTTTTCAATGGAGATAAGGGGGTCTTCTTTTAAGGAGGCTCTTATTCTCCTCCTAATGTCAATGACATGTTTTCTAAATGGCCTTTGTGCTGAGTTAGCCTTTGACCACGCTTTAGTTGGGGATTTGTGGGCTTGGAATTCTTCATAGAAAATTATTATTTGGAAATTATTGGATAGACTCGGCCTCATCATCTTGGAAATCTACTATCACAAGAAGTTTTGGACAAATTCTCACAATATTTCCCACATTGTGCCTTACCTCAACATCATGAGCTTCTGTGAGGGAGGTGCCGCATACCTAGCTAGGTACGATTGGGGGCAGGGGCCGGTGGTCCTTGCCCTCAATCGTACCTAGCTAGGTATGCAGTGCCTCTCGAGCAGAAGCTCATGATGTTATGCATTGTATGAAAAACATTTGAGAAAGACTCCGTTTTCCTACCTGAGAAAATTTCTAAATCTTCTTGTGTATGATCATATGCACTAATTATAAAGGATTTTAAGAAGAGGTCAGGGTCCCGCTAGCAAGCTAACAAGCACTCTAGATTATAAATCCTTCTCTAGATTGAAAGGAAGGAAGTATCACAGAGGAATTATGTGCTTGAGCTCTCTCCTTCCATTCTTGAGAATTTCGTGAGCTCTAAGGATTGGTATCCTTCTCAATATTATCCATACCACACTTTTAGCACAAGAAGCTTTGGACAAATTCTCACAATAATTATTCCCACATTGTGATTTACCTCAACATCATGAGCTTTTGTGAGGGAGGCACCGCATACCTAGCTAGGTACGACTGGGAGCAGGGGACCCCCGGCCCCCCCACCGGTGCCTCTCGAGCAGAAGCTCATGATGTTATGCATTGTATGAAAACCACTGAAAAAGACTCCGTTTTCCTACATGAGAAAATAGGCAACTCCTCCAAGTTTCAACAAGGTTAGTACCGATCTGGTGGGATTTTGGGACGGCCATTTTGGTGTTGAAGTTATCAATCGTCTCTCTCTCTCTCTCTCTCTCTCTCTCTCTCTCTCTCTCTATATATATATATATATATATATATATATAAAGGTGCTCGTTGTACCCTCCACCATTTACAAAATCCAACAAAGCTAGATCAAAGCAAGGAAAGAAGGAAGTTGCCCCCTTTAAATTTGTAAGAAAATAGTGAGAAATTCCAAAAAGCATGGTGCAAGTCTGAGATGATTTGCTATCATGAGAGGCTTTAATAAAGGGGTGTGTGTGCTCAAGAAAATGATTTTTGCCTAATACACTCTAGTTCGTTGATGCAAGTGCATAGGTCACAAGCTCACAACCCATCCCCTTGGCTGACGCAACCTCTCTCTCTCTCTCTCTCTCTCTCTCTCTCTCTCTCTCTCTCCCCCAGTGCCCACCTTTTCCTCTTTCTCAGAACTTTTACTGGCCTCTAGTGACTTCTGCAAACGCATCAAGCAAGCTGAAAGACCTTTGCAGCGACCAAGGACACGAGAGAGAGAGAGAGAGAGAGAGGGGCAGAGAGGGGACCAAGTTTGATTTTGGAAGGACGTTGCTATCAGAGTTGCCGCAGGCCATTCCAAGAAGAAGCCGTCAAAAGGCCACGTCCTTCTCACAGTCACACTCCTACTCGCTGAAAAGCAGTTCATTGCTGCAGCTGCTGCATGCGCCTGCTCTTTCATATTATGTTGGTATCCCCGCCTTGCGGCCGCCGCCCCCCCCGCCCCCCCAAAAAAAAAAAGAGAGAGAGAGAGACTCTCACGACGTCCCTCTCCACCTGCAGGCTGCTCGCGTTCTCGGCCCCGAAAAAAAACCGTCATTTGTGCGCCGTCGGTCTTCCTGAGCCTGGTCAGCGCCCCTCTTGAAATCTCTCCCTCAACTTTTGTCAAGAAGTATGTGTTGAGGTTGTTTAATAAAGGGAAAATTACCAAAATACCCCTCTAATTTGTGGAAATTCCCAAACTACCCCTCAAATTTCAAAAATTCTCAAAATACCCTTGTATCTATTTTGGTTGAATTATTCAAGCTTATCATTCCTTTATTCTTTTCTGACAATCAAGATCCGTTTTTGAGTGCTTAGTACGTAATTTGTCACAAATTACCTCGCAAAAAAGGGCAATTATATCTAAAAATAATGAAGCAATTCATCTCCAAAGCCTACATAACCTACTCAAATTCTAGTTTTAGTATCTTGTATTGATAGACAATCACTCTTCTTGTGAAAGGTACAAATTTTTTAATCTTTGGAAAAATTTAATCTCACAACCTGGGGTATTTTGGGAATTTTTAAAAATTTGAGGGGTATTTTGGGAAATTATGACAAAATATAGGGGGTATTTTGGGAATTTTTGAAATTTGAGGGGTATTTTGGGAATTTCCACAAATTAGAGGGGTGCTTTGGTAATTTTCCCTTTAATAAAATTAGCCTTTCCATGCAAGATGTGGAGTAAGGCTGGGTTCACACGAGTCGGCATCAGAGAAGGGAAAGGGAGCGTGTGTCCGTGGTGGCGCACACTGATCGTAACAAAAGAGTATGGCGAACTTCAGGACCCACCTCAGAACAGGCAAGCCCCCCCCTCCCCTCCCCTGAAATGCATCACTACCTGCACCTTTTCTGCGCAGAAGGCGGATCGCACAGGTCCAACCTCCATCGACAATGGCAATAACAGAACCCATTCACTGTTGTGTTTTTGCCTCCACCTCTTGTGAACAAGACTTTTGGAGGCAATTCACGTGTTAGGGATTGCCGCCATGCTCATATGAACCCAACCTAAAAGATAGCGCAATATCTTCTACCCATGACAAGAAGCTCTTTGGATGAAAAGTCTAATCCCTCTAGTATGAATTAGCCTTCCACAATTTGCAAAGGGCTTTCTAGAATTATCATCACACACGAGGATGAAACTTGTACCTTCTAGGCGATCACTGAAGAGCATGAGTTCACAAGAGAGATGGGAGGCTAAGCAACTAATAACGTCAGGGATCTTGGATGTGAGAAATTACCCTGATTATGGTGTTGATGCATCTAGGTGTCTCGTGTATCAAGACAAAAGCATTGAAGAGGGGCTTGAAATTGAGCTCAATGAGTATAAGCCTACCTTATTGAGAGGGCAATCAAGGTATACTCCATTGATATGTCACTTGTAAACAACATAACACTGTCAAAGCATATATTGGTGGTCCAAAAAGGGTTGTCTTGGACATTCCTTTTTCAAGTGATTTTTGGGGGGGGGAGTCATTGAGTCAATAATGATTTTCGCAGGAAGAAACTCATTGAGTCAATAATGAAAAGGCAATTAAAAAATTAGGGGTGTGCGTTTTTAAATGCCCACTCCTTAAGTTGGATGTGGTATGCAGACACCAAGCTAGGCTCTCCCTCTCTCTCCCCTTCTCTGCAACCGTGTTTTGCACAGAGCATCCCCTTTCTCTCCTTTGCTACGCACATTTCTCTAGTGTGTGTCCATAGCTCTTCTCCATAAATCTCTCTTCTTCTTCTTCTTCTTCTTCTCTCTCTCTCTCTCTCTCTCTCTCTCTCTCTCTCTCTCTCTCTTTCTCTCTCTTCTATGCACACAAGATGGAGCCTTCTCTCGAGCTAGGTGTGTGTGTGAGATGTTTTTTCATTTTGATGCCTTGAGCTCTTCTTCGTGGTTGTTATAGATGTATGTTCATGCCTTGAGCTCTTTCTATGCAGGTTTTCCAGACCTGGCTCTGTGCCCACCGGTGCACACCTAGGAAGGTTTTGAATACTTTCACAGGATTCTTACGAGAGTACTGGGTTGCACAAAAAAGGGAACAAAGAGAGAGGCAAAGGAACACTCTCAGTGTTGAAAAGCGAAAGGATGTCCAACTTGATGAGAAGCAAAAAAAGAAGGTTCTTCGTGATATGTCAAAGTGATGGCAAGAGCAGACACAAGTATTGACAAAAAACTCCAAGGCGACATATTTGATCAGCTACTCTAGCAACCAGTGTTTTGTAACCTGCAGAACTCAGTACATTGTATAGAGAGAGCAGTGATTTCAAACATTCGTAGCACCTTGTCAGAAGTCAAGGTTCTACATTCAGCTAGAGAAATACTTTCTAAGAGGGCAACTATGATTAATTCCAAGGATGAGGTAGATGCAAGGCCCTGTACCAATAGAGCACTTGCAACTTCACTGGGTATACGTAAAGGAAACATCCGTTTTGCAAACGTACGAATACACTTTGAGGATGTGAACATTCGTTTCCCGGATATACCACGTCAATGACAAGTTCATCATTCTACATGAATCACAAAGGACATTAAGTATCTTGTGTTTGGTTTTTGGATAGTAGAGACCCGAGTCTCTCTAACTAAGAAAGACATATACCAAAGTCATATCAGCAGGCGATCGTTACGCATCCATTGCATCTGCTAGACCAACCTCAGCTATTATGAACCGTGCAATATAACTTTGTTTCCTTGCATAGTAAGAATAGGCACCAGGTAAAGTGCTTTCAACCACCACTTCAAATCCACTTTGAAGCAAAAGGGTAAGTGCTTTCAATCACTTTAGGGGGCTATTGTTTGTATAAGCACTTAATAATGGTTAAAAAGCGAGTAGAACCTTGTAAAACCACTTTATGTGGCTATTGCTCTTAATAGCACTTAACAACGGGTAAAATGAGTATAGAACCGGTAAACTACACTTATAAACCACTTTCAAGTAATTTGTTGACCGTTGTTAACCACTTTTTGGGGCTAGATTTTCACAAGGTTCTGAAGGTGCTCCTAAACACTTTGAAGTGGCTTGATACCATTCCCTTGTAATTGTCTCATGGACATATCCTTCATATAGGTGTTATTTAGTTACAAATGCATGCATGCTTGTGCTCTTGATTAGAGAAATTTCCTCCCTTTTCTCTCAAAGAGATGCCCTCCACAATCTAGCTTGTGACAAGTAGTGGTTTATTTGGAATTGGGAAGTATACTCCTTTCCTCTTTGATTTGCTAGATAGTGATGTGTTTATATTTATCTATTAATATTTAAGATATACGACGTAATGAAAGGATACCAAATCCACGAGAATAATCTTATGGAAGTAGCCTGTATTTACACATTATTTAGTTGGAATAGTAAGCATGATCATGCTCTTCATAAGAGAGATTCCCCACCTTTTGATTAAAGAGACTCCCTCCCCCCCATGTAAGTGGAATATGCACAAACATACTTCATTTTTGCAACATTGTGGAGCCTATCAAGTGAAGAGATTTTTCTTTTTTGAGGGGAACAACAATTGCATGGCTACCTAGAATGATATATGCAAAGACAAGCCGGGATATACTTGTAGCACTCTAGTAAATGAATTGGCTTGCAATAGAGAAACAGAGTATGTACAAGAGGAAACACAATTTTTAAGGATATATATGTATTAGCCTTAGCCGATTGATATTTCTTAGAAACTCACATTTATCTTATTGTAAATATGAATTGCCTACAGAACTAAGAATACAAGTGTTAATATCTTTTTTTTCTTCATTTTTTATCTTGGTGTTTCTAACCATCCTCATTTGAGATCCCCTCAACATGAAAATTGCTTTAGTAAGGGCTTGTGAACAAGTCTAATTTTGTTGCTCATTTTTATCCTAGTTTCTTAACATTGTACTCTTTGATGATGCTTTTGATTCCATTGGCCTCCCTTTAAAATGTCTTGAATTATTTTTTGATTAGCGCAACTATTTAGCTTCAAACCTCCTCTTAATATCCTATAGAGAAACAATATAAGTGATGATTGAATTTAGGTTTGAGTCTCACATCTATGTGCTAGTGCCTTCAACCAAGTTTAGTGTGTCCATGTGCTAGTTTAAGTGAGCCATATGAGACTCAAAATCAAATTTAATACTCTTCTTAATATCCCACATAGTAGCAACAAGTGAAGCTTCAACTCAAGTTTCAAATCCCAGTTCATGTGCTAGTGCTACAATTTATATGGCACAAAGGGTCCCCGCACACAACCATGAGGTCAAACTTAACAAAAAAATACTACAATTTCAAGTCTCATTTTAAAAAATGGGATTTGAATAATTCCCAAAATTCCTAAATATATCTTATAGGGAGATAGACATGCCAATAATCACCCAACCATACCTATATCACTACAACAAAAAAACGTGTTATCGACGCAGATATCGACGCGGCCCGTCGCTATGCGCGTCGCTATCCGCGTCGCTGTGAAACCGGTCGCTATTAGCGACGCACATAGCGACGACCATAGCAGAATTTTTTTTTTTTTGGGCAGAGGGCAGGTAGCCTGGCCTCTGCCCAGTTAAAAGATGGACACAGCCACAGCCAGACTTCTTGCCCTCTGCCCAAGAAAGCAAGCAGCACCAAAATATCAACCATGCTCCCGTGCGCAAAAATTTCGGCAGAGTTCCCTTTGTTTTTACATAAACTTTAAAAAAAAAACCATTTCATGTATACGCCTCCTACATGCTATCCATGTAGGATCTCACATGAGATTTAAGGCCAATGAAAGACAACCGTACCAACTGAAAAGCATAGCAATAACTTAAAAGCATAACCATAATGAACCATAACCATAACTTAAAAGCATAACCATAACGAACCACCATAACCATAACTTAAAAGCATAACCATAACTTAAAACCATAACCGGCTATAACCACTTTGATCAAAACCGTAATGCAGATAACCATAACCATAAACAAAATTAACAATAACCATAAGCATAACCAGAAACAGAAACAATAACTATCTATACAATGACAATGACAATAATCATAACCATAAGGGAAACAATAACTGTCTGAACACTAACTGTTTGTACAAAAAAGAGACACAGAAGCGTGTCTGTGTCTTGCAAAGCATATAGATGAAATCTGGTCCACTAATGACTAGGCGTCGCAACCTGCACATAAGACAACTCACAAAATTAGTATTGATATTACTTCACATATACTGACTTAATTAAATCAACTCACACATATTAACGTCTCACCTCAAGCGATCAGTGAGACTGTAAGGCCTCCCAGTCTACAGGCTCTCCTGAAGCTTCAAGATCATTCAGTACTTCATAGATACCTCTGCGATATCCATCTAACTCCTCCTCGCGTGATGGAGCTCTATGCATCGCAAGATTCTGCGTTTATAAAAAAATCAAAGTAATAAGAATACATGATTCATCGTGTTTTAAAAAATGCCATAGTTAAGATTGGATTAGAAACTCACAAACTCATAGCGAAAGGTGTTGAAGCCTCCGCTGTCAAGATGAGATGTCCCCCTAGTCATCTGTCGTACCTGCGCGGCCTCACGCTGCTGTCTGAACCGCGTGGCCGCTGTCCACTCATCCTCCCTGATCTGCAGCCACGTCTCGTGTGGGATGCCCGAAGGCTTCGGCGAGCCGGTCCTGAAAGCCTTTGGAGCTGCATCTCGTCGATGTTTGATGGTGTCCTGTGCAACACCCTTGATCCACCGCGCTGAAACAACGGAAGAACTCGAAGCAGGCTGGTACTCTCTCAGGATGGTCTCCACTATGTAAGTGACTTTTTCCTTTTCTTGCTTATCCCAAGACGTCAGAATGCTGGTCGAAAACTGCAGCTCCACGAGCTAGCGAATCCGCTGTCGCATCTCAGTCCCGACTCTATCCATGTCAACAGAACCATCTCCCCGTACAGTATAGAGCTTGGAGGCACTAGGATCGTGTGCCCCCCAAGGTGTCCGAGGTGTGCCAAGAGGTGTGTCGAGAGGTGTGCCTGGGTAAGACGGGGGTCGTGAGCGAGGAGGGGTCGAAGCATCTGTGGACCCTCCTCCACAGCAACCACCACCTCCACCTGACGATCGCCGAGATCGGCGAGTACGCCTGTGCTGCGGAGATGAGGACGTACCCGCCTCTACCCCACCCATAGGTGTCGAAGCGGCCGTGATGGGAGAAGAAGGCGTCGTACCCATAGGCGTCCTGAACCCCGTAGGCGTCCCCCCCCTAGGCGTCGGACCCTCGGGTGTGAAGCCCGGAGGCGTAGTACCCGTGCCTTTGGCTACCCAGTACTGAGAAGCCTCTGCCATCTGAGCAGGCGTCATCCGGAAGCCATGAATGCATCTGCACTCATGGAAGCGGGATCTGGAATCTCGTCTGCTATACTAAAGTCCTGCACAAAGAAAGTAAAATAAAGCGTCAGAACACAGTTGTTTAAATTAACTTTAAGCTTAATTTTAAATCAAAGTCTTCACACAAACACTTACAGGCCTAGGCCTTGACGAGTGAGGCATCATCGATAAGATCTTGCACCGTATCATCGTCTATCTCTAATTGCAAACATAACTCTGCCCCAACTCGTTCTGGCAGATTGTCTTCATCCATTGCATCTTCATCTACAAGTGTCAATTTTGGCTCGTCTGCGTCATCCCTTGTATATCTGTCAGCTTCCTCTGCCATACCTTCGTCCATCTCATCTAATGTCACAGTAGTATGGACATCGTCTGACTGACTTTCCTCCAGGAGATCTTGCCCTTCAAATACTTGTTTATTTCTTGGAGCAACCTGAACCACAAACCACCATTGTCGCTCTCGAGGGTCCGGTACAAAGACCACTTGCTCGCAATGTTCGGGGAGAGAAAATGTGTCGCTCGCATCTGTCCAAGTCTTTGTAGAATCTATTTGCACAAGTTTGTTTCCATCTCTGCGTACCGTTGCATTGCGACCAGAAGTAATCACCTTGAACCACTTCACATACAACAAAAACATCTCAAAACGCCTGAAGCTTACTTTCAGGATATCTGACACCAGACCACAGTAATCCAGGTTGCTAGTGCTCTCATTCGTGTCTCTAGCACTGGCCCTGCTCTTTTGCATGAAACTAACCATTACCCCACTGTCAAACGTGTTTCTTCTACTGTCAATTTGTTGTGTTCTGAAATTATTTCCATGCGACCACAGTGCCATGTATGTATGATACTTCCAGTCACATCCAATAGCCAGCTCTTCCTCTTCTAGAGATATGGGTTCTCCGATCTGTCGATCTGCTCTCACTGTCTTGTCCAACCATGCCATTGTAGGGAATTCAGGTAGAGGAGCGAGATAGTCTGGCAAGGGTAAGCCTCTAGTCGTTCGACTTCGCCTGAAATCCTGTCGCTCTAGATTGCGTCTCTCTTTCTCTTCTTCGTACCTTTCAAGCCATTTTTGCATCGGCGCTGAATTTAGTATACAGAACTTCATGATCTTTTCTCGCATGGCCATGTTCATTTTCTTCGGCACCCCTTGCCCTTGCGGCTCCTCTCCCACCAGTCTTGCATCCTCCTCATCGCTCCACAGTCGAGGCATTTCTGGGTTAGAAACGGATAGAAATTCGGTCGTCAATACAAGAGACTCTTGCACTAGCCATCATTCTGCCATGCTCCCTTCTGGACGCGCTCTTTGGCGAACAAAACCCTTAAGTGTTTTCATGAACCGCTCTAGAAAGAACATCCAACGGCTGTGGACTGTACCTGTCACTGCAACCTCATCTACTACATGGACGAGCAAGTGCATTTGGATAGTTAGGCAGCTCGTGGGTAGATACTTCTCAATCATGCAAACTGCCTCAATGGAGTTAGCCCTTGCGACTGCAATAGATTCCTCCCGTATCTCCTTGGAAGAGATCCACCGCACTAGCTCTGAAATCTTGTATATGCAGGTCCTCACTTCCTCCGTTAAACACCCCTTGATCGCAATTGGAAGAATGAATTGCAAGAACTTATGCCAGTCGTGCGATTTCAACCCTGACAGTTGATCGTCACGGGTGAATGCTGTCTTGAGACATCGCATATATCCTGTTGGCGTCCTGAACTCTGAAATCACCCTTTTCACTTGTCGCTCTTCGTTTTTTAGCAATACCCATGGCGCTCTTGGAAGTTTTGTTTGACCAGCTGCATTGGTGAAAGGCCACAGCTCTGGCATCTTTCCAATCGACTGCAAATCATCTCGTAATTGATAAGGCACACAGGCCAAGTGCTCCATGACGAGCTTCTGAAGCCAAATGGATTGACTCCATCCATTGCCATGCCCAAACGCAAATTGCGTGGTTCACTCTTAAAATGTGGCCAGGTATCTTCAATGTGCCTCCAAGCCTTCAAATCAGCGGGCACCCTAAATGTTGCGTCAGTGGATCTATTCGTAGAATGCCACCGCATCAACTTTGCAATGGAACCACAACGAAACATTCTTTTTATGCTAGGAATAATAGGGAAATTCCGCAACACTTTAGCTGGCACTGTCTCGCCAACTGCATCTTGTTTGTAGCACATTGCTCCGCACTTAGGACATGACAGACAATCTGCAAATTCATTGCGAAAAAGAATGCAATCATTTGGACATGCATGAATCTTGTTGTAGTCCAAGCCAACTGAGGTCAGAAGTTGCTTTGCGTCTGGCTTGGAGGGGGGCATTTCATTGCCAGCCGGGAGAAGTTGCTCCCGCAATAACCTGTTTAAGCCACATTAAATTAAAATTAAAGCTCTCCGAGCACATCACTGTTGCAATCGGAAAATCTGTTTTGTAAATTACGTACCTAAACAAAGCAGTGACGCTTGCATCTGACCACCCGTACACTGACTGAAGATTCAAAAACGCCAGACAAGTACGAAGCACAGATATTATGGCGCCTTCATAGATTGGTTGACGTGCCAACTTTCTCAACATGTCTTCAGGAGATAGGCGCACGGCTTCTAGTGCTGCTTCGTTCGCGTTCTCCTCGCTTGTCTGGAAGAAGGCATCCAGCATCTCCTCCATGCCGTCGTCTTCTGTCTGTAAGCCCTTTTCTGCTTCCATCTGTGGCTCTATATTGGTCGGACCTTCACGCATAATCTTCTCTCTCTCTCTCTCTCTCTCTCTCTCTCTCTCTCTCTCTCTCTCTCTCTCTCTCTCTCTCTCTCTCTCTCTCTCTCTCTCTCTCTCTCTCTCTCTCTCTCTCTCTCTCAGATGTAGGTGCTATGTCACGGAAATCAATGCCCGTTCCGTAGGACTTGTATCGCAGATTTTGTACGGTTTCTCTAGCAAACTCTCCGTACTTGTGCACATGCTCATTACATATCCTACGCTTGCGCAGGATTTGATACTTGCAGAGCGTGCACGAGCATGCAATCTTTTCCTCCATGTTAGTTGATGACGTTGCCATCTACAATTATTATGAATGTTGTTTTAATATATATATATATATATATATATATATATATATATATACTCCTCACAATGTAAACTACCTCGCATTCTCTAGTCTTGCCCAATCTCCGTACACCTCGGTCCAGAGGTGTACAGAGATCAGGACCACCGGGTCAAAATCTCGTCTTTATTGGTCAAATCCTATATGGGTAGACACATACGTGCACTCCCAAGTGTACATGGAAATGCATGTAGCAGGCAAAACCCCTTTGCCTCTTTTAGTTCCATAGTTTCTTCTCTGTCTACGTACTCTATCTCTCGTTCTTTCTCTCTCGATCTCGCTCTCACTATCTCTCTTTCTCTCTCGATCTCGCTCTCGCTATCTCTCTTTCTCTATTTTCCTATCTCTCTCTATTTCTCTATTTTCCTATTTCTCTGCCATAACTCCTGGAGCTCCACTTCCCTATCTCTCTCTCTCTCTCTCTCTCTCTCTCTCTCTCTATATATATATATATATATATATATATATATATATATATATATATATATATATATATATATATATATATATATATATATATAACTCTCTTTCTCTATCTCTCTATTTCCTATCTCTCTCTCTCTCTCTCTCTCTCTGTCTCTCTCTCTCTCTCTCTCTCTCTCTCTCTCTCTCTCTACTTCCCTATCTCTCTAATGATCGAACGAGCGACTGATCTAGGGAGATCTAGACGCCCACGACTGCGGAGGACTACACAACATCGACAGAGGCTGCATCAGAGGATCTAGCTAGGTCACTTTGGCTCGACATGCACAACGTCCGGTCAGAGTACTGACCATGGAGGAGATCTACCTATCCCAACTAGCTCGTTTAGCCGTTTAGTCCACACCCAACAGTTTAGGATTCCATAATATTTTATTTTGTCATCTTCTTACTCTAACTTTGTATCAGATCCATCACATTGTAACTTTCTTGTCTCATGTCTCATAGGTCACTTTGGCCTTTCGAAGATGTTAATATAACATTTCATTTCATTTCTCTCTTTAATTTTTTTTTCTTTAGTTTTAATTTCCTAAGCATACATTAATTCTCTCTCTCTCTCTCTCTCTCTCTCTCTCTCTCTCTCTCTCTCTTTCCTACACACACACACACCGCTCTTTCTCTCTCTATTTCCTACACACCTCTCTCTCTCTTTCTCTCTCTCTCTCTATTTCTTACACACACGCACACACACCGCTCTCTCTTTCTTACACACACACACACACCGCTCTCTCTCTCTCTCTCTCTCTCTCTCTCTCTCTCTCTCTCTCTCTTTCCTACACACACACACACACACGATGTAGAGGTAGAGAGAGAGAGAGAGAGAGAGAGAGAGAGAGAGAGAGAGAGAGAGAGAGGGGTTGGGGAGGGTGGAGATGGACATAATACCTGCGCAGCAGGTTTCGGCCAAGACCCGAGCAGGCAAAAATGGCCCCTGCGCGCGGGTTTCGCTTTTTTCACCCAATTTTTTTGGCGTCGCTATACGCGTGGCAAATAAAGCCTTTCCACGCGTATATCGACGCATATAGCGACGCCCGCTACTATCGTCGATATACGCGTGGAAAGGCATGGCCATCGATATAGGCGCGTCGATATCTTCATTTAGTGTTGTAGTGTATATAGGCCATTGGCCCTCTGGCTCTTAGCTATATATAGCCCCTGTACCGCATGTGCATCCGTCGGCCCTTGGCTAGGGTGGTGCCCTCCTATAGTCCTACCCTTGGCATGACATTACTCGCCCTTTGGAGAAGTGTTTTCATCCGCAAAAACAAAAGTGGTAGGATCTTCATAAGAACACTAATGTTTTCCACAGTGATATCCCTCATGAATCCAGCTGTTTGTTTGACCGAAACACGGTGCAGTAGGAGCTTCAATGAAATCAAGAATAACATCTTGATTTTGCACAGTGTTGTCCATTTGCAACCAACTAGTGTGTAGACTCCATTTAGAATGCACATGAGCATGCTAAACGAGTTATCACAACAAAGATGTACCTGAAAGAGTATCGCTTTTCACTTTTCGTGAAAGTAACTTGCTAACCTAACTCAACAGCCAAGTGTAAGTCCTTGACTTGTTCTCAAATTTCATCAGTAAACAACAAAGTCGAGAACCTGACTTATACATGAAGAGACTAAACCTAGTCGCAAACATGCTTTAACTGATGATAAGCAAACTCCAAGTAGAGCAACAAATGCTTATTAATTGGAGTGCTTGGTGCTAACGTACGCACTTTTCATATCCTTTAGCACAAGATTATACTTTGTAATCTGCCTATTTCCTTGGATAACTGACAGTAATGAGGTGTGTTTCCCCCACGGTTTACAGACAGTCTTCCCAGATGGCTAGTAAATAGGGATCACAATGTCGTACAACATTGCTGAGGAATTAGATGGCTGGTAAACAGGGATCACAATATCGTACAACATTGTTGAGGAATCAACAATTGCCTGAATAACCATCGTGGTTAACTTGAAAGATCCACAAGCACCCAAACCGAGCCATGACCTCTATTGGTGATTGGTAGACCAAAAAGTACTCTCATAGAGATACTGCACATAAAGTGCAAAATTCTTCATAAGCAACAACTTGATGAATATGCATGCCATTCCAAATTAGCTTTTGCTAAACACTAGGGCCCATAACACCTAGTGTGCATGCATTTAGCAAAAAAAATAGATCCGAACATGTATATCCATAATCGTCCTTGCCAATACTTATGGCGAATGTGATGCTCCTAGCACACATTGAAGAGGAATGTAAATAGTTGCAAAAATAAACTAAATACTTTCTATTGCAATCATTTGTAAGCCTTGCTGAAATGTTTGACCCATAATAGAAGGTGAAACAGAAGTCACTTTAGGTGCAAACAATGAAACTTTTTCACTAACAACTCATAGCCTTGTTATATGTATAAACAACCATCTGTAATATTGTTTAGCAGTACCTGTACCTGAAAAAGTCATTCTAAGTGTTCGCCAATTTTTGGCCACCAAAATTGCTCTTGATACGTCGTACTGAAAATGGTTTAGAAAATAGATTTGACCAGCACCTAGGGACTTTGCCGTGACACATACTTGAAATAGGGGGCGCCAGTGCCAATCCCACAGACTCATATTCTCCACATGTGGAATATGTCTCATGTAAGAATGTTTGAAAAAAAAAACATCTTTCAAGTACAAAATGTACTTGTGTGAGGAGGTAATTGCAAACACTCTATGATGGGAGTGAGAGGGACCCTTGTTAGCCTTGCTCTACAATGGCTAAACCAAACTCCTTGAGTTCCTAGACCATGTTGTACCCCATGTGACAACATGTGCCAAATAAAACCCTACAAGTGGGTCCATAACTATGTAATGCAAAAATTAATTTTGGACACTATAGCCCAAATTTCTTGGCTCTTACCTAACCTTGTCATCTTACTGAAGAAAAAAAATGGATGGAAACATAGAAGTTTATGCATCCTACTTGGAAAAGGAAAAAAACATAAAACCAAATCAGATGCGTACCTGGAGGGTGAACATAGTGTTTACTTATTCGTAGTCAAAGGCATTTGTCTAAATTTCCCGCCTGCAAAGGCCTAGGAACACTAATTGAAAATTAGTGAAATGCAAGTAGTATTGCACGTGTAACCTTGGGTGTGGCCTTTGCAATCCAAACCCCTTGGTTAAAGCAACATTGTCAAACCCCTTGGTTAAATGTTTCATGAAAATTGCTCATCAATGAGTAGCCGCGGCCCTTGGCCTTGTTCGTGACCGCTTTGGGTTTTCTCGTGGCATTTCATTACTTTTGAAGTTGAAATATTTCCACTACCCCTCGGTAGGTTGTGGACTTCTTTCCTTGAAAATGCAAGTGTTAAGGTTCCAAGAATTGACCATCAACCCTTACTAAGTGATTTAGTAATCACGCGCTGGGTCTTACCCCAAACTGTACCATAGAAGCTCCATTGAACTTGGAGTCATATTCACAAGTAGATCGTTTTTACACCCAAAAATCCATAATCTTGGGTGTTTGTGAACAGTCGTGCGGTTTGAATGCTGGCTTCATCCATACCCCTGGGTAGAGATAAACCCTTACGAGTTTAAGACGTTCAAAAACTCAACTTGACTTTCACACTTAAAGTGTGGAGTGCTAAGATAATGCCCAAAAAATAACTAATGGCAAGACTCTTGCTTGTCCATTATAATCGATGGGTACTCAATTGAATAGAGTTGTTCGATCTTGAAATCAATCACTGATGAACTACAAACAGATGGCTCTTAGCCATGCCAAATTTCTTGTAGCCCTTATTGTTATTGTATTGACATAAAATATTTCAATAAAATCATGCCTAGTTTCACCTTTCCCACATAGAAGGTGGGAAAAGTGAGAGAGAAGGAGAGAGAGAATGTTGGGTTGAGCAAAACCCCTTATGCAAATGTGGTGTATGCCCCTTGTATATGATCCCATGTAGACCATGTCTCTATCTTAAGCATACTACTGTGACGCCCTCATAGAGAGAGACTGAGCTTATCCTATAAGCGTACAACTGTGTAATTGTACCACGCCCTTGTAGAGAGAGGTACGAAAAGTCACATCTTGACCCACTCACCTTGTATGTGATCGTGATTGTATCAGGGTGCAAATGTATGGCACGTTGTCGGTGAATAAACACAAAAACAAAAGTTTGAAAACATCAACAACTGAGTGCGTACTTGACATAGTGCTATAGCAGAAGCGTATGCAATGATGGGTGTTGTACATCCATCATACTAGTATGCCATGCATACAAATCAAAAAATGGAATGATAAGCCCTTGGCTTCAATGACAGTCTCAACCATGTGAGCTGCTGGTATACGTGTTGTGCATGATTACACAGGCATGGATACATCACAGTACACCATTTGTGAAAACTATGAGCTTATATCCACATATTGCCAAATATGTGTGCCCTTATCATTGATCTGAAGTCAATCGATAATACCTTGGCACATAAGAGAAGTAGTGCTTCACATGAAGACATGCAAAGCACTCAAGCACTTTGCTTTGCACAGCAGAGAGATCTTATGTTGTAAACGAGATTGTTTGAAAATTTGCACAAAACTGGCTCATATCCATATGTACATATCAAGTGAGTTAGCATACGTAGGATATACACCCTCGAGGGATGTAAAAACCTGCAAACATCTTGGCAAGTTGTCCCAAGTTTGTATGTGAAGATCATATTCCAAACTATGGAAATCACAATGCCAAATACCAAAGGGAAGCCTTGCTTCACCTAAGTACTCATGGAGTTTTGGTGCACATAGCTAATAGACACTCTTGCCAATTGACAATGGCATAGCAAAAGAAGGTCGACCGTGTCGAGCATTCACAAATAATCAACCTTGTCAAATGGTAGGGAATGGTTGGTCTTGTGGAGGGACCTCGTCCACCTTCATCAAGGCTAGCAACAGGTTGTGCCATTCTCCATGAGATGCTCAAGCACTACCATGCCCTGACCTTTGCCAGGCATGAGAAGAAGCATTGCTTTTAAATGAGAACATTGCTCACTCAAGACGTGCTTGAATGTGAGTGGTTGTTGCTCACCATGTGTTAAAAAACAACAAAAATAGCATGCTTTTGGTAATGCTCACAAGCCTTGCTTGTGCCTTAAGGGTTAAAATTGCACCAACATGGAAAAGAAAACTCTAGGCAGCATACATACCTTCTAAAGTACTCGCATCAACTTGCCTAATAATGTTTGCCTTAAATGCCGCAGACATTTGAGCACTGTGACATTTGTCCTTGACAAACACCCCTTGGAACAAACTCCCCTTCCACCATAAGTCATAGTCTTGAAGCTTGCTTTTACTAATGAAAAAGTTCCCACAAAATAAACTCAAAAGCAAGTTAGCTTTAAATAAATCTACATATCAGTGACCTTGTCGACAAACAACTTGCTTGTGAATTGTCTATGGTTGCTCGAAGGTACACTAGACCTGAGTATACCTTTTTATTTACCTTACTTGCCTTCGATACTTGAAAACTAAGGCTATGGAAAGACTCACCTGGCACCACTCTGCATCCCATAAAACTGACAAGACACATGCCATCAAAATCTCCTATTCTTGTTGCTTGCAGTCGTGCCAATTTTCCCGCTAAAGCTCAAGCCTTTCCCAACTTTCTCGACCCAATCACTATGATTTGAAAACTCATAGGATCTTGGTACTATTTGTGTGACAAACATCCATATCGCTGTTGCAATACGAGTGCAATTTGCCATTGCCCAGGCTCTATTCTCCTTCACGGATTTTGAGTCTCCTTGGCCTTACCATGCCATAGCAACGGCCCTCACTATAGTGGTTGCATGCCATACTACTATGGCCTCTTTAGCCATTGTTGCCTCCCATCCACAGAGTGCCACGTTTTCTTGCTTGTGTAACACATCCACCATGGGCTGCAGCTCTTATCAAGAGTGAGTACCCAAAAATAGGACGCCCAAAGTAAAGGGTAACATGTGAACCTCATGCCCTTAGCCATGGTGGCTTCTGCAGACAACACATGCAAGGAAATCCGTTTGCACTGTCTTCTACCGACTTTGTGTGGCCTCAGCAAGGAAGCAAAAAGTGTAGAGTATGCACATTTCATTGCGTCCCCAACTGTGCAAGTCCACCCGCGTCGTCTCTTGCATGCAAGGGGGGTTTCCCCCGCGACCGTATTCCATGTTGAACCCGCCACCCTCATGCAAGGAAACGCTCCCGCGTCCCCTGTTCTCTGTCCAAACCCGCCATGGGACTTCGGAGGGGGGGAGAGAGAGAGAGAGAGAGAGAGAGAGAGAGAGAGAGAGAGAGAGAGAGAGAGAGAGAGAGAGAGAGAGAGAGAGAGAGAGAGAGAGAGAGAGAGAGAGAGAGAGAGAGAGAGAGAGAGAGAGAGAGAGACCTTGCTTCCATTCCCTTCACCCTCCTTCTCCTTCCTTCCCTTTGAGCTCTGATACCAGTGAAAGGCCATAGGGATATAGACATGCCAATAACCACCCAACCATACCTATATATAGGCCCTTGGCCCTCTGGCTCTTAGCTATGCATAGCCCCTATACCGCATGTGTATCTGTCGGCCCTTGGTCAGGGCCGTGCCCTCCTATAGTCCTACCTTTGGCATGACAAATAATTAGGAAAACCACTTGAAATTGGTTTTAGCGACCTCAAATACCACCTCACGTCATTTTTGTGGTGTTCAAGTCATTTTCAAGTAAAATGAGTTATGTATATAGATGCTAATGAGTCTGGTCGTACTATACCACTTGTAAATCCTCTCGCCCTTGATAAATCAATGAAAAGCTTAGTTTTTGCGTACATGATTTTTGTCAAAGAGTCGATTTTTGTCAAAGAGTCCCTAAAAGGTCCTAATGTTTCATCAAAGGTGAATGGTAGGAATCAAGAAGAGTTAGACTTGTGTAACTTTCTAAAAGGATTCCAAGATGTGTTCATCGATGATATCCCTATGGACTTACCTCCAAAACGAGGGGATGATGACCATCGAATTGAGCTCCTATTAGCTAGGAAGCTCACCGCCTAACAAACCTCCCTATCAAGTTTCACAAGCTCAACAAGAGGAGACCGTGAGGCAAGTACAGGAATTGGTAGGCAAAGGGATGGTGAGGCCTAGTTATTCTCCCTTTTGTTCTCCAGTCCTTTTAGTGCAAAATAAAGATGGTACATACCGCATGTGTGTGGACTATCTCACATTAAACCATATCACTATCAAAAACAGATTTCTCGTACCTCGTGTAAAAGATCTATTTGATAACCTACAAGGATCTACCTACTTCAGTAGGATTGACCTTAAAAGTGGCTACCATCAAATAAGGATAGTGAATGAAGACATCCTAAAGACCGCATTTTGTACAACGTTTGGCCTTTATGACTATCTAGTCATGTCTTTTGGCTTAATTAATGCACCAGCTACATTCAATTGATTGATGGAGAAAAAATTTAGACCCTACCGCAAATTCACTGGAGTGTTCTTTGATGATATCATCATCTACTCCAATTCCTTGAAGGAACACAAGCAACATCTCCAAGTGATTTTTCAAGCATTAAGGGAGAATAAGCTTTTTCTCAATTTAAAAAAAGTGAATTTTTCCTTTAAGAGATTCAATACTTAGGTCATATTATCTCTCGAGATGGTATCTATATGGATCCATCAAAGTTGGAGGTAATAAAAGCATGGCCTAATCCAAGGAATCTACATGAGCCAAGAAGCTTTATTCGTACGTGTGCATACTATAGACGCTTCATAGCAAAATTCTCTCAAAGGAGCAAAGTGCTTTTGACAAGCTTAAAGAGAATCTTACCTCCCAAACGTCCTTATGCTTCTAGATCTCTCAAAGCCATTTGAGGTCCAACGTGATGCTTGTGGTGATTGCCTTGCAGGAGTCTTGCTTCAAGAAGGGCATGCCATAGCATATGAGAGCCGAAGGCTTAGACACATGGAAGCACTATCTATTGGGGACTCCATTCATTTTACAAACATACCATCAAAGTCTCAAGTACTTCATGACGCAAACAAAGCTTTCAGACAAACAAATGAGGTGGGAAAATTTATTTTACACATTGCTCACATTGCTGGTAAGCACAATCAAGTGACTGATGCACTTTCACAATGACCAAAAGTTAATGATGTGTCAATAGAAACTCACAATGATCTATCTTCTATGATAGATGAGTATGCTACTGACCCTGACTTTAAAGACATAATGTCAGCCCTTGATTTGGGGAAGAAAGAGGAACCATTCACCTTGTAGGATGGTTATCTTCTCCATGGAAATAGGCTATGTGTTACCTACTCCCTTCGTGAGAAAGTCATGTATGAATCCCATGCTCCTCCATATGCGGGGCATAGAGGCATTCAACCTACTCTTTAAGGAGTAGAGACGTACTTTTATTGGCCTACCATGAAAATGGACATACAAGAGTATGTTTCAAAATGTGTGGTATGCCAAAAGACCAAGTATGATAGAGGGAAGCAACCCGGATTACTCCAACCATTGTCAATTCCTAATTCACCATGGGAGAGTATATCCATGGATTTTATCTTTGGATTACCCAAGTCTATCCATGGGAATACGAGAATATGGATAATAATCGACAGGTTTAGCAAGCAAGCACACTTTATCCCTGTCAAGAAGACTATTAAGGCACACCAAATGGCAACTCTCTTCATATCCCAGATTTTCAAACACCATGGATTGCCAACATCCATCGTGTCAGATAGAGATCCTAGAATGACCTGTAATTTTTGAAAAGGTCTCTTTGAAAATCTAGGTACAAGATTGAATTTCTCTTTGTCCTATCACCAACAAGCGGATGGCCAAAGGGAGATAGCCAATCTTACAATTCTTGATCTACTAAAGACCTATGTTATAAAGAGTAGATCAGCACTCACAATGGGAAAAATACTTACCTCTTGTAGAGTATACGTATAATAATACTATCCATACTTCTACGAGAAAAGCGCCTTTTGAAATCATAGAGGGAAGACCTAAAAGCCCCTTGCTACTTAAAGTACATGGGAAGATCTTCGTTGCCGATGAGTATAGCCATGACCTGCAAGCATATTTTCAAAAGATTAAAGAGGCTATATCCATCTCCCAACTAAGGCAAAAAGCTACTACGGACAAGCACAGAAGGGCCTTAATGTTCAAAGAAAATGATTGGGTCTTACTTAAGTTTCCTAAGGCTTGATTGAGGCATCAAAAGTATCAAAAGTAGCAAAAATTGTACGGGCCATCAAAAGTATTATGCTAAACTAGCAAAAAGATACTATGGTCCTTTTCAAATTTTGAAGCCAATCAATGAGGTGTCTTATCAACTCAATTTTCCTAACCATTGGCTCATACACAATGCTTTTCATGTGAGCCTACTCAAACCCTACAAAGGAGAGCCTCCAAATGAATAAATTATTGAAGACCCTCCTGAAATCAAAGATCAAGAAGAGGTACTACAACCCGAAGCTATCCTTCGGCATGAAGACAAGGTACTACGGCATGGTAAGATTATCAGACGGTATCTTATTAACACTAGTTCTGTAATTGGACACTTAAGTGTCCTGAGACACTAAAGTGTCCTGTTTTCCTTCCAAGTTTGGCAATTTATTTGTCAAGTTAGAAAGAAGTTTTTTATACCTTGCTTCTACCATAGGTTGTTTATGAGGGAAAGAAAACACTGGATTTTTCTCCATGTCAAAATACAATCCGTATGGATAGAATTTTGGGAAGTTCTAAGTCATAAATTTTAGTAAAATCTTAAGCTGTTTTGCAAAAAAAATCGTAAAATTCTTTTATCTTTTTGTAGAGATGGCCTTTTTTATGTTTATAAAAGCCAAGTGTTAGCACTTAGTGTTACAAAACAATGGAATGCACTTTAAAGACAAGTTTCTAAGTCACACGCAAGTTATATACATAATTTCATACTTGAGCACGTGCTGAATAAGAGCATAATTTTGGTCTTCCAAAGGTCCCCTCGTGGAATTGGGGCTATTCTAATGCAATTTGACAACTACGAATGACTTTATATGTTGAAAGCAAGAAACTACGTGTTTTTTTGGACTCCCTAACTCAATTAAATCTTGTTGCTTGAACTCTATCTTGAATTTTGTATCGTGCAAAAACTCTTGAAAATCCATAATAAAATTAAAACCAAGGTTTTGGGCACCCCAATTATGTATGTACTACGTACTTTGTTACATTTAGTTGATCTACATAGAAAGTTTGATATTATTTGAGGTTTTGAATGCTTATGTCTCAAGAATGAAAAAATCAAAGTTCTCTCTTATGCAGTTTTGGATATTTAAAATAATCCAATAATTTTTGTATACCAAAGCCCTTCTACTTGCCACCTTGAGTCCTCAATGGAAAGGGTAAGCAATGTATCACTTTCTAAAACTCACAAATACATCAAAAACATATTTTTCTTTGTATACAACGATATGCTTGAAATGGAAATATCAAACACATAGAGCTTTCCATTATTTTATATACTCCCAAGTCAATTTTTTTGCACATAAAACTTTCAATTATCTATAGTGAAATTGTGGAAAAGACACCTAAAATTTTTAGCAAGGTTGCTTCATTTTTTCTTGAGCTTATAAAGTTGATTTCTTCAAACCATCAATCGCAGTCTTACGAGGGTCAACTTTATGAGTATAGTTTCCGATCATGGTAGATTCTAAAATGCAAGGTTATATTTTTTAAAACCCCTCTAGCTAACATATTTAAGCATATCAAGAGGGTTTTCTTAAATAAACCATCTAATGCAAGTAGAATTTAATTTAAATTTGAAGAAAAGGACACTTAAGTGTCCTGTTTTGGTACCAAACTAGTATTAAGTTCAAAAATTATCCTTTTGAAGATGCTAGATATTGGATGCAAGGAATCCAACTTAAGGATAGTATGAACCTTGTCAACGCTTACATTGCGACATTAGAGTAAGAAAATAAACATGTTTCTTTTAAATGATCAATGTTTTTGTCTTATAATACTAATTCTCTCTTTATTGTGCAAAAATTTAAGTAGTGTTCATACTAAGAATCATGCTTGGGATGACGACATCTCTCAAACACCATGTAGAATTTGTCACTCTACTTGGGAGGATGAAATGGACTAAAGAGCTGACATGCTTGCGACAGCTATGTCTCCCAAGCACCAAATGGATTAGTCATCCATCTTGGAATGATGTCGTAGGGTAAAAAGGGATCCTCTACCCGCTAAGACAAATTGACTAATGACTATGGCTTTATCCCTTTTACCTCATAGTCAAGGATGACTATGATTTCAAGAGAGAGGTAATGTCATTAAATCTAATATCTAACCAACCCAAACAATTTTCTCATATTAAACTGATCATTTAATGTGGGATAACAAATGGGAACAAGGGTTAGAATATAGACATGTGCTTACGGATCTATCTCAACATGGGGCCAATGGTAAAGGGGCCCAAATGAGAGATGGTCTGTCAAAGAGCAAGGTTAACTAATGGAGCTTAAAAGACCTTAGGGTTATCTTCATTAAAGACCTCCAATGGTTAGTGTTAAAATTCCTTTGACCTTAAGCAAGCTAGGGATGAGCTTGAGGTGGGAACCCGACCTAAACGTACCTTTGACCTTAGGCAAGCTAGGGTTGAGCTTGAGGTGGGAACCCGACCTAAACTTGCCTTTGACCTTAGGCAAGCTAGGGCTAAGCTTGAGGTGGGAACTCCATCTAAGGTGCTTGTCATGCTTGATGACTAAGGTACTTGAGGTACTTGTCATACTTAATGAGGAAGGTGCTTGAGAAGCTTCCCATGCATGGGGGGTAAGGTGCTTGAGTCAAAAAGAGACCCTACAAACTTAATGAGGAAGGTGCTTGAGAAGTTTCCTATGCATGAAAGTCCCAAAGTTAGGGTAATCTTTGACCTATCCTTCCACTCACCCAAAGGGCACCCCTTATCTAAAAGGGTACATGGGACACATGTCAGACTCTCCCTAAGCTTAACCATATGGTGTGCTTGAATGCTATAGGTTGGGCTAAAGAGGGGTTCAATGAGCTTCTAGTTCCATCCAACAAATATCTAGATATTTTCAAGCTCTCTCTCTCTCTCTCTCTAAGGGGTAAGGAGGACACTTGTCAAAAAACTCCCCATGTACTTGACTGCATGTGCATGTGATTGGCTAGGGGGAGAGGGGTCCAATGAGCTTGAAGCATGTGGAAAAGCAACAACTCACCCCCAGCAAGCAAGGGGGTGCTAGGGAGATATACACCACACACACACACACTCATTTTGTGGAACTATTCTCACTTGGAAAAAGTTAAGGAACTCCACCTCCTTTTCCAAGCTTGTGAGAAGTGAGAGCCTACACTAACACTCTTGGCTATGGAATGCAAATCCAACCAAGAGCCATGCTTCAATGCTTAAGCTTGCCATCTTCTCCATCTTCATTACTATGCTATTATGTATGCTAGCAAGAAGAGTAATGATAAATGAGGAACTATTTCTTTCTCCTATGGATTGTTTCTTCTTCCTCTTCCCTATCCTCATTCCCCGCTAGCTCTCTCCACCTTCGAAGGTGTTTGAGGCCTTGGGACTGAGGCTTGGGATACTTAATGCTTTCTACAAAGTTTATGTTATGCTTGTGATGCATGAAGCTTTCCATCTTCATTGCATCACCTAGGTCACAAGGAACACAAAGATTGTATTGTACCAAGTCTCTCTTGATGGGAGAAACTATAATACAAATGCCTATAGGGGGGACCGGCTCCATATGAATCCGGTCCTCAACCATTGTCTTGTTCTCTAAACTCTCTCTCTCTCTTGCAAAAGTATTGTTCATGCCAAGTTAACTAAGTACCATGTTTATGTTGCTACCATCAATTAAGTTCACCCGCTATGCTCACAAAGTAATCTCACAAAAGTGCTTCATCTAATTTCTTAATTCCGCTACTCACAAAATTCATAGGCCATTTTCATTACACAACAACCTCCAGCATATCATTGTTTTTTTAGAGAATCCTCTGTGTGCATTGCAACAACCTATTGATTCTTGAAGTTCATAGAAACCTTTGACTTGCTCTCAACTAAACTTGGTTCTCTCACATGTAAAGCTTAGACGTTGGAGCTCCGTTTTCCTTATCAAAGTAGAGACAGACAATATGTTAGGCTTGACGCCCATCAAGTCTTCATCTTGAAGAAGTGTCGAGACTGCACATGGAACTTCATTGATAGTTACCTCTATCCACCAGTTCATGCAAAAACATGCATTCCCGTCTGAGGAAGACAAAGCAATTGTTGATGGTCTTTAGAAAGAAGCAATGCATGCATCACTTGTTTCACTTGCATATATTTCATGAAGGTGAGGGATTTGCCTCCGTCCATCATACTCAAGATTTTATTTGTGGCTAGAAGTATTAGAAAATTGAATACTTGATAACACAAGCCTTCAAAATTAGATGCAACCAGGGAAGCCCTTGCTTAGAAAGAGGTCTCTAATCACTATCTTGATTGTAGAGAAGCCCTACCACCCTCAACATGTACAAAGCTACACAGGTTTTCCTTGAAAGGAACTATTGGGGCAACCAATGATAGCCTCCTATTCTACATCTTACACCAAGGAGCTGCATGAAATTATATTTTTGCAACATTGTTGATTGGCATACAACAAGGAAGTATATAGAAATTGTTTTGCACTCACCACCACCTTGGGTGGGGGTTTGGAAGCTCTCAACTATTTTCAGCTAAAACGAAGCGAGCTCATCTCTCCAGATGCAATCACCTATACTTGCACCTTGAAGGCATGTGGTAATTTGGAAGACATTGAGATGGACAAAAAAACTCAAAATGATATTGTTAGTCAGGAATTTGAGCATTAGGCTAAGTTGAAAGAAGTGGAACAATATAGAAGCATTAATGATGGTACATGAAAGCAAAAGTGAGTGCAAAAGTCAACACAAGAGAAAAGTTGCAAAAGAGATGATGATGGATCTCACAATAGACACGATCAATTGCATGATGACTGAGAACATTATGATCAAAGGGATAGATACAATGGATGTGCTAGAAATGATGATGGATGCAAAGTAGGAGGGATCAATATAATAGCTCTTCAAAGGGGCATCAATCATAGGAAATTCATGAGTCGTTCAATGTTTACATAGGTAGGGTTTCACATGACATGGATGATGGCTGCTTTGTGTAGCTTGTAGGCTTTCATGGTTGTGACCAAAAGGAAGGGATGAAGGTGGGGATATTCATTCAAGGATATGATAGTAATGTACGCTCCAAAGATACAAGCAAGCTTCAATGTTTGTAATCTATTTCTAAACCTCCATGCCTATGTGTTTGGTTGGTTGACACTACTAGTCTATGAGGCAAGTCATGGCTTTTGTTCCTTATTATTTTAGGGGAGACACACTCGAGACATAGTGTTGACTCTCCACCATACTTTTGTATGGCACTTCTATGTGGTGCACTATTATCACACGACACACAAGTTTAACTACTCATGTTGTTTTGTTGTAGCTCAACAATAATAGAGTCCTTTGCACTCCAAAATCAGATGATACCACTAATCATACTGGTTGGTTGACACTACTAGTCTATGAGGCATGGCATGGCTTTCGTTCCTTATTATTTTAGGGGAGACACACTCCAGACACAATGTCGACTCTCCACCGTACTTTTGTATGGAACTTCTGTGTGGTGCACTATTATCACATGACGCACAAGTTTAATTACTCATGTTGTTTTGTTGTAGCTCAACAATAATAGAGTCCTCTGCATTCCAAGATTAGATGATACCACTACTCATTCAATCTTTACAGTTTGCCATTTCTTGTTGTTCACAACTAGTTTTTCAATCTATTCTTGCTTATTTTTAACATTGTTGCAAAAACCCCTCCCAAGGACAACCAAGCAAGGCTATTTTTGACCTCATGTCCTATATGCCACAGTGAACATTCACAATATGCTTTGGAAATTACAAAAGGAAGACCTCTCCAAAGCAATGAGTAAATCTTTAACATTTATGAGTGACAAAGGTCAATTATTAGCATCCAAATTCCCTTGTGTATGAGCTTACTTCAATCGTACAAGGATTGCACAATAGGCTAAAAGGTAGGGCATAGCTTCCTTCCTTATATTTCTTGGAGAGACATAGTGCCAACTATCCATCATAATTTTTTTGTATAGCTTGCACTATGTGGTCTAAAGTTTGTGTCATTTTCTCATGTCCTGATGAAAAGTTTAACTAGTCTCATGAAAACATTGTATTCGGCCTCATATACTCGAATAGAACCTTCTTGCCTATCAAGTTGGTAGTCTACTTTAATGTGTGTATTGTGATATCACTTGCTAAAAATTACATTTAAGTAGTGTTTTATTCAATGGTAAATATTTGATGTGAAGATTTATATGCATTGATAGAGACACATATTTCTATTGCCTCTATTATGTCATGAGCTAGGATTCAAGCGCAAAAGGCTAGGGACTAAGTTGTAACCAAAGTGAGGCTACCTTAATGCCCATATGCTAGTTCCACTACACGTGTAGATGAGTTCCATCAGAAGGACCACAATGCTTTTTGCTTAAGCTCGTGGTATGGTGAGAATAACAACTACAATGACAACGACAATAAAACTTCAATGTTTTTAAAAACGATGTGAAGATTCACGTTGGCATTCTAAAATATGTAATATAAAAGAAAAATCAAGTCATGTACATATTGGCATTATAAAAATTTAAAATAAAAGGTAAATCAAGTCATGTACCTATATAAGGCTATGAAATGAACAGACTCTTTAACTGCCTAGCACCTAAAGAAGATTTCGATTGCACGTATGAAAAGAAAAGTCCAATCATAATAGAAGTTAATAAAATTTTGAATGTCATCCTAACTCTCTTCTCCTCTTAAGGATTGTTTTAGAAATCCAAAGTTCCTATGGCAAGGTCAACTAGTTTGGCTTTCTAAATCAAGCCTCAGAGGAGAACAGAGTTAGCAATACGTCTGGTATTTTATTGTTTTCTATACTATTGAACATACATTTTTGGCCTGCTAAAGGCCTTAGTATCCATATAAGTGAAGTTCGTTCAATTTTAGTTGTTTGACACGTGTCCTTCAAGAAAGCCTTAAAAGTCTTGAAGAGAAAACATCATGTCTTTTCAAATGCTATTTTCAAAGATTGCGTTCATTTTTTTGACATGCTGAAAAAGCTCTAGAGAGCAAAAGGTTAGAAAGTATTCATAGAAATTTGATCCATGATGTGAAGCATTGATTCAATAATTTTTAATATAGATTTCAATTTGTGAAGAATCATTTCACTTAAAGACTTCATAGAGATTCATTTCATTAAATTGTTTTATTAGATTCTAGACGTGTTAAATCTATTTTTTTTATCAATACATTAAAATAATCTTTTGTTTTAGTTTTTCAATGTGTCCTTTTTCAAAGGAATGTACACACACACATGCACACGCACGCGTGTTAATAATATACATGTCATGAGGCCTCCTTAGATTGATCCTACCATACTTAAATATCTCTTCCCTTCTCTCTCTCTCTCTCTCTCTCTCTCTCTCACACACACACACACACACACACACACACACACACACACACACACACACACACACACACACACACACAACAAAAACACACAGAGGGTCTTTAAAGCCACTTCATTCCAAGGATAAATTAATAGCAATCGGATAAGGAGGGTCTTTATGTGTTTTACCTTTTGAAAAATCAAGCATAGAGTTAAAAATTAACATTCATCCTATCAATTTATGTAATTAATCTCTAAATTAACTTAGTAAAATTAAGCTATAAGTTTTAAATATAGTTTAAACTTGTACAACTTTTTAGTTCTATTATAAAAGAAAGCAAGAAAATTTAAATGATTATTTTTACGAGCATGATTTAGAATATATAAACAGACACATTAAGTCATCAAGTTATGTCTCTAGAGTTCACAAAAAAGAAAATAAAGTGAGTTTTTTTATTGTTTTTAAAACCTTCATTCTATTGTTTTAATTTTCTATAAGGTTAGTATAGCTTTTTGCTAATGTCAAAATGGTATATATTTGATTATAGACCTTCAAAAATATTAATTAAACAAGATTTTCTTTACATAAGATCATCCCAAATTTTCATAAAGAACTCAGTAGTCAACCCATCCTAAGTAGGGGATATTTCTTTTCCCAGAGCGTGCAACACATGATGGGAGCATTTGTCCTCGATGAACGCCTTCTCTAGGATCTTGATAAAGCCTATGACAAGATTACATGGTCATTCATTGAAGATGTCATAAAGTCCTTAGGCTTTGGGCCATGGATGTGCCGCGTAGTCAGCACTCTAGGTGGTGGTAGCCAATCACAGCTCCTTTTAATGAGAGAATTATGGGTGCGTTTGAGTTAAAAGATCCATGAAATAGGGATGCCCACTTGTCCCCCTAATGTTCGCCATTGGATCCCACCCTCTGGTTACATTACTAGAAGACAGTGCTGCTAAAGGAGAGATTCAAGGTTTGTCTCTACCAAATAATCGCCTAATGCTGGCAAAGCTTTTTGTGGATGATTCCTTGCTCTTCCTTAAAGCCCGCCCTGAAGTTATCAAGATAGCTTTGGAAATTGTGCAAAGGTTTTCTTTAGCCTCAGGGTCAAATTGTAGTATTGAAAAATTGATATTGATCTCTCTCTCTCTCTCTCCCCGAGAACAACTTGTTTGATCCGTTTATGTGTCTGAGGGAGATAGTGTCAAAATGAAATATTTGCAGACACCTGGGAGATCCTCTAGGGGTGGACGTTACCCACAAGCAGAGATTCTTGTGGGTTATGGAGAAAGTCAAGATTAAGATGTGAAGATGAGAGTTCGTGATTCTATCTTTCCCTATTAGAGTGAAGGTTATCAATTCTTTCATGATGCACTATATAGCTTTCAATGGTCCGCTGCTTAAGCTATCTAAATGCAATTGGAAAGAGTTCTTGAAACCAGTAAAGAGATTTCTACGGGAGAACAACACTAAAGGCACAGTGCCCTGGCAGTGGGCAAAATGAGAGACGATTGTGAGACCTAAGGAGCAAGGTGGGCTTGGGATCCTTAACCCCAACACTCACGTGGAGGCTCAATGTACCAAGTTTGTTGTATCCCTCACTAAGCAACACCAAGCTTGGGATATTATGACTAAGAATATGCTGGACAGCTTCAGATTCGCTCATAAGGTGGGCAATGAAAATGGATCAAGGTGCACAACTAGTTGTTGCCCCCGTAGTGGACCATCCTGAAACTTTGGGTGAGCTTACTAAAAACTTTGGGTGAGCTTACTGAAAAAATAAATAGAGCAACAATGTCTTTGGAATGGGGAGAGTTGTCAAGGTACTTCTACAACTCTATATCTTAATGGTCCCCTTGGCTCTCCAAGGTTGAAGGCATCCTTATAACCTCTTTTTGTAGGGAAGTTGCCAAGAAGGTTAATAACAAAGGCAATAGGTGTATAGGCCAATTGTGGGACTACATTAGAGGTTTTAGGAAAGGAAAAGATCAATTGGCTATTGACTTTAACCTCAATGGGTTAGAAAGATTACTGATCAGCAGAGCCCTTGAACGTCTCACTAGGTGGTATCTATCGGATTGTGAATCCAAGCTCGAGTGGAAAGCTTGGCACTGGCTTGTGAACAAACACTTCCTTAAACCCCAAATCAAGGATCTGTATCTTTCCCTTATAGAATCACATGATTGGTTCTCCCCGCTCAATAAACAGTGGGGAAAAAATTGGCCACGGTCAAGGTGGGAGACGATCCTCAAGAACATATGGTGCCCTCAATGGCTGATCGGATGAAGGTCTTCTTATGAGGTGCTATGGGGAGCCATGCCAACTAGAGTGAAGAGAATTGGGCATGATAGATGCTCGCAATGTAGAAGGGCTTGTGCAGACCTCTCTCACCTATTTAAGGAGTGTCCGATGATTTGTGGTCTTGCAGGCAAGATTTGCAAATGGGTTCAAAAGACCTGGAAAATAGGATTCTACAAGAACAATCTCTTCTTGGGAGGGAAGACGTCAAGAGCCATACACTACTCATCGCTACATAAATTGTGAGGTACTGCTACTTTAAACACATTTGGAAGACAAGGAACAGTTGGATCTTCGAGAACTCCGTAGAAGTGGCTAAGTTCACGAAGATAGTCCAAGAAAGAAGGGCAACAATCATCGCCATTGGAAAGCAAAGAAACTAAGAGGAGTGGAAGAGTACCTTGGGGGACCACAATCACATATGTGCAAAGGTGATAGTGTGGGCTTATCTTTGGTAAAGGGGTGGCTCCCTCATCAACCAATGTATGAAATGGTCATGGCTCATTACGAACATGGCATGAATATGTAATTTTTTGGATCTATCAATATAATCCACTCACCATTGTGAGTTTTGTTTTTCGTTCTTTTTTTAATTTTCTTTACATAAAAAAAAATATATTTATAAACTATTAAATCTTTTTATTTAAAAAGAGGTCCTTGAATTAAAAGTATATTCCTACCACTAATGGTGAAGATCATAACACAATTTTTCACAAAGGGTTTTTTGGCGGGCGTAGTGATTTTACTACTTGTTATGTGAAGCATTAAAGTTTTCTTTTGCTGTTGGTTTGTCAAAAGGTCCCTTTATTTCAAAGCCTTGCATTCATTAAATTCCTTACTACTTTACTATTTTAGAATGCCATCTAAAACCATAGTAGCTAAAAACAATGTTTTTGGCTTTCTAAAATAAACCCTTAGTATTGTGTTGGGTTAGGGAGGCTTTCATTGTTTTTGGTGCATGATGGAGACTTACCTTTCATTTCACATCCTACAAGTCTTTACCTTTCTTGCAATCTATTGTTTTAGAATGCTCAAGTGAAGCTTCACCTTGCATAATTTTAATAAATTTTACTCACACACACATATGTTTTTTTTTGCATTCTATTGTTTTAGAATGGTAAAGTGAAGCTAATTCTAATAAATTCTACACACACACACAACACACACATATTAGTTAGTTCTTTTATTTCACCTTTCATTTCACAACTTCACATGGATTTACATTTCTTGCATTCTATAGCTTGATTCAAATTAGTGTTAATGTTCGAGAAAATCTCTTTTACTAAGCAGCTGCTAGTCGAGTTTCCTCCTCGCAAAGAAGAAAACCAAAAATATTAGCAAAAATTTTGAGATTTGTAAAATTTTTGGACGACTTTTTCACATATTCATCGGTTTTTCTTATGTTTACCGTGGTTTCCAGCTAGCTAGTCTCGATTTTCAATCGGCTCAACTCTTAGTTGAGGCAATCCTTTCCCAAACACTAATACCAGTTTAATTCAACCTAACAATTTTATCACTTTCTTATTGTTTTTGAAAGCGATCATGACCCTTTCACTTGTTTTAATAGAGTACAGAACAAAACGTTTTAAAACATTCAATACGTGCTTTGTTAAAAAACGTGGATATTTTACAGACTTTAATAAAATTTGGCTTGCCTTAAAGCTTTAAAAGGTTCGCCAAATTTACAAAGGTCTAAACACTCTTTGTGTGAATCCATTACTTATTATAAATGGCAAAGAGGGTTTTTGACATTTATGTATACATTAAAGAATTGAAATTAGCATTGACTAAGCAATGAGTTTAGGGTTTATAGATGTCAATTTTCCATTTAATTATGTGCAACATTTGACTTCATAGTTTATATATCTTTGTGTGGACCCATATAATATAATACTTACAAAAATAATATATATTTGAAAAAACCAATGTATTTTATTTTGATCTTCAAAAATACATCTAGTACGCGTATTAAATGCCCCATATAAAACATCCCATCTTATATCTTAGTTGCTATGTCTATGGCATGCTACACAAGCTCTTTATATAGGGAGTACAATGACTTTTCACTGTCATAGGGCTATTCGTTTCTACACTATCACTCTTTGCTTTTACGTTTTAGCTTTTTGAAAGGATGTTTTTATTTCAAAAAGATAGAGGCATACTTGATGTTTAACCTTCTATACTTATATATTATATATAATGGAGCTTAAAAGGGAAGAGAGCCTCCAAGTGTCATTCATTGGCTCACTTCAAGAAAGACCTTACAAAACATCTAATAAAAAATGCAGAAGTAAGATTGTAGGAATAAAAAGCCTTTTGACAGTGAATATCTTACTTTCTTTTTTTCCAATAGATTTTCTACTATGCATAAGGTACATTTGATAGAAAAAAGATAAATTTGGGGGGTATTTTATAATTTTTAAAAATAACTCTAAAGAATCACTAGTATACTCTTTTTTTAACTTCTTGAAAAATTGACACCTCCATGCGTCGAGCAAACGTGTTGTCCCCTCCCTCCACCAAGTCATTGATTTGTGATGAGTGTGTATATGTGTGTACACACGCATGCACGAGAGAGACACTAAGAAAAACTTGAAGGTTGAGTATGTTTCTACAAATAGAGGGGGGGACTTGCTTTTGGCAAAGCTAGACCATTCACGTGTCAGCTCCAAATGCAACTCAAGTTTGTTGACGGAGAGAGAGAGAGAGAGAGAGAGAGAGAGAGAGAGAGAGAGGAGGTTTGTGAAAAGACTACCAGATTTAACAAGAATGCAATTTCTTGTGTGAATCGCCTTCTTAATTCATGGCTAGGCTGCTACCAACATGCATGCATGTGAGTGAGTGAGTGTGTGTGTGTGTGTGTGTGTGTGTGAAATCTATACACAAACGAACATAAAAGTTCAAAAGATAGCTGGCTTTAGACAAAGGACAGAGATTAGCACACAAAAAAACTCAGTCTTAGCTTCATTTTTGTACATCAAAATGAGAATGAAGTATCATTCTAGTGCATCTATACATGAGATAGTCAAAACAATATGATTTTAAAGTGGAGGAAGCAAGGTTCTTTAGTGCTGAACAGTAGCTAAGCCAAAAAGATCCTAAGTAAAGATAGAATTCTCACCTGTATCCATATAAACAAAACAACAATTTCGTTAGCCTTGAATACATATTACAGGTGTCAATGAGCCTATCATTTATTATCCACGTCCTACTTAAAAACCTTTTTAACTTAAACCTACTATCGAATCAAATATTGCAAAAGTGAGTAGATAGACCAAAAAAACTTATTTTCACATGTTTTCATTGTGATCAGAAGGCCACCACCCCTTTTGATTTAAGTGTCAAAATATCCCTTTAATATTTCATAAAAATTTGAAGTATTCAAGATGTAGTTTTTTAAATTTACAAACCAAAAATATAAATAAGTTTTATTCCACATGTTTTCAATATGATCAAAAGGCCACTACCCCTTTTGATCCAAGTGTCAAAAGTTCTCCTTAAATTTTAAAGTGTATTTGTAATGTGATCAGAACTCCACCACCCCTTCTGATCCAAGTGTCAAAAAAGATCCCTTTAATATTTCATGATGTAATCAAAACATGATGTAGCCTTTTAAATAATAAACCAGATAAGTTATGCACATTTCTTACATCCTAAATATGTATGTTTTATTGTTATGTGGATCGGAATTCCATCAACCCCTTTTGATTCAAGTGGTATAACCATTCTCAAAAAGTTTGTATTGAGTCAACATTCATTATGGTCTTAGATATTATCTATCATTTCCTTTTGAAGCCATATGTTATAATGTCCAAATGTTAGTACCAAATCAACAAGTACCCACCAAAAGAGTGGAATCTAGCCAATCAGCTTAAAGAGTCAATTAGCCAATTAGCTTAAAGAGTCAATTAGCCAATCTTAGGCAATAAGGGTAAAGGTTTATCTTAACTTGTTACAAATTCAGAACTAGCCAAAGTCCGCAAAAATTATCTTTAAAGTAGGCTTCAACCTCTAAACTAAAGCACTCAATTAAAAGGTTTATCAACAAGAAAGCCACCTATCCACAGTATTATCACCCATGGGAGTAATTGTACCCAAAAAGACAGATCATAAACAACCCTCACGATAGAGCCCTATCAATCATTTATAGGCTTACTCTAAAGTAAAATGGAAAAATTTTAACTACCATAAGAAGAATTTTGTAATCAAAGTATAGTATTATATCCCAACATTGATTTGTAGAGACCGTAGAAATTCAAGGTTAGCAAATGCATTCCCCGCCAGTAACTAGCAAGCTCATCAATTGTTAGAAACCTTAGTAAGAAGATACTCTTACCATTTAGATGAAATCTAAACAAATTCAAACTGGGGATGTAAAAAGCAACATGAACATAGCTTTTAGGATCATTAGACCCATCAAAGGGTTAGCTACATGAGAACCATGTCCTTAAGGATTAGCAAAAATGCTATTACAATTCTTGAGAAATTTATCAAAAGGGAATCAGTAACCTAATGGTAATATTAGAAAGGATTTCTCAAAGCTAATGTTGATCTGCATCAACCCATCAGAAAAGTCAGAGTCAACCTTCATAATCCTAGCTAGGAAGAGACTTTATCATAAGGGATACAAGAGAGGTCATCTAATAATCAACATCAAGCATTAGGTCATAGCCATGAAAAAGGCAGCAGCCACAACCTTGTATATAGCTAAAGCCACTATCCATGTTTATAATGTTAACCAGACTGCAAGCCATAGTAAGAGGTAGTGTGTTCAATCATAAAAGTAATCAAAATATAAGCAAGAGTAGTAACCATATTGAAAAACCTAGCACTAAAGCGAGGTTCTCAAATGCAAGCCTAAAATTTGATAAATAAGAATCGGTTTTGACGATAATCTGGTAAGAGGACAAGCAGCAAAGAGGTAATAATTTTAAGTTAACCACAGTAAGACAATAGTCCTGCAACCATGTACTTATACCCCATCCGGGGGGGGGTTATGATGATCAAACCAATCAGTCAAAGCTTACAAACAAAACCAATTAGTCAAAGCTTAGAAACAAAACTCACAATGCCTATTTGTATGGGTAGGCAAGGGAGATCGGTAATATTGAGAGGGTTAGTATAAGCACAAGTCTCAACTCGAAGTCATAATCCTAGCTACTCAAAACTATAGCATATCAAATGTCTTCAGTATCATAACCTATGAAGATCAGATCCGGCTCCCAGCAATAAAGTTGAACATTGAAGTGCCATAGCAGTTATTGCTCAAAAACAATAACGGCCAAGTAAGCATATTATAACGCATATTAGTATTAAAATATAACCATCTAATTTTAAATTCAATGATGGAATCAAACCAAATTACAGGCATCAAAGACATGGTTATGATCGAGGTAAGAATCAAAACTATTGAGAGAAAATAAATTCCCTAGCAGTCAGCCATAGTAGGTATTGAATTTTTTTAACAAATATAGCATCCATAACCTATCTAAGTACAAGCCAAGAAAAATATAAACCAAGCCTCATGATTCTTTCCAGTCACCAGCAGGTAAAGCTCCCCAAAGAATAACGACTATATAGTTCAAAAATTATCAGGCTAATCCATGCATTTGGCTAAATTTATAGATTATCATAGATATCAAAGATTAATAGTGACATTGTATGCCAAGATTTTTCAAACATAGTAGTCCAGCATGACCATAACCAGTAGTAAATTACGACAGTAAGTACGAGAATAGAACCTGTGAGGCAGTGAGCATCGTCATCATCCCTCATGTTGCAACAGTTAAACCCTCAGAGAGGCCACCACTTCTTACTTTCAAAAGGTTTTAATGCGAATAAAATAGTAAAACAACGCCAAGTAAGGGTATAAACAACCCTCACCTTTGTTAAATAGGCAGCCATTCAGCCAGTTGAGATTGCCTCAGTAGCATCAAGACCAGCAAGGAAATAGTCCTCGCTAGTAGGAG